>NC_135239.1:40280897-41008397 GCF_051348905.1 Ranitomeya variabilis | reverse complement strand
CTATAGAGTTCTAGTCCTCTTTCTCTCTGAAGAGACAATTTGCATACTGTTTCCCAGAGGAGCATTGCACAGCGAATAAGCCTCCTTACATTAGTATGCCAGAGCCGGTATGTCACTCTCCACAAGGATAAATGTTTCCCCATAGTCTAGAATTGAGAGTCCTCAGTGGTTGATACCTTTTAATGGGTGCGGTCCATTAAAAGGTATCAACCACTGAGGACTCTCAATTCTAAATATTTTTCTATCTACTGGCTAACACGGTACCAAGATATATATCTTTCCTCCCCATAGTCTCTCACTCATCCAAAGCAATTCTCATACTTTGCACTGATGAGGGGCAATATCCCGAAGCACAGTCTGGAAATTGAGATTTCAATTTGGCTTTTATCCCAAGTCATATTGCAAGGCCCGTTAAAGAGTTGATAAAGTTGATAAAGTCTGTAACACTGGGCAGCAGCCATCCACCCCGCGCTTCACCAGTTGTCGTAGTCAACACTGGCGAATATAAGAAATGTTACAAATATATTTTAATCAGAGTAATCTACTTCTTTCTCCCTTTATGAGACACTACTTACCTTCCCATGGTTCCCTCAAAGTCACCATTCACTCTGGAAAAAAAAAAAAACAGCTCAAATCTGATTTGGTCAAAGCAAGACTTGACTCAGCACAGTGAGGTATCAGGTTACACCTCCTTTGGGGTGAGGAGTGAGAGGATCACTCAGCACACTGCGAGAGACATTCAGAGAGGACAGATCAAGATGCAAACTTTAAAGCAACTCTGCTCACTTCACCCCAGAGCTAGATTCACAGCCACACAGCTCAGTTCAGATGTATAATGTCCTCGATGCTGCTCCTGTCTCATTTTTTCTACCAGGGCTGTGGAGTCGGAGAACATTTTGGTGGAGTCAGAGTCATGGAAACAGAGGAGACGGAGGTTTGGCTTACCGACTCCACAGCCCTGTTTTCTACAGAGAAGGAGGAGCAGACATTTTTGTGTGTGGAGTATATAGGAGACATCATAGCAGCTAGTCTCCACCGACTAGATCAGAGAGAATTGAAATAGAGAATGTAGAGGGGAGAACGGTCGAAAAATGAATAATGGGCAGGAATAGTAATGTTCCTCGTATACACGTACGACAGCTTATACTGAAATGTTACCTGAAACAACAGGTATGCTTTAAAATAAATAAAACATGGTGGTTCATGCCAGCACACCATAGAAAGTAAACTTTGGAGAAGGCAGTAATAATGTATTCACCAGCGTGGATTCTACTACGGTCTGGTAACGATGGAAGTGTTCTGTAGAAACAAACCAGCGATATTCCGATGGAGCACAATGCTGACTGATGTAACACCACGCTGCCAAATGGTGTTAGCACAGGGAAGCCTGCTAGAGCAGAACAATGAACGCTCCTACAGAGCAAGAAGCTGCAATGCCCATCGCTATACAAGTGTGACAGGCACATGATAGGTTTCCAAAAAGCCAGGGGCATCTTCACTGTGCATACACAAAGCTCCAAACAGGGGAAGGGCAGAGTTCAGAAAGTGCAGGTCTGCCGGAGGGATCTCTGTAGGAGCAGTGAAGCTCAATCACTTTCACAGAGTTACAGAATTCTGACATGTTGCACATCAACAAATTCCCACATTAATCCATTAAAAAGACCTGTAACTTACGAAAAAAAAATTGTTTAAAGGGAACCTGTCAGCAGGATTGTGCACAGTATCCTACAGACAGCGTCAGGTCTGCACAGTTATACTGATTACAATGATACCTTGGTGATGAAATCCGTCTTGTGGTTGTTGTTTAATCTTTATTTTCAGTTTTAAGTTAATGAGATTCTCGTACCCCACAGGCCGCCCCGCAGCATGGGCATATCATTAACTCAAAACTGAAAATAAAAATTAAACAACAACCACAAGACGGATTTCATCAACCAAGGTATCATGTTAATCAGAATAACTGCGCCGACCTGACAGTGTCTGTAGGTTACTGTGCACAATCCTGCTGACAGGTTCCCTTTAAATACATTGTAAAAACCCCTGAGCTGCCCTGCTTGTGCCGTCTTTTCCATCTTGCATTGCTTCACTCCACTGCAGAGATATGCTATTCACATTTCACTATTCTTCTGGAGCGCACTATGTGAAATCTCTGTTTTGGGTGTTTCTTCAGAGTCTTCTCTGAGGGCATGCACTTTCGTCCTCTTTTCTCAGTTGCAGCCAATCGCAGCTCAGTAGCTGATCGAGAAGTCTGGCTGTGATTGGTAGCATCGGGAAAGAAAGGGTGAAAGCACACACCCCCAAAGAAGACCCTGAAGAAACACCCAAAACAAAGATTTCACATAGTGTGCTCCAGAAGAATATAGAAATGTGAACATCTCTGCAATGGAGAGACGTAATGCAAAATAGAAAAGAGTGGGAGTATCAGAGTAACTCAGGAGGGAGGTTTACAACATATTTAACTCTGTATTTTTAATCAAATGATATGTTTTATTAGGATCAGGATATTTTTCCTTCCTTCCCTTCTTCCAAGAACCATAATTATTTTTTTTAATTTTCAGTCCACATTGCTGTATGAGGGCTGTTTTTTTTTTTTTGTCCGGATGAGTTGTCAATTTGAATAAACACTATCCATTTAAGTATGCTAAATTACAATACTGCAATTATTTATTTTTATTTTGTGTTTACAAAGTTCATTGTTTGGTAAAAATTTCCTGAAAAAAGTCTTCTCCAGATCAGTACGCCTAAGAAATGGAAAAAAAAAAATATGCAAGTTTGGTATTTGAAATGTGAAAAAAAAAATCTGAATTTTCTTCAGAAAAAAATAATAAATATTGGTTTGAGTTGCCATCTTCCAGAGAACTGTAAAGTCTATTTTTCCATCGATCTAGCTGTGTAAGGGCTAGTTTTCTTGCATATTGAGCTGATTATGTTATTGATATCAATTTGGGGTACTTCAACAGTTTGATAGTTTTTTTTTTTCTATAAGTTTTTTTTAGGGAGGTGTTGTAACTGAAAAATCACAATTCTGGAGGTTTTATTTTTTTCCCCCACTTTAGAGCGTTTACTGTATGGGTCAATGTTATATGTCCATAAGACTGGACTTTTACAGATGTGGTGTTAAATTATTTTTTATATTAATAGGAGAAAAAAAAGGGGTGAATTAATTTGTTTTATTACTTTTTTTGAAAGCTTTTATTTTAGTCTCTGCATTACAACAGTATTGCATCATATAGAGAAAATCAAGGTCTTCTATGAAGCTCAGCCTGTGGCAGAGCTCCAAAGGAGTACAAAGATGGCAGTGATGAGGGGCCTTCAGCAGACCCCTTAGCTGCCGTGATCAGTGCCACATGACTGCATTGCAGGAAGCCGATGGGAGCCCGTACTAAGGTGCATCAGCACCTGCTCCATTTATACACCACGGTCAGAAACAGAGAACAGCAGCAATGAGAGCCCTGCTCTGGACGCTGCTGTGAGACACCAAGGCCAGATATGTACCATAGCCGGCATCTACCAAGTGTGGCTGGAGCCCTGAATCTCCTCCGAGCATGGTCACCCCAGTGCTGAAGCACATGCACAAGCTTTTGCGCTAAGAGTTTTAAAGCGAGGAAATCAATAAAAGGTTTTTGGAACCAAAACTGATCAGCTGCAAAATTTTGGGGTAGTGTTTCAACAAAGAAAATGAGACATTATACCGAGAAAGAACTCCGAAACAGATGTCTACAGAAGAGTGTCTCTGGTTTCCGTAATCATGTGTTAATACTCTTTAACGGGTTAGGTATTGAATGTCAAGGCTAGCTACTGATCGGTGGCACTAGAGAGTTTTCCTCCTCCTAGGGGAGCGCTAATTGCAAAATTTTACCCCAAGAGCTGCAAGACTCCCAACACCAGCTGACTTTCTATAAAGAAAATCTTTGCAAAAACATGTTAAGACTTCTATGACAAGCAAAGACCTTTTGGACCCCCTGCCAACCTTGACTAGTAGATGAAGGCTCTGGACTCTTTCATCTATTAACGCAGGATTTCTTAAAAAGGGTTTTGCAAACATGTTTTGTAAAGCAGAAAAAGTTTTTTAACTAGTCATTGTTTCAAAGAACTTTGCAACAAATCAATAGTACAAGCAAATATATAAAATCTCATTTATAATATATCTCTCATCAGAAAATTGAGATTATTTCTCCACTTATGAGTCACTTTTCCTTTCCATCTGCCTATTGAACTCATCATTCAATAAACACCTACAATTATCTTGCGCAAAAAAAACCTGAAGTCTATGGAATAGAGAAAGTTGACAAAGAAGTAGAGATATAAATTGTGCTGCTGCTTACTAGTAAATGTTTACTTCACACCAGTGGTGGATTCACAGCTACACTGCTTTCTACATAATGACTTCCATGCCGTTTCTAATTTTGAATGTAGGCTACATAGATACAGGAAAGCAAGAAGGCCTCATGTCTGTGTTGGCCGTCAATGGGAGACAATGTAGCAACTCCACCCACTAGCCCTGAGACAACTGCAAACTTGAGATAGAGACTGCAGAAGAAAAAAAAATGGTGAAACTGCAGGATAAAAGTGATATAATGGCTAGGGATAGCGTTTTGAAAAGTTCCATGAAACAAAAGGCTTTAAAGTAATACTGTCACAAACTAGCAGCTCTGCAGGAGCAATTTTAGGTATGGTATATTTGCTTCAGATGCCAGACTGCCTCTTTGGTAAAAAAAAGTTTCAGTAAGATATACAGCTATTAACTTGGAAAATTACATTAAAACATTACACATTTATCTCTGTACTTGAAATTCAAGGGTAGATGGAGTGGCGACAACAGCATAATCTTCCTCCAGACTCTAGAAGACAAGAACAAGTGCATATTGTTTCCCACGTAACCCCGTTAGTAGTTGACAGGTCTTCAGAGCCCGAAGCGTTGCCGCACTTTACCCTCCTCTGGATCTGCATTGCTTCTATAAATACCAGCTCTCATTTTGTAAACCCAATTAACGGGGCAGACTTTATCCATCCTAAATGGTTTGTCCAGGAATTGAGCCCTGAAGAACCCTAAGCTGCGCTGACAACACACAAATTGATATTGATTGAGAGAGACAATAAGATGTTTCCAGGACCTATTGAATAGAATTAGAGGAACTCTATATAAGGGTTAAGAACAATGACGGGTCTTAAGTGCCCACATGGAGCATTACCCTAAGGACATAGAGATGCAGACAGGTTAAGATTCCCATGAGTAATTAGTCAGTGTATCACAAAATATAGCTAGATTATTAGCTAGGCAAGCAAAAATCCAGCGAGATACAATGTATCTAATCAAATATTATACAACGTTTCATTTCATTAATATAATATTATGCAAAATTATCCTGCAGATTTCATTTTGATTGATGTCTGCCATAAACTAAACGTTATGAATCCGGAGCTTCTTTCGAGACTCATGACCCTCTCCTCTATTAGGTAATAGACAATGATACTTCTACTGTCGATATTGGAGGACCACTGGCGTTCATTAAAGGAAAGTGTGACCAATTAGTCTAATCAACATCTTACCTGATTCACATGTCCAAATTATATAGCTTTAAAAAAGAAATAAAAAAATGCAAATACACTACCCTCTAAAAACTATACACCCAAGAATCCAGGCCCTCTAAAACTATATACCCAAGGATATAGTACCTCTAAAACAATATACCCAAGGATCCAGGCCCTCTAAAGCAATATACCCAAGGATCCAGGCCCTCTAAAACTATATACCCAAGGATCCAGGCCCTCTAAAACTATATACCCAAGGATCCAGGCCCTCTCAAACTATATACCCAAGGATCCAGGCTGTCATGATTCTCAATGGCGAGAGAACATAGCCCAGCATATATAAGAACTAGCTCTTGGAAGATGGAATCTAAACTGACCATGAACTAAACCTGCCGCACAATTAACAGTGGCCGGGTAGCGTGCCTACGTTTTATCCCTAGACGCCCAGCGCCAGCCGGAGGACTAACTAATCCTAGCAGAGGAAAATACAGTCCTGGCTCACCTCTAGAGAAATTTCCCCAAAAGGCAGACAGAGGCCCCCACATATATTGGCGGTGATTTTAGATGAAATGACAAACGTAGTATGAAAATAGGTTTAGCAAAATCGAGGTCCGCTTACTAGATAGCAGGAAGACAGAAAGGGCACTTTCATGGTCAGCTGAAAACCCTATCAAAACACCATCCAGAAATTACTTTAAGACTCTAGTATTAACTCATAACACCAGAGTGGCAATTTCAGATCACAAGAGCTTTCCAGACACAGTAACGAAACAGCAGCTGTGAACTGGAACAAAATGCAAAAACAAACAAGGACGAAAGTCCAACTTAGCTGGGAGTTGTCTAGTAGCAGGAACATGCAAAGAAAGGCTTCTGATTACATTGTTGACCGGCATGAAACTGACAGAGGAGCAAGGTTATATAGAGACTCCCACATCCTGATGGGAACAGGTGAACAGAGAGGATGATGCACACAAGTTCAATTCCACCAGTGGCCACCGGGGGAGCCCAGAATCCAATTTCACAACACCAGGCCCTCTCAAACTATATACCCAAGGATCCAGGCCCTCTCAAACTATATACCCAAGAATTTAGGCTCTCTAAAACTATATACCCAACTATATAGGACCTCTAAAACTATATACCCAAGGATCTAGGCCACTCTCTCCAATTGCTATGTACCTAAACTGGATTAATTGGGGAGCTCAGCATATTAACTAAATTAGATCACATGCTCCCTGAAAGTCAATCAATTATCAGCCCCATGAATTCACTCCCATTCAGGTCAAATTGTTGGCATGGCCATTAAGTCAATGAGGTTGTCTTCAGTCAACATGTCCCAAACATTGATAAAATGCTAAAAGCCAATTGACTATAATTACACATAATAAAACAAAACTGATTAATTCTTACTCTATAATATTGTGTTAAACGATGGATAGAATATTTATAAAATAAAAATATAAAATAAATAATTTTTTTCATAAATATTTGAAAACCTAAAGCCTAGACAGAATGACAGTTTTGTAGAAGATTTAAGCTTGTTGCTTCAGTTCCAGCAGATATTCCAAAGTATTACGAGAAGCGACTTTTCCCAAGGTTAAAAAGAAGATATTCAGCAATGCAAAGAGGTCACGTTCAGCTACTTCAAAAGGCAGTGTTGACGGGACGCAGCCGTCTCTCCGGAGGACGCCGAGAACGTCAGTCATCTCTTCATAAAGTCTGCAAACATGGAAAACTGAAGCAAAGGAGGGAGTAGGACTTCCTTTGTAGGAGGCCATTGTTTAGTGATACTACTTTCTTTTTTAAGACATTACCTTCCCTGCTGTCCTCTTCCCACCCTTCTTCAATAAAGAGATTCATTCTGCAAAATTAAAAGACCTTGATGCAGGGCTGCCAAATCAATTACTTAAATCCAGAATCAATCCGGGTAAGTAGAATGGTCAATTATGTATATGAGCTCTGTACAGGGGCCAACACAAAACACACACAAAAAATATTCCAAATGAAGACGTTAGCAATAAAATAAAATAAAATTGCATTTTCTGGGTACATCCCATGAAGATCAATAAGGGATCCTGAGGAAGCCACAGATTGGGTGGCGATATGCGTGGGGTCGTCTTTTCCTCATTTCATTTTCGCCTAACTTTACAGGTTCCCCCATTATCTATTCTTACAGTTTTTTACTCCTGATGGTCATCTGGATTGATAGTGATTTTGTGTTGGCAGCACACTGTTCTATATACTATTACTTTTGTGGAATATTTGTTTTTATTTCTTCACTTATGTTTATTGGGGTTGGCACTTCGGTACTTACTTCAGTTGTATTTTCATTGACTATCATCTTATGTCAGTACTACTTATCCAAATCCATGTTTCCGTATATTAGTTTATCTTGATAGGGTTCTTATAACCTGTTTTTATTTTGGCTGATGAGGGTATGTATATTGGCAATTTTTAATTGTTTTTATATTGTGTGTTTTTTTGTTTTGTTTCCTTATATCAATAGAAAATGGATATTTTATAGGCGATCCCATCATATTGGCATAGCTTTTTTCCCTGTGGTTTTTGGTATTTTCATAAATACGTGCTAGGTCGGTTTGTGGTGCCCTCTTTTCTCGTAATTTATATAACGATCAACGCTACAGGTTTGATCCAAAATTACGGAAAGTTATGCAATTTTCAGGCAATTCACACCTTTTCATTTGAAAAACTGGTAATGTTTGAAAGTCTCTTTCCTCATGGGCAGGCATTGCAGGACCATAGGTATCCATGGTTATGACCACTAGCAGCTAGCCAACGGTCACTATATCAGTGGTCGTAACCAAGGATACCTAAGGTCCTGCAATGCCTGCACACGAGAAAAGAGACAGAATCAGAAAAACTAAACTACATTTCTAATTGAAGGTATTTGCTAATAATATTATTACACCTACTACATATTGGGATAGGATCTTGGAGATGGGAATATCTATTTAAAGGCCTCAGTCGGACAGATATAATAATTGCACATTTTTGCTTGAATATTATGGGCGCAAATCCCAGCCTGATTGCAAGTCTACAAGTCTACCAACCCAAACTATGTAGCACCATAGATCCCTGCAATACTGCAAGTAATAAAACTTGGGATTGGCATGGTGCTTGTAGCCATAAAGAACCAACATAGCTGGTAATACACATTATCTGACTGTCGGCTGAAAGATTGTTGGCTGAACAGTCATCTCAGCCGACTCCTCCGAACACAGAAGCACTGTGTGTTCTCTATGAGAGTCACCAAGTGACATGTCAGCCGGCGGTTTATCTCAGGGAGAACAATAATATCAGCAGTCAACATTCAGACGTCTGCGATCAACATTTCTCCTATTAGTCAGATGGCACCCGCATATACAGACCGTCAAATGATTACTATTATTATTATTAACAGCCTTCAGGTCAATCTCAAGCCATGGCAATTTGATGGATGAATCTTGTTTAAGTCTACATAGGTCCACCAGGGTCTTCTCCGCCATTATCTTGATTGCATCAAACCATCAGGTTGCTGGTCTTCCTCTTCATCTTGTTCCTTCTATTCTTCAAACCATGATGTCCTTCTCCAGTGATTACTCTAGTATGAAGTGTCCAATGTAGGCAAGTCATAGCTTGGTGATCCTTGATTCGAGTGACATGTTTGGCTTGATTTGATCCAAAATTGATTTGTTTGTTCTCCTTGCCATCCATGATATTGATAACATCCTTCTCCAGCACAACATTTCAAAGGCGTTGATTATTCTCGTCTTGTTTCTTTATCGTCCAGGTTTCACATCTGTATGTTACCACTGAAAAGATCAAACTATCAACCAGCCGTGTCTTCGTCACCAGTGAAACGTTCCTCGATTTGAAGACCTTGTCCAGGAACATCATTGTTGATTTGCCAATAGCAATTATCTGTCGATATTGGCAGTTTCGGCCGACATAAAGCTGGCCATACACATTAGACTTACGGTAAGTCAGCATACCTGTACAACCTGCAACTCCCACTGCAGCTCTGGGGGAACCCAAAATTTACCATCCTGTATTTTGATTGAGAATTTTACTTTTTGCACATTTTCAATAGACACATGACAGTAGGCATGTGAGCTAGGCTTAAAAAATAAGCACCACTTTTAGCTTCTACAAACCAGGACCCGGGTGTAAATACCAATGTGTGCATACTTCCACTGCAGGACAGCCCATCTGTTACATGAAACACAGGTTAAATCTGCAGCTGTTCCGGTCTGTTCCTATCACTTTTAGGAGAGGTTGGGTCAGGAGGACACATCTGACGAGCTGTATGGAGCCAGAGGAACAGAGATTCCTGAGAACAGCTGAGCGTGTGGACTAATGAGGAGCAGCACCATGCTATTAGAGCCTAGTCACAAAGCACCAGCATGGTAAACAGGGGTACACTCTCATAGAACGGGTGATAAATGTATGATCACTAGGGGGTCCAACCACTGGCACCCACCAGTACACTTTCCATTTCCCATCTCCTGGTTAAATGGGTCCCTTGGCTTTATGTCATCTTTACATAGAACAACCTTCATCGTTTTGGGTATGTTCTCAAGTAACAGTTTTCCGCTCCAGATTTTCCTTGTACCGCTTGTGTATTTGATGCGGATTTGTTTGGTATATTACTCTGTGCATCGTCTACCACTTTGACAATGTATCTAGCAGAGTTCTGCAAAAAAAAAAATACAGAGCCATCAGGGCTCCTGATTCTGATGGTTTCTCCTCTCGCCCCTTCATCCCCCCTAAAAGCAAGAAGACAACTGCACCCTAAAAACACACAGCCCTTACATCCAGCCTATATTACTGGGAGAGACACTCCCACAAGACAAAAATCGTAAACTTGAATCAAAATACATATCAGGGGTCTGAAAATGAACAAAACGAATGTAGATGGCAGACAAACTTAATTTTATAAATTAAAATGTAATCACTAACATAGGTAAAAATATATTTCTCATGTCCATAACCTTTACCATAATTTGTACACTGTCAGAAAAGATCTCTTTTTTTTTTTCAATAAACAGAGCCACTCTTGTGGACAGGTTGAGTTGAGTATTGCAGGTGGAATCCATTTACTTTCATTGAGAAGTTTTTATTCTGACTTTTCTCTAATTCTGGTCTTCATTTACTGCATTACCTTGGAGGCAAACAGAAGATTTACTATTTCCATGCACATTATAATATGGAAATCATAGATACACAAAACTCCTCTCTGAATAATCTCCAAAGCAGTCACATTTTAGGAAGCGTTCCTCCAAGCCTCAATATTTCCAAGATCTATACATTAATATTTCATAAGACGTGTCCTGAGCAGCTAATAACGACTTTCCAAGTCTTGGTGATGGGGCATACAGGAAGACGGTGCGACTGACGGAGTTCTCCCAGGAATGCTTTCATGGTCGAATCGATTCTCTGCTCATTTCTTTGCAGGTCTTATGAAATTACAGCGATGAGGAGCTACTGGTTTGGGAAAAGCAAAAGCTACCGACTCCCATTCAATCATGTCCCAGAGCTGCCACATCATCGCATTCTAAGCCAAAAGCAATGTTTTCATGCTGATGCTCTAACAAGTGGAAATGCCTTATCTGCACCCAATTATTCCTGCAGTGCACACGGCACATTATCTTCAGTGCTCGACTTTCCATATTAGACGGGTAGATGTTATAAGAATTAGATTTTCCACATGATCGGCAATTCCTTCCAAACTGCGGTCCGCGAACGGCTATAAAACATGTACGGATTAATGAAGATTGCAAAAAACTTAAAATCTGTTCCTTTTATGACCAAGCCAGATCCATTACTGCAAAATGGTAAAATAAATTTTTTTATTTTAATATATCATTTGACATGTGGTGTGATCCCCCATTTTTAGGATCAGTGGGGGTCTCAGCAGTCAGACCCTCACCTATCATGGATTTAGTGGTCACGTACCAACTAGACATGCACAGCCTTGCTTAATACAAGTGAATTGAGGGAGGCTGGACAAGTCTAGTAGCTATGTGGCTGCTGGTATGCAAATCACATACTTTCAATTACATGAACACCCACTGCCCACACTGGAGAATCCTGACAGTGCGCACTATGCATATTCACAAGTCTGTAATCATATCAAGTGACTGCAGACTAGTACCCTACACACTGGCGGACACGGGACAGAAAAGGGCCCCTGTGCAAGAACAATATATGGGCCCATTGCAGCCCAAGATCTCCTAAAATTGCACTTGCTCTGGAGGTGGAAATGGGTTCCCTTACCTCTTGGGCCTCTATGCAGCCGCACAGGTTGAACCCCTGACCCTATGGCTGGACAACCCCTTTAACAGTAATAATATACTTTTATTACGATAGCTGTGCCGCTGTCAGCGCCAGTTTTGCTCAACTTTCCTTGTTTGTTCCAACACATAAAGGAGGCTTTCTCCTCTTCTACTTTTGGAACTTGTGACTAGCTTAAATGAGGCTGACTGTGTTGCTCTGTTTGAAAGCTAAGCCAGCCCCCTTCTGTTCCTCAGCATAAGTTGTTATATATATTTAACAATTAAGAAAAAATCATGTAACAAATCCAACTGACATGTACATTGGCTACTACAGACATAAGGCAAAATCAGCCATTTCCAAAAGATTACGTAATTGTCATTTTACGCTGTTTTTTTATTGCTATAAAAAGACCAACCCTCATCCATAAAGATATTTACCTCCACAATGCGTACATTAGCTTAAAACCCCGGACTGGTGGAAGGGGGTGCGGAGATCATAACCTACTGAATTGTAGCTGTGTACATAGCTACAGCAAACAGAGGAACACTTACAGGAGTCAATGATGGGCTGTTAACCTCATAGAAAACAGAACAACCGGGACAACTATACTCATTACTCACCTTGCTTGAAAAGTGCACACAACGTAATCGCTAAACGATTGGTAAAACTTGAGAGATGGAAACCATGAGCGCACATTAACGCCTGCAAAATATAAATGACTACATGATGTCTGGACAAATGAAACATAAAAACATCAGAAGAGATCAGCGAATGCACTCTGCAGGACCTGTCACCTGCTACACAGTGAAGGCACTGCTACCCAATGGAATACTAAGGGCCTGATTAATTATGGCATTTGAAACTTTTTTTTTTAGTCTACTTTTTTGCCTGGTTGACATATGCGCCTTATTATTCTTTCAATTTGCACCTTTTTTAAAGTCCATTTAATATCTGTTTAACGGTTTGGTTTTTTATGTTAATTTGCCTGGAAGTTCACTGGGGGTGTGTCAGTGCCGTCACAATACATTGCCACGCCCCTGGTGCTCTTCCAACCTGTTTTGCATACGACTTCTACTTGAGATTTTTTCATGACTGGCCCATCAGATCTCTACAAATAAGATATCATTTTTATAGGGGGACAAGCGCCTATACAGCCAGACCACCACTGCCATCTGTAAAAAAATATGCCGATAGGAATGGTTTAAAGGGAACCTAACAACAGGCAACCTTCAGCTGTTGGTGAACGCCATGCCCGATGATGTGAAGGCTCAGATTAGTACCATGTCCTGTTAACAGCCTTTTTCTCCATTACAGAACTGGCAGAAATGGCTTTTTTTTTTTTAAAGAACATTTAGTAAAAGACATTCCTAGACATCAAAGGGTATTGAAATAGCCAACGACTTCCTGCGCAGCCCAAATAAGAATTCCAAATATGTCGTTCATTTCCCATTACCAGCCTATCTACATATATGCAAAAATGGCCTAAACAATAGGAAGGATTTACTTTCAGAACACGTCATTGCAAAAACCAGTGCTTTTTAACTTGAGAACGCTGGGATCCAGCGAGTCTGCGTTTATAAGGGGAGACGCGCGCCGAGCTGTCTCCGCGTGAAGTGCATTTATGACATGCTGCGGCAATTAGTCTAATTATGAAAGTGTGGGGATATGACAAGCTTAGAAGATAGGGACTATCCTGGGAACACTTCTAGACAGTACGTGGGGTCTGACTGGTGAAGGCTCTGCTCCGTTAACCCCAAAGCTGCCTGCCGAGACCACAAAGCATGGAGCAGCAGTGCGCCAGGGCCGACTGTGGCGCTCAAAAGGGCTTATAGGACGCGGCCCACATCCCCAACGCCGGGAGGTATTGTCTGTCTTTCCTTCCCCTCAAAAAGGTTGAAGCGTTGCACAGATGTCCCTTCTGTGTGAAAGCGTCCTCTCGAACACAATGGAGAAGAAAGAAGAAAGCGGCTTTGACATGCTAATCGTTTCTACAAGTCCTAGACTTTTTTCCCTGTTTTTTTGGCCAGCGTTCATGCCGGCTTTGGCTTGAGGATGGCTTAAAATCTGTTTCAAAGGCCACTATTATCAGGACATTTTTTTTTTGTGGACCTCTCAACAGGTTCCAAAAAAACCCCGCTTTTATCTGACAGGAGGAGCGCAACATGTGTTTTGTGTTTAATATTCCTGTGTTTTGTAGAGAGTCCCCTTGGTTTAGTGAAATAAATGCAGAATACTCAGAAGAGAACATAATGGGGCAATGGATACTCCAGTCAGATGTCCCTTTTCATAACAAATATTGATAATTTCTTTAAAAAAAAAAATACACATCAAAATACACATCTAGGAGTTCTGTGCCCAGTCCGTGGGAACGAGCAAGTCTTCATTTCTCAGGTAGAGGGCCTGGAAATGCTGGTGGCACATTATCGATACTCCTTTATTACAAATCCCGCTCGGAACCACTACATTCTACAGAACTCAGCCAGTCCCGAAGAGAATAAATTGGGTGGGTGTGCACAAGCTCAACCTCCACTCCATTCAGACAGGCCGAAAACTGGAATCAGGGTGGGTCCCAGCAATTGGGAAGTTGTCCCCCTATCCTATGTAAACACAAACCTTTTAAACCACAGATTTATTTGTTCTCCAAGAAGGTCTCTGGCATAGGTCTCTGGCAGTGGCCTACATTCATATACGGAACACATGCACACTTAGCTGAAATGTGCATGCAAGTGAATGTAGGGGCTAGGAGAGGAGGTAGTGAACCGACAGGTATGTACCGTAATAATACCGTAAGTATGGATGCCATTAGAAACGCTCACAAAAATCTAGACCCCAGAATTAATGATGGACCATCCAAAGGTTTCATGATCATCAGTCTTATGGTCTATTCATATCATATAATTAAAGGGGTTTGTCCATCACTCAGACAACCCAGTATGAATTCCTATGTTTCCCGCCAGTAAAATATATGACTATCCTCCCCTCCCGTGCCTGTGAGATTCCACCGGTGTTGGCACTGGCACAATGTGATCACTGCGGTCAATCGGCACTGGCTCTTCCTGGTCTCGCATTGCGATCAGTGCGGCCAATCGGCACTGGCTCTTACTGGGCTCGCAACGTGATCAGTGCGGCCAATCGGCACTGGCTCTTACTGGGCTCATAACGCGATGAGTGCGGCCAATCGGCACTGGCTCTTACTGGGCTCGCATCGCGATCAGTGCGGCCAATTGGCACCGGCTCTTCCTGGGCTCATAACGCGATCAATGCAGCCTATCAGAACTGGCTCTTACTGGGCTCGTAACACGATCAGTGCGGCCAATCGGCACTAGCTCTTCCTGGGCTCGCATCGCGATCAGTGCAGCCTATCAGAACTGGCTCTTACTGGGCTCGTAACACGATCAGTGCGGCCAATCGGCACTAGCTCTTCCTGGGCTCATAACGCGATCAATGCAGCCTATCAGAACTGGCTCTTACTGGGCTCGTAACACGATCAGTGCGGCCAATCGGCACTAGCTCTTCCTGGGCTCGCATCGTGATCAGTGCGGCCTATCAGAACTGGCTCTTACTGGGCTCGTAACACGATCAGTGCGGCCTATCGGCACTGGCTCTTCCTGGGCTCGCATCGCGATCAGTGTGGCCAATCGGCACTAGCTCTTCCTGGGCTCGCATCGCGATCAGTGCGGCCTATCGGCACTGGCTCTTACTGGACTTGCAACGAAATCAGTGCAGCCAATCGGCACTGGCTCTTCCTGGGCTCACATCGCGATCAGTGCAGCAAATCAGCGCTGGCTTCAATCTGCTCTCTTTCAGACAAATGAAGACATCTGGAAAAAGTGAGAGAGAAGACGCAGCTCTCACTTCATCTGAATTCTGAATGTCAGTTACGCCTGTAGGAAAGGAGAGTGAAGCCAGAGCTGGTTGGCCACAAGGATTGCGTGACATAATGTCATACAAGCCCTGGGAGAGCCAATGCAGACACCGGAGGTGAGTATAAGTGCCATTATTTTTCTTGGGGGGAGGGGGGAAGGTAGTAGTAGACAACCAGGGGTGTAGAGTTGGTAAGCCAAACCTCCGACTCCTCAATTTCCATGACACCAACTCCACCAAAATGGGCTCCAGCTCCGACTCCACAGCTCTGTGGACAACCCCTATATGTTTGGCATTAACTCATCCAAAAGCATAAATGAAGCCAGTGTAAAAATGGAATCATGGATGCCTTGATATTAGAAATTTGCAGTTTGAAGACAAGCCCAAAAAACTATATACTGTGGTCTCCAATTGGCAGTCGGGTATGAATACGTTGGATCTCACGGATAAGCCCACGTCGCCAGATGATTGAATTGGACAACACCAATGTATCAGATAACTGCTCATAATTCCTGATAAAATAGTTATAAGATCTTTACATTAAATCATTTTCAATCCCCCACCCCGAGCCCCTGCAGAGTTTTTCTCTTCCTATACACCACATGACATGGCATAACGTGAGCGCTGTGTGATTCACATTCCACCGGGAACATAAATAGCCTCCGATAGAAGACAGGATATGGCAGAAGGGAAAAAAAAAAAGTATTTTTACTCTGGAGCCCTTCGAGCCAGCAGCGATAATGCAGAGGATGCCAATCGCTGTTTCATACAATGAGGTAAAAGGCGAGAGATTTGGAAATAAAAACTCAGCAAGGGTTGACAAGGGGGCAAAAAAGCATGACCGCCCCGATTCAATGCAAGCCGGCTCCCACTCCTCACACTCCACAAAGAAAGATTTGGAAGCTGCCCACACTGCTGGCTGGAAACTATTACGCTGCTCCAATTGTGGGAACGTTCCTGTGCACGCCGAAGTAACAAGAGCACCGCCGATCGCTGATACATGGGGTCTGATGCCAAGCTAAACATTAAAGGGCATAACCGCGTACAAAAAGACAGCACACCCTTGTATACTACTCTGCTGATTAAAACAACCTGACACACATTAGGGATATTTTTCTATCTAATAAGGTTTTGGGGGTAAGGTTTCACCTTTTGGAGACTGCCAGTTGGCATAGGATTATGGGAAAAGGGTATGCAAATTAGCTCTCCACCACTATCTACACCTTTAATTATTATTAGGCTACTTAAAGGCAAGCTTTTGCTATGTAATCGGAGATCAAAATGATGTAGGAGCAGAGACCCCGATTCCAGTGATGTATCACTTAGTGGACTGCCTTTTTTCATTTTCTAGCTGTGGTGTAAATGTAGCAGGGTTTAAGAATGTTGAGCCCTGTAGAACCCCGCCCACACCACTGATTGGCAAATTCATGTGTACACTGTAAACTGCCAGCAGCCTGCCAATCACTGGTGGGGAACGGAGTTACACAGATCAGCCTGACTTGTCTGCACGTGAGATCTAGTCAGGCAGTGATAATCTCGTGCTGAGAAAACACTTAATGTATTGAAACGACAACACAGCCTGGTAAGTGACACATCCCTGGAATCACACTATCTTGCTCAAGATTATTCTTCTATCACATTAAATGGCAAAAAAAAAAAATCTCACAAATTCCTTCTAAAGGGTTGAACATAGACTTATAGACTGGCTACCTTTAACAGGTGGAACTATGGTGACAGTTTTTATTTTTTTGTAAAGGAGAACAAAATTTACATATACCTACAAATAATATACCGGTAATGTATAAAAAGCATCAGTAAAATAAACTAAAATCCAGATTCATTTGAGCCTTCTAGTTGTATGCCTCCTATGGAAGGTGTCAAAATAATAATAATAATTTTTATTTATATATCCCAAAAATATTTTGCAGCGTTTTACAATTAAGCAGGGACATGTACAGACAATAAAAGCATTACAATATAACACATTTCAACAGTTACAGAAGGAGCGAGGGTCCTTCTCGCAAGCTTACAATCTATAGGGGGGACACAATGGGTAGAACATGCTGTTAGGTACGGTCCAGCCATCATTATGATAAATAAGGGTTTTCATATTAAGTTGCCTGATCCGGTCATCAGCCAGGATCTGTCTGACTGCAGTTACCGTGTGCGATTGGTGCATGGACGATATGGAGAGCAGATTATGATTAACATTTAGGAGGGAACATTTAGGTTAGTGAGTTGAGGTGATTAAGTTTTTAAAGCACGATAAGAGCTAGATATTAGTCGGATCGTTTGGGGTAGTGCATTCCAGAAAACTGCAGCAGCATGAAAGAAGTCTTGGAGAAGGAGGGGCCAGATTCAGATTATGGTGGATGTTAGTCTTAGATCAATTGTTGAATGGAGGGCATGGCAAGGGTGATAGACAGAAATGAGGGATATTTAGGGCGGTGCAGAACTGTGGAGGGCTTTGTGGGTGAGAGATGAGTTTGTATTCTATTCTATAGAGAATGGGTAACCAGTGCAATGACTGGCACAGAGTAGAGGTGTCGGTGAAGCGGCCTGATACAAAGAATGCCATATCCAGGATGGATGGGAGAGGAGACTATCAGTAGATATATGCAGTAGAGAGTGAATAAGAGCGACAGTAAGAGTTTTTCCAGTTTCAAAAGGTGAGAAAGGGTCGGACTCTGGAGATGTTTTTAAGGTGCAGGTGACACGAGCGAGTGAGAGATTGGATGTGGAGAATAAAGTGAAGTTCTGTGTCAAATATAACCCCAAGACAGCGAGCTTGCTGCTTGGGAGTTATGGCTGCACCACCCAAGGAAATTGCAAAGTAGGGTTCCCCCACCAAATGCAATAAATATAGAGTACTTCACATACCTTGAAGCAAATGAAGGAATTTACTGGATAGGCAATCCACAAAAAAAAACGCATGCCGATCGGTCTATGTACACTCAGACTTTCATCAGTAACGGATTGCAGTGAAGGACAGAGGAAGAAGAAAAGACATGAAGCTTTCTTAAGCGCAGCCACATCAGCTTATTGTCTTTTTTTTTTTCTCCATTTGTCCTTCATTGCAGGCCATGAAGCTCTGACTATACCTGGTACATGTAGTCGCCTGACATTTATTTATTCTGCTTTGCTTATTTAGCACCATCATATTCCGCAGCGCTTTGCACACATTATCATCACTGTCCCCATTTGGACTCACAGTCTAGATTCCCTATCAGTATGTCTTTGGAGTGTGGGAGGAAAACAGAGAACCCGGAGGAAAGTCACGCAAACACGGGGAGAACATACAAAGTTCTTGTAGAAGTTGTCACCAAGATTACAAAGCAACAATGCTAACCACTGAGCCATCGTTCCAATGCCGCCCTCCGGTTCCAGTCACAGCGCCATACCACCTATAGTGGCTGTTTCGGGTACTGCACCTTCCTGAAGCAAAACCATCCAATGACATATGGATACAATTGTAAAAAAAAGAAAGAAAAGAAACGCAAATATTTCTGTGTGACAGATTTCTAAATGTGACAAACTGACCATTTCTTCACAACGTAACACTTCAATAACGATGATTATAAGATAAAGGAAGAAGAATTATGAAACTGTAATGTATAATTAAAATATATAAAATCCGCTGCCAACTTCTATTCTTACTCGCAAAACTGTCATTTGCAGTTGCCATGGAAACCTTACTTGTCATGACTACTAATCGAAATGGCCATTTCATAGTTCCCAAAAATGGATTGTTCTGTAGCCTCAAACCTGAAAAGGTAAGAGAAAATGACACATCTTTAGATACAAAACTACACTGGAGAAAAAAAACATAACAGCTTTTCTATGGATTAATAACATGATGGAAAGATCACAACAGGACGCGTGTCCTGAACGGACGAGGGGTAAGTAGTCCGAAACAGCGTTCTGGAGGGAGGACTTTATAGATACTCATTATGGGGCTATTCCCGACTCAGCAGGTTATCATCTATCTACAGGACACATGAAAAATTGCTAGCCGCTGGGGGAACCACTGATCCCGAAAAGGGATAAAGAAAAATCCTGAGAGAATGGAAAGACCTTGTTCATTGTCTATTGCACTGTCAGGGATAGCTGAATACAGTGTTCAGCCATGGCCGTCAGTCCAATAAACAATGACTGGAGCAGTGGTGTGACCATCATTCCATGAAAAGTGGCACTGCAGAGACCCGCTCTTAGGATTGGTGGGGGGTCAGCACATTATCTATGGATAGGTGATAAACAGGTAATATCAACTTGACGAGTTATGTCAAGACAGACCACCCACTGAAATGATAACGTCCAAGGAGTCTAGTCTACAGAACAGCTTTTGTTTTGTAGACACTACTAGGAATCCTCGCACGACCCCGGCCTGCTCCTCCCTCGCACGACCCCGGCCTGCTCCTCCCTCGCACGACCCCGGCCTGCTCCTCCCTCGCACGACCCCGGCCTGCTCCTCCCTCGCACGACCCCGGCCTGCTCCTCCCTCGCACGACCCCGGCCTGCTCCTCCCTCGCACGACCCCGGCCTGCTCCTCCCTCGCACGACCCCGGCCTTCTCTTCAGGAATGCACACTGCAGACTCCAGCATAATCTACATACAGAGCCCCATTCATTCCCCGGGCTAGGGTAGTGACTTAAAATGACCCCATGGACAACAAAAAGTAACGGCATCACATAGAGGGATACGCAAATAGGACTGTTTCACAAACCACACATGCAATCTGCTGCTGCTTTTCAGTACTGTTTCTATAGTAACCATCGCTTCTTCTACGATGTCTAAGACAAATCACGCCGGGGATGCTGAGATTGTAACGTCCTAGTGAAACTGGAAAGATATGAAAAATGGAAAATTCACCTAAATGGACAGATTAAACAAGAGAAGCTTGTGAACCATTGTGCAGAAGAGCCAGTAATCTCCCCGCAGATACTAGGATTCATTATCAGATCTCAATGAACGTCTCGCTGAAATCCGCTGGTGGAAGGATGCCAGCTGGCGGAGATGGGGACAGTCAACCAGGGGTCAACTTTGGGTCTGCGATGGACAGAATGCTGGTACTGTTCATAGTCATCATTTACAAAGGGGTTAATCCCCCCCAAAAAAGAAGAGATCCCATATATAAAGGATAGGACCCAAAGCGATCCCAATATCGGAGTTCTGTAGCTCCCGAGGACAGGGCTCTGCAGCCCCTTCCCAAATGCAGTGGAGGTGTAGATGTTCCATCCTCTGCTCCATTTATGGTCTCTGGGGCTGGCGGAAACAGTACGAGGCTGCAGAACCCTGTGTTGGGGTTACTAGGGATCTCAGCAAGTTATCCTCTATTTGGAGGATACAGAAATCTCCAACAGTAAAGACATCTAGAGCTTATTCCCCTTCACAAACTATAGGAGAGCATTCAGTGCCAAAACCAGTGAGCAGCTCTACAGTGTCCACGTCCACTGTACACATTTTATCATAGTGCCACTTATTGAACGGAGGTACGCTAAGGGCGTGTTCACATGTAGTGTAAATGCTGCGGTTTTTTCTGCAGGTCTACACAACAAATTACATACGGTAATCTCCGATTATTGTGTTTTTGCTGAGTTTCCCTTATTTGGTGCATTTTTTGTGTAGATTTGAAGCTTTTAATGCTTTTTTTAGTACAGAAAAGCTGATTCTGCATGCAAAACCACAACTGTGTTATTTACATCCCTACTTTCAAGCTCTCCATAGAAGTCTATAGAGGGAAAAAAAAAACAAAACACACAGTTCCGCAATGTCTGGATGTCCACTAAGAATCCCATCTCAAGCAGCACATTTGCACCAGTAACACACTTATACGCACTTACGTTGCCAGTGCCGTTACTGGCACAGCTGTGTTGCGGCTGTCGAACAGCCATGAGACAGGCAGCCGCGGGGACTCGAACATATTATTCAAGCACGCCAAAGACACTCGGTTAGCACCGGAGCATGCTCAGATAACACCTTATTTGAGCACGTTCGCTCATCACTGGTGAGAGTGTTGTTCACAATGCCTCCCGTCATGGAGGATTTTCCTGCATTTGGTTAAGTTTTACATAGTCTTCTCCAGCCACTGACTTCATTGTGCAAACAGTCATGTCCCTGCCTGAGACAAGCTGTCATAAAGCCCGGCTGGGCAGGGTTATTAACCAGCTGTTTGCTGTGGCCATCCATTACCCAGCACTGCTGACCTGACAGTCTTTCTCCGCTGCTGAAGTTGTCATCGAGAGTGACATAATACACCATGAAACCACAGGAGATCTTTCTGTGCAGCTGAGCATGGTGGACTGGATGTGATGGAGAACAGAGGTGTAAAGGGCAGAGCACCGACATCTCTAATACAGATGGAAAATAGCACAGCTGTAAAAGCGAACCTGCTGTAGCTGCCAACATTACTATTTATTGCAGAGGTTATCCAACTCGGAAACATTACTTGAATGAAAAAAATGGTGAAATACCAGACAGAGACCAGTAGAAAAGGATGGCTCTGCTTTTCATTTTTTCTCTCTAGCACAGCCACTTTAAGGCTATGTTTCCACGGTCAGGAAACCTTCAGGATTATCTGCGGATTGAATGCTGCGTACAGCCGCAGCGTCCAATCCACAGACTCCAGATGTTATAGAATAGTGGAGGAGATTTTATGAAATCCCATCTCCACTATGTGAGCTGGGCCGCATCCGGCGGCCTTGTGTAACCGGACATGCAGCGCATCTTTATAGACCGCAGCATGTCAATTTATCTCCGTCTCTGCCAGATAAATAACCAAGTCTATGAATATGAATATGATGCGGTGATTTTGCATGAACACATCCGGAATCACTGCGCGTCCAACAGGGGGCAGCGCTTGAGCCGGAGTGGGTATCCAAAGCGCAAGGAATCCTGAATGTGGAGACATAGCCTATCAATGCTTTCACATTAGTGATCATGCTCTGGTGCTATCAGAGTATCCTCAGAATGCTTGAATACTATGTTCTAGTCCCCGCGGCTGCATGTCTCGCTGCTATTCGACAGCCGCAACACGTGCAGTGATTACTTAACAAACAGGCAATCCCTGCCTGTGTCGTGGATGTCGAACAGGAGCGAGACATGCAGCCGCGGGGACTAGAACATAATATTCAAGCACGCCGAAGACACTCGGTTAGCACCACAGCATAATACCAGTATTTATAAGCCAAAACTAGGAGAGGAAAAGTATAATAAAAACGTCACCACTTCTACATTTTTCACATATTCCTGGTTTTGGCTTACAAATACTGATGTAAACCACTGACCAAATACTGACGATGTGACTGTAGCCTAAAGCCGATGATCCACCTGTAACCAGCACCAGTCTAGGGCTTAGGCCGCAGTCAGATGGTCGAATAACATGGACGATGATCATACCACAAAGCTTGGACTGGCTGGTGGCTCTCCTGACAGTTGCATAGAAATACAAGCGGTCACGTTCGGGTCACTACAGCCGCCGGCCAGTCCGAGCATTGTGATGTGATCAATGTCCGATATCGGTCTGACTACTCCCTTATTCACACGCTCAGTATTCGGTCAGTATTTTGCATCATTATTTGTAAACAAAACCAGGAGTGGAACAATCAGAGGGAAAGTATAACTGATAGATTGGCACCTGCCTTTTAGGAGACACTCTGATGTGTGAAAGTGATGTAAAGCCTCAGACTCACTTGTCACCACGCTGGCTAAGCAGAGGTCCGACTAAGGTTTTGGCCGCTCCCCGTAACAGTGGATATGACTCGGAGATGACTCATGGGTGGACAAATCGCTTCTACAGAAGAGGATGGGGTAATTCATACAAACTCAATAGTTCCTTTTTTGTAATTAATGAATAACCAATTGTTTAGTAAAGAACCAAGCTGTTCATTTTAAGGCAATGTTCACACTGAGTATCTGGTTAGTATTTTACATGAGTATTTATATTCATACTGAATGTGGCCAAAAGGGCATCTATCATTTCATATGATAATTATTTTTCAATATGTCCTAGAGGCTGCTGCTGCCGATTGGTTGGGGTCCAGGTCCTGAGGACCCCGCAGCTTTGAAGCGTGCTGCTTCTGTATGACTGGGCCTGTATTCTAGATCACCTTTATAATCTCAGCCTTGGTATCTGAATTACTGTATTATTAATAGTGCGACCCACCCAGCGAGAGGCAGACAATAGGCGAACGTAAAGTTTACCCGGGAGGATATATTTACAATAAGGATCAGAGTTC
The DNA here is from genome assembly GCF_051348905.1 of Ranitomeya variabilis. Taxonomy (NCBI): domain Eukaryota; kingdom Metazoa; phylum Chordata; class Amphibia; order Anura; family Dendrobatidae; genus Ranitomeya; species Ranitomeya variabilis. The sequence continues at coordinate 40,984,491 of NC_135239.1, read as the reverse complement.
ACCATCATGTAACATGTGATCTGCTGCAGAGAAGCCTTCCCCAACATTTACTCAGGGATATTAAACAATATATTGATAATGGCGGCTCTGGAGGCCGATAAGAACAGTGAACACAGCAGGAGGCGAGCTCGGAACAACCCTGCAGGTGACAGAAATATTTCCTTTTATCTGGAATAAACTGAGAGCTGGATTATTAAATTATCTGAAATATCTCAAAGAAACGTAGTTTATTTGTAAAGCAATAACCCTGGAGCACGATGCACCGAAAATCATAGAACTTGAAATCATAAAAATGGAGATAGATAGGGACAAATGTACTATTGAAAACATTTTTTTTTTCTTTCTGAATATCTTTGATTGTAACTTCTTGCAGTATTCATTTTACTCGCTTCACAGACATTATCATCACTGTCCCCATTGGGGCTCACAGTTTACATTCCCTATCAGTATGTCTTTGGAATGTGGGAGGAAAATGGAGAATCCGGAGGAAACCCACGCAAACATGGAAGAACATACAAACTCCTTGCAGATGTTGTCCTTGGTTGGATATGAACCCAGCAGGGGCGGACATATCATTGGTGCAACCACGGGCCCACTTCTACCTCCAAAGTGGGTGGAATTGTGCCTTATGATGAGATAATGGACTGCAATGGCCCATATATTGGTCTTGCACAGGGACCCTCTTCTATCTGGACCACCAGTGGAACCCGGATTTGCAAAGCTACAGTGCTAATTACCGATCTCACACATACCGGAGTGTGTATACTGCTCCAATACAGACCTATGCCTTTCCATAATGACAAATTAACCTCTTTACCATCTGATCATGAAATCATCAGGTCATGATCATGAAAGGTTGGTTTTATGAAGACCGCCCACTGGACACCTAAGCCCAGAATGAGACGGGATTTCAATCTATAAATTCCAAACCAAGAGCTGTCATTATAAATTTTCTTTCTTACGTGTCCTTTAAAAGGTATTTATTCAGGTGTTCTAAGAACATGACGCCATGTCCAATCAATGTACCAAGAATATACCATGTATGGCCGTCCTACAAGGAGACAATTAATGAGCGAACATACTCAGATAAGGTGTTATCTGAGCATGCTCAGGTGCTAATCGAGTGTCTTCAGAGTGCTCGAGTCCCCGTGACTGCATGTCTCGTGGCTGCCCGACAACCACAACACATCCAGAGATTGTCTGTTTGTTAGACAATCCCTCCACGTGTTGCAGGTGTTGAACAGCCACAAGACATGCAGCCGCGGGGACTCGAGCATATTATTCGAGCACTCTGAAGACACTCAGTTAGCACCTGAGCATGCTCAGATAACACCTCATCACTAGAGACAATCACTGGCAACTATCAGAGAGATGCACCTGACCACTGTAATGTCTCAGAAAAGGTACCGTAACAATACACCTTGGACTAATACTGATCCTCAGCCGTCCGATAATAAGCACAGTCTCATATCGTACCGTAAAGAGCGTGTGAGCCCACCAAATCTGCCATCCAATGCCAAACCAAAGAAGCCAAAAAGTTATCCCATTGCGCCCACAGATCACTGAAGACTTACTTTGACCTTGTCAAGGTCTCTGCACCATTCCCATTCTTCTCCTCCTGCGCTTGCAGCTAATTTAAGCCACACTTTGATGGTTTTGGAGGAAATACAAGCGGTCGGCGTTACCAAAGCCGCAATGTGCTGCTATTTTCAGAAAATAATTCTGACAATTGCTGGAATATAGAAATGCCAAGACACGTGCACTCAATAAGTAGTGCGTGCCAAAAGGAAATAAAAGGGTGTTCTCTGCTAACACTGGGTGCAGGGGCTGGTCTTAATTAAGCTAAAAAGAAAAAAAAAATCATCCGATAGGAAATGAAGATGGAAGCGGAGAGGAGTCTGCAGGACAGTCAATAACAAATAATAATAAAACCAATGTGGAGAACTTCTCCATAGTCTAAGGAGCGGTGATGGGAGGATTTACAGCAAAAGACTAAACAATCACAATAAAATAATAAATATATAAAAAATAAACAAACAACGGAAGATACATTTCAGTGTGACGCGTCTCTCCGGGGTCTCTGATCCAACTCCTGGCACTAAATATTACGGCTTCTGGTGGTCCGGGGACATGCACCATAATGGGGGGCTAAGAACGGAGGCGAACAAGTCAAGGTGAAATTATAAAGATGGTTCTGCCTTATAAGACAGGGTCTATAGAGGACAAGCATGATGTTATATTAAATGACAAGGAACCACAAGTCCCAGCACACAGCCCTGTCTGCTATTTCAGGCAACGTGTGAAAAATCAGAGCGAAAACCATCAGCAAAATGTGGGCAGAGCCCCTCACCCCACACAAGATAATGGCGCCACACGCTTCTTTTTGGTCATAACTCCATTGAGATCAATGATATAGGGGTAGTCTACCCTTGCGGACCATTATATATATATTTTTTGCTTCTAGGGGCTCATTTTTTCCCCCCTTGTATGTGATCTGCGGCCATAAATCAGCTCAGAGACAGTCAGATACAAATGATACAACGTTGTCAGACTGCGCTCACTGACAGGCCCTTAGTTTACTCCTTCCGCAGCCGGCAACACACAGAGGCTGGAGGAGGCAGACGGGGAAACATCTTTAATAATATCTAGCCCCAAATATGAACATTTCAGAAAAAAAAAAAAAAGATATAATAAACTGTTCCCCAAAGGAGGAGAAGCCCTGGCAGTGTGCCCAGTGCGCCTGGCATCACAGGGCAGCCCAGCTCTACGGGTGAGGCCAGCACAGGCCCGGGGCGAGCAGCCTCTTACCGTACACCCGCATCCAGCCCTGCTGCTGACACACCGACTCCATCAGGATCCGCTCCAGCATCCCGCCGGCCCCGGGGCACGGAGACTCCGGCTCCTCGGAGTCCTGGAAACTGCTGCTGTGGAACAAGTCATGTCCGCTGGATAACGAGTCCCCTCCCGGAGACAGATCCATCCTGCCTTCCCCGGGGACAGGGCTCCGGGTGCCGCCCGTCGGCTTCCTCGCTGGGGCAGTGCGTGGGGCAGCGCCTCTAGCTGACAGGGCGTCCGTGTGGCACTGGGCTCCGCGCTGCCAGCTGCTGCCCGACCGACAGTGACGGCGGCGGCGTCTCCACTGTGCCAACCCCGAGCGGCATCAGCGGCATCCCTGGGAGATAGACCGGAGCAGCCGGCCGCCTATCCACGGCAGGGGGCGGGGCCAGCGCTGGAAACGCGTGGAACAATAGGGACACTCGGGAATACCGAGCTCATCGATAATGCCTTCAGAAAGCGCCACCTAGTGGCGAATGTGGGGTATGACACCGCTTCGCTTTCAAATTCTACTTTTTTTTTATCATAATTTATTTTTTATTATTATTTATTATTATTATTTTTTCCCACGTTTTCACCTTTTTTAGCCCCAATTTTTTAAGATGAAGTGACCAGAAACATTCTTTTTAATTTTTTTTTATTAAATGAGATATTAATGTTATAATATTTTATTAGGTCAGTCAGTTAGGCAATACCAGATATGTTTTTATTTTATACTTCTTACATTTTAATAACTTTCTGGTTAAAAATAGAGCACTGGGAAATTTTATTATTATTATTTTTTTTTCTTTTTTTTTTGCCTATTGAACTTGGTGTTTATTGCATTATATATGATTGTTATAATATTTTATTAGTTTGGACAGTTATTTTTTATATTTATTACATTTTAATAACTTTAATAACTTAAAAATAGAGCACTGGGAAATTTGATTATTATTATTATTATTATTTTTTTTTTTTCTTTTTTTTTTTTTTTTTTTTTGCCTATTGAACTTGGTGTTTATTGCATTACTAGATGGTGGCCCGATTCTAACGCATCGGGTATTCTAGAATATGTATGTAGTTTATTTATTATTATTATTATTATTATTATTATTAATAATTATTATTATAGCACCATTTATTCCATGGTGCTTTACATGTGAGGAGGGGTATACATAATAAAAACAAGTACAGTAATCAATACAAGTCAATAACTGATACAGGAGGAGAGAGGACCCTGCCCACGAGGGCTCACAATCTACAAGGGATGGGTGAGAATACAGTAGGTGAGGGTAGAGCTGCTCGTGCAGCGGTTTGGTCTATTGGTGCTTACTGCAGGTTGTAGGCTTGTCGGAAGAGGTGGGTCTTCAGGTTCTTTTTGAAGGTTTCGATGGTGGGTGAGAGTCTGATATGTTGTGGTAGAGGGTTCCAGAGTAGGGGTGATGCACCAGAGAAATCTTGTATGCGATTGTGGGAAGAGGAGATAAGAGGGGAGAAGAGAAGGAGATCTTGTGAGGATCGGAGGCTGCGTGCAGGTAAGTACCGGGAGATGAGGTCACAGATGTAAGGAGGAGACAGGTTGTGGATGGCTTTGTATGTCATGGTTAGGGTTTTGTACTGGAGTCTATGGGCAATGGGGAGCCAGTGAAGGGATTGACAGAGGGGAGAGGCCAGGGAATAGCGGGGGGACAGGTGGATTAGTCGGGCAGCAGAGTTTAGAATAGATTGAACGGGTGCGAGAGTGTTCAAGGGGAGGCCACAGAGCAGGAGGTTGCAGTAGTCAAGGCAAGAGATGATGAGGGCATGGACTAGTGTTTTTGCAGATTCTTGGTTGAGGAATGTACAAATTCGTGAAATATTTTTGAGTTGAAGTCGGCAGGAAGTGGAAAGGGCTTGGATATGTGGTTTGAAGGAGAGATCAGCGTCAAGGATTACCTCGAAGCAGCGAGCTTGTGGGACTGGGGAGAGTGGGCAGCCATGTACTGTAATGGATAGGTTCGTTGGGGGGGTCGCGTGAGATGGGGGAAAGATGATGAATTCTGTTTTGTCCATGTTAAGTTTCAGAAATCTAGCAGAGAAGAAGGATGAAATAGAGGGCAGACATTGAGGGATTCTGGTTAGTAGGGTGATAATATCTGGTCCAGAGATGTAGATCTGTGTGTCATCAGCATAGAGGTGATACTGAAAACCATGAGATTCTATGAGCTGTCCCAGGCCAAAGGTGTAAATGGAGAAGAGCAGGGGCCCAAGGACTGAACCTTGTGGGACTCCGACAGATAGGGGGCGAGGTGAGGAGGCGGTGTGTGGGTGGGAGATGCTGAATGTTCGGTCTGTTAGGTATGATGAGATCCAGGATAGGGTCAAGTCTGTGATGCCAAGGGATGAGAGGGTCTGTAATAATAGGTAATGGTCCACTGTGTCAAAGGCAGCCGACAAGTCGAGGAGGACAGAGTAGTGTCGCTTGCTCTTGATGGTTAATAGGTCATTGGTGACCTTAGTTAGGGCAGTTTCAGTGGAATGGTGTGACCGGAAGCCTGATTCTAAGCGGTCAAAGAGGGAGCAAGAAGAGAGATGGGAGGACAGTTCAAGGTAGACGTGTTGTTCCTGTAGTTTGGAGGCATAGGGGAGAAGTGATATAGGGCGATAGCTAGATACAGAGGATCGGTCAAGAGAAGGCTTTTTGAGGATAGGTGTGATGGAGGCATGTTTAAAGCTTGAGGGGAAAACACCAGTTGTTAGTGATAGGTTGAAGAGATGGGTTAGGGTTGGGATGAAGACTGTGGTGACGTTTGGGATGAAGTGGGAAGGGAGCGGGTCAAGTGCACAGGTGGTGAGATGCGATTTTGAGAGTAGAGTGGAGAGTTGATCTTCTGTAATGGTGGAGAAGTTGGTTTTGAAGGTGGAGGGCTGGGAAGTCGGGAGGAAGGGCTCTGGGGGTTGTTGACCAAAACTGTCTCTGATGTTATCAATCTTCTGCTTGAAAAATGAGGCAAAGTCTTCAGCTGAGATAAGTGGGGAGGGAGGAGGTGCTGGGGGACAGAGGAGAGAATTGAAGGTGTTGAATAACTGTTTAGGGTTGTGAGACAGGGAGGATATGAGAGATGAGAAGTAGGTTTGTTTTGCTGTGGTGAGTGAGGTCTTGAAAGTAGTACGGGACTGTTTGAATGCGATGAAGTGCTCGTTGGAGTGGGATCTTTTCCATCTGCGCTCAGCAGCCCTGGAAGCTCGCCTCAGTTCTTTGGTCAGGCTGGTGTGCCAGGGTTGTCTGTTGATTTTGTGAGCTTTGGTATGTGTAAATGGGGCAGCAGATTCCAAAGCTACAGCTATTGTGGTGTTATATAGAGTGGCAGCATCATCCGCATTGTGTAAGGAACTTATGTCTGTGAGAGGGAGGAGGGATTCAGAGAATGAATGTAGGTCAAGATGTTTAAGATTTCTGCGAGGGTGAGAAAGTTTGTGGGGTGGGGATTGTAGACATGGAGTGGAGAGGGAAGAGAATGTGAGAAGGTTGTGGTCAGAGAGAGGAAGAGGTGAGTTAGAGAGGTGTTATGATCTGGTGGCCTAAGAGCAGCATGAGACGTACTTCGGAGAAGGTGGTACCTGTACTGACCGCAGACCCTGAACTTAACACCCCAACTAGAAGTAGCCATGGAATGTACCTAGCACTCCCTGGACATCTCGACACAGCCGGAGGACTAATTACCCCTAGAGATAGAAAAGGGAAAACTATCTTGCCTCAGAGAAAATTCCCAAAGGACAGACAGCCCCCCACAAATATTGACTGTGAGAGGAGAGGGAAAAAACATACACAGACTGAAATCAGAATTTAGCAAAGGAGGCCACTTCTAGCTAAATAGAAACTATAGGACAGAGTACTATACGGTCAGTATTAAAACACTAGAAAATATCCACCACAGAAAATACAAAAACTCCACAGCTAACTAAAGATATGGAGGGTATATCTGCATCTCCAGAGATTCCAGCTTGGCTAAACAAATCCTTATACAGACCAAGCTGGACAAGACAAAAAAACATGGAAAAGAACTGAACAATAAGGCCACAGCATGTGGACAGCAAAAAAATCAAGGCCAGAACTTATCTTTGTTGAAAAGAACTGCAAAGCAGGAGAGACCAGGCAGAGATGTGAATCCTCCAGGAACAATGGACAACTGGCACTGACTAAAGGGTGAAGCAAGACTAAATAGCCCAGTCAGATTTGCAAAAAGTGAACACACCTGATAAATGCTGTGATTCAGAGACAGCAGCGCTACCACTTACAACCACCGGAGGGAGCCCAAGAGCAGAATTCACAACAGAGAGGTTAGATAGGGAGCAGAGGCGGGTGAAGATGAGGTCCAGTGTGTGACCATCTTTGTGAGTGGCTGCAGAAGACCATTGAGTGAGGCCGAAGGCCGAAGGAGGAAGTGAGAGATAGGAGCTTAGTGGCAGCTGAGAGGGAAGTGTCAATGGGGATGTTGAAGTCGCCCATGATGATAGTGGGGATGTCCGCGGAAAGGAAATGAAGTAGCCAGGTGGTGAAGTGGTCAAAGAAGGTGGTGGCTGGCCCTGGGGGGCGGTAAATGACAGCCAGTTGGAGGTTGGAGGGGGAGTAGATGCGCATAGAGTGCACCTCAAAGGAAGGGAGGGTAACAGAGGGTGGCAGTGGGATTGGGGTGAAGGAGCAGTTGTCTGACAGGAGAAAACCAACTCCTCTGTCATGTTTGCTGCTGGGGCGGGGTGTGTGAGAAAGGTGGAAGCCACTGTAAGAGAGTGCAGCAGGGGAGGTTGTGTCAGAAGGGGTGAGCCAGGTTTCGGTGATGGCGAGGAATGAAAGTTTGGTAGTAACAAAAAGATCATGGATGTAGGAAAGCTTGTTGCAGACAGAGCGAGCGTTCCACAGAGCTCCTGTTAGTGGGACTGGGGAAGCGGGGGCTGGACGAATGGGTATAAGGTTAGAGAGGTTACGGAAGTTTGTGATGAGGAGGACCAGGATTTGGAGAGATATCACAAGCAGTGAGAAGGAGCAGAGAAAGTGTTAGCAGGTGGGAGCAGGAGAGGGCATGAGGAGACTGTCTGTGTTTGGAGGCAGAGGATTGTATGTTAATGAACAGTTCTGAGGAGGAGGTGAGATGGATGGGGAGGATTGAAGCAGAGATAAACAGTTCCTTACTTGGTGTGGGGATTAGGGGAGTTAGCAGAAAGTGAAGGATTATAGGGGTGAAAGTGAAAACAAACAGAAACATTGTTTACAGTGACTGGCCAGTTACCTTCAGTTCCCTTCTGGTTCAATTCAGGTTTTAATTCTACTGTTATCTTCACACTTTTAGGACACACTTCTAGGAATCACACTGCAGACTAAAGTCATGCAGACTTTAGCTATGCAATATATGTAAAACTAAGTGCGTTCAGGTGTGAAGCAGAGAGGAGTGGTCTCTGCTCATCTTGGTCAGAGAATTAAGGGTGGACCAGATGCATACAATCAAGCCTGAGTAAACAAGGTCATAAATATCACAGGGTAAGCTGGGGTTAGCTGAAAGGTATACCATGAGCATGCTAGGAGCAGAGGAAAGTCTGTGTGGAAATTTATGAAGATTTCAGAATAATGCAATGAATACACAGGATTCGGCCGGCCAGGCAATTAGTTTCAAATCCCACGCCAATTCACAGACGAACTGCACCTGTCGCTGATAGTTCACAGCCGGCGACCAATCAGTGAAGCCAGGGCCAGCTGCAGGTTTTTGAGGGCCCTGGGCGAAAGAGTCTCACAGCCCACGTAGCATATAACACAGCCTGCACAGTATATAGCACAGCCACGTAGTATATAGCACAGCCACGTAGTATATAGCACAGCCACGTAGCATATAACACAGCCCACATAGTATATAGCACAGCCACGTAGTATATAGAACAGCCACGTAGTATATAGCACAGCCACGTAGTGTATAGCACAGCCACGTAGTATATAACACAGCCACATAGTATATAGCACAGCCACATAGTATATAGCACAACCACGTAGTATATAGCACAGCCACGTAGTATATAACACAGCCACGTAGAATATAGCACAGCCACATAGTATATTGCACAGCCACGTAGTATATTGCACAGCCACGTAGTATATAACACAGCCACATAGTATATAGGACAGCCCACGCAGTATATAACACAGTCCACGTAGTATATAGCACAGCCCACGCAGTATATAACACAGCCCACGCAGTATATAACATAGCCCACATAGTATATAGCACAGCCCACGCAGTATATAACACAGCCCACGCAGCATATAGCACAGCCCACGCAGTATATAGCACAACCCACGCAGTATATAACACAGCCCACACAGTATATAACACAGCCCACGTAGTATATAGCACAGCCCACATAGTATATAGCACAGCCCACGCAGTATATAACACAGCCCACGTAGTATATAACACAGTCACGTAGTATATAGCACAGCCACCTAGTATATTGCACAGCCACGTAGTATATAGCACAGCCCACGTAGTATATAGCACAGCGACATAGTATATAACACAGCCCATGCAGTATATAACACAGCCCACGCAGTATATAACACAGCCCACGTAGTGTATAACACAGCCCACATAATATATAGCAATGTGGGCACCATATCCCTGTTAAAAAAAGAATTAAAATAAAAAATAGTTATATACTCATCTTCCGGCGGCCCCTGGATCCGGCCCAGGCCTTTAGCGATGCTCCTCGCGACGCTCCGTTCCCAGTAATGCCTTGTGGCAATAACCCATGATGATGTAGCGGTCTCGCGAGACCGCTGCGTCATCCCAGGTCATTGCCGCAATGCATTCTTGGGACCGGAGCGTTGCGAGGAGCGGGAAAGGCTGCCGCGGACTAAGGAAGGTGAGAATATAATTATTTTTTTTATTATTATTATTTTTAACATTATATGTTTTTAGTATTGATGCTGCATAGGCAGCATCAATAGTAAAAAGTTATTCACACTTACAGGGTTAATGGCAGCATTAACGGACTGCGTTACACCGCGTTATGCCGCAGTGTAACGCAGTCAGTTTAATGGACTGCTAAAACGCTATGTGGGTGCTGACTGGAGGGGAGTAGGGAGGGGCCAATTCGCGGCCGGACTATGCCTGTCGCTGATTGGTCGTGCCCAGCCGGCCGCGACCAATCAGCGACGCGGGATTTCCTTGACAGACAGACAGACAGACAAACAGACGGAAGTGGACCTTAGACAATTATATATATAGATATATGAATGTTATAATATTGTATTACTTTGGACAGTTATTTTTTACTAGATGGTAGCCCGATTCTAACGCATCAGGTATTCTAGAATATGTATGTAGTTTATTTATGAAGATTTTAGAATAATACATTGAATACACAGGATTCGGCTGGCTGCGACCAATTAGCAAAGCGTGGTTCAAATCCTGCGCCAATCACGGCCGGACTGTGCCGGTCGCTGATTGTTCGCGGCCGGCCATGTAGTAAATAGCACAGCCACGTAGTATACTGCACAGCCACGTAGTATATAGCACAGCCACGTAGTATATTGCACAGCCACATAGTATATAGCACAGCCACGTAGTATATAACACAGCCCACGGAGTATATAGCACAGCCCACGGAGTGTATAACAGCTCACATAGCATATAACACAGCCACGCAGTTTATAACAGCCGACGTAGCATATAACACAGCTCACGTAGTATATAACAGCCCACGCATGCAGTATATAACACAGCCCACGTAGTGTATAACACAGGCCACGTAGTGTATAACACAGGCCACGTAGTATATAACACAGCCCACGTAGTATATTGCACAGCCCACGTATTATATTGCACAGCCCACGTAGTATATTGCACAGCCCACGTAGTAAATTGCACAGCCCATGAAGTATATTGCACAGCCCACGTAGTATATTGCACAGCCCATGTATTATATTGCACAGCCCACGTAGTACATTGCACAGCCCACATAGTATATTGCACCGCCACGTAGTATATAGCACAGCCCACGCATTATATTGCACAGCCCACGTAGTATATTGCACAGCCCATGTAGTATATAGCACAGCCCACGCAGTATATTGCACAGCCCACGTAGTATATTGCACAGCCCACGCAGTATATTGCACAGCCCACGTAGTATATTGCACAGCCCACGTAGTATATTGCACAGCCCACGTAGTATATTGCACAGCCCACGTAGTATATAGCACAGCCCATGCAGTATATTGCACAGCCCACGTAGTATATTGCACAGCCCACGTAGTATATTGCACAGCCCACGTAGTATATTGCACAGCCCACGTAGTAAATTGCACAGCCCACGAAGTATATTGCACAGCCCACGTAGTATATTGCACAGCCCATGTATTATATTGCACAGCCCACGTAGTACATTGCACAGCCCACATAGTATATTGCACCACCACGTAGTATATAGCACAGCCCACGCATTATATTGCACAGCCCACGTAGTATATTGCACAGCCCATGTAGTATATAGCACAGCCCACGCAGTATATTGCACAGCCCACGTAGTATATTGCACAGCCCACGCAGTATATTGCACAGCCCACGTAGTATATTGCACAGCCCACGTAGTATATTGCACAGCCCACGTAGTATATTGCACAGCCCACGTAGTATATAGCACAGCCCACGCAGTATATTGCACAGCCCACGTAGTATATTGCACAGCCCACGTAGTATATTGCACAGCCCACGTAGTATATAGCACAGCCCACGTAGTATATTGCACAGCCCACGTAGTATATTGCACAGCCCACGTAGTATATTGCACAGCCCACGTAGTATATAGCACAGCCCACGCAGTATATTGCACAGCCCACGTAGTATATTGCACAGCCCACGCAGTATATTGCACAGCCCACATAGTATATTGCACAGCCCACGTAGTATATTGCACAGCCCACGTAGTATATTGCACAGCCCACGCAGTATATAGCAATGTGGGTATCATATCCCTGTTAAAAAAAAAATTAAAATAAAAAATAGTTATATACTCACCTTCCGTTGGCCCCGGATCCAGGTGAAGCGGTTACCGACGCTCCTCGCGCACTCCGGTCCCAAGAGTGCATTGTGGTCTCGCGAGATGATGACGTAGCGGTTTCGCGAGACCGCTATGTCATCACCTCGCAAGACCGCAATGCAAGGAGCGGTCACCGGGGCATCACGAGGAGCGGGAAAGGCCTGTTCCTGATCCGGGGGCCGACGGACGGTGAGTATATAACGATTTTTTATTTTTTTAATTATTTTTGACATTAGATCTTTTATCTATTGATGCCGCATAGGCAGCATCAATAGTAAAAAATTGGTCACACAGGGTTAATAGCAGCGGTAACGGAGTGCGTTACCCGCGGCATAACGCGGTCCGTTACTGCTGCCATTAACCCTGTGTGAGCACTGACTGGAGGGGAGTGTGGAGCGGGCACTGACTGCGGGGAGGAAGGAGCGGCCATTTTGCCGCCGGACTGTGCCCGTCGCTGATTGGTCGTGGCCGTTTTGCCGCGACCAATCAGCGACTTGGATTTCCATGACAGACAGAGGCCGCGACCAATGAATATCCGTGACAGACAGAAGGACAGAAAGACGAAAGTGACCCTTAGACAATTATATAGTAGATATTTCTTACATTTTAATAACTTTCCTGTTAAAAATAGAGCACTGGGAAATTTTATTATTATTATTAGAATTAATATTTTCTTTTTTTGGCTATTGAATTTGGCACTTGTTTCATGATATATGAATATTATAATATTATATTAGTTCGGACAGTTATTTTTTATATTTCTTACATTTAAATAACTTTCCGGTTAAAAATAGAGCACTGGGAAATTTTATTATTATTATTTTCTTTTTTTTTGGCTATTGAATTTGGCATTTATTGCATGATATATGAAAGTTATAATATTTTATTAGTTCGGACAGTTATTTTTTTTGTATTTCTTATATTATAATAACTTTCCGGTTACAAATACAGCACTGTTAAGTTTTATTGTTATTATTATTATTTTTTTTTCTAATTAGTCTCCCTAGGGAACTTGAACCTATATAATACAAAGCCAAAGAAATGAGCTGGAGTATAAGTTGGTATATGTGCAATGTGTAGAAGCACTTTCACACCGTGGCGATATCACAGACAAAACCTAAAATAAAAACAAAGCAAATACCCTGCAGTAAGTAAATAATACATGTAATACCATAGGGGACTTAGTTAATGCTATTTTGATCAAAAAAGCGTAAATGCCATCTCACCCCGACGAGGTGTACTTTCAGCTCACCTCTCATATGCTTGCTTAGATCTGTTCTCAATGAGAACTGCACACAAATGCTGTTTCAAAACGCAGAGTTTTTTGCTGCTATCTCCAGGATGTCCTGTTTTTTAATATTTCAATGATTTTAATTTGGAAATTTTTTTTAAATTTTATTCTCACTGAAAAACCAGTGTTGGATTTTATCTAGTTTTCTAAGTGCCATATTATTGAAGTGCATTGTAAAATGATAGTTATTATTGATAAGCAATCGTGCTCAAATAAGGCGTTCTCCAAACATGCTCGTGTGCTAGCCGAGTGTCTTCGGTGTGCTCGAAAAATATGTTTGAGTTCCCGCGGCTTCATGTCTTGTGGCTGTTAGGTAATCCCTGCATGTGTTGCGGCTTATTCGAGCACGATGGCTCATCACCATCAGTAATCATTATCCATCAGTAAACCATTGGCTCTGATAAACTGTTCAGCTTAGAGTCTCTGAAGCTTTCCTGCTTGGATGATCTTAGCTGTTCAGTATTGGCCACTCCACTCTGCTATATATACTCGCCTCTGGCAATCTGGATTGCCAGTGTCAGTCTTGTACTGCCTGGTGAGGAGTGGAGGAGTTGGTCATTGGTAGAGGCATTTGGAGTGTTGATCTGTGACTGTTGCTAGGTTTGTTCGGCTGTGTGCAAATTCTCATCCTCTCCTAATTGGTTTTCCTTCCTCTTCTCCTTTGTGTTCCTCTGTGTTGTTTGTGAGTGCATGTTTATATGTTTGGTATTTCATTTATTCCTGTACATCCTCCCTTGTTAGTCTGGTTTGTGTACATACATACACTGTTACTCTCCATTTCTCTGGGTGGGGGAAAGGGACAGATATAGGGCTGATTCAGAAGTATAGCAAAGTCCGTGGCCCCGGCGTCTTCACCATCAGAAGTAATCCGGGGAGCAGTAATAGCTAGCATTAAGGACAGGGAAGGAGCCCCTGTCACCGGGCATTCCAACAACAGAGTTGTGTCACTGTGACTGAAAATTGAGGGCACTCTTGGTAAATCCGGGACAGTCGGTAGATATGAACTAGCGTGTTACAGTGCTAACCATCTGCCACAACCATAAATCAATTGTAAATGTTCTTTAAAAAAAATCTGATTTTCAGATTCAAAACAGGGCTAACTTTTTTAACTCCTTAACAACCGCCAATACACAATAAAAAGGGCCAATGTTAGGTTGAGGGTTAGGGTTAAATAAAATAAAAAATAAATCTAATGCTATATTAGGTTTAGTTTTTTTTGTTAGGAAGGCGTAAAATAAAATTATGCCCCGCAGAACATTTACCGCGGAGCAAGCATACGGTGAACCCTACTTTGCTCCGGCGGGTCTGAGGCAGATACAGAATATGCTTCAGAAGCAGAACTGTTTTCAGCCAGTGATGATTCCTCATCTTCTACAGGATCTTTCAGCCTGAAAGTAGCGGAGTCAGTCGTCACTGCTGAAATGTTCAAGGCAGGATCAGGCTCACCCTCCATTGTGGTATCCCGACTATTTCTTTTCTGCACAAATGTCCCCTTTTTTAGCAGCCCCTGGTATAAAAGTAGATGTCACTAATTTCACCCCCTTTCATTTTTTCAAAATTTGTATGCAAATTTTCTCTTCAGAGAGGAAGAGGACTAGAACTCTAGAGCTACCTATAAGAAGCAGAAATCCTACAAGTCATTATCGACCCTTTAACAAGCCTTGAAATATGGTATCTTCCAATAGGTAGCACTATAGTTCAAGTCCTCTTCCTCACTGAAGAGACAGTTTGCATATTTAATTTCCCAGAGGACCATGTTTGGCGTACAAGTCTCCTCACTCTGACATGCCAGACCTGGCATTTCACTCTATGGCGTACAAGTCTCCTCACTCTGACATGCCAGACCTGGCATTTCACTCTATGGCGTACAAGTCTCCTCACTCTGACATGCCAGATCTGGCATTTCACTCTACAGAAACCTCACCCCTTAGGTTCCAAATTTTTGTAGCCCAAGAAGTCCTACAATTAATTACCGTACCCACCAAATAAATCTATATGCCTGACAATACATTTCTAAAAATCCCAAAACCCTCCATTCCTGTTCGTGTATCCCCACAAGCAGGGCCGGACTGGGACTAAAATTCAGCCCTGGCATTTGAAGTCACACAGGCCCACTTGTCGCATGGTGACTGTATAATATCTTTGTACACTTGTAGGCTACAAGAAGTGAGGGGAGTGTAACACGACTATATAACATAATTACAGCTGTATCCAGCATTACAGCTCAGTCCCCATAGAATGTAATACAGCACAGCCCCCATAGACTATAATACAGCACAGCCCCCATAGACTATAATACAGCACAGCCCCCATAGAATGTAATACAGCACAGACCCCATTGAATGTAATGCAGCCAGCCCCCATAGAATGTAATACAGAACAGCCCCATAGAATGTAATGCAGCACAGCCCCCATAGAATGTAATGCAGCCAGCCCCATAGAATGTAATGCAGCACAGCCCCCATAGAATGTAATGCAGCCAGCCCCATAGAATTAAATGCAGCACAGCCCCCATAGAATGTAATACAGCACAGCCCCATAGAATATAATGCAGCACAGCCCCATAGAATATAATGCAGCACAGCCCCATAGAATGTAATGCAGGCAGCCCCCATAGAATGTAATGCAGGCAGGCAGCCCCCATAGAATGTAATGCAGGCAGGCAGCCCCCATAGAATGTAATGCAGGCAGGCAGCCCCCATAGAATGTAATGCAGGCAGGCAGCCCCCCATAGAATGTAATGCAGGCAGGCAGCCCCCATAGAATGTAATGCAGGCAGGCAGCCCCCATAGAATGTAATGCAGGCAGGCAGCCCCCCATAGAATGTAATGCAGGCAGGCAGCCCCCCATAGAATGTAATGCAGGCAGGCAGCCCCCCATAGAATGTAATGCAGGCAGGCAGCCCCCCATAGAATGTAATGCAGGCAGGCAGCCCCCCATAGAATGTAATGCAGGCAGGCAGCCCCCATAGAATGTAATGCAGGCTGGCAGCCCCCCATAGAATGTAATGCAGGCAGGCAGCCCCCCATAGAATGTAATGCAGGCAGGCAGCCCCCACAGAAAGTAATGCAGGCAGGCAGCCCCCATAGAAAGTAATGCAGGCAGGCAGCCCCCATAGAAAGTAATGCAGGCAGGCAGGCAGGCACACTACTCACCTCTCTCCTCGTGTCCTGCGCTGCTCCTGGCTCCGGCCTCAGCAGTCGCAGTCTGCCCACCCGGTCACACAGCAGGTGCGCAATGATATGACGTCATCGCGCACCCGCAGTGTCAGCGGCAGGCAGAGCGGGGAATGATGGGAGAGGAAGCGTCAGCAGACGCTCTCTCCTCCATCATTGCATTCAACTGTACCGGCGTCTATGACGCCGGTATAGTTGAATGCGGGGCCGGGAGTGCGCTGACAGCGGGGAGAGTGCGCCGACAGCCAGTCCGGCCCTGCCCACAAGTGTCCCTGAAATAATATTTTTTGGGGGGAGTCATTACCCTCAATATTTGTCTAGTAAAAAAACACTCTCTGCTTCTACAGGGCAACAAAACGTGACCACATCATCTGTGTATTTGCAGCCGTCTGTCATTTCGACAATTCATCCTCTCCAACATCAAGCTCTACAAAATGTGTGAGCGCGCATCGGGGTATGGAACGCCCGCCAGGGCAGTGGGGTACTCAGTACCGGGTCCGGTCTTAAAGGAGATGTCACGTGGCTGTGACCCGGTCCGTGGCCCTGGGCACCCAATTAAAGGGAAAGGTCTTTAAAGGTATTTGTAATGTCTATTATTCGTGACGCCACCGGTGGTGTTCGGTCAGTTGGGACCGACGCTGCTTAAAGGGGTCCTCTGGGGTGATGGTATGCAGCAAGATGGTGACGCTTCCCACAGGTGAAGTGGGGTCCCCAGGGCTTCCCAATTGTATGGCAAGATGGTGTAAGCTGATGAATGCACAAAGAACGAGGACACAAGTTTGCAAAGTCTTTACCTGGTTTACTGATGGTAGCAGTCCTCAGTCCAGGGTACCAGGTGTAGGGTAGCTGTAGTCCGGCCGGCTTGGAGGCAATAGGAGATCCCTCTCCCAGGTGAGGTCCGTAAGCCTTTCCTACTTGCGCCAGATGGCGAGGTCCCTGCGGCTTAAAGCTTGCTGACAGGGTCCGCTCTCTCCTGTCCTAAGACAGACGTCTGTACGATAGGCAGTTTGAGCCTGTTTATAGGATCTCTTAGATGACCCGGGTCTTAAAGGGAACCTGTCAACCCCAAAATAGAAGGTGAGCTAAGCCCACCAGCATCAGGGGCTTATCATTCTGTAATGCTGTAGATAAGCCCCCAATGTATCCTGAAAGATGAGAAAAAGAGGTTAGATTATACTCACCCAGGGGCGGTCCCGCTGGTGTCCGGTCCGGGGCCTCCCATCTTCTAACGATGACGTCCTCTTCTTGTAGCCGCCGGGAAAGGTCAGAGAGTTGATATTTTGGACACTTTTCTTATCCCATCAATTGAAACGATGTTTATGGATGATTAAACCATTTTTCAAGATAATGCATCCTGCCATGGAGCAAAAACTGTGAAAACATTCCTTGAAAAAAGACACATAAGGTCAATGTCATGGGCTGCAAATCTCAATCCAATTGAAAATCTTTGGTGGAAGTTGAAGAAAATGGTCCATGACAAGGCTCCAACCTGCAAAGCTGATGTGGCAACAGCAATCAGAGAAAGTTGGAGCCAGATTGATGAAGAGTACTGTCTGACACTCATTAAGTCCTTGCCTCAGAGACTGCAAGCTGTTATAAAAGCCAGAGGTGGTGCAACAAAATACTAGTGATGTGATGGACTGTTTTTTTTTGTTTATTTTTCATGATTCCATAATTTTTTCCCACATAATTGAGTGACTCCATAATGTTTCCCCTTTGCTTGTTCTAAAAAAGTAACAAATACTGACTACCACATTTTTTGTTCTATATTTCTTTTAGTGTTTATTAAAGGGAACCTGTCACCCCCAAAATCAAAGATGAGCTAAGCCCACCAGCATCAGGGGCTTATCTACAGCATGCTGTAATGCTGTAGATAAGCCCCCTATGTAACCTGAAAGATGAGAAAAAGAGGTTAGATTATACTCACCCAGGGGCAGTCCGATCCGATGGGCGTCGCGGTCCGGTCCGGGGCCTCCCATCTTCTTTCAATGACGTCCTCTTCTTGTCTTCCTGCCGCGGCTCCGGCTCCGGCGTTCTTTGTCTACCCTGTTGAGGGCAGAGCAAAGGACTGCAGTGCGCAGGCGCTGGGCCTCTCTGACCTTTCCCGGTGCCTGCGCACTGCAGTACTTTGCTCTGCCCTCAACAGGGTAGACAAAGAACGCCTGCGCCGGAGCCGCAGCGTGAAGACAAGAACAGGACGTCATCATAAGAAGATAGGAGGCCTCGGACCGCAGCGGGACCTCCCCTTGATGAGTATAATCTAACCTCTTTTTCTCATCTTTCAGGATACATTGGGGGCTTATCTACAGCAATACAAAATGCTGTAGATAAGCCCCTGATGCTGGTAGGCTTAGCTCACCTTCGATTTTGGGGGTGACAGGTTCCCTTTAAGGTCACTGCTGCACCTCAGACTTGTTACAGGCAATTGACATATAGTACTATGCCCTCCGGTTCTGTCGCCCGTCCTGGAGAACAACACAACCTCGGGCTCCCAGTACCCGGCTTCTGCGCTCTGGCTCTGAGGGTGTCCTTCTGCTATTCCCCTCCTGAGCCCTTTCCTCCACTGTGCTTCTTCCCTCTCTGTCCTCTCACACAGACTGTCAGTACAAACTGAACTGACTCCTCCTCCAAAACCAGGATCTTTATCCAGGGATGCTGCCCTAAAACAGGGTTTTGAGCTCCCCCTCCTGGCCTGGTTTTTTAAGGTGTTGTGTGTGAGATTTACCTGCCAAAGGGAATCTCACTTGTCTCCAGACATAGCACTACCCTCCCCGAGAGGAAGGCAGCACTACTGTGGTACCCGAACTCCTGGGGTGCCACAGGTACACATGCACCTTTCTCATTTATGAAGGTAGGTAACTCCAAATAAACGCAGTAAACTGCCCCCAGACAATTGGCATCCCTGGTAAAATTGTCTGGGAGCTAATGATGCCATTCCTACATCAAGGGTACCACGTGTACACCAATAAGTATTAGACAGAAAAACACCAGCGCTCCCTTATGTGAGTACTATCCTTAGCACCTGGAATCAAACAGCCAGGTGCCAGGGCTGACACAAAAGTAATAATAATGAATCCTTTTAATTTCACCAATAAGTATTACACAAGTATCCCCCTATACAGATCCCTCCACGCTGAAAATATAGGGACCTGTGGGACAGTCAGAAAAAATCAGGTAGGTTTTTCCGTGCCAATTGGTGTCCAGACGTTTGGAGAATTTTCCAATATTTTCACAAATAAACGTAAAACATTTCGACCTAAATTAACCACTAACATAAAGTACAATGCGTCACGAATAAACAAACTCGCAATCAGTGGGATACGTTGAAGCGTTCCATAGTTATTACCACATAAAGTGACATTGGTCAGATTTCAAGAATTTGGATGGGTCATGAAGGTGAAAATTGACTCGGTCACTAAGGGGTTTATGAATGTTCATCCTACTTGGGGGTATCTATTATAACTATTTTTATCGTAGCCATAGAAACAAAGATCATTTAGCTGATACAACACATACTTAGCTGATGATGATAAGCTCGGCTCCGGAGGTACAAAATCAAAGCCTAAACCAACCATGATTTCTGGCTGAAAGCTCATTCATTCATTCTGAGGATTTGCTAGTTTCATGGTGGTGGTAGAAAAAGCGTCCAATGTTAATGAAGAAGGTCAGCGGTAAATCATTTATTGTTGATCATTATTATTATTATTTTGCAGTGAAATCTGCAGTAAATACTGTTCTTGTAGAGACATTTACCCAAGGCCGGCACTGGTGGTGCTCCTCGCTGGACATGGTGGAGGTCACCGCTCACTATCACTGATGCACATGCTTTATTTTGTCTAAGATTTTTCAAAACATTCATGGCTCGGCGAAACTTTGTGATACATGAAGGAACCTGTGTAGGTGAAACACCCCTCCCAGAGCCCTTGAGCTGATTGGCTGTGGAGCGCCTGCTAGGACTGTGGGATACTCGGTACCGGGTCGGCGCAGTTACCCGGTCCTTGGCCCTGCGCATCCAATTAAAGAAAATAAAGTGTAGTTGCAAATAAAGTCTAATGTAGCAATGTTTGTGATGCCACCTATGGTACTCAGCCAGGGATGGCCGACGCAGCTTAAAGGGGTCCGCTGGGGCCGATGGTAATGCAGCTTAGATGGTTTTGCTCCCCACAAGTGGAGCGGAGGCCCCAGGGCTACCAGGAGAGTCTATGAGGGGTTGTAGATGTTGGGGTGCAGGAAATAATTGGAGGACACAGGATTTTCAGTCTCTTTACCTTTTACTGCTAAAATTGCTGTCCAGGGCACAGATTACAGGTGATCTTTGAAATCCGGGCAGCCTGGAAGCTGTTCGGAATCCTCTAGCCAGGTGGGGTTGGAAGCCTTCCTTTCTGCGCTGATTTCTGGGTTCTTGATGCTTTAGCTTTCCTCAAGACCTTCTCTCAATCTGTCTCTCAGGTGGAACAATACCCGCATGGCAGGCAGCTCAAGCCTTTTTACAGGTGTCCCTTCTCTCGTGGTGACTCCGGGCTCTATTCTGCTGCTGTGCCTTCGGGTGTCAGTGGTGGCCAGGAGACCTGCAATCTCCTGCCCTCTGGTTTCTGCTCTGGGGTGTACAGTTCCCACACAACCTCGGACCCCGGTGTCCAGTTTCTTGCGCTTAATCCTGGAAGGGAGCTCAATCGCAGCTCCACTCCCAGCTTCTCTCTCCTCCTGTGCCTCCTCTTGCTTCACTGTCTCACACAGACTGACTCTAACTCCTCCTCCAGACCAGAACTTATAGGGAAGCTACCCTGAAACCGGATTTAGAGCTCCCCCTTCTGGCCTGGAGTCAGGAAAGTGTTGTATGCTAGTGTTACCTGCTAAGGGGATGCTTCTCGCTTCCAGGCATGGCATCACCCTCCCCGGGAGGCAGGCAATACCACTGTGGCATCCGGACTCCTGGGGCGCCACAGCTGCACCGCTGTCAACGTGATATCAATGCTGCTGCCCATATCAGATACCGTGAGCAGTGGTGGAGTAGATAACAAAATTAGTAGAGGGGGGTAAGCACAGTTTTTTTATTTATAAACAACTGTGCCTGGGGACTGGAATTTTCTGAAATTGAACTCCTGCAACTTACGTACTCCATTAGTATATTTTTCATTGACGTGTTGTATTACACGTGTTGCGATTGGGTCTTCTTGGTTTTAGATGTTTATTTAGCATAGATTTTTGGTTAAATTTGCCTTTTACAAGGACAGAAACGCGATGGAGTTACCTGATTTTATCTACCAGTGCTGGACTTAAATCTCTTGGATTTGAATTATCCTTAGGATAGAGAAGTGTTTCCCAATCTCGAGTCCTCAAAGCCCCCAACAGATCATGTTTTCAGGATTTCCTTAGTATTGCCCAGGTGATGGAAGGATCAAGGCATCAGGAATTCTCTCACCTGTGGAACACGATGGAAATCCTGAAAGCATGACCAGTGGGAGGCCGTGAGGACTGGAGTTTGCGAAACGCTGAGATAGGGCTTCAATATAAAAGTAGTGGACAATACCTTTCAGACATGAATTCTAGATTTACTTTATGTGACCGTATTATAAAATATAAGGTGTTATAAAAAAAAATCAACTATTCCGGTATACAGTAAGAACCAACGGGACAATATTATACATGGCTACAGGCTACAGAATGCAGCAACGATGGATTAAAAGGCTCAGACAACTTTACATTCCACATCTCGTCCTTTGTGCTCTTCAGACATATTGCTTCAAGGGACACAAACCCTCCCTGTGCCTTACTATTGAATACTGTCTATTGTTCTCTGTAAGCAGCCGTTTCAGGCAGGGGAGAGGCTGATGGTGGCGTTCGAACAGGGTGTGCAGAAAATTGATCTGCCCCCACAAAAACTACTTCATGTAAAAAGTGGTGTGAACAATATGAGAAGCTCTTTTATAAGTGTGGAACCTCTTCATTAAATTTTGTGACCCATCAAATCATGATAATTGCACTGAACACTGTCTTGTTTTTCTTCCTTGAATGGGATTTAGTAGTTTGCTAAAGCTCCAAAAGTTGATGGCTTAAAGGGATATTCCTATATAAGACATTAATGGCTGAGATATTTGTCTCTGTGTAGCACCCACAAGTGGTTGGGGCTCCGGAGACACCTATGCTTTTTTTCTTAGCTGTTGTGCTACTGAGTTAGGACATGTTCACACATTCAGTATTTGTAATAAATACACACTACTACCTGAATGCGGAGTAGAAAGACGAAACAGCAAAATATTAAAATAATTATAATTTTATTAACAAGATAATTAAAAACATATAAAAAGCTGTATGAACCACACCAAAACAGAGCGCGCATAACCGGACTCCTGAAAAATCAATGTATATATATCGGATCAGGTATGTACAGAAAATTAATATCTTGAAAGAAACATATTTCTGAACTAATAAATACAATTAGCTGTGTTGCCAATCATATATGACACTTAATTATATGTGCAAATGGTTGCTACATAAAGTGCCAGTAAATAAATATCTACACGAGATGTGCAAAAAATTGCTACATAAAGTGCTGGTGATAAATACTACTTATATATATACAAAATTAATACCTAATAAATGTAACACAAGTGTACTAGTGCAATTGGTATGTCTATATAAAGTGTTAAAAATTGGGGATGCTGGATATTCTATAAAAGTATACCATGATGAAAATGAGAGTCTAGCATAGAGTGCTATGTGCATAATGCATCTCACATAAGGTGCTGAGTATTAAGTATAAAGACTTGGTATACACGTGTGTCACTGCACGATAGCCACACTATGATTTTTGATCTAAAGTGCAGAGTGCTCAGTGCTAATATCTGGTACACAAATGTGTCATTGCAAAGTTATATCAACAGAGATCCAGCTCATTGCATGAAGTAAAGTGAAGTGAACAGATCTGTAATCATACCTGGCAATGGATGCGGTCCTAAGTGCGTGCTCTCACCCCGACAGCGCCGTTTCGCTAGTGCTTCCTCTATGGGGGCGTGGCTATTACATGGAAAAGGATGGGTCTAAATACCGGAGGCGAGTGGAAAAGTATAGTATTTATCACCAGCACTTTATGTAGCAATTTTTTGCACATCTCGTGTAGATATTTATTTACTGGCACTTTATGTAGCAACCATTTGCACATATAATTAAGTGTCATATATGATTGGCAACACAGCTAATTGTATTTATTAGTTCAGAAATATGTTTCTTTCAAGATATTAATTTTCTGTACATACCTGATCCGATATATATACATTGATTTTTCAGGAGTCCGGTTATGCGCGCTCTGTTTTGGTGTGGTTCATACAGCTTTTTATATGTTTTTAATTATCTTGTTAATAAAATTATAATTATTTTAATATTTTGCTGTTTCGTCTTTCTACTCCGCATTCAGGTAGTAGTGTGTATTTATTACAGTTTTTTGACGTGTTGCAAAGAAATTTTCTTCCAAGACTGTGTTTAATATATCTATTTATACTGTTTTCTAACAGATTGTCTTTGTATAATTATGGACCTAAAAGCCAGAGAGACGTCTTGGCGGTCCAAAGCACATAACTTATTCAAGCAAGGAGCTACACTTTCTTCACAGGATACGCTTGGTAACAAAGAAATGACATTGAAATATAGGAATGTGTTACACAAAAAATTGAAACTTTGGTGGAACAAAACAACTCTGGAAAATTATTTTGAACAGAAAATAATTCCACGAGGTCTAAGAGTTCAGACATTCCCTTCTTTTGATCTAGGTGATTCAGGGTTAATAGAGAGATGGAAATTAGCCGCAACAACATGCTCTTTGGAGTTTATTAAGATTATTATTGAAAAAAATGCGGCATCTTTGATTATTATTGATAAAGAGATTGAAGATTTACAGAAGACTCTTAAACAAAATTTAACTACCGAACTATTTGATAATTGTATAAAAATGATCGAAAAGGACATTGATAAATGGGAGTCAGACATCAGTCAGATCAAACATAAAAAATATTTGAGAGATACAAAAGACTACGACTCAGACTTAATATTTAAATGGCAACTACCGAAACAAAAACCTAATCGGTATCGTCATCCCCCTACGAGGTCAAGAGATGAAGCCTCCTCCTGCTCTGAAAGCAGCATATCTTGCAGCGACACTGAGGGACCTAGAGAGGGTTCATCACAAACGAGAATGGGTACAAATTATAGCAAAAGATACCCAGATATCTTTAATAAGAAAACATTCCACAATAAAAAGTCGGACAGAATGAAGGTAGTTAATCTTTCCCAATATCAATTGACGGGTCCTCAAATTGAGGTCTTAGAAAAAGGTCTAACTTTCTCTCCCTCCTCTTATTTAGATAAATTCAAAGCCGTGAAAGATATACATTTGTTCGCGAGGAAACTAATTCTACAGAAACTACATCATAAAACGGAGGGAGAGAATGGGTCTTTGTCAGAGTTAGAAAGAGAGACTTTACGTGACTTGGAAAGCCTGGAGGAAGAAAATTTAGCAAGTATGGGAGGTAGGTTTCCTAACCATCTAATACAAAAATCCAAAACTTTCCCTTCTCTGAATACCAGTGCATCGGTTGAAGTCTTCACAAAACTGGTAATAAAAGACATAGAAACATTGCCTGATAGTCCCAAATGGATATCAAATTTGAATAATGAGGAAAGACAAGCTATTACTGAACTTCGTAATGTGTCGGATATCGTAATAAAACCGGCCGATAAAGGCGGTAACCTCGTCTTATGGCCTAATAACATGTATAGAGATCAAGCTTATAAGATTCTGGGTAATTCTAGTGAATATTGTCAACTTACTTTTAACCCCATGTCTCGTTTCCAGGATGACTTGATTCACATCCTGGAAAGGGCATATGATGAGTCCATTATACCTAAAAAAGTGGTTGATTATATCAAAAAGTTACATCCTCGTCTTCCCACGTTTTATTTATTGCCTAAGTTGCATAAAAATCCCCAAAACCCACCTGGGCGGCCGATTGTATCAGGTAATGGGGGTTTGTGTGAAACCATCGGTAAAATCATTGATTACTATCTAAAGCCCATTGTTGGTACACTTCCTTCATTCATACAAGACACATCGGCAGCTCTCAGACGTATCAACCATATACAATTAGAAGATGGCTCCATCATGGTTACTGCTGATGTGGAATCTTTATATTCCTCAATCAGACATAATGATGGTCTGAGGGCTGTCGCTTTGTTTCTGGAAGAAAGTGGTTTGGATAAACCCTTGGCCCAGACAATTTTGGATTTATTGCGTTTCGTCCTAGAACACAATGTTTTTACTTTTGACCAAAAAATATTTCTACAAAAACAGGGTACAGCAATGGGGGCCACATGTGCCCCCTCATATGCTAATCTTTTTTTGGGGGCTTGGGAACGCGAAATTTTCATTAATAATCCCCCAGATGGCATTGAATATGTGCAAGGCTGGATCCGCTTTATTGATGACATTTGGTTTATCTGGGAAGGGACTGCAGAGCAACTTGTTTCCTTTATACAAAAACTGAATTGTAACAACTTAAACATAAAATTAACTTACAAAATGGGTCGTGATTTAGACTTCCTTGACCTAAAAATCTCAACCCTCCCAAACGGTACTATTGTAACTGACGTATTTCGTAAACCAACATCCACAAACTCCCTCTTACATGCGTCCTCAGCCCATCATAATTCCACTATAAATGGAATACCCATTGGACAGTTTTTAAGGATTCGTAAAATTTGTACTGAAGAAAAAACATTTTTTGATCAAGCATGTGACCTTTCTCGACGTTTTGAAGAGAGAGGATATAGCAGAAGGCAAATTAAGAGAGGCTATTCGAGGGCTTCCTCAAAATCACGTGAAGAATTGTTATATGCCCCAAATACAAGAGATATGGACAAGAAGCAACCAATAAGGATGATAATGGACTATAACAAACAATGGAATGAGGTTTCTTCCATTTTAAAAAGGCATTGGAATGTGTTAAAAACGGATCCTATTTTGACAACAATCATACCTGACCAACCTTCTATGGTGGCAAGACGGTCAAATAATCTGAAAGACCTATTGGTTCATAGTCATTTTTCACAGCCAGTTAAACCAGTATCTTCGACCAAAGGCTTCTTTCCGTGCGGTAGTTGTAAAGCTTGTGGTAATTTAATCAAAAGCAAATCCTTTTCAAATTTTAATGGGACTAGGAAATATGAGATTCATAAAACTCTCAATTGTTCATCTAAGGGCGTAATTTACCACGCGGAATGTCCCTGTGGTAAGATCTATATAGGCCTTACCACAAGGGAACTTAAAATCCGCACACGTGAACACATACTAGATATTGAAAAGTCAAGTACCAATGATGATATAAAAACCTTAAAAACTCTACCAAGACATTTC
The DNA here is from genome assembly GCF_051348905.1 of Ranitomeya variabilis. NCBI lineage: Eukaryota > Metazoa > Chordata > Amphibia > Anura > Dendrobatidae > Ranitomeya > Ranitomeya variabilis. The sequence goes on along the minus strand of NC_135239.1, from coordinate 40,957,736 downwards.
AAGATCTTCCACAATAGTAACCCTAGAGGTCTAAAAATAAAGGCGATTGATCAAATTTTATTGGGAATAAGAGGTGGAGATCTGGGAAAGTCTCTAGCCCAATTAGAGAGTCGTTGGATCTATAGACTAGGCACTTTAACTCCCCAAGGCCTGAATGAAAACCTTGGTTTTAGTGCATTTTTGAAGTATCATGTCCTTTCTGTGTATATGTAAATAAATATGTATGGTATATACACAGGCAGATATGCATAAATATGTAGATATTTGTTAGAGTTTGATATTCTCAATACACATTCCTTAATATTCAGGTATCCTGTTTTTATGGTGTTTTTACATGGTTTTATATTTAAAATAAAAATTTTTCTGTGTTTTAATTTTGTTTTTTGACTTTGGTAATTTGTATTTGATAGTGTCTATTCGGAGGTATTTATGTGGGTCCATACGAAGGTACTTGAACTTCAATCAGGCAGCTTCTTAAAAAGAAAAAACGGAACTCCATCATTTTCTGAAGAACTGTTATTATCTCACTATTTGTTTTTTCAGATGTAGCTCTGTGTCGTATGTATGTTATATATGTATGTATTTATAGTTATGAAATGAGTAATTATTATTATTATTCTAAAATATATTATTTATTAATTGTATTTGTTTTCTATTTATCTATTATTATCTTTAATTTATTTTATTTATTATTTATTTATTTATTATTTATTATATTTTTCATATTACACTTTGCACTATGAATTATTTATTATTAGTTATCTATGTATTATTTATATGTATATTTAATTTATTCACCTTATTGTCACTATGTACTATTGATGGGCACATTGTATTTGTATAAAATAGGGATGCACATAAAGAAAATACACTCAATTTATTCTACAAAACAGTTATAGTTCTGTGTAGTACAAGTAATCTTGTCATTAATTGTTTATTAACATTATAAGTAATTTATATCAACACTTATCACATTGTTCACATCTTTATTTATTTAGTGTATGTCTATCCCGTTTCCTTTGTCTTAGATATAGCAGAGCGTCTTCTTTCTTTGTCGCTCTCATTGAAGGGAGGTGCGCTTCCACGGCATAAGTCAGCCTGGACTTCCGGTCCTGCGCAAAGGAGCTGTTATGCATTCCAGCATGTGTTCCAGCGCAGAAACCGGAAGTCTTTTCTTCTTAACCTGGCTCAGACTTGCATTTCCATGGAAGCGCCCACTTCTGCCCACCAATGAGATTCACTTTTTCCACTCGCCTCCGGTATTTAGACCCATCCTTTTCCATGTAATAGCCACGCCCCCATAGAGGAAGCACTAGCGAAACGGCGCTGTCGGGGTGAGAGCACGCACTTAGGACCGCATCCATTGCCAGGTATGATTACAGATCTGTTCACTTCACTTTACTTCATGCAATGAGCTGGATCTCTGTTGATATAACTTTGCAATGACACATTTGTGTACCAGATATTAGCACTGAGCACTCTGCACTTTAGATCAAAAATCATAGTGTGGCTATCGTGCAGTGACACACGTGTATACCAAGTCTTTATACTTAATACTCAGCACCTTATGTGAGATGCATTATGCACATAGCACTCTATGCTAGACTCTCATTTTCATCATGGTATACTTTTATAGAATATCCAGCATCCCCAATTTTTAACACTTTATATAGACATACCAATTGCACTAGTACACTTGTGTTACATTTATTAGGTATTAATTTTGTATATATATAAGTAGTATTTATCACCAGCACTTTATGTAGCAATTTTTTGCACATCTCGTGTAGATATTTATTTACTGGCACTTTATGTAGCAACCATTTGCACATATAATTAAGTGTCATATATGATTGGCAACACAGCTAATTGTATTTATTAGTTCAGAAATATGTTTCTTTCAAGATATTAATTTTCTGTACATACCTGATCCGATATATATACATTGATTTTTCAGGAGTCCGGTTATGCGCGCTCTGTTTTGGTGTGGTTCATACAGCTTTTTATATGTTTTTAATTATCTTGTTAATAAAATTATAATTATTTTAATATTTTGCTGTTTCGTCTTTCTACTCCGCATTCAGGTAGTAGTGTGTATTTATTACAGTTTTTTGACGTGTTGCAAAGAAATTTTCTTCCAAGACTGTGTTTAATACATTCAGTATTTGGTCAGTATTTTACATCAGTATTTGTAAGGTTAAATCAGGAATGGAACAATTGGAGAAAAGTATAATAGAAACACGTCACCACTTCTGGACTGTGTAAATGCCAGTTTCATCATGTTCCATTACACTTACATGCAACTTCCAAATGCTAGCAGACATTGGTGTAACAAAAAAACATTTACAGTTGAATGCAAATTATATTGTCCTAATACCAACTAATAGATATTATGTATACCAGAGTGCATGTGTTTTTTCATTATTTATGAGTTACTAGACTTTTCTATAAGTTGCTCAGTCCATGAAGAGTGCGGCGTGGGCATTTGCTTAGTCAACAGCACCACCTGCTGTTATCATAGGAGAATGCAGCCTTGCAAATTTTAATAAATTTCATGTAAAGCACCACATCTCATTTGCAGAAGTGCTGTGCAAACAGCGTCAGATTGGGATTTCAGAGAAAAAAGTTTTGGGGGTCTATCCCATAGTTACATACAAATATTGCTAGTTCATTTTCTTTTACACATGGAGACATGCTATTGCACATACACGTTTAGTCACATTTTACTTACCTTGGTACTGTGCACATCAGGTTACCAACTGCCTCTCATGACACATGCTTAGGCCTTGTAGGTCAGCTCAGACAGTGGTGCACCGCTTGAGTATTCAGGTAGTCCAGCGTCCTCACCACTACTGTGTCTCTGGATTGTTAGTGTCAAGACCAACCAAACTCTATTCATCTTCACATTCCCAGAACACTCCTTGTTAGGATTCAAACCCAGCAGCTCTTGTATCAATCTTGTTGTTAAAGATGCAGCAATGTTTTTTTTCTGTTTATGTATATATATAATGTAATTTTTTTTTTTTTTACTGCATCTTTCTCTTCCAGAGCGGACCGATCCTCCAGTCGTGTTACACTCAGAAAAGGTACACTGCAGCCCACTGGTCCCTGCCGAGGCCCGGCGTCTTCTTCATCGGAAAGGAAGATGGAAATGTGGATATCTGGGACTTACTGGAGAAGACACATGAGCCTTTTCAGACGCAGAACAAATCAGCAGCAGCCATTACCTGCATTAAACCCTGGATCATGTCAGGTAAGAGCCGAAATAATACAAAATGATAATATGGCTATTTCGTGTATGGGGCTTAAGTGCAGATCGATGTGTCTTTATGGTTACAGACTACAAGCAAACTATGTGTAGCCTGATCCTGCAGTCATGTCTTGTCTATCTATCTATCTATCTATCTATCTATCTATCTATCTATCTATTATCTGTCTATCTATCTATCTATCTATCTATCTATCTATCTATCTATTATCTATCTATTGTGAGGCAGTGACCCCTATTACAGCTAGGGGTCACTGTGTGATCTCCCCAGGTTATGCATGGAGACGGATGAAGTCCATAGGTTTGCATGGCAGTCACGGATTTTCGGTCTGGGTTTTCCATGTGGCTGAAAGCCACAGGTTTGTTTGTTAAATGCCCTGCAGTAAGGGGTATGGGTGTGTCAGTCTGGTGTGTGCTGCTGTGCAGAGCAGAGGCCTGCAGAGCACTGGCTGAGTGCATGGAAGCACAGGCCAGCGGAGCCAGCACCCAGGGCAGCTGAACAGCCTGGCACCCACAGCGTATACAGAGATGCGAGTCGTCCATGGTACTGGTCTCGGATGTGGACAGTTGTGTGCCCGGAGGTGGATGTCCTGTACCCGAAAGAGTCGGATGTGGACAGTCCTGAGCCCAGAGGTGGATGTCCTGTACCCGAAAGAGTCAGATGTGGACAGTCCTGAGCCCAGAGGTGGATGTCCGGTGCCCGAAAGAGGACTAGCATGTGTAACGACTGCAAACAGGTGGATATGGTGCCCAGCTGCTACCCGGAGGATATCCTGGGCTGTGTACGGCTGTGTGAGTAAAGAGGCTATGATACAGTGATGCAGGACACCCACGGTAACTAGTCAGAGGAGTGCTGGTGTGTGTAGTGTCTGCAACATGTAATATGGCATGCCGTCGCCCCACGGATACAGGACAAGGAGAGGTCTGGCGTGTTTAGGGACTGCAATCTAAAAGTCATATGATGTGTAGTACTATTGGAGGTCCCCCAGACGCAGGGCAGTGGGGTACTCGGTACTGGGTCCCTCTGTCTCGGTTCTGGGGATGTCACGGTGGCCCGACCCGGTCCGTTGCCCTGCTAAGGGGCGTCCAAGTAAAGGTGTAGGTAAAAGTCTGTCAAGTGTTCGTGACGCCACCTGTGGTATTCGGTCAGGATGACCGACGCTGCTAGGGGTCCGCTGGGGTGATGGAATGGCAGCTAGATGATGTGACTTCCCACAGGTGAAGTATGTCCCCAGGGCTTCCCTTGAGGTGTAGATGGTGATGTTGTAGGTCGCAGTAAATAACGAGGACACAGGGTTGCAGTCTCTCTACCTTTTACTGTAGACTTCGGCATCCACAATCCAGAGCACTGCTAACAGGGCTGGCTGAGACCGGCCGGTCCGAAGGCACATCCAGAGTTCCCTTTGCAGGTGGAAATCAGTAGCCTACCTACTTGCGCCTGTGTGTTGTAGTACCTCCCTGCTGAGCACCACGGGATAGTCCTCACAACTCTTGAATCTGATTCTGATGTTCTCTCTCTCCGTTCCCCAGTATGGATAGGATGCACCCGTATGACGGGGTAGGCCTGGAGCTATTTTATAGGGACCCTAGAGACGCCCCTCTCCCACAATTTGCCTCCGTTGTCTGCATAGGTGAAAAGGTGAGGCAGCCAACCTAAAGTTAACTGCCCTGCCGTGATTGAAGTAATGTGTAGAGTCTATTACTCCCTCGGTGTTCCGGCCACCGGCTATGCGCCTCAGAAGGATGTTGCCGATCTTAGGGCACGACTCCTCCCGGTGTTATCTCCTTGTGCTGTGATCTCGTTTCTCACTTCTCCACAATATACTTTGCTTCTTGTCCTTTCTTAGGATGCCGCCGCAATGAAGTGCAGGCGCGGCTCCGTAACGATCTGTCTCTTGCTAGGCCACTGTCAGGAATCCCACCCCTGACAGAGACCCCCCTGAATCTTCCCCGCAACACCCTCTCTCACAGGATGTTGCCTGGGCAAAACCCAGTCAGCTTCTTTCTAACTTCCTATCCAGCCCCCAGTTTTACCAGAGTGTGAGGAGTGGCCTAATGAATAGAACCCTTTGCTCCCCCTGGTGGCCGGAGTGTGAAGTGTAGTGTGGGACTGTGATACCTGGTCAGGTGAACTCCTTTAGTACAATTAGATGTAACATCGCTCCCCTTAGTGGCAGAGCGACAGTACTGCAACGACCAGGACTCTTGGGCGCTGCAGTATGAAACAGGCACTGAGACAAGATGCAACTGTGTGTATTGAACTTTGATGTTGTGTACTACAAAGTGCTATAGACTTTTATGTGTGCAGTAACACATTAAAGAGACTTTTGTGTTTGAACTTTGTGGGTCACTGCCTCTTCACCGCGTACGATGCTACCGCAGCATTACACTATCTATCTATCTATCTATCTATCTATCTATCTATCTATCTATCTATCTATCTATCTATCATCTATCTATCTATCTCCTTTTCTTCCTCATTCACAAACAGAAGGGGGAAGACTTCAGAGAGTAATAAATGACCGGATCAGACTACACCATTAAACCTGGAATAACTAACTGAATGTCTCTTTTCTTGAATCTGAGAGTTGGATGTGGAGGGCTGGGATAGGATGGGATTGAGGGTGAAAGTTTTTTTTTTAAATGTTCAATTGTCTGACTGAAAAAAAAGCCTACACCTATGAGTTCTTTGCAATCGCAGGTCTGCCATAGGGAGAGCTCAGAGCTGCTTGTACAAATCAGCTCTTTTTTGGCCCATAGACGGGGGGACTGCCCTCATTTGCTGACCCCCATCTACGATGTCCATACACCATAACAGGGGTTGTTTTTGTGAGACCACGTCTTCAAAGATTTCTCGTAAATCTGGCGCTCGCACAAGCCCAAAGATAAGGAATGAATTTGTGAGACCAAAACTGATACTCAAGATAATGAATTGCATCTTTATTACTGCAGCAAAGCAGCATTTCCTGGCCGTGGCCGACGACAGCGGGACCCTCCATGTGTTACAGATCCCATGGACCTTACATCACCCGTCCAATAATGAGGTTGGTTCAGGGACAGTTTCTTCAGTCGTTTATTAATGTGTCATTTTATTGCTGACGAAGTTATTTGATCCAGCCTCCTATAGAATTCCACAATCTTTGCTTTTCTGCCTTTTTCTAGTACATTTCACTCTTGTCTCTTTCTGTGGTGGCACAAGAATGTTCGAGTTCGAGTGGTCCGAGTATGGGACACCATAATATCAGGGTATTTTCATAGGATTGAAAAAACAAGAGATGTGGCACTCACCCGGATGGACTGCTCAATTAATATCCTTTATTCGTCATGCGGTAAAAACACATACCAATTGGAGAGGCGGCTGGGATCGGGTAATGGTGCGGGGAGTGAAGGAGAGGACGACGGCCGTTTCGCGCCGGTGCGCTTCCACGGGTCCAGGTGCACAAATAAAAACGTCATATCCTTTATAGGAAACTCCATGACGCAACACAGACAGGTGTGAAAATTAAAAACACAACAAGTTATGTGCAAAAACATTATTAACAAGCACAGATAAATAATCACATTTCAGGCCATATATAATAATAGGCATCGCTCACTCATTTTATAGGAAGATAGTCATGTCCAATTTATCATTGAGACCAATAGGTCCCTGCGCGTTAGTTTCCATTATCCATCTCCCCTCCCGTTGTAACAACATTTTATTGCGGTCGCCTCCCTGTATAGGGCTTTTTACCACCTCTAAGCCTGCGAACCGCAATACATTCGGGTCGGCGTTATGATGGTCGCGCATATGTTTAATAAACCGGGGACACCCTTTGCCAGATAACACTGAATTGTAGTGTTCCTTAAATCTGGTGACCATCGGCCGTATAGTTTTGCCGATGTAATAGTATAGACATGGGCAGAGAATCAGGTAAACTACGTATTGGGTTTTACACGTAATTAAATGCCGAACTACATGAGTGACGGGACCCATTCGGATAGGATTTTCCAGCAATCTCAGGTGGCAGAATTTACAATTCCCACACTTGTGGTTACCCGTTGGTAAAGCTTTTGAAAGCCAATTATTTACCGTCGGAGGGAGTCTATTCTTGACTAGTAAATCACCCAAGTTTCTCGTGCGCTTGTAGCCAAATCTTGGTCGACTTATTGCTAATGATTTCAGTTCTCTCTCATTTTGTAATATGTGCCAGTTTTTATTTATGGCCGCATAGATTTCTCTGTCTATTGGACTATGTGTAAAGGTAAAGGTGAACCTTTTCTGCTCGCATTCATTACGGGGGGTTGACGCTATACGTTTGCGGGTTTTCAACAAATCTTTTTGTGTAAGCTGCTCCACTCTATATTCCGCCGCCGCTAGAATACTAGATGGATAATGTCTATTGGAAAATTCAGTTTTTAGTTCTGCTATTTGTTGTTTGAACATTGCATCGTTGTTATTAATTTTTCTGTACCGCACCATTTGGCTATATGGTAAGCTATTTTTGGTATGGTGCGGATGAGCACTGGAATAGTGCAGTAAGCTATTTGTTGCAGTGGACTTTTTATGAACTTTCGTATTCAGTATTCCCTCCAATACGTCAAGTTTCACGTCTAAATATTCAAGTGTATTTCCCCCGAAACAAGCTGAAAATTGCATATTCTCGTTATTCACCATATTCAGATAAGCAACGAACGAATCAAAATCATTTTGGGACCCGTCCCAGACGATAAAGATATCGTCCGAGAATCTTAAATATAGACGGATGTACTTCAAAAAAGGATTCATGGTGGAGGTGATGTATTTCTCCTCAAACACCGCTAGAAATAAATTCGCAAAAACGCAAGCGACGGGCGTACCCATCGCGGTTCCGGTACGTTGAAGGAACCACTTTTCCCCAAATTTAAATGCATTGTGATGCAGGATGAAGTGCAGGCTTTCAACAATAAACGCAATAAAGTCCTGGTCCTTGTTCGTGTTTAGCAGGACAGTTTCAACCGCTTCTATGCCTTTATCCTGCGGTATCCTTGTATAAAGGCTAACGACATCGATTGAAGTTAGTGCATATGAAGGTTGCCAATCAATAGATTGTAGAGCAGTGAGGAAATCTCCTGAGTCCTTTACAAATGAGGGGATTTTTTGCAACAGGGGTTTCAGCAACCAATCAAGGAATTGAGACAATGGTTCTGTTAGTGACCCGATGCCCGATATTATCGGGCGTCCGGGAGGGTGGGTGGCATTTTTATGCACTTTTGGCAAGCTATACCAATGAGGTATGCTCGGATAATTCGGGAGTAGTTTTTCAGCCTTATTTTTAGACAAGGTGCCCTTTGATACATATTTATTCAATAAGCATCTCAATTTTTCTTTAAATTTCACCGTTGGATTATGATCCAAAGGGGTATATGTATTTTTATCGTTTAGTTGGGACATAGCTTCATCAATATAGTCATTTTTATCAAGAAGAACCAAATTACCTCCCTTGTCTGCTTTCCTTATGATTACGTCCTCCCACTGTTGCATTTCCCGTATTGCCATTTCTTCTTTATTAGATAAATTCTTTCTAGGTCTGCGGTATAGAATAGCCTCAACATCCTTAATTACCAAATCCTGGAATAAATCAATCGCGTTGCCCGGAGAAACGGGGGGCATAAAAGTAGAACTTATGCCACCCTTAAAGGGCTCAATCTTAGTGTGGATGTTGCTGGTAATTATAGGGGCACTGGTTTCCTGTGATAATTCACTAAGATTGGCTAACAGCCAAGCGTTTTCCAGGTCCTGTGGATCCGTTGGAGGAAACGCAATAAACCCCAAGGTGCCTATGGTAGCAGGAGTTTCAGTCGAGATTACATCAGGTTTGGTACTTTGATTTTTTATGTTGGAAAAATGTTTATGCAGATGTAATTTTCTTGTGGCCTTGAAGAGGTCGATCTTAAAATTGGTTAAATCAAATTCATCCGGAACACAAAAATTTAAACCTAAGGATAATACTTTCCTTTGTTCAACGGACAGGACTTTGTTGGAAAGATTTATTATTTGAAGCTCATTGCTCGCTACTTTCTCCAAGAAACTTGCTTGCGTTTCTTTTGCACATTTTTTTCTTCGTCCACCCCGTCGGGTCTTTTTCCTAAAGGGGCATTCGCCCCTGTAGTTGTCATCGCGGGGGAAGCCACGTTTATTGCCTCATCGACTCCACTAGAGTCAGAGTCAGTTACCCATCCATCTTTTTGTGGCCTGCGTTTATTGAATTTTCTAGAAGGAAAATGTCTTTGGAAGTTTCTTTTTTTATTTTTACTCCACGTAAAGATTTGTCCCGTTGCGAAATCGTTTTTGTCTCTAAGAAATTTGTCCTTCTTTTGTTGTTTCGTTTCTATTTGAATTAGGACAATTACTATATTGATGAAGCTATGTCCCAACTAAACGATAAAAATACATATACCCCTTTGGATCATAATCCAACGGTGAAATTTAAAGAAAAATTGAGATGCTTATTGAATAAATATGTATCAAAGGGCACCTTGTCTAAAAATAAGGCTGAAAAACTACTCCCGAATTATCCGAGCATACCTCATTGGTATAGCTTGCCAAAAGTGCATAAAAATGCTACCCACCCTCCCGGACGCCCGATAATATCGGGCATCGGGTCACTAACAGAACCATTGTCTCAATTCCTTGATTGGTTGCTGAAACCCCTGTTGCAAAAAATCCCCTCATTTGTAAAGGACTCAGGAGATTTCCTCACTGCTCTACAATCTATTGATTGGCAACCTTCATATGCACTAACTTCAATCGATGTCGTTAGCCTTTATACAAGGATACCGCAGGATAAAGGCATAGAAGCGGTTGAAACTGTCCTGCTAAACACGAACAAGGACCAGGACTTTATTGCGTTTATTGTTGAAAGCCTGCACTTCATCCTGCATCACAATGCATTTAAATTTGGGGAAAAGTGGTTCCTTCAACGTACCGGAACCGCGATGGGTACGCCCGTCGCTTGCGTTTTTGCGAATTTATTTCTAGCGGTGTTTGAGGAGAAATACATCACCTCCACCATGAATCCTTTTTTGAAGTACATCCGTCTATATTTAAGATTCGCGGACGATATCTTTATCGTCTGGGACGGGTCCCAAAATGATTTTGATTCGTTCGTTGCTTATCTGAATATGGTGAATAATGAGAATATGCAATTTTCAGCTTGTTTCGGGGGAAATACACTTGAATATTTAGACGTGAAACTTGACGTATTGGAGGGAATACTGAATACGAAAGTTCATAAAAAGTCCACTGCAACAAATAGCTTACTGCACTATTCCAGTGCTCATCCGCACCATACCAAAAATAGCTTACCATATAGCCAAATGGTGCGGTACAGAAAAATTAATAACAACGATGCAATGTTCAAACAACAAATAGCAGAACTAAAAACTGAATTTTCCAATAGACATTATCCATCTAGTATTCTAGCGGCGGCGGAATATAGAGTGGAGCAGCTTACACAAAAAGATTTGTTGAAAACCCGCAAACGTATAGCGTCAACCCCCCGTAATGAATGCGAGCAGAAAAGGTTCACCTTTACCTTTACACATAGTCCAATAGACAGAGAAATCTATGCGGCCATAAATAAAAACTGGCACATATTACAAAATGATAGAGAACTGAAATCATTAGCAATAAGTCGACCAAGATTTGGCTACAAGCGCACGAGAAACTTGGGTGATTTACTAGTCAAGAATAGACTCCCTCCGACGGTAAATAATTGGCTTTCAAAAGCTTTACCAACGGGTAACCACAAGTGTGGGAATTGTAAATTCTGCCACCTGAGATTGCTGGAAAATCCTATCCGAATGGGTCTCGTCACTCATGTAGTTCGGCATTTAATTACGTGTAAAACCCAATACGTAGTTTACCTGATTCTCTGCCCATGTCTATACTATTACATCAGCAAAACTATACGGCCGATGGTCACCAGATTTAAGGAACACTACAATTCAGTGTTATCTGGCAAAGGGTGTCCCCGGTTTATTAAACATATGCGCGACCATCATAACGCCGACCCGAATGTATTGCGGTTCGCAGGCTTAGAGGTGGTAAAAAGCCCTATACAGGGAGGCGACCGCAATAAAATGTTGTTACAACGGGAGGGGAGATGGATAATGGAAACTAATGCGCAGGGACCTATTGGTCTCAATGATAAATTGGACATGACTATCTTCCTATAAAATGAGTGAGCGATGCCTATTATTATATATGGCCTGAAATGTGATTATTTATCTGTGCTTGTTAATAATGTTTTTGCACATAACTTGTTGTGTTTTTAATTTTCACACCTGTCTGTGTTGCGTCATGGAGTTTCCTATAAAGGATATGACGTTTTTATTTGTGCACCTGGACCCGTGGAAGCGCACCGGCGCGAAACGGCCGTCGTCCTCTCCTTCACTCCCCGCACCATTACCCGATCCCAGCCGCCTCTCCAATTGGTATGTGTTTTTACCGCATGACGAATAAAGGATATTAATTGAGCAGTCCATCCGGGTGAGTGCCACATCTCTCGTTTTTTCATTTCTTGGACATTGCTTATTTTTCCATGTTGAGCACCCCCGTTGATTGCTGCAGGAATGCCCGCTCTATGAGCCCGTAGAGGATCCAGCGTACCTCCATTACAAATTGTGCATCACAGCTTAGTGCCGTTCACACATCTTGAAATTTTCATAGGATCGTTGTATGGTAAAGGGATTATTGAGGTTGACAACCCCTTTAACGACATCAGGCGTAATAGTACGCCGATGTTGGTATCCCTCCCTTTGATGTAGGCTCCAGCAGTGAACCCGCATCTTTCCGGGGACATGTCAGCTGTTTTGAACAACTGACATGTGCCCGCAATAGCCGTGGGTGGAATCACAATCCACCCACGGCTATTAACTAGTTAAATGCCACTGTCAAACTCTGACAGCGGCATTTAAATGGCGCTTCCGGCAATCGCGCCAGAAATACGCACACCGGTGACCTGCGTCACTTGATCGCTCGTCACTGGTGTGTCGCATGACAACCCGACGTCTCCTGGAGACCTCTATGATTGTCAGTGCCGGATTGCTGTGAGCGCCACCCAATGGTCAGCGCTCATAGCAAGTCAGCAATTCTACTACATAGAGGCGATCTGATCATCGCCTCTATGTAGCAGAGCCGATCGGGCTATGGCAGCTTCTAGTCTTCTATGGAGATTATTGAATCATGCCAACAGTAAAAAAAATGTTTTTAGACATATAAAAAAAATATAAAAGTTCAAATCACACCCCTTTCTCCTGATGCAAAATAAAACAATAAAAATAAAATCAAACCTACACATATTTGGTATAGCCATGTTCAGAAAAAAAGTACAACCTCCAAAATTAGTTTTTTTTAGTCGCCACAACATTGCATTAAAATGCAATAACGGGCGATCAAAAGATCGTATCTGTACCAATGGTATCATTAAAAACGTCAGCTCGGCACGCAAAAAATAAGCCCTCACCTAACCCGAGATCATGAAAAATGGAGACCCTACGGGTATCGGAAAATGGCACAATTTTTTATTTTTTTTAAACAAAGTTTGGAATTTTTTTTCACCACTTAGATAAAAGAGAACCTAGACATGTTTGGTGTCTATGAACTTGTAATGACCTGGAGAATCATAATGGCAGGTCAGTTTCTAGCATTTAGTGAACCTAGTAAAAAAGTAAAACAAAAAACAAGTGTGGGATTGCACTTTTTTTGCAATTTCACCGCACTTGGAATTTTTTTTCTATTTTCTAGTACCCGACATGGTAACACCAATGGTGTCATTCAAAAGTACATCTTGTCCAGAAAAAAATAAGCCCTCACATGGCTATATTGACACAAAAATAAAAAAGTTATGGCTCTGGAAAGAAGGGGAGCGAAAAATGAAAATGCAAAACCGAACAAAGCTCCAGGGGTGAAGGGGTTAAAGCCTTTTCGGTGCCTGTTATCACAGGATAGGTTAAGTTCGGGACTACAGTGACATCATGGCTTGCAATGTCCATGGCCGTCTCGAGGATCACCATGGACACTGGATAGTCATTTTATTGAGGCCATGGATGCAGATGACCCCAATCTTCCTTTTGGGTATTATATATACATTTGGCGCAGCCCTCACTAGGACCAATCTGAATGCACCCTCTGCGTTCATCTGCAGGGCACACCCACGTAGACCTTTGCCGAGTGGGTAGTTCATATGGCAGATTGGACACATATAGTGCACTTGAACATGGCAACAGTCTGTCTGTGCCACCCCTTTTACTTCGGGATGCTCTGCCCTTTTTTGGGCACCTACCACTTTGCAGGACTCCTCCCCTTTTGGGCCATTATCCCCTTTAGATCCACCACCTCCTTTAGGGATACCACCCTGTTTGGGACTCCGTCGCCTTTTGGGATACCGCCCCCTTTTGGGCAACTACCTCCATCTGGCACACTGCCCCATTTTGGGACCCCACCCCCTTTTGTGCAACTACCCCCTTCTGGGATACCTCCCTCTTTTGTGACTCCGCCCCTTTTGGGGCAACCCAGTCTATAGGTGATACTTTCCGTGGACACTCCACCAGTTCCTGCGGATGCACCCGGATCATGGAGTGATAGAATTCCTCGAGAGCATCAATGTAAGCCACTTCACTCACATCTGCTTCGCTTCCCAAGGCTGTCGCTGGACCTCCTGGCACCCCCAGTTGTCGGACCCCTGCCGCTGCACTCCGATCCACGCTGGGCATTCTGCACAGCTCCTGTTGGGGTCGCTCTTGGTCCTGGGACATTCCTCTGAGCCACCGCAAACCTGGGTTGAGTGCATTGATAACTTCGTAACCCCGCCGAGTTACAACCAGATGTTTTAATTCGTGGCCCCTCTGAGCCACAGCCAGATGAGCCAGATGCTTGCCTCTGCGTGTGCTGTTGCAGCCATATTGTTGCCTCCAGCAACCAAACTTGTAGGCCTCATAAGCTGCCCCTAGCAACAAGGTTACAAGAGTGCCTGCATTCTCCGACCACATGTGATGTAGTGATCAATAAGCGGGTTACGGTCCACTACCACTACCACTACCACTACCACTACCACTACCACTACCACTACCACTACTCTTTATTTTTATATAGCACTAACATATTCCGCAGCACTTTACAGTTTGCACACATTATCATCGCTGTCCCCGATGGGGCTCACAATCTAAATTCCCTATCAGTGTGTCTTTGGGGAGGAAACCGGAGAACCCGGAGGAAACCCACGCAAACACAGGGAGAACATACAAACTCCTTGCACATGTTTTCCTTGGTGGGATTTGAACCCAGGACTCCAGCGCTGCAAGGCTGCAGTGCTAACAATGAGCCACCGAGCTGCACGCTCACTTGGCAGTGATATTCCAACATACAGCAAACATTTCTTTATTTAAATAAGTCCAGCTCTGGTTTATTACATCATCATAAAAAACCACTGTAGGCCATGTACACATCACAGACCTGACATACAGTCCATTCTCAACTGCGGTTATGACCTCTCAGTTCATTAACTGACCCCTGTCAGTGCACACAGTTCCCCATGCTCTGGGTTACCTACTTAACAGACTGGCTTTATATTGGTCCTGTCACTAGTCCAGACCCTCAGTAGCTTCCTGGATTTTCAGGAGCTCCAGCCAGCTCCAGACTCCCGCATGGCCTTTCTCTCTCTCCATGTGTCATGCAACCAGGAAGCATATAGGACTTTTCTGAGCTCACAGGAAGGCACCCACTGAGAGGTATGTGGTTAACCAGACCCACCCATCACTTTCTGGTTAATCCTTAAATCCAGCCCTTTTTAAATATACAGGTTTGTGGGACAACAAGACCCAGCAACCTGACCTGGATTCAGATCGCAGCAGACCTCTGTCTGTGCGATACATACCTGTCTCTCAATACACTAGTTGGTATATCACAGTGCCTCCAAGAATGCACCAAAATCCCATCGTGGGAATAGCCTTAGTGGTACTTTTCCCTTTTGCTGTCTTCCCATTTACCCTCTATATAGGATATAAACAAATATTTATATTTCTTAGGACAATTATTATTACTTAGTTTTTAGGTTTACGTGTATGCATAACATAGGATGCTCACTCTCCCAGTGTTGTGAACTCTATTTTTGGGCTCCCTCTAGTAGTCACAAGCGGTACTGTGTAGTGTTGTCTTTCTGCAGGTGGCCTCATCAGCTGGTTCGTTATCCTTGGTTGGTTTCCTATTTAACTCACCTGGATACTCAGTTCCTTGCCTGCTATCAATGTATTCAGTGCTCTTCAGATTCCTTGTGACTACCTTGCTCCCAGTCTCTCCAAGACAAGCTAAGTCCTTGTTTGTTCATTTTCTGATTATCAGCGTTCATCATGTTTTTTTGTCCAGCTTGCTAAAATGTGATTTCTTACTTGCTGGTTGCTCTAGGGGACTGAGTTTCTCCCCCCACACCGTTAGTTGGTGTGGGGGTTCTTGAAATCTCAGTGTGGATATTTTGTAAGGGTTTTTTACTGACCGCATAGACCCCTTTGCTATTTTCTGCTATCTAGAATTAGTGGGCCTCTTTTGCTGAATCTGCTTTCACCCCTGTGTATGTGCCTTCCTCTTACCTCACCGTTATTATCTGTTGGGGGCTTCTATATCTTTGGGGATTATTTCTCTGGAGGCAAGAGAGGTCTTTCTTTCTCTCTAGGGGTAGTTAGTTCCTCAGGCTGGCTAGAGACGTCTAGGATTTTTAGGCACGTTCACCGGCTACTTCTAGTGTGTTTGGATAGGTTCAGATTTGCGGTCAGTCCAGTTTGCCACCTCCCTAGAGCTTGTCCTATGTTTTGTTACTTAGCTGGAGTAATTTGTGATTCTCAACCACTAAGGATCATAACAGTATAGCAGGCCAAAAAGTGTTTAATGCATCGCAGAAGTGGGATTAAAAGAAGACCTGAGTACATTTTTTTTTTTTTTTCCCCCGCCGCTTTTCCTTGCTGCAGTCTGTCTAGCTTCTTTCATCCCCTTGAACTCTGAGTGGTTTTGAGCTCAGCTGCAGACATGGATGTTCAGACTCTGACTTCTAGTGTGGATCATCTTGCTGCACGGGTGCAAAGTATTCAGGATTTTGTTATTCATAGCCCTATGTCAGAACCAAAGACACCCATTCCTGAGTTGTTCTCTGGAGATAGATCTAGGTTTCAGAATTTTAAGAATAATTGTAAGTTATTTCTATCTCTGAGACCTCGTTCCTCTGGTGATTCCGCTCAGCAAGTAAAAATTGTTATCTCCTTGTTGCGTGGCGACCCTCAGGATTGGGCTTTCTCTCTGGCGCCAGGAGATCCTGCATTGCTTAATGTGGATGCGTTTTTTCTGGCTCTTGGACTACTTTATGAGGAGCCTAATCTTGAGAGTCAGGCAGAAAAAGCGTTGCTGGCCCTCTCTCAATGGCAGGATGAAGCAGAGGTGTATTGTCAAAAATTTCGGAAATGGTCAGTGCTTACTCAATGGAATGAGTGTGCCTTGGCTGCAAATTTCAGAGAAGGTCTTTCTGAAGCCATTAAGGACGTTATGGTGGGGTTCCCCACCCCTACAAGTCTGAGTGATTCTATGGCTTTAGCCATTCAGGTTGATCGGCGTTTGCGGGAGCGCAAATCTGCTCATCCTTTGGCGGTATTTTCTGAACAGAGACCTGAGTCTATGCAATGTGATCGAACTCTGACCAGAATTGAGCGACAAAGTCATAGACGTCAAAATGGGTTGTGCTTTTACTGTGGTGATTCTGCTCATGTTATCTCAGCATGCTCTAAACGCTTAAAAAAAATCGCTAAACCTGTCACCATTGGTACTATGCAGCCTAAATTTATTTTGTCTGTTACTTTGATTTGTTCTTTGTCGTCCTACTCGGTTATGGCCTTTGTGGATTCGGGTGCTGCCCTGAACCTGATGGATTTGTCGTTTGCCAGGCGCTGTGGTTTTGTCCTGGAGCCTTTGGAATTTCCTATTCCTCTGAGGGGAATTGATGCTACGCCATTGGCTGAGAATAAACCTCAGTATTGGACGCAAATGACCATGTGCATAACTCCCGTTCATCAGGAGGTGATTCGCTTTCTTGTTCTGCATAATTTACACGATGTTGTCGTTTTGGGTCTGCCATGGCTGCAGGCTCATAATCCAGTTTTAGATTGGAAAGCTATGTCTGTGTCTAGTTGGTGTTGTCAGGGAATTCATGGCGATACTCCATTGGTGTCTATTGCTTCTTCCACTCCTTCTGAGGTCCCTGAGTTTTTGTCTGACTACCAGGATGTATTTGATGAGCCCAGGTCCAGTGCCCTGCCCCCTCATAGGGATTGTGACTGTTCTATAAATTTAATTCCTGGTAGTAAATTCCCTAAGGGACGACTTTTTAATTTGTCTATACCAGAGCATGCCGCGATGCGGAGTTATATAAAGGAGTCTTTGGAGAAGGGACATATTCGTCCATCCTCTTCCCCTCTTGGTGCAGGATTCTTTTTTGTGGCCAAGAAGGATGGTTCTTTGAGACCGTGTATAGATTATCGCCTTCTGAATAAAATCACAGTCAAATTTCAATATCCTTTGCCACTATTGTCTGATTTGTTTGCTCGGATTAAGGGTGCCAGTTGGTTCACCAAGATAGATCTCCGTGGTGCGTATAACCTTGTGCGCATTAAGCAGGGAGATGAATGGAAAACAGCATTTAATACGCCCGAAGGCCATTTTGAGTACTTGGTGATGCCTTTTGGACTCTCTAATGCACCTTCTGTGTTTCAGTCCTTCATGCATGACATTTTCCGAGAATATCTGGATAAGTTTATGATTGTTTATCTGGATGACATTTTGGTCTTTTCTGATGATTGGGAGTCCCATGTGAAGCAGGTCAGGATGGTGTTTCAGGTCCTGCGTGCTAATGCTTTATTTGTGAAGGGCTCAAAATGCCTCTTCGGAGTACAGAAGGTCTCCTTTTTGGGTTTTATTTTTTCTCCTTCTTCTGTGGAGATGGACCCAGTCAAGGTCCAGGCTATTCATGACTGGACTCAGCCCACGTCTGTTAAGAGTCTTCAGAAGTTCTTGGGTTTTGCTAATTTTTACCGTCGTTTCATCGCTAATTTTTCTAGCGTGGTTAAACCTTTGACGGATTTGACCAAGAAGGGCTCTGATGTGACTAATTGGTCTCCTGCGGCCGTGGAGGCCTTTCGGGAGCTGAAGCACCGGTTTTCTTCAGCTCCAGTCTTATGTCAGCCAGATGTCTCTCTCCCCTTCCAGGTCGAGGTTGATGCTTCCGAGATTGGATCAGGGGCTGTTTTGTCGCAGAGAAGCTCTGAGGGCTCTGTGATGAAGCCGTGTGCTTTCTTTTCAAGAAAGTTTTCGCCTGCCGAGCGAAATTATGATGTTGGTAATCGGGAGTTGTTGGCTATGAAGTGGGCATTTGAGGAGTGGCGTCATTGGCTCGAAGGAGCTAAACATCGTGTGGTGGTCCTGACTGATCACAAAAATCTGATTAACTCGAGTCTGCCAAGCGCCTGAATCCTAGACAGGCTCGTTGGTCGTTGTTTTTCTCCCGTTTCAACTTCGTGGTCTCATATCTGCCTGGTTCGAAGAACGTGAAAGCTGATGCACTTTCTAGGAGCTTTGTGCCTGACTCTCCGGGAGTTTCTGAGCCGGCTGGTATTCTCAGAGAGGGAGTGATTTTGTCTGCCATTTCTCCAGATTTGCGACGAGTGCTGCAGAAATTTCAGGCGGATAGACCTGACCGTTGTCCACCAGAGAGACTGTTTGTCCCGGATAGATGGACCAGCAGAGTTATTTCCGAGGTTCATTCTTCGGTGTTGGCGGGTCATCCTGGGATTTTTGGTACCAGGGATTTGGTGGCTAGGTCCTTCTGGTGGCCTTCCTTGTCGCGGGATGTGCGTTCCTTTGTGCAGTCTTGTGGGATTTGTGCTCGGGCTAAGCCTTGCTGTTCTCGTGCCAGCGGTTTGCTTTTGCCTTTGCCTGTCCCGAAAAGGCCTTGGACGCACATTTCCATGGATTTTATTTCGGATCTTCCAGTATCTCAGAAAATGTCTGTCATCTGGGTGGTGTGTGATCGTTTTTCCAAGATGGTCCATTTGGTGCCCTTGCCTAAGCTGCCTTCCTCCTCCGATTTGGTTCCTCTATTTTTTCAGAATGTGGTTCGCTTGCACGGCATTCCTGAAAATATTGTGTCTGATAGAGGATCCCAGTTTGTGTCCAGGTTTTGGCGAACTTTTTGTGCTAAGATGGGCATTGATTTGTCTTTTTCATCGGCCTTCCATCCTCAGACTAATGGCCAAACCGAGCAAACTAATCAGACGTTGGAGACTTATTTGAGATGTTTTGTTTCTGCTGATCAGGATGATTGGGTGACTTTTTTGCCATTGGCCGAGTTTGCCCTTAATAATCGGGCTAGTTCTGCTACCTTGGTTTCGCCTTTTTTCTGCAATTCTGGTTTCCATCCTCGTTTTTCCTCGGGTCAGGTTGAGCCTTCTGACTGTCCTGGGGTGGATTCTGTGGTGGATAGGTTGCAGCAGATTTGGAGCCATGTGGTGGACAATCTGAAATTGTCACAGGAGAGGGCTCAGCGCTTTGCCAACCACCGCCGCGGTGTGGGTCCCCGACTTTGTGTTGGGGATTTGGTGTGGCTGTCTTCTCGGTATGTTCCTATGAAGGTCTCATCTCCTAAGTTTAAGCCTCGCTTTATCGGTCCTTATAAGATCTTGGAAATCCTTAACCCGGTGTCTTTTCGTTTGGATCTCCCGGCATCGTTTGCCATCCATAATGTGTTCCATAGGTCTTTGTTGCGGAGGTATGTGGTACCTGTGGTTCCTTCTGTTGAGCCACCTGCTCCGGTGCTGGTCGAGGGCGAATTGGAGTACGTGGTGGAGAAGATTTTGGATTCTCGTATCTCTAGACGGAGACTTCAGTATCTGGTTAAGTGGAAGGGCTATGGTCAGGAGGATAATTCCTGGGTTGTCGCCTCTGATGTTCATGCGGCCGATTTGGTTCGCGCCTTCCACGCGGCTCATCCTGATCGCTCTGGGGGTCTTGATGAGGGTTCGGTGACCCCTCCTCAAGGGGGGGGTACTGTTGTGAACTCTATTTTTGGGCTCCCTCTAGTGGTCACAAGCGGTACTGTGTAGTGTTGTCTTTCTGCAGGTGGCCTCATCAGCTGGTTCGTTATCCTTGGTTGGTTTCCTATTTAACTCACCTGGATACTCAGTTCCTTGCCTGCTATCAATGTATTCAGTGCTCTTCAGATTCCTTGTGACTACCTTGCTCCCAGTCTCTCCAAGACAAGCTAAGTCCTTGTTTGTTCATTTTCTGATTATCAGCGTTCATCATGTTTTTTTGTCCAGCTTGCTAAAATGTGATTTCTTACTTGCTGGTTGCTCTAGGGGACTGACTTTCTCCCCCCACACCGTTAGTTGGTGTGGGGGTTCTTGAAATCTCAGTGTGGATATTTTGTAAGGGTTTTTTACTGACCGCATAGACCCCTTTGCTATTTTCTGCTATCTAGAATTAGTGGGCCTCTTTTGCTGAATCTGCTTTCACCCCTGTTTATGTGCCTTCCTCTTACCTCACCGTTATTATCTGTTGGGGGCTTCTATATCTTTGGGGATTATTTCTCTGGAGGCAAGAGAGGTCTTTCTTTCTCTCTAGGGGTAGTTAGTTCCTCAGGCTGGCTAGAGACGTCTAGGATTTTTAGGCACGTTCACCGGCTACTTCTAGTGTGTTTGGATAGGTTCAGATTTGCGGTCAGTCCAGTTTGCCACCTCCCTAGAGCTTGTCCTATGTTTTGTTACTTAGCTGGAGTAATTTGTGATCCTCAACCACTAAGGATCATAACACCCAGTCCACAAGCTCGCTGCCTCAGGGTAATCCTTGCAACTGATCTCTCCTTCAAACCACATATCCAAGCCCTTTCCACTTCCTGCTGACTTCAACTCAAAAATATTTCCCGGATCCGTACATTTCTCAACCAAGAATCTGCAAAAACCCTAGTCCATGCCCTCATCATCTCTCGCCTTGACTACTGCAACCTCCCGCTCTGTGGCCTCCCCTCGAACACTCTCGCACACCTCCAATCTATTCTAAACTCTGCAGTCTGACTAATCCACCTGTCCCCCCGCTATTCCCTGGCCTCCTCTGTCAATCCCTTTACTGGCTCCTCATTACCCAGAGACTCCAATACAAAACCCTAACCATGACATACAAAGCCATCCACAACCTGTCTCCTCCATAAATCTGTGACCTCATCTCCCGGTACTTTTGGAGCGCCCCTAGACGCAGGGCAGCGGGGTACTCGGTACCGGGTCTCTCTGTCTCCGTTCTGGGGATGTCACGGTGGCCCGACCCGGTCCGTGGCCCTGCTAAGGGGCGTCCAATTAAAGGTGTAGGTAGAAGTCTGTCAAGTGTTCGTGACGCCACCTGTGGTATTCGGTCAGGATGACCGACGCTGCTAGGGGTCCGCTGGGGTAATGGAATGGCAGCTAGATGGTATACCTTCACACAGGTGAAGTATGTCCCCAGGGCGTCCCTTGAGGTGTAGATGGTGATGGTGTAGGTCACAGTAAATAACGAAAACACAGGGTTGCAGTCTCTTTACCTTTTACTGTAGACTTCGGCATCCACAATCCAGAGCACTGCTAACAGGGCTGGCTGAGACCGGCCGGTCCGAAGGAACATCCAGAGTTCCCTTTGCAGGTGGAAATCAGTAGCCTTCCTAATTGCGCCTGTGTGTTGTAGTACCTCCCTGCTGAGCACAACGGGATAGTCCTCACAACTCTTATATCTGTTCCTGATGTTCTCTCTCTCTCCGTCCCCCAGTTGGTATGGAAAGACGCACCTATATGACGGGGTAGGCCTGGAGTTATTTTATAGGGACCCTAGAGACGCCCCTCTCCCACAATTGCCTCCGTTGTCTGCATAGGTGTAAAGGGTGGACAGCCGACCTAAAGTTAACTGCCCTGCCGTTATCTGGAGTAATGCGTAGAGCAAGTACTCCCTCGGTGTTCCGGCCACCGGCTACGCGCCTCAGAACGATGTTGCCACGGTCTTGGGGCACGACTCCTCCCGGTATTATCTCCTTAGTGCTGTGATCTCATTTTCTCACTTCTCCACAATATACTTCGCTTCTTGTCCTTTCTTAGGATGGCGCCGCAAGGTAGTGCAGGCACGGCTCCGTAACGATCTGTCTCTTGCTAGGCCACTGTCAGGATCCCACCACTGACAGGGACCGCCCTGAATCTTCCCAGCAACTCCCTCTCTCACAGGATGTTGCCTGGGCAAAACCCAGTCAGCTTCTCTCTAACTTCCTATCCAACTCCCAGTTTTACCAGAGTGTGGGAGTGGCCTAATAAATAGAACCTTTTGCTCCCCCTGTTGGCCGGAATGTGAAATGTAGTGTGTGACTGTGATACCTGGTCAGGTGAACTCTTTTAGTACAATCAGGCGTACCATCACTCCCCTTAGTGGCAGAGCGACAATACTGCACGACCAGGACTCTGGGGCGCTGCACTTTCCTGCACGCAACCTCCAATCCTCACAAGATCTCCTTCTCTACTCCCCTCTTATCTCCTCTTCCCACAATCGTATACAAGATTTCTCTCACGTATCACCCCTACTCTGGAACCCTCTACCACAACATATCAGACTTTCGCCTATCGTGGAAACCTTCAAAAAGAACCTGAAGACTCACCTCTTCCAACAAGCCTGCAACCTGCAGTAACCACCGATCCACCAAACCAGTGCACGACCAGCTCTATCCTCACCTACTGTATCCTCACCCATCCCTTGTAGATTGTGAGCCCTCGCGGGAAGGGTCCTCTCTCCTCCTGTACCAGTCATGACTTGTATTGATTTCTGTACTTGTTTTTATTATGTATATCCCTCCTCACATGTTAAGCGCCATGGAATAAATGGCGCTATAATAATAAATAATAATAATAATTTGGTTGAATCACTAGGAGGAGGAAGAGAAAGTTTCACCTTGCCCTCGCTGCTACACGAGAAACCCATTGTCCTCTGAAATCCTGACAATCGCTCATTGTAACTGCCCACATCTATCATTCCTAGAGCTCTGAGAGCAGTACATCCTTTTTTCCCTTTGCATTTTAAGAATACGTAACTCTGACACTCACCCAGAATAAATGCACAGAGGCTGGTAGGAACATGCCGTCACCCAGGTCTTATGTCATTGCAGCCGTGTTCATGTTCATACTGTTTATATTGGCATTTCGGTAAGTAGTTTCTTTATATTATGGTTGCCTTTTTTAGTTGTTAGTTTGCATGTATTCTCAATAAAAAAATATATAGATATAATAATATATTATATTAATTTGTAAAGCGCTGCGGAATATGGTGGCGCTATATAAATAAAAATTATTATTATTATATTTCTTTATGGTGGTTTCATCCATTCTGCTTAACCAGGAGGCTGATTACATACCTGCATATTTTTATTATTATGCTTTGCTTATATAGCACAATTCGGAGTGTAGGAGGAAACTGAAGAACCCGGAGGAAACCCACGCAAACATTGGGGAAGCCATATAAACTCCTTGTAGATGTTGTCCTTGGTGGGATTTCAACCCAGGACCCCAATGCTGCAATGCTAACCACTGAGCCACCGTGCTGCTGCATATCAATAATGGTGACACATTTATTTGTGAAATACATTTTATTCAACCACAGTTTTCCTTCATTTCTGTCTCTCTAATTCTAGCGTGCAGAACATAGACTTAAAACTTCCATTCAAAGAAAAACCAACTTTTGTTTTGTTAAAGAAAGTGGAGGAGTCTATAGAACTGGAGCTCTGTAGGAAGAAACTGCTTGAAAATGCTACAAATAACAGGTAAGTCACGCATCAATATAATAAACTGTGTTATCAATAAATTATTAATAAATTGTCAAAAAATAGTGACAACTTTTACTGTCACTAAGCAATCTGGGGCAAATGGCAGGTAGCGTTTGTGGAGACACAAGATGGACAGGTGTTAGACGTGGCACCACGTATGGAGTGAGTGTGGCTGTCATTGCTTACTGGGAGAACTGTCTTTTATGGGGCACTATTGTTGCCATACTAACCCCTTCCTGTCCACAAGATCTTTTATTTTTGTCCTTTCTTTTTTATTCACCTCCCCGTCTTCCAAGAGGCATAACTTTTCTTTTATTTTTCAGTCGCAGTAGACGTACAGTATATGTGCTTGTAGTTTTGAATGCCATCCATTTTACCATGCAACTTATACAAAAAAAAGTTCAAAATGCGGTGCACTTGCTAAAATTCCCCCCCCCCCCCCAATGTTTTTTGGGGGCTTTATTTTTAGGGAGTGCTAATTTCACGCAGGATAAACTAATGTTTTTATTGTTAAAACTTTGGGGTGCGAGCAACATTTTAGTCACTTCTTGTTCAATTTTTTAGCAGAGTTGTCCCGACAGAGAAAATGCATTTTTTTTTTCTCTTTACAGCTTTATCCACATGCGTAATTTTTATATTTTCAGAGATCAGACTTTTATTGCATGTAGTGAAGACTAATGTTTATTTTTTATTTATTTTTAATACTTTAGCGCAAATTGATGTAACAGTATGTCAGCTCTGGGGTGAACATGTGTAGAGGGGTTGAGGGCTGTCCCACACGTCCAGATAATTCCGGTACCGGAATAAATCGGTACCGGAGTTATCCGTGTCCGTGTGCCTGGGAACTCACGGAGGCCATACCTGCGGCACACGTGTGCCGCCCGTATGGCGAGTGGGTACCACACGGAGCGTGTGGTACCCACTCTGCATGGTGCTGAAGCTGCGATTCATATCCTCTCTGCAGTAACGTTTGCTGCAGAGAAAATATGAAGAATAGTGTTAAAAATAAAGATTTAGGTGTCCGCCGCCCCCCCACCCCCTGTGCGCCCCCCCCGCTGGTCAGAAAATACTTACCCGGGTCCCCCGTCGGCTGTCGCTCCTTCTTGGTCTTGCCGCGGCTTCTCCTGCATGCGGTCACGTGGGCCCGATCATTTACAGTCATGAATATGTGGCTCCACCTCCATAGGGGCGGAGCCGACTATTCATGATTGTAATTGATCGGCCCCACGTGACCGCATACAGTAGGAGGCGCGGCCAGACCAGGAAGGAGCGACAGCCGACGGGGGACCCGGATAAGTATTTTCTGACCAGCGGGGGGGCGCACAGGGGGTGGGAGGGCGGCGGACACCTAAATCTTTATTTTTAACACTATTCTTCATATTTTCTCTATAGCAAACGCTGCTACAGGGAAGATATGAATACCGGCTTCAGCACCATGTGGGGGGGACAGCGCTTACTGTAGCGCTGTCTCCTGCACGCACACGGACCCCAGACGGAGAATGTCCGTGTGAGGTGCGTGTTTTACGCGGACCCATTGACTCTATTGGGTCCGTGTAAAACGTGCGCTCCCACGAACACTGACATGTCTCCGTGTTTGGCACACGGAGACACGGTCCGCAAAAAATCAATGACATCTGCACAGATGCATTGATTTTTATGGGTCTACGTGTGTCAGTGTCTCCGGTACGTGAGGAAACTGTCACCTCACGTACCGGAGCCACTGACGTGTGAAACCGGCCTTAGGAGCATTGCCCCCTGAACACGAGCTAAAAGTCACACAGACATCTGTCTCAGATAGCAGAAATCAGAGCTGAGCTCTGACCGCTGCAGTTAACCATTTACATGCTGCTGTCAATCTCTGACAGTGACACTTAAATGGAGTGGTTGTCGCTGCATTTGCACATTAGCTCTCATCAACACTGATGGGCTACCATGGCAGGTGAGAGTCTGATAAAGGCCCCCATCACTTCTATATTGGTACTCCTGTAGAAATAAGGAGGATAAAGGAGTATATTGGGTATCAAAGTTTATTAAATATACAGTGTATAAATACGAGCATCAATTTACATATATATATACAAAGCATAAATAGAAACTACATATAAGGTGCATAAAGGATGAGGACAGAATATCCCACTGGTGAACGGGGCCCAAATGGTCAATCAGTCTGCACCAAACCGCAGACTAGTGGTGTACATAACCGCAAGACGCCATATAGCTAATAAGTGCAATACAGTGACCGCAGTCACTACTAATAGGCACCGCAAGGCATGCTTACCGCAAAGTAGAATGGGCTCACCAGGACACCAGGCTGGGACCGGGATGAAAAAGACCCCCATGCCTTGCGGTGCCTATTAGTAGTGACTGCGGTCACTGTATTGTATGGAACTCGGTATCGGAATCCACATTTAAGTGTAAAATAAAGAATTAAAATAAAAAATATTGATATACTCACCTCTCTGACGCAGCCTGGACATCGCCGCTGGTAACCGGCATCTTCCGTTCCTAAGAATGGCGCTTGAAAGACCTTTCGATGATGTCACGGCTTGTGATTGGTCGCGGCGGCCCACGTGACCGCTGAGCGACCAATCACAACAAGCCGTGACGTAATTCTCAGGTCCTAAATTCCTCATTCTAGGAATTTAGGCCATGAGAATTACGTCACGGCTTGTGATTGGTCGCTGAGCGGTCACGTGGGCCGCCGCGACCAATCAGAAGCCGTGACGTCATCGAAAGGTCCTTCACGCGCTGATTCTTAAGAAGGAAGGCTGCCGGAAAGAAGCAGGGTGCGTCCGAGGGTGAGTATATACCTAATAGGAATACACTCACCCTCGGCTTCTTTCCGGCAGCCTTCCTTCTTAAGAATCAGCGCGTGAAGGACCTTTCGATGACGTCATGGCTTGTGATTGGTCGCGGCGGCCCACGTGACCGCTCAGCGACCAATCACAAGCCGTGACGTAATTCTCATGGCCTAAATTCCTAGAATGAGGAATTTAGGACCTGAGAATTACGTCACGGCTTGTTGTGATTGGTCGCTCAGCGGTCACGTGGGCCGCCGCGACCAATCACAAGCCGTGATGTCATCGAAAGGTCTTTCAAGCGCCATTCTTAGGAACGGAAGATGCCAATTACTACCAGGGCGCGTCAGAGGGTGAGTATATCAATATTTTTTATTTTAATTCT
This sequence comes from Ranitomeya variabilis, assembly GCF_051348905.1. Taxonomy (NCBI): domain Eukaryota; kingdom Metazoa; phylum Chordata; class Amphibia; order Anura; family Dendrobatidae; genus Ranitomeya; species Ranitomeya variabilis. The sequence goes on along the minus strand of NC_135239.1, from coordinate 40,930,415 downwards.
TTATTTTACACTTAAATATGGATCCCAGGGCCTGAAGGAGAGTTTCCTCTCCTTCAGACCCTGGGAACCATAGTATCCCATTGCACTGCATTGGGTTTCGCGTTTCGGCCGACCCCGACCCCGACTTTTTTATAGGATCGGCCGATTTCACTTGACCCGACTTTTGAGAAAGTCGGGTTTCGTGAAACCCGACCCGATCCTATAAAAATAAAAGTCGCTCAACCCTAGTCAGGAGCACAGCTGCATTAGCAGAGCTCCTGGATGTAAAATGATTTAACCCCTTCAGATAGATTTACAGCATGGGACAAGACTGAACGACGGAAGGTATGGAATATTGTTGTTTGTTTTTTTAACTTTATTTCAGGTGACAAGGGTCTTCAGGTGGATTAACAGTACAATAAAATATTAAAACACCATGTGTCTTTATTTAATTAAAATACTTTTTAATAATGTGTGTGTGTTTTATTAACCATTTCGTACTATTGGATTAATAATGGATAGGTGTCATAATTGATGCTATTAATATCTGCCCTCAGTCACTGGCTTTCCCAATCTGGCGGAGAAAATTGCGCGGGAGCCCACGCCAATTTTTTCCGGGATTTAACCCTTTAATTTAATAGCTAGAGCTGCCAAATTTGACACAAAGACACTTCTTACATTAGTAAAGAGGAATATGTAATAAAAGAAGGGATATGAGATGGTTTACTGTATGTAAACCATGTCTCATATCCTGTCGGGTTTGTGAAGGAGATAGGAAAAGCTGGCAATTGAATTACCGGCTTTTCTGCTATCTAGCGCTGTATGAAATATAAATATATATTTGTGTCTCACTGACATATATATATATACAGTATATATATATATATAGACTGTATATATGTTTTTAAGAATATTTGAGCCGATGGATCCATGATATGTCCATTTTGCAAGCCTGCGAGAAAAAAATCGCCATACGGATGACACACGGATAAATTTGTGTGTAAAAATCGCATCCTCGCATTGAATATGGAACAGTGTTTTGGGACAATTACTGCGTATTACGGCTGTAAAAAACGGACCGTATTTTCATATGCAGCGCCCCAGAGTCCTGGTCGTTGCAGTGATGTCGCTCTGCCACTAAGGGGAGTGATGTTACGTCTGATTGCACTAAAGGAGTTCACCTGACCAGGTAACACACACACTGCACCTCACACTCCGGCCACCAGGGGGAGTGGTTCTATCTAGTAGGCCACTCCTCACGCTCTGGTAAAACTGGGGGTTGGACAGGTAGTCAGGGAGAATGTAGCTGGGAAGAGCTAGAGAGAGGACTTCATGCATTACTTTAAACTACGGCCGGGCAGTTAACCATAGGTTGGCTGTCTCATCATTACACCTAATGAAGACAACGGAGGCAAACTGTGGGAGAGGGGCGTCCCTAGGGTCTCTATAAAATAGCTCCAGGCCTACCCCGTCATACGGGTGCGTCCCATCCATATCATCTGGGGGACAGAGAGAGAGAGAAAGACCAGAAATAGACACGACAGTTGTGAGGACTATCCCGTGGTGCTCAGCAGGGAAGTACTACAACACACAGGCGCTAGAAGGTAGGCCTTGATTTCCACCTGCAAAGGGAACTCTGGATGTGCCTTCGGACCGGCCGGTCTCAGCCAGCCCCGTTAACAGTGCTCTGGATTGCGGACCCTGAAGCCTTCAGTAAAGAGGTAAAGAGACTGCAACCCTGTGTCCTCGTTATTCACCGCGACCTACACCACCACCACCACCTACACCTTTCATTGGACGCCCCTTAGCAGGGTCACAGACCGGGTCTAGCCACCGTGACAATCCCAGAACTGAGACAGAGAGGCCCGGTACCGAGTACCCCGCGGCCCTGCGTCTGGGGGCGCTTCACATACGCCTAGTGTGACGCCGGCCTTAGGCTGCCGTCACACTAGCAGTATTTGGTCAGTATTTTACATCAGTATTTGTAAGCCAAAACCAGGAGTGGGTGATAAATGCAGAAGTGGTGCATATGTTTCTGTTATACTTTTCCTCTATTTGTTCCACTCCTGGTTTTGGCTTACAAATACTGATGTAAAATACTGACCAAATACTGCTAGTGTGACGGCAGCCTTACACAGATCCATCAAAGAAAAAATAAAGGAAATACTGCTGTCGGAAAATAACGACACATTTTTTTTTAATAAAGAAACTGCAGAATTGTTTTGAACTGTTTTTTTAACTATTGAAATAAAGCAGAATCCATGCAAGTTTGATATCGCCGTAAGCATACTGACCTGGAGAATGTTTCCAGCTCATCTTTACCATGCAATGAATATCGTTAATGCAAAACCTAAAAAAAAACAATGGTGGAATTGAATTGTTTCCACCTATTTTTTTTTTCTTCCATTTTTCTTTATGATATGGTAGAATGGATGTTGTCATTCAAAACTACAACTAGTCCCTTAAAATTCAAGCTCTAATGATAACAGAAAAAGCAAAAAAGTTATGGCTCTTGGAAGAAGGGGAGGGAAAAAATGCAAATGTAGAAATGTAGAAATAAAAATTGGCTGCAGAAGCAAAGTGTGTGTAGGAGGGGGGGTGATTGGAATTTTTATACATTATTATTTTTTTTTAACTTTATTTTGTACTCATGTTAGACGATTGCGGATTCACGTCCCCTGTTTGATCGTACTATGTATCGCAATACCATGGCTTTGCAGTGCATGGTAAAAATCATGGTCTCCTAGGAAGCTCAGCCACAGGCTGGTCTTCACAGAAGCACTTATCATGGCAGGTATATGGGTGTTATTCGGACCACGAGCTTTAAAGTCCAATATCAGAGATTCACTGTGGCATTTAAGGAGTTATCAGCCTTGAATTGTTGTCTTTGAGGCATATAATAGCTGTGTAACACAAACCGCATCTGCCGGGTAAGATTTGGGCTGAGCTTCTCAGGCCTGCCTCATCATACATGGTGAGCCAACATTGTACATATCAGTACATCCACTGTCGTCAAAGAGTTCAATGTTTTTCACGAGTCAGCTCATTATGACCTATCCATGAGATTGTTGATAAATGTACAGTTGTTGGGGATTTCACTGCTGCAAGCTCTCCGATCACGAGAACAAAGAGTTTGCATACAATAATCACACCAGCGAGTCTTCTTCCAAGACCCCGTTTTTCGTCTATGGACAACATCCAGGTATGCCTCTTCCAGTTTCTTCTGTCTCGGGTGTTCCAGCAGCCGACTCTCTGTCCTTGGAGTTTTCTAAGATTTGGGAAGAGACCAAATGTGCTCTGGTGAAAGCTTGTAGTAGGATGAAGAGACATGCTGATACAAGGCGCTTGGATTCTCCTCCCTATCGTCCTGGCAACAAAGTTTGACTCTCATCCAGATACATCAGACTTAAGATTCCTTCCTACAAGTTAGGACCACGTTTCATTGGATCCTTCGAGATCTTAAGATGAATTAATGATGTTGCCTACAAGTTGAGGTTGCTTGCCTCGCTCCGTATCCCCAACGCCTTTCATGTGTCCCTTCTTAAACCCGCGGCATTTATTCGCTTTCATTCTTCACCCAGTACTATTTTTTTTACCTGTGAGCACCGAGAATGTCTTTGAGGTGAGGGACAAGCTTGATATGAAGAAAATTAGGGGAAAGACTTTTTTCTTAATTGACTGGAAGGGTTTTGATCCTGAGGAGAGATCTTGGGAGCAGCGGGAAAACATTAATGAGCCTCGTATTTTGAGGAGATTTTTTTCCAGTCTTAGAAAGAGGGAGTGTAAAGGAGGGGGTACTGTCACAGCGCCAGGTATCTGCCGGTCCCCCGATACTCACCGCACGCTGCCTGCTCCGACATCCCGGTGTGCTGCTTGCCGGGGGTGTTCCCGGTCCTCTCCAGCACTTCCTGTCTCTCGGCCAGCTGCAGGGTTCCAGTGTTTGCGCATACTCCCTGGTCGGCTTAGGACGTGGGCGCGCACGTCTCCTGCGCTCTTTGGGGCTATCGTGCCCTGACCCAGAAGTACCTCTCCTCCAATGGTGGTAAGGTACGGGGTACTTCTTGCTGCTTCCTCCTCTGGGCCATGCTTGATTGTTTTGTTAGTTTTGCTAGCACAGGCCCCTTATTGTACTCCCCTGTACTATTCGTGCTATTTACCTTGTACTCGTTTAACCCTGTCTTGCCCTTGTCTCCTCCACAGTGTCTCCTGCCGTCCGTGCTCCTGGTAGGCTCCCGACCCTGCTCCTTCTCACCAGCCCCCCATCTCCCGCTCTTGGCACACGCCCAATCTGGCCTGGAACCCTAATCCCTCGTGTAGCTATCCTCTGTGCCCCTGTCCCCCAGACGCCCTTTCCTTGCCCTTCTAGTTTGCCCCTCGTGCTGCTACCCTCCGTACCCCGGTCCCCACGAGATGCTCTACTTATTTCCCCTTTGTCAGCTCCTCGTGCTGCTACCCTCTGAGCCCCGTTCCCTATGATTCTCCCTCTCGGTACCGGCATGGTATTAGAGTCCCCAGGGCCTGCCCCTGACGGTTCCTGTGTAGGGGTTGGTCCACTAGTTTCCACTTGCCCAGGGGAGGCTCGGTACCATGGCCCGGAGGGTCCACTCTAGGATAATCCTAGTCTATAGCGTTACAGAGTGCATGTGTCAAACATGTCCAGATGGCAAACTTTACAGGAGACTCCAGGCAGCCTGGGTCATGAAATACTTTATAGGAGCCTCTGTGTAGTCTGGGTCATGAAACACAAAGGGAGAGCAGATGACTGCAATTAGAATATGTTGGCACTGAATTATTCATTGTTTTGTAGCTCCTTTGACTGTGTTTGATCTATTCAGCATTCCTTTGACCAGTCTATATTATGTAGAAGTGTTTTGTGTACTAGAGATGATTTGATGCTTTGTAGCAGTGTTATTTTTTTGTGTTTGGTAATATTTAAATATGTATATAATATCATTTAATTACTGTTTTTGTTATCTTATTATGGTATAGTTTTCTCATTGTAGGGCAGTAATATTTGATCACTATATAGTGGTAATATTCCAATGCGGTATGACCATATTTCTGGTCAATGTATGGTGGTATTTTTCTAGCAGTATATGGTTTTATCTATTCAATTTTTGGCGGCTTTATAATATAACTACAATTCTACATCACTACAAAGTCCCTGACAGGGGGAGGAGCGAAGCAGCTGGGTCAGTAGTTGAAGACGGGATACACTACGCTGTCAGGGACTTTGCAGTGATGTAAAATTGTAGTTCTAATGATGACTCATGCAGGGATGAGACTTCCTGTTTCTACATAGAGCTTAGAAGGATTCAGCCAGTCTGTTTTTAATCACGTGATGTCATAGATCTAATGGAAAAAGAAAGAATTTGCTGGGTAGAAAGGCAAAATGAGCAATTGTAAGTACACAACGCTATATAATATGATGACTATAATACAGTGCCTTGCGAAAGTATTCGGCCCCCTGGAACTTTTCAACCTTTTCCCAGCTGTAATCGCAGCAAAAGGTGGCGCAACAAAGTATTAAGTTAAAGAGGCCGAATAATATTGCACGCCCCACTTTTCAGTTTTTGAATTTCCACAAAAATTTAAAATAACCAATAAATTTAGTTCAACTTCACAATTGTGTTCCACTTGTTGATTCTTCACCAAAAATTTACATTTGGTATCTTTATGTTTGAAGCATGATATGTGGGAAAAGGTTGAAAAGTTCCAGGGGGCCGAATACTTTTGCAAGGCACTGTATATTAAAAGGTTTAAAACTTTGATGGGAGGAAGAGTGCAAAGCAGCAAAAAAACTATCATATACAAAAGTATGGCCTGTGCCTAGCACAATTTAATGTAGTGCCTGAGTATGGGTCCACCCATAGATCAACTACTGTACAAAGTAAATGTCAGAAATGAATATTAATTACATTTTTAAAGGCATGAACCAAGCACTGTCAGAGTGTTGGCGATGGGATAGACCCTTCCCCTTATCAGGTGAAAAAGCAGGGTCGATGGTCAGAACCAGCACAGTTATTGGGCCCCTCGGTTGCTGAAGTGACTGCAGTTGTGGTATGTTATACTATTGCTTATGTGGTCACTGTGTGATGGTATTGTGTTGTGATCCGGTGACCTTGGAGCCGCATGAGACTTTCTCAGGAGTAGGTGGAACCTGTACTGACCGCAATCCCTAAACTGACACCGCAACTAGAAGTAGCCGTGGGGTGTACCTGACACATCCTAGACACCTCGACACAGCCGGAGGACTAAATACCCCTATAGATGGAAATGGGAATACTATCTTGCCTCAGAGCAGAACCCCAAAGGATAGGCAGCCCCCCACGAATATTTACTGTGAGTATTAGAGGAAAGACATACGCAGGCAGGAAATAGGATTTAGCAAAAGAGGCCACTCTAGCTAAATAGGAAAGGATAGGACAGAATACTAAGCGGTCAGTATAAAACCCTAAAAATATCCACAGCAGATAATACAAAAATTCTACCATCTAGCTAAAGACATGGAGCGTATATCTGCATCTCCTGAGAATCCAACTTGACTGTAAAAATCCTGACACAGTCTAAGCTGGACAAGAAAAGACAAATGAATAGCACTGAATAGTAAGCACACAGCATGTGTGCTGCAGGAACAAAAACCAGACACTTATCTTTGCTGATTTGGCAGCCGGGCAGGAGAAACCAGAAGAGATCCAAAACCTCCAAGAACAATGGACAACTGGCAAGGACTAATGAATCCTGCAACCCTAAATACCCCAGTCAGACCTGCAATCAGCAGGGACACCTGACCAGGATTGCAACCCAGGGACAACTGCAATACCACCAACAACCACCGGAGGGAACCCAAGAGCAGAATTCACAACAGTATTGGTATACTATCATCAATATGGAACGCCCACCAGGGCCGTGGGGTACTCGGTACCGGGTCCGGTTGGCTCAAAGGGGGATGTCACGGTGGCGGCGACCCGGTCTATGGCCCTGAGTGCCCATGTTAAAGGGAAAGGTCTTTAAAGGGGTTTTGTAATAAAGTTTGACGCCACCTGTGGCATTCGGTCAGTGTGGACTGACGCTGCTTAAAGGGGTCCTCTGGGGGGATGTTATGGCAGCTAGAAGGTATAACTTCCCACATGTGAAGTAGGTCCCCAGGGCTCCCGGTGTATAGATGGAGGATGGTGAGTGGTGCAATGAAGAACGGAGGACACAGGTTTGAAGTCTCTTTACCTGGTTTACTGAAGGTCTTAGGCAGCCACAGTCCAGGGTACCAGATCACAGGTACAGGCAGGGTCCGGCCAGCTTCAAAGCAAGTTGGGAGTCCCCTTTACCAGGTGGAGATGGAAGCCTTCCCATCAGCGCTTTGCTGTAGTAGTCCCTTACTGCTTATGGCTTCTAGCAAGGTTCTCACAGTTCTCTCTGTCCTCCATAAAGGTGGGACACAAACCCGTATGACAGGTGGCTCGAGCCTTTTTATAGGGTCTCTATCACGACCCGGGCTCTATGTGCCACTGTGCCTCCTGGGTATTAGGGCGGACAGGTAACGTATAGTCCAGCTGTCCTGCCGGATTCTACTGTGCCTCCTAGAGTCCGACACAGCCTCGGTCTTCCGGCTACCGGAATCTGCGCTCTGCCAGGGAGGTAGCCCTGTCACAGCTGTCCTCCCCTGTTGTCATTCTCCTGTGCTCCACTCTCCTGCACGTTCGCTACAAGCTGTTCGTCCTTCCAAATTCTCTCTCTCCAGGAGCTGCAGCACCTCTGGCTGCACGGCCCCTTCAGTCCTTCCGGCACTCACTGTCTGACTGCTCTCTTCTCTGTCCTCTGACAGACTGCTCACTAACTTCCCATCCAGCCAGAATATATATATATATATATATATATATATATATATATATATATGGGAGCCACCCACAATCTGGATCAGAGCTTCCCCTTCTGGCCTGGAGCGTGAACATGTTGTGTGCATTATGATTACCTGAGAAAAGAGATCTTCCTTCGCTTCCAAGTGTGACATCACTCTCCCCGGGAGGAAAGCAATGCCACTGTAACAACCAGGACCCTGGGGTGTTACCAATACATCCAAGTATGAGATTATACTAGTTTTTATTTAAAAAAAAAATCTGATAATTATCAGTCTAAATAAATTACAGAACCCACTCAGATGATATCCTTCATATGAAATTTCTATTAAGATGAAATGAACGTTAGCAACCTGCCACAAACGTACTGAACATGTTGATGTAATATAGGAAATTTGTAAACGTTAAAGACTAGGTTATTCACTACTTGTACATTGATGACCCATCCTTAGGATAGATCATAAATGTCTTATCAGCCGGGGTCCGACAACCGGTACCCAATCAGGATAGTCCCTAACTCTAGTATCTCACCTCTTTATGTTTGAGCAGACCTCCAAATAGATGGGTGCAGAGCAGGACTCAGACCTGACTGTTCTGCACATGCCCATGGAAAGCTATATAGAAAAGAGGCACAGCCCAAAAAGGGGGGCCACACCCCTATATGTACAAAACGTAAAAAAAATATATATAGTTCATTAACTTGACAAAAGAACTCATCTCTGTGAAATTTAGATTAAAGGAGGAAATGTAGTTTCCCTTGAAGACTGAGCATATTGATCAGCTCTTCTACAATCTGCTTTTTGAAAAATGATCTTAATTATTAAGTTTGACATATTGATAGTTAAAATGAGTGGGTATAATTTGCTGTTCGTTATGATGAGGAAATAGATTGAAACAGCTTTGTTCAGTAGCTGTTAATTAATTCTCTCTATGCAATCGCTAGTCAGGAATGATTAGTCGGTGTGTAGGTTTGAATAGACGGTAATTGGAGAGTTCAGATGCAATGTTACTTGCAGAAAACAAACATAAAATAGGGAGTAGTAACAAGTGGCACATGGTCTTAGTATTGCTTGTTTTAGTATACTAAGTCTAAGTGCACAATGAGTTAGTTGAGTGTTTTGGAGTGAGTCCGCTTTAAAAACATACCTGAAAAATTGTTCAAAAACACCTGAAACACTTTATCCATTAATTTGTATTGTAAACCACTTTGCTGGTCATATGCTTTGTCTTTTTAGTTTTTTTTTTCTTCTGCTTTATTTTTTGAAAAACACCAGGTGGGAGAAAAAGTGCATGTCACTTGATTAAGGAATGTTTACACTGATTTTTTTTAGGAGTTTTGGGAGCAGACACTGAGCTGAAAATTTTCCATATCCTTTTCAAAAATGTAAAAGGTTTGAAATTCCACTCAGTTTTCTCTCCAAAAACTCAGCAAAAATACTCAGACCCCGATTCATCAAGCACTTTTCACGCCAGTCTTGATAAGCAGGTATGGTGGAATTGCGAGCACCAGCTTCATTAAGAGGCACATGTCTCTTAATGAATCAGGTGAGGCACAAAATGGCTTACCCTTCCTTGTGCGCCTCGACACAAATCTTACTCCAGTCATGGACTGGAGTAGGATCTGTCTCATAGAGAATGAAGAAACTCGTCAAGAATTTGATGAGCGGGAGGTGCCACACCTTGTGGCATCGTTCCGCCCCAGATATACAGACTTTGACAGTTGAGTAAAAAATGACGTGAAAATGCCCAAAACCAAAAAGTAACAACATAATGGGTATCACTTGTAAATTAATGGAGAGATAACTAAAATACAAAATGTTCACATTTCTGAAGTGTAACCATTCTTTGTAAGTGTCTTTTTTCTTTTTGAGAATTTTGATAATGACTGATCAATTCCGGCAGATAAAGAAGCAAATTTCCCTGATAATACATATTGCAACAAATTGGCTTATTTTCATGTGCACTATTGATTTGAGATAAAAATTTAAATGACGGTTATGCTTTAAGCATCTCCTGATGGAAAATTGTCCACTAGCACCGCCGCTTCAGGAAAAAGACTGCTGACTTTTTCCTAAGGGTATATGCACACGTTGCGGATTTTGCTGCCGATTTTTCCACAGCGGATTTGGAAAATCCGCAGTGCAAAACCGCTGCGGTTTTCACTGCGGATTTTTACGCGGTTTCTTCTGCGGATTCCTCTGCGGGTTTTCAACTGCACTTTCCTATTGGTGCAGGTTGAAAACCGCTGCGGAATCCGCAGAAAGAAGTGACATGCTACTTCTTTTTTTCCCGCAGCATTTCCGCGCGGAATTTTCCGCAGCATGTGCACTGCGGATTTTGTTTTCCATAGGTTAACATTGTACTGTACACCGCATGGAAAACTGCTGCGGATCCGCAGCGTCAAATCCGCTGCGGATCCGCAGCAAAATCCGCAACGTGTGCACATAGCCTAAAGCGGATACACCTAGGAAAACCTTGCGGGTCTGCCAGTGTTTCACAGACATCATGTGGACATGTACTTGTGGAATTTAAGGAGTTTTGGTTTCCTGGAGCACTTTTGAGAAGTTTTTCAAGAATTTTTACTGGCTTTTTTCCTGAATCTTTTTTTGCAGCCTTTTTGATTTTCAGATGCCTACTCGCACACGACGTCTTTAAAGCAAAGAGAAACACGGATGTGTGAAACCAGTCTTAGAAAGAAATCAGATATCTGTGCTTCAAAGTCTGAACATGGACCACAATTCCCCGAGGAACCCCAAGTCTCCTGACGATAAACAAACAGACTCACAGGCATGTGTAAGGCACGTACCTTGAGTCAGTTGGATTCTGACTGGTACCACACTGGTCATTGGTTGTGTCTGGTTTTTCAGCTCAACTCATTTACCTGAATCCTCCCATGACAATATAGTATAATGTGCTGGATAATCTTGAGTCTATAAAGTTACATCGCCAGTTCCAAACATGAATTTTGTAGATTTATTATCAAATCCAATAAAAACGCTAATAAACACTTACAAAGCATTTACAACACATTCACTTCCTACTCATGTCTTCATTAAAAACTCCTGAACACGCCACTTCCTATACAGTCCGACTCCAAACGGTCTGTGCTTGACTACTAGTGATGAGTGAATATACTCGTTACTTGAGATTTCTCGAGCACGCTTGGGGGTCCTCCGGGTATTTTTTAGTGCTCGGAGATTTAGTTTTTCTTGCCGCAGCTGAATGATTTACATCTGTTAGCCAGCATAAGTACATGTGGGGGTTGCCTGGTTGCTAGGGAATCCCCACATGTACTTATGCTGGCTAACAGATGTAAATCATTCAGCTGCGGCAAGAAAAACTAAATCTCCGAGCACTAAAAAATACTCGGAGGACACTCGGGCGTGCTTGAGAAATCTCGAGTAACGAGTATATTCGCTCATCACTATTGACTACTCGTCGGAATATAGCACCCAACAAAAACATGAAAACATAAAAACATGTACTGTAGATGCACATATAACCTCTTACAAACATACACGAGCAAAAAGTAAAAATAATGTTAATATTAATAGTTAGCATGTGACACACAAATAGAGGTTATTTGTCATTTATAATTATAAAATTATAGTAAGGGAATAATTTAAGAAAAAAAAGCATTATACAGGATAATGCATCATATATAAATTCCCCGATCAAAAATACGACATCAAATCATATCTGTGGTTTATAACCGTGGGGTACAGATACGGACTGGGGCTGAAATTCAGCCCTGGCATTTGAAATCACACAGGCCCATGTTGTCCCCATCCCCATGAACCAGATGGGATATATTATTACTAATATTACCCTGGATGGAAGAAAGGAAGATTTTCTACAAGACCAATATTTCTAATGATACCTGTGGCCTGTTGGGGTAAGTGACGGAGTCAGTGACTTTGTGCTCCATCACAACTCTTAACAGTATGGGTGTCTTGAGAACACCGATTCTGTTAACAATGTAGCAGACAAGGCGGCCCATGACCAGACAGGCCCTTCTGGTATTTGCCAGAATTGCCAGATGGCCAGTCCGGCCCTGGTGGGGTATCTAGTTCCCAAGATGAAGATCCAGTAAGTCTCATGACTAAGCAACAAAAGAGGCAAGGAAAAGCCACAGTTTAAAGACACACAGACTTTCTTTTGAAACTTGAAGAATAAAAATAAGCAAAAGCATCTAGTCTACGGTTCAGACTTTTCCTTCTTAACACCTTTTTATAGCATTAAATCAACAAGTGTCCAAATATCACAGGGGCACTTCATGCATAATGCAACAGCTAGTCCCATATAAGTATATACAGGGCAAAGAAGAGATCCCACAGGAATAAAGATAAATCATTTAATTTTATTAAGCAATTATTTAAAAGACAAGAATTAAATAGCAGGAATGCTGAAATTGGGGACGCCAAGCATTATATCAAAACTATGAGGACCGAAAAATAAATAATACTAGCTGCACAAGGAGAAATTATATCAGATGGGTATGAATCCAGCAATAACCTATAATAGGTATGCAGCCATAGTATAAATCAATGTACATGAATACAATGAGAACTGCCAACAATGAGCCTCCCTCGGCAGGGAGACTCGGACCAATTTTTCATACGTTAAGTGTGACCCCAGCCTAAGACTGATTGTGGTGAAATATGTGTATATATATATATTTATATATATATATATATATATATATATATATATATATATATATATATATATATATATATATATATATATATATATATATAAAATATGTGTGCAGTGGACTATGTATAGAGTTATTGTGTCACTGGCAATGATGTAACATCTGTCTTGAAAAGCTGCATGTCGCACCCAGGTGTTAATATGTACTTTCCTGGGACAAGTCGAATTCTGTCTCCAATCTCACCAAGGGGTCCTGCTGGAAGCCGAGAAGAAAGGTAACATTTGGCACCTCCTAGCTCTTGGAAGAGAGATGTTAATTATGACCTGATAGTATCTCTGGGAGAGCTGTTACACAAAGGATCTCAAGAAAAAATAATATATTCATTGGGGGCGTGGCCGTGGTCCAATAAAAAAACAAGCAGTTATGATATTAATCTGAGGGGCTGGTCTAGTAACCTGACCTCCAGAAGGTATAAAGTAGACCCGATACCTAAAAAACGTGTTCACATGTGAGGGCAGCCTGAGAAGCTTATGTGTTCCACCAACTCCATTCACCCCCCCTCCCTCAGGGAGCAGAAAGCAAACTACCAGTTAGATGATTTCTGTAAGTTTCTCCTGTTTATTTTTATACTGTTTTGCATAAGTTGTATGTCTTTTTATTATCATATTTTATACCTTTTCTTACTGTAAGCACTGAACCTTTTGTTATTAAAGTATAAAACTTTAACAAGTTGAACCTTGAATGTTCTAAAAGAATCCATAGCCTAAGGTGTGTGAGCCTTATGAGTGGTAGACATTATTAGTATTAATATTTCTGGGACTCATCGCCCATGTATTCGATGAGTGGTGGCAGCGCGTATGAGCGGGTGTGTGGCCTGGGTCGGTGTGTGATTTATGCTCCCTTTACAGCATAGGACAGAGGTTGAATGCTGGACTGAGAGTGGGGAGATAGATTAACCCTTGCAGGCACAACCCAAGTCACGTGCTGAGAGCGGGCACGTGACGAATTAGTTACACCACGGAGAAGAGATCCGTGACACTGATCATTAGTGATGAGCGAGTATACTCGTTGCTCGGGTTTTCCCGAGCATGCTCGGGTTGTCTCTGAGTATTTGTTAGTGTTCGGAGATTTAGTTTTTGTTGACTCAGCTGGATGATTTGTGGCTACTAGACAGCTTGATTACATGTGGGGATTCCCTAGCGATTCTTAATTCTCTGGTAAAATCTCTCTTAAGTGAATGTACATTTTCCCATTATTAATGTATGGAAAGATGGCTGTGATCAATGAGAAGAATAACAGAGCTGCAATAGCTTAAACGATGATTAGATCAAAACTAAAGCAAGAAGTCAAGGAAATAATCCAGTTCTTGAATCAGGGTCTCTGCACTCATTTTACGCTGCCCTCAGAGTGAAAAACAAAAAGCTGGCAAATTCCTTTTATATCTAATGAATGTAACTAATATTAAATCCATGGGAATTTACCTTTAAAACAGCTGAATCTTAAACAAATAACCATATATTTGAATTAATTTGCTTTTATTATTGAAGTATACCAATTCACATATAGTTTATTATACAAATTACGTAGAGAAATGTCAGGATGTCCCACAAATGCTCAATCACACCAGTATATCACCGTGGACAATGTGTAGTCTATACATTTTGACCATAACATTTCCTGTAGGACCAGCACCTTTTGACGGGTAAGTTCGGTAGCAGTGACCAACACAGTCGGATGTCGCTAGAGGAGGTCAGGATAGAAATGTAACATTCACAATTTTATAAAATTTAGCAAGAAAGATATGAGAAAACCCAAAATGAAAAGTTGTCAATCAATTTATACTTTTGTAGGAGTAATAACAAAGGGACAGCACAATACAGACTTCGTCATCTATAGCTTCGTCCCTGCATATTTACAACTTTCAATAACAGTTTTCTTTTAATTCCCTCATTCACAGCATACAGAAATCCGAAATACAAGAACCACGTATTGATTGTTCACAGAAAGTGATGGAAAAGTCTATAGAACTGGAGCACTGTGAGAGGAAACTACTTCTGAACAGTGGAAATAACAGGTAAGTGCCACATTGGTATAATAACCTATATGTTGTAAATAAGTAATAAATAGTGTTGAGCGATACTTTCCGATATGCACAGGTATCGGTATCGGATTGGATCGGCCGATACCCAAAAAATATCGGATATCGCCGATACCGATACCCGATACCAATGCATATCAATGGGACACAAAATATCGGAATGGTTCCCAGGGTCTGAAGGAGAGGAAACTCTCCTTCAGGCCCTCGGATCCATATTCATGTATAAAATAAAGAATAAAAATAAAAAAATATTGATATACTCACCCCTCGGACGGCCCCTGGCTCTCACCGGTCCAAGCGTCTGCCTCGGTTCCTAAGAATGCAGCGTGAAGGACCTTCGATTGGTCGCGTGACCGCTCATGTAACCGCTCACGCGACCAATCACAAGCCGCGACGTCATCGCAGGTCCTACACTCACTGCATTCTTAGGAACGGAGGCTGCCGGTTACATTGCTAAGGTCCAGGGTCTGCCGGAGGGGTGAGTATATCCATATTTTTTATTTTTATTCTTTATTTTTTACATGAATATGGATCCCAGGGCCTGAAGGAGAGTCTCCTCTCCTCCAGACCCTGGGAACCATACACTGGGAACTTCCGATTCCGATTTCCGATATCACAAAAATATCGAAACTCGGTATCGGAATTCCGATACAGCAAATATCGGCCGATACCCGATACTTGCGGTATCGGAATGCTCAACACTAGTAATAAATGAATAAATTGCAAAAATTCAACTGACAATTTAATGTTACTGTCCCCACATAATTGTCAGATACTTTGGAGGCAAGAGACGTAGAGAGGTGTTAGACACTTAATATGGGAGCAATATGACTAACATTGCAATTGGAAGACCAATAGGACATACCAGTACGTCCAATGTCAGTAAGAAGTTAAACATCTCTCGAAAAAAATTGATGCCCTATACATGAGATAGGTGATAAATGTATAGTTTTTGGGGGTTTGATGGCTGGGAGCCCGCCGATCACGAGAACAATGAACCTGTGTCCTCTGAGTGAATGATCTGCTACCGGAAAGTGTGTGTAGTATGACTCCATAACTAAGCTGAGAGTGTAGGGCGCTTGAGACACTGTTTCTATGTACGTTAACTCAAGTGATATCTTTAGATAACTTGAACTTGACGGCAGGAGGCATGCATGAAGATTCCAGAATAAGATATATTTTCCAGCTGAATTATTGTAGTTCTGCAGACATACAGTAGGTAAAAAAGACTTTTCTGAACCAGAGCTGAAAACACACGGGCTTCTAAGATGGTTGACAGAAAGTGAATGAAGAAGGGAGGGGTTACTGACATCAGAGCTACACCAAAGACAGAGAGAGAGGAAGGACAAACTTCTAAAGAGGGCAAACCTTATTGCATAGCAACGAAACAGCACAATATAACAACACAATGATAATGCAATACTGTCTATTGATTCCCAAATCATGGGACATGATTGTGTGTACAGTACAGACCAAAAGTTTGGACACACCTCCTCATTTAAAGACTTTTCTGTATTTTCATGACTATGAAAACTGTACATTCACACTGAAGGCATCAAAACTATGAATTAACACATGTGGAATTATATACTTAACAAAAAAGTGTGAAACAACTGAAAATATGTCTTATATTCTAGGTTCTACAAAGTAGCCACCTTTTGCTTTGATGACTGCTTTGCACACTCTTGGCATTCTCTTGATGAGCTTCAAGAGGTAGTCATCGGGAATGGTTTTCACTTCACAGGTGTGCCCTGTCAGGTTTAAAAAGTGGGATTTCTTGCCTTATAAATAGGGTTGGGACCATCAGTTGTGTTGTGCAGAAGTCTGGTGGATACACAGCTGATAGTCCTACTGAATAGACTGTTAGAATTTGTATTATGGCAGGTCCTTCACCGCACACCAGCTATAGGAACCGAAGCGGCAGCATGCACCGGAGAGGCGGGAAGACTCCGGAGGCCATCGAAGGTGAGTATATCACTATTTTTTATTTTAATTCTTTTTTTTTGACCAATTATATGGTGCCCAGTCCGTGGAGGAGAGTCTCCTCTCCTCCACCCTGGGTACCAACCGCACATAATCTGCTTACTTCCCGCATGGTGTGCACAGCCCCGTGCAGGAAGTAAGCAGATCAATGCATTCCTAGGTGTGCGGAATCCCCGCAATTCCGCATTTTTAATGAACATGTTGCTTTTTTTTCCGCGATGCGATTTTTTCGCGGAAAAAAATGCAACATTTGCACAAAAAATGTGGGATACACTGTAAATAATAGGAGGCATATGTTAGCGTTTTTTTCGAGTTTTTATCACGTTTTTATAGCGAAAAAACGCGAAAAATACTGAACGTGTGCACATGGCCTCAAACATGTCCAGATGGCAAAGTTTACATGAGCCTACATGAAGTCTGGGTCATGAAGTACAAAGGGAAAGTGAATTACTGCAATTAGAAGATGTTGAAACTGAATTATTCATTTAGTGTTTAGCGGCTCTGATTGTGCTTGATTATTTTATTTATTCAGTTTTATATATATTTAATGATGTATTGTAATTTTACTTAACTACCGTATTTTTGGGATTATAAGACACACTTTTCCCCCAAATGTGGGAGGAAAATGTGACTGTGTCTTATAATCCGAATGAAGGTTACCGGGGTGAGGCAGCGGCTGCAGTTAAGCAGGGTCACAAGAGTCAGGGTCACTGCTGCAGGAGGCCGGCAGCAGCAGGAGTAGGACAATTCTGCGGGTCCATGGCTGGGAGATGGGGGTGTCCTGATGCTGCGAAGCTGCGGACCCTGGGTCCTTAGAAAACGTTGGCATTGAGCGTAGTCCCCGCACTTTCCTATTGATTTCCCTACAGGGGAAATGCAAGGGAAAACTTCAAAGTAATACACCTGGGTAAGGAATATGAAAAAGGCATATACAGAATGGGAGGAATAGGTCTATGTAGCAGTATATGGGAAAAAGGCTTGGGTATACTAATAGATCACAGACTGAACATGAGTCAACAGTGTGATGCAGCAGCAAAAGAGGCAAACACAATTCTGGGTTGCATTAACAGAAGCATAGAGTCTAGATCATTTGAAGTAATTACCCCCCCTCTACTCCTCTTTGGTCAGACATCATCCGGAATACTGTGTCCAGTTTTCGGCACCACATTTAAAAAAAAGAAATTGAAAAACTGGAGCAAGTTCAGAGAAAAGCAACCAGAATGGTGAACGGTCTGCAAACAATGTCCTATGAGGAATGGTTAGAGGATTTGGGAATGTTTAGCTTGCAAAAGAGAAGACTGAGAGGAGACTTAATAGCTGTATACAAATATCTGAAGGGATGTCACACTGTAGAGGGATCAGCTTTACTTCCATTTGCACAAGGAAAGACTATAAACAATGCGATGAAACTGAAATGGAGAAGATACAGATTAGATATTAGAAAAAAAATGTTTTCACAGTGAGGGTGATCAATGAGTGGAACAGGCTGCAACGAGAGGTGGTGATGAATCCTTCTTCAATGGAAGTCTTCAAACAAACACTGGACAGACATCTGTCTGTGATGATTTAGTGAATCCCGCTTTGAGCAGGGGGTTGGACCTGATAACCCAGGAGATCCCTTCCAACTCTAACGTTCTATGTATGACTCCGCTCAATACTGTAATTTTCTGCCCGGGCTTGCAACCTTGCAACGTCGGGACACCTCCTCCTCCCAACCAAGCCATCGCAGCCTCGCAGCGCCGGGACCTCCAAACTTCTTTAGAAACTCACTCTTGCGTGCTCATATACATTTTGCCATCTGGCCATGTTTGACACATACACACACCCTCCGATAGCAGATCATTCACTCGTAGGACATGGTATTTTTTTTTTTTTTTTAAAGAGAGAAGGTGGCGCTCACCACATAAAAACACTTTTTACTCAGGTCCTTTTGAAACATGCAGGAAGGGAGAGGGAGATAGAGGGTGCGGCTGGTCAGATGCTTCCACGGATCTCTATGCACAAATCGTCTGACCAGCCGCACCCATTCTCTCCCTCTTCCTGCCTGCCTGCATGTTTTAAAAGGACCTAAATAAAAAGTGTTTTAACGTGGTGAGTGCCACCTTCTCTTTTTTTGTGGACTATTTTATATTTTTTGCTTCCCCATTCAGGTGACTTAAAAGCAGGACACCACCTGTTAGGTGTCGAGTTCCCACCGCTGCACAGGGGGAATCTCGAACCACCTCCGCTGCGGTCTCCCATTCTCCTCCAGCCACAGTGGAGTCTGCTCAATGGAGACGTTGGTCCCAGCGTCTGGCTCGGGCTGATACTCTGCGCTTTGTTACTGCTGCTCTTCCAGGCTTAGCCATTGTAGCCAGTAATGGTCTGCGGCGAACAGACGTCTCTTGGACTAAGTTCTGCTTTTTCCCTTCTGAGCATGCCCAAGGGAGGACCTCTCATTGGAGGTCGGGGGTCACATGCTCAGGTACTATAGCAGCTCCCGTTGGATCACTAGGAAGGTCCTTGTCTGCTGCAGCTATAAAAGGTTTGCATGGTCGCACGGCCATGCGCTAGTGTCAACCTATGTTATGAGCTTGCTACCTTGTGGTCATGTCTGCATGTGGTTAGGGTTGGCTGAAATAAGCCCCTAGAATACCGGCACCTCCGGTGAGGAGTTTTGTGTGTGTGAATTCAGGGCTGGCGTATAGCCACTAGAATTCCAGCTCCACTGGAGAGGAGTTGTTCGTGTGCTATGCTGACTGCATGACCACTGTCATGTCACTGTCACAATTTCAGGTTTTTTTTTTAAGTATATTACTCCACATGTGTTAATTCATAGTTTTGATGCCTTCAATGTGAATGTACAATTTTCATAGTCATGAAAATGCAGAAAAACCTTTAAATGAGAAGGTGTGTCCAAACTTTTGGTCTGTACTGTATATATTTATATTGGTATATGGTCTCCACCCTGGTATGTGCTGCGCCCATCCTGCGCTCCTATTCTGTCATGTGCTGCTCCCATCCTCCGCCCCTTCTGTCATGTGCTGCTCCCATCCTGCGCCCCCATCCTGCACCCCCTTTGCTGTCATGCACTGCTCTCATCCTGTGCCCCCATCGTGTCATGTGCTGCTCCCATCCTGCACCCCCATTCTGCCATGTGCTGCTCCCATTCTGAGCCCCCATTCTTCCATGTGCTGCTACCATCCTGCGCCCCCTTCCTGTCATGTGCAGCCCAATCTTGTCATGTGCTCCCATCCTGTGCCCCAATCCTGTCATGTGGTGCTCCCATCCTGCATCCCCATCCTGTCATGTGGTGCTCCCATCCTGCATCCCCATCCTGTCATGTGCTGCTCCCATCCTGTGCCCCCATTCTGGTATGTGCTGCCCCCATCCTGCGCCCCCATTTTGTAATGTGCTGCACCCATCCTGCGCACCCATCCTGTCATGTGATGCTGTTATACTGCGCCCCCATCCTGTCATGTGCTGTTCCCATCCTGCACCCCATTCTGTCATGTGCTGCTCCCATCCTGCGCTCCCATCCTGTCATGTGCTGCTCCCATCCTGCACCCCTGTCCTGTCTTGTGCTGCTTTCATCCTGCACCCCCATGCTGACATGTGCTGCTCTCATCCTGCGCCCTCATTCTGTCATGTCTGCTCCCATCCTGCGCCCCCATTCTGTCATGTGCAGCTCCCACTACTCCCATCAGCTCTTTCCACATATTCTTGATTGGATTGAGGTCTGGACTTTGATTTGGCCATTCTAACACCTGGATACATTTATTTGTGAACCATTCCATTGTAGATTTTGCTTTATGTTTGGGATCATTGTCTTGTTGGAAGACAAATCTCCATCCCAATCTCAGGTCTTTTGCAGACTCCAACAGGTTTTCTTCAAGAATGGTCCTGTATTTGGCTCCATCCATCTTTCCATCAATTTTAACCATCTTCCCTGTCGCTGCTGAAGAAAAGCATGCCCAAATCATGATGCTGCCACCACCATGTTTGACAGTGGGGATGGTGTGTTCAGGGTGATGAGATGTGTTGCCTTTACGCCAAACATATGGTTTGCAGGACCTCAATCACCCCCTTGAACCGGAAGTAAAGAACGGCCTGAATGTGTCCAATTGTTTAGCACAGTGATGAGGGGAGGCAGAGGCTGCAGTCAGAGACTAAAACTAGTGATTTACTAACTGTTTCCCCGTAGTTTTGTGCTGTTTGATCGGTGCAGGATTCTCATCCACATACAGCACCAACCAGAGAGCTCAGGGCTTGGGAACACAGTCGCTAAATCACAAGCTGTGTTCTCTGACAGGCGGCTTCCAGTCATTACTACTGTAACAAATCCAGGCTGGGACTGACCCCTGACCCCTGACCCCATCCCCCAGTGAAGACTTTATACACATATACTGTACCTCTTGCATGTAACACACAGGTACAATACACAGACACACATCTACTATATAATTGTCTTAGGGTCACTTCCGTCTGTCTGTCTGTCACAGATATTCATTGGTTGCGGCCTCTGTCTGTCATGGAATCCAAGTCGCTGATTGATCTCGCCAGCTGCCTGTCATGGCTGCCACGACCAATCAGCAACGGCCACCGTCCGAATAGTCCCTCCCTACTCCACTGCAGTCAGTGCCCGGCGCCCGCTCCATACTCCTCGCAGTCACCGCTCACACAGGGTTAATGCCAGCGGTAACAGACCGCGTTATGCCGTGGGTAACTCACTCCGTTATCGCCGCTATTAACCCTGTGTGACCAAGTTTTTACTATTGATGCTCCCTATGCAGCATCAATAGTAAAAAAATCTAATGTTAAAAATAATAATAAAAAAAAAAAATCATTATATACTCACCTTCCGCAGGTTTCGGTGGCAAGGATGGTTTGTGCGAAGGACCTGCCATGACGTCACGGTCATGTGACCGTTACGTCATGGCAAGTCCTTCTCGCGCAGGTGCGAAGAAGCTTCGGTACTATGGGACAAGCAGGAACAGCGTCAGGAGCACCAGGAGCAGGTGAGTATTTCATATTCACCTGTCCGCGTTCCATCCGCCGGGCGCCGCTCCGTCTTCCCGTCTTCTTGCAGTGACTGTGCAAGTCAGAGAGCGCGATGACGTATTAGTGTGCGCCGCCCTCTGCCTGAAAAGTCAGTGCGGAGAGACGGGACACTGAGGAGCAGCGACGAGAGGTGAGTATGTGATTTTTTTTTTTTATTGCAGCAGCAGCATTACATGTGGCACAATGCTGTATGGAGCATCTATGGGGCCATAAAGAACTGCATGGAGCATTATATGGGGCATCTATGGGGCCATAACTGCATGGAGCATTATATGGGGCATCTATGGGGCCATAACTGCATGGAGCATTATATTTGGCATCTATGGGGCCATAACTGCATAGAGCATTATATGGAGCATCTATGGGGCCATAAGTGCATGGAGCATTATTTGGGGCATCTATGGGGCCGTAAGTGCATGGAGAATTATATGGGGCATCTATGGGGCCATAACTGCATAGAGCATTATATGGAGCATCTATGGGGCCATAAGTGCATGGAGCATTATTTGGGGCATCTATGGGGCCGTAAGTGCATGGAGCATTATATGGGGCATCTATGGGGCCATAACTGCATAGAGCATTATATGGGGCATCTATGGTGCCATAACTGCATGGAGCATTATATGGAGCATCTATGGGGCCATAAGTGCATGGAGCATTATATGGGGCATCTATGGGGCCATAACTGCATGGAGCATTATATGGGGCATCTATGGGGCCATAACTGCATGGAGCATTATATGGGGCGTCTATGGGGCCATAACTGCATGGAGCATTATATGGGGCATCTATGGGGCCATAACTGCATGGAGCATTATTTGGGGCATCTATGGGGCCATAACTGCATGGAGCATTATATAGAGCATCTATGGGGCCATAAGTGCATGGAGCATTATATGGGGCATCTATGGGGCCATAAGTGCATGGAGCATTATATGGGGCATCTATGGGGCAATAACTGCATGGAGCATTATATGGGGCATCTATGGGGCCATAAGTGCATGGAGCATTATATGGGGCATCTATGGGGCCATAACTGCATGGAGCATTATACTACGTGACTGGGCAAAATACTACGTGACTGGGCAATATACTACGTGACTAGTCAAAATACTACGTGGACATGCATATTCTAGAATACCCGATGCGTTAGAATCGGGCCACCATCTAGTAATACATAAATGTATAGTATATCACATATGCACTGGTGTTTATTATACATGAGCATATTCTATATGTGTGTCTTATATATAGGTATGTACTGTGAGTGCATTGATATAGGAAGCTACATCATTTTTGCCTACTACTAGTTTTGAAAAATATCCCCAGAGTGTTTAAGCCCTTAATGAAATATGACATACTGGGTAAGTCATATGATGTTTTCTCCCTGACCTTGATGCTGGCTCGCAAGCTGATCCCGCATCTTTCCTGGAAAATGATGGCAGCAATATTCAGCCATCATCTGTCACTAACAGTTAAACACTGCTGTGGGTCTGTGACAGTAGCATTTACAGCGTGTTGGCAAGGGAGAGTGCTGTTCTATGCGCCCATGGCACTCTTGTGACGTGATCGTGGGGAACTGATGTTTTGCCATGATAACCAGAGGCCTGTTGACGGCCTGTGCCAGTAATGACAAATTCCTGTGAAAACCAGCCTTTAGCTGACTTTCATAGGAGATCGTGATTTTTGCAATACTGAGAAATATTGTGGCACTGCTAAATATAGCACAAGTGATCGGATTATTGCGGGTTTAAGCCCCCTAAGAGGACAAACAAATGCAGAGAAAAATACAAGAAAAATGCTTTGAAAAATATGAAAAAAAAAATATAAAAAATCAAAGTACCAGAATTGCGGTTTCTCATCAGCCACAACAACATAAGAAAATGTAATAAGAGTGGAAGGTTCGAGGGGTGGAGGTGGATCTGGTTAGAGGCTGGGCAGAGTCTTAAGGGGCTCGAAAATTTTACCAGTATGGGGCCCTGAAATTCCTAGTGGCAGCCCTGTTCCCAAGATTTGGAGATAACCCAAAAATCAAAGTAAGGACTGCTACTTTTGTTTTGTCAAACTAAAGGGCTTTTCTATAAAGAACAAACATAAGATTAATTACCTTGAACTTGAATCTGCGATTAGGCCAGTTTGACATGATGGTACCTTGCCAGTTCCTGTACCACCATTGTCTGGATTGGATGAACATGAAGTAGAATATGAAGATTATGGAGCTGAAGCTACTGGCAAAAACAAGGAAACCTCAAGTCAAGATGAGTATGTACCTGATGAAGCAGCCGAGCAGCCAGAATGCTTTACTCAACATGAATTAAATGATCTCATCAGAGACCTTTCATTGTCAAAAGATAAAGCCTAACTTCTTGCATCCTAGTTGAAACCAAAGAATCTTCTTCATGATGATGTCAAAGTGTATTATTACCGAAACAGAAGTAACACTAACACAATTTTTCACAGTTGATGGACCAATGGTGTACTGTAACAATGTGAACAGCCTCTTTGAAGAACTGAATCAAGAGTATTTTGTTGCAGATTGGCGATTGTTTATTGACTCATCCCAGAGAAGTTTGAAAGCAGTGCTGCTTCACAATGGAAATATGAAACCATCAATCCCTATTGCACACTCATGTCATCTAAAAGAAAGTTATGAAAATCTGTCAGTTGTTTTGGATTCTATACAATATAAGCATCATCAATGGAATATCTGTTGAGATTTAAAAGTGATTGGTCTGCTAATGGAATGCAAGGAGGTTTCACAAAATATTGTTGCTTCTTGTGTTTATGGGACAGTAGAAATACAGTAGAGCATTAGGTTCATCGTGATTGGGGACAGAGAAACATCCATGCTCCAGGTAGAGAAAATGTTCAGCATAATCCTTTAGTTGCTCCAACAAAAATCTTTCTTCCTCCACTACATATAAATTTGGAACACCACCATATAGAAAAAGATGATACTCTAGTCCAAATTATTCTAAAAATCCAAGATTTTATTATTAAAATTACAGACAAGGGTAAGAGGGAATGAAACACATAACCATAACCCTAAAAAAATGCTGTGCAAAAAGTAAGGGAGCACGTCTCCCTGGGCATCTACTACTAGGCATATAATACTGGTGACTGGCCTCTCTCAATAATACTATACATCTACCAAAATATATAGAAAGCCAGTCCTCTGTAGATCACCCACTATCCACCATGATCACACCTCAGAATAGCTGAACTTGATTTATCATTGATATTACCTTAGAGTCAATGTGGTCAGGATGTCGAAAGAGCGTGCGCCCACCCCAACGCGCGTTTCAGTGAAGCACCTTCGTCAGGGGGCATGTGAACTAATAACGCTGTGAGTTTAAAAAGGCTGAGCCCGGAAACACATCGCGCATGAGACCGGAAGTAGTCCTCCGTCACCATGACACCCACGGCGCCCGCCGGTAACAAATAAATTTGGGATTGATTAAAAACTTTGTAAAAGCCATGGCAAAGACAAATTCACAAGGGTTCCAGTACATTTCACAGAAATTCTCCAGCATTCTGAGTGGGCCCTAACCAGACTAACCAGGTAACCTTGATTACAACTGGGTGACGCACCCTAAATAGTGGAGGAGAACCTCAGCAGATGACCGCACTGTTACTGAAGATAATCTCTATATAAAGACCAACATGAATATTACCGCCATATGGTCAGTGGTAGATACCAGTCCTACAGAACATATACTGTAAGTGATCACTGCACAGTTACAGATAATGGGTGCAGAGAAAACGCCAAAGCACTCACCAATCTTGCAGTTCAATGATTCTTTATTGCTTCATACAAAACAGTCTTCACGGCATGGGGGAAGGAGGAACAAAGTGCAGGAGTTGCACTCCTGCACTTTGTTCCTCCTTCCCCCGTGCCGTGAAGACTGTGGGGACCAAGACAAGTTTTGGGCACCACACATAGTGTGCAAAGCATGTATCGAATTATTACGAAAATGGAGCAAAGGACAAAGAAAAAGCTTCAAATTTGGTGTTCCAATGGTGTGGAGAGAGCCAAAAAAATCATCATGATGACTGTTATTTATGGTAAACACAGGTACAGGCACATCTTCACAATGAGGGACAGGCCTTCTTGCAGATTCCATGTTACTCCCATTTTCGTTTCTTATGCTTATTGAATCCTTGCACTTGCACTGCACAGAAATAACAGCCATCATGATGATTTTTTGGCTCTCTCCACACCATTGGAACACCAAATTTGAAGCTTTTTCTTTGTCCTTTGCTCCATTTTCGTAATAATTCGATACATGCTTTGCACACTATGTGTGGTGCCCAAAACTTGTCTTGGTCCCCAAGCATAACCCCAAAATAGGCAAAATACACTTTTTTTACGAAGTCTGTTATGTTTCTTCTATGTTTTGGCAGTGTGTATTCACCACAAATGTAACAGAATGAGTCTGGATCGTTAAGACAACTTCTTCTTGATGAGTTCATGCTTTTCACTGGAAAACAGACAACAACATAAAGTTAGTGCAAAAATCAAGCTATGAACAAACTTTTAGAACACTAATTAACACAAAACTATATTGAGAACTGCTCAGTTCAAGTACTAATCCAAAGAAATTAATGAGATGATGCGTCGCATTTACCAACAAGTGCTATAAATAAGATACCAAAAATGTCAAAAACTTGAGCCAGTCTGGCAAAACTGATGACATATTCAGAATCAGCACCCCAAAAATACCCCAAATTCATTAAAATATTTTGGACACCAGAAAATTTTTTTTTTTTTGTTGACCTGTGTTATCGACCAATACCTCACATATTTATATGTATTTTGTGCACTTTATTTTTTAGGGTGCAGCCCAGCACGTTGGGTCTTGTATACAGGGTTGTTCACATGGGAAGCATTGAGAGAGTGCTGGCCAGCCCGCTTAATCGAAAAGTATGTGTGACTAATAGGCTGTGAACCAGACACTATGCATTACCTGCATGTGAACAGAGCCCTATACAGGCCTTTATTGTGCTAACATATACTAAGCAGTCACCCCCTCCATTAATTGGTAGACTGTGAGTGGCTGTCTATTTAGTATTTTGCACCTGTGTTGCCAACATCTTTGTTGCATGGGCTGGCTGCATCTTGTAGTGCATTTGTTCAGAGACTGGAGGTAAGCGGTGCTGCACCTTTTTCAGCTGTATTTTTGAATTTTTGGAGGATTTTCAGTCCTCTTTTGTGGCTTTGTTACTAGGTTAATGAATGATTACACTTACCTGTAATTAAATTCTTATAGTCTAAACTTTAGCATTGCTCTTAAGTAGTGATGAGCGAGCATGCTCGCCACGACTCGGTACTCGCCCGAGCATCTCACTGCTCGAGATGCTTGGAGCTCACCGAGTATTTCCGGGGTTTGCTCAGCGGAAGCTCAGGTCCCCTCCCGGCATGTTTGGCGCTCTTTAGAGAGCCAATGAACATGCAGGGATTGTCTGCCACACACTGTAGTGTCGCAGCCATGTTGGTTGTGGCATTACAGTGATTGGCTGGCCGCACAGCGTCATCAGGTCTATATCAGACCTGGCACCGCCATCAGGGGCGTACCTACCGCGGTCGCAGAGGTCGCCATTGCGACCGGGCCCGGCAGGTCAGGGGCCCAGGCAGTGGCGTATCCAGGGGGGGCAGCCGGCAGGGGGGCGCAGTCGGGCCGCCTAATTCGGCGGTCCGCAGTGTCTCCCCCGGCGGCTGCATTCTGCCGCCCCCGGTCTAGGAGTCGGCTGTTCTCTGTGCCGACTGTCAAGCTGACAGCCGGCACAGAGAAGCTGCAGAGCGCCGGCTCCCAAAATGTGTGGACGTACCGCATATGGGCCCGGAGGTGGAGGGGGGCCCCTGCATGTTGGCTGCGGCTGGCAGGAAGAAATCCCTGCAGATCCGCTGCCTACAAGAGAAAATAGCTGCGGAGCTGCAGCGATCTGTATTCCTGCTTCCTGCCCGCGCTTCCTCTCACACAGACAGCGCCGCTGGATGACGTCATCATTCAGCGTCTGGCTGTGTCAGAGGAAGATGCTGCAGCAGAGCGCGAGGAGAGGTGAGAGGGCTGGTGTGTGTGTGTGTGTGTGTGTGTGTGTGTGTGTGTGTGTGTGTGTGTGTGTGTGATATCTTTAGTATGTGTGTGTGTGTGATATCTGTAGTGTGTGTGTGTGTGTGATATCTGTAGTGTGTGTGTGTGTGATATCTGTAGTGTGTGTGTGTGTGTGATATCTGTAGTATGTGTGTGTGTGTGTGTGTGTGATATCTGTAGTATGTGTGTGTGTGTGTGTGTGTGTGTGTGTGTGTGTGTGATATCTGTAGTGTGTGTGTGCGTGTGCGTGTGCGTGTGTGTGTGTGTGTGTGAGGCAGGGGCGTAATTACCACAGTCGTATGTAGCCAAGATATGCAATTCTGTTCATGCTGATCTTAATGAACATGAAAAAATACTAGTTATAATCATTTACTTGGACAGGAGAGATTTTGGTAGGGGGTAAATAAAATAAATGTACACATTTCGTGGCGATCCCAAAAACTAAAAGACAGATAATGCTACAGCAGTTCTCCTGCACAGTGGCGCTCCTAACCATCCTGTGTGTGTGTGTGCCCTGCACATCAGGTGGCCGAAACATTGATGCGTACAATAAATTTATAAAGTGGCCGGAATGTTAAAGGGGAGGTTAATGTCTGGTGACTAGGGGCACCACTACTGGCTCCGACCGATCACTAGAATGGGGATCATGAGCTCCTTATTCCTCATCACTGCACAATTGCAGTGCTCTTCCCTCTCAGGGGACGCTTAATTTCTTGACTGTCTCTGAGGCCGCTTCAGTCCTCATCCGTCTCTGTGGATGCTTCCTTCCTTGTCCCTGTCTGGGGATGCTTCCTTCCTTGTCCCTCTCTGGAGGCTCTTCCTTTCTTGTCCCTCTCTGGGGGTGCTTCCATCATTGTCCCTCTCTGGGGGTGCTTCCTTCCTTGTCCCTCTCTGGGGGTGCTTCCTTCCTTGTCCCTCTCTGGGGGTGCTTCCATCCTTGTCCCTCTCTGGGGGCCCTTCCTTCCTTGTCCCTCTCTGGGGGCCCTTCCTTCTTTGTCCCTCTCTGGGGGCCCTTCCTTCCTTGTCCCTCTCTATATGTGTGTGTGTGATATCGTAGTGTGTGTGAGGCAGGGGCGTAATTACCACAGTCGCAGCAGTCGCCGCTGCGAGCGGCTCTGGCAGGTCAGGGGCCCGTGTGTCCCCTTGAGCCTGTCTCCCTTGTCCCCTTATGCTTGTGTCCCTTGTCCCCATGTGCCAGTCTCCCTTGCCCATTAGTCCCTGTGTGTCCCCATGTGCCTGTCTCCTTTGTCCCCTTGTACCAGTCTCTCTTGCCCACTAGTCCCTGTGTGTCAGTCTCACTTTCCCACTTGTCCCTGTGTCCCCTTGTGCTTGTATCCCTTGTCCACTAGTCCCCGTGTGCCCCTTGTGTCAGTCGCCTTTGCCCACTTGTCCCTGTGTGCCCCTTGTGTCAGGCTCCCTTGCCCACTAGTCCCCTTGTGTCAGTCTCTCTTGTTCCCTTGTGTCAGTCTCCCTTGCCCACTAGTCCCCTTGTAACCTTCTCCCCTGCCTCCTAGCCCCCATGTGTCCCCTTGTGCCTGTCTTCATTGCTCCCTAGCCCCCCTATGTTACCCTTGTGCCTGTCTCCCCTAGCCCCCTTGTGCCCTCTCCCCTGCCCCCTCGTCACCATTTGCTCGTGTCTTTCTCACTGCCCCTGTATGGAGGGGCTGCATTATACTATGAGGGGGGCTGCGTTGTATTCTATGGGGGTTGCATTGAGTTGTATGGCAGGGCTGCAGGGGGGGGCCCCATTTGGAAGTTCGCACCGGGGCCCATAACTTTGTAGTTACGCCACTGACCGCCATGCTTGTCACAGTCTACTCTGGAATCAAGCAGTGTAGGGAGAGCTGCTGCTGAGCTAGGGAGAGATTTGCTTGTTTCTTAGTTAGTGTAGGTATACCACAATATATTATACACATATCCATCTAAACGATCAGTTCTTCTGAGGATTAATCCAGCTGCATAGATATCAGTGCTAGGCAGGCAGGCAGTGTATGTGACAGACTGCAGTGCATATAGCAAGAGGGTCAATTCCAGTTCTGTCTGCTGCTGCTTTTACGGATATTTCTAGACATAGGCCCAGGTATCAGGGGCACGGAATAATTTTGTTTGGATCTTAGTCCTGATTATTTGCTTAAAAAGCAATCCAGAGAACGCTGTTTTTCTGCTCCATTTGCTTGTTTGCAGTGTACAATACAGCCACATATTTTCCATATTACAGCGCTAAAAATCCATCTATTTAAAACTGTGGTTTGTCCGTCACATGGATCACATATAAGTGCGCTCAAAATTCTGCAATTTCTGGCCTCCATTTAAATTTTGTTGCAGTGTGTTAGTGAAGTTATTGACACCAGTTTGCTGTTAAAAATAGTTACCTACAGGACAGCTATTTAAAACTGTGGTTTGTCTGTCACACAGATCACTTATAAGTTCCCTCCAAATTCAGCCATTTGTAGTGAACGTGGAAAATATTGTCCTCCATTTAATATGGGCAAGGCGTGTGGCAAGGGACGGGGATGGACGTGATGGTGCATGCAGAGGTCGAGGCCGTGGGCAAGCTGAAATTGTGCCACAACAAACACCCACATCTTCTCGTCCGACCATCCTATCCCAATTACTAGTGGACCGCAACACACCACTATTGAACCCAGAGCAGTGTCAAAAGGTTGGTTGGATAACAGATAATGCTTCCAGTTACTTTGCCACCACCACCACCCTGTCGTCCACGCGGTCAAGTCTCAGTAGCCGTGAGTCTGAACCGCATATTCCTCACCCTGATCCTCCTTCCTCCCACCATGCTGAGTGCCCGGAGACAACTGATCCCACACTTGGACACTCCGAAGAGCTGTTCACTTTTCCATTTATAGATTCGGGCCTGTCGCCCGGTCCACTTGAAGCGGGGCAGGAGGAGATCGCATGTAGCGATGCCCAATTATTTGAGCAGCCATGGTCACATGAAGGCGACGGTGGGAAAGTGTCTTAAAAGGTGGACGATGATGAGACACAATTGCCAGAAAATCAGGAGGAGGACCAGGGTGGGAAGTGGAAGACAAAGTGGTGGATAATATAGTAACTGACCCAACCTGGCAGGACGACATGCAGAGCGAGGACAGCAGCACACAGGGGGAGGGAGAAAGGTGTAGCACCCCAACAGGCAGGAAGAAGCAGTGTGGTGACCGCAGACAGAAGGCGGGCAACCGTTCCCCGTAACACCAACATGACAGAAGTTGCCAGTACAACTGTTAGGTCTTCCCGAGTCTGGTTGTTTTTAGTTTCAACATTTTTTATTTCTGAGAACATCATAGTAGACACAGATCATCATGTTCAAGGATCCCCTCGCAGGGGGAAATATGATAAAATAAGATGAGGAAAGTTACATTATCCTTGAAGATATTATATTATTTGTATAAATCCAGTTTACAACTATTTTAACTCAATTATATTCGGGTTAATGGAGGGGGGAAGGAAAAGGGGAAAAAAAGGGGGAGTACAGAGAACATTGAGTGTTTTTGATGAGAGTTAAGTTGACATGAGATACCAGACTGAATGAACCAAGAATTAAGGTTATCTTGACTTATAAGTATAATCGTGTGTTATGTAGCTAGAGACAATGTTCTGGAAAGGTTGTCGTCATTCTGAGCTTGGATCCAAAGATCCCATATACTCCAAAAAGTATCAATAGTGTCAGAGTTAGTAGCCTCATTTTTTTCATATAGCATTATTAAGTTAATCCTTCTCTTCACCTGGAGTATCGACAACATATTAGTTTTCCATTGTCTAGCAATATGGTTTCTGGTTGCCATAGAAATAAAATCAATAAGGCGACAAATTTTATTGTTAGCATTAATTGGTCTGTCTCCTAAAAGTAACACTGTCGGTGTTAGGAGCAATTCCTTATTTAGAACTGTATTAATTAGTTTTATTACATCTTTCCAGAGGGACTTTAGTATTGGACATGTCCACCATATATGAAGTGTATCTCCCGCATCGATGCATCCTCTAAAACATTTATTAGGGAATGAATGATAAATATTATGTAGATAGCTGGGAACATAGTGAATTCTAAGGAATAATTTAAGAGATGTCTCAGTTAATGAGATTTGGTTACTTGCCCTTAGGATATTTTCATAACATTTATACCATCATACCATTGATACCATCTTTGAGGTGTGAGAGAGATTCGAAGGTCTTCCTCTCATTGTTCTATGACCTTCAATTTCGCATCATCTCTTGTTTGATTGAATAAGGAATATAACTGTGATATGAGGCCATTTCCCAATGGGTCGTATAAACATTTTAATTCAAAACTTGTAGGTTTTGGATTTGGTGCATTGGTCATCAAAGTAAGTAAAAAATGGAAGACTTGTTCTAGTCTAAAATTTTCAGATGGTGGTACTTGATATTTTGAGATGAATTCTTGTTTTGACATTAAATGAAAATGGGAAGTTAAACGCTGTAGCCCGGTTAACTTGTTAGTCTGGTTGTTTTTTAAAGACTCTGCCGATAACCCCAAAAAGGCCATTTGCACCACATGCCAAGCCAGCATCAGCAGGGGTAGCAAAACTACCAGCCTGGCCTCCACCAGCTTGATCAGGCACATGGCAGCAAAGCACCCAACTTTGTGGGCTGAAACCCAGCATCCACAAACAGTGTCTGTGGGTGACACCATTGCTTCTGCTGTTGTGCATGCAAGCCAATCCCCTGTCCATGGTGCATGCCAAGATGCCTCCTGCCCCACATCTGTCATTGCACACACTCAGCTAGCACCATCAGCAAGCAAGTCCACGTCCTTGTCCTACTGCAGCGTTCAGTTGTCCATACCCCAGGCCTTGGAACACAAGCGCAAATACGCAGCCAACGCACCACAGGCCACATTACTGAATTCATACATTTTGCGACTGCTTGCGCTTGAAATGTTGCCTTTTAGGCTCATGGAGATAGAAGCTTTTCGCAACCTGATGGTGGTGGCAGTCGCCTGGTACTTGGTCCCCAGCCGCCACTATTTCTCCTGGTGTGCCATCCCCGAATTACACAAGCACGTGTCCCACAAAATTAGCCGTGCCCTCAACAGTGCATTTACTGGGAAAGTCCACCTAACCACGGACACGTGTACAAGTGTTTGTGGGCAGGGACAGTACATTTAGCTCACGGCACACTGAGTTAGCATAGTGGAAGCTGGGACCCAGTCGGACCTTGGGATGGAGCACATCCTGCTGACGCCGAGGATTGCGGGCCCTAGGTCAATCAGGGTTGCCCCCACAGTCTACAGCTCCTGCACCTCCTTCTCTTCAGCCTCCATCTCTGACATGACCACATCAGTCACAAGCTGGAAGGACTGCCTCAGCCAAGCGGCAACAGGCTGTACTGAAGCTAATATGCTTAGGTGACATACCGCACAATGCTGAAGAGTTGTGGACAGCTCTGAAAGAGCAGGCAGATCTGTGGCTGACACCGCTGAACCTACAGCCAGGCATGGTCATGTGTGACAATGGCCTGAACCTGGTGGTGGCTCTGAGGCGAGCTCACACATATACCGTGCCTGGCCCATGTGCTTAACCTCGTGGTTCAGGGGTTTCTCAAAACCTACCCGGAGCTGCCGGATCTGCTGTTCAAATTATGCCGCCTGTGTGCTCATTTTAGAAAGTCAGCTACAGCTTCCGCCGCCCTTGCCGTGCTTCAGCAGCGTTTGCAGCTTCCGGCTCACCCACTGGTGTGTGATGTCCCCACAGGTTGGAACTCTACACTGCAGATGTTGGGAAGGATTTGTGAGCAGAAGAGGGCAGTTGTTGACTACCACCATCAACAAGGCTGTCGGTATTCAGTTCAGACTCCACATATAAGACCTCAGGAATGGACATGGATGTCAGACATATGTACCATCCTCCAAAACTTTGAGGACTCCACCAAAATGGTGAGCGGCGATGACGCCATAATTAGCATCACCATCACATTTCTCTGTGTTCTGAAATGCTCTCTGCTCACAATCAAAGAAGATGCATTGCAGGCGGAGTACGATGAGATGGAGCAAGGAACCATACAGGGTGATTACACACAGCCCAGCCTCATCTCATCCCAACGTGGATTGGTTGACAATGAGGAAAAGGAGAAAGAACAGGAGCTAGGTCCATGCGCTACAGACGGTACTACCTGCATAACTGTCATACCGTTTGTTCAGCGTGGATGGGCTGAGGACAGGGAGGAGGACATTAGGAGAGCATGGTCAATCGTCCTCTTGGCGAGGACACTGAAGTCTTGCCTGTTAGCAGTTTGGTGCGCATGGCTGAATTTATGTTACGCTGCCTTTCCTGTGACCCTGGCATTCTCAAAATTTTGGTGACACTTCTAGACCCACGCTACAAGGAGAACTTTCTATCTCTTATTCTTGAGGCAGACAGGTCTACTAAAATGGGGCAGTACCAGAAGGCCTTTGTTGCGGCATTATTAAAAAAATTCCCATCTGAAATCGCTTTTAAAGGGATTGTCTTGTTTCACCTTTTTAAAAAAAATAGATTCATTGGTATAGATAATAACAAACTGAGCTTTACTTATCTTCCCCAGTCTTTGTTGATCATCTGCAGAGGTGATCTCACTGGTTGGCCGCAGTGCTGTCGATGTGACATCACTACTACAGCCAATCAACAAAGCCTGGAGCAGTGGTGGAGAGACAGCCTTGGACTCCAGTAGGGTAGATAAAGCTTAGATTCTTATTTTATATGTTCTTCAATGCTAAGGCCTCTCTGTATGAGATAAAGTAATGTAGATACACACATATATGGGAAGAGTGTGGTATGTGTTATTTTGGCATCATTCTATTTTTTTTTTCAATAGGAAATCGGGTCTCAATGTTCTCACTACTTGGCTCGCCCCAATTATCTGGGATGGAATTTATAATATTAACATTTTAGATAAGCAACACAAAGGTACAAGAATTGGATTATTTGTATTTGCTGTCAAAAAGTAAGTATACATTGGAAACTAATAGTTTGTTATTCACTGCACGATGTGTCGTTCAATAGTTTGCTTGCAGTCCGACCACCCTTCAGATGTGCACTGGATGCTCAGTAATAGATCGTTTAGTGTAAAATTTTCTTTTGCTTATACATCAGGTGACGCCCGTAACAGCTGATTGGTAGGGGTGCTGTTTGCTGTGTTTTTGCATTTACTCATTGCTTTCTATGGGTGAAAAAGAAAAAAAAAATCAAGCCTGTTAATGATATTTCTGCAGTCTTGTAGCTTTTGCTGGTACTATAAAATGCGTAAAAAAATTCAGAAGACATGAAGAAAAAAACAATACATTTGTAATTGTTAATAGAATGGTTACTATGCTCACCATACAATATAATTTAAGTTTCCAATATAGTTGTTGATAAGATTACTGTGATACCCAATTTGGTTTTTTTATGCATTACTATTTTTACACAAGATAATGAATTAATAAGTAAATGTAAATAAATAAAGTACCATATGTCCCTTGCTGTGGTCCTGCATTGCACTGGCTCACCTGTGGTAATTTTTGGTGTGACTGGGGCGTCTTTGCTCCATCCCAGGTGTCATGGTCCTGGTTGGGCACTAGTGGATGCCCTTTCTCTCGCTGGTTTTACTGAGGGCCTCGACCCTCCACTCCAGTATTTATAGGCAATATTATGCAGCACACCGACCTTTCAAATTATGAATCTACCAGTTTTGTATCAATTCCAATAAAAAGACCAATAAAACGCCTACATAGCATTTTCAACATATTCCGTTTTTACTTCATTAAAAAAACAGTCCCACTAAAGTTTATCCTCTTAATATATTGCAATCATCATATTATACAGCACTGTGTACTTACAATTGCTCATTTTGCCTTTCTACCCAATTATTCCTCTCTTTTCCAGTAGATCTGTGACATCATGTGATTAAAAACTTACTAGCTGAATATAGCTGAATCCTAATAAGCCCTATATAAAAATGTAATGTGATGCCGGACGGTAGCCGTGGGTGAGGTACTTGTCTCTTATGCCCTGGTACATTTACATGAAGGTGGGAGTCCTGGGTGGGTGTGTGTAATTTGTCTAAAGGGGCAGGCTGCATGATGCTAGTGACTTCAGATGGCCAGAACCGGATGTTGAATAGTTTAATGAGGGATGCTGTTGTGAATTCCGCTCTTGGGCTTCCTCCGGTGGTTGTAAGTGGCACTTTTGTGAGTTCTGCTCTTGGGCTCCCTCCGGTGGTTTTGAGTGGAACTGCTGCTCCTTGGATTTAGCAGTCAGCAGCTGCTTCCACTGATCGTCTTTCTGGCTCGGCTATTTATCCTGGCTCTATCCTTCAGCCTGGGCCAGTTTTCAATGGTTCCTGGTTGGATTCACATCTCTGCTTGGATTTCCCTGATATTCTGACCAGTTCAGCAAAGATAAGTCCTTGCTTGTTCTTTTGCTGTCCACATATTGTGGACTTAATCGTTCAGCTCTTTCTATGTTTTTTCTTGTCCAGCTTGTCAATATGGATTTATTCAGTTAAGCTGGAAGCTCTGGGAAGCAGATTTACCCTCCACACCTTTAGTCAGGTGTGGAGATTTTTGTAAACTTTGTGGTGGATTTTTCTAGTTTTTTTTATACTGACCGCACAGTATTCTGTCCTGTTCTATCTATCTAGCTAGACTGGCCTCCTTTGCTACATTCTGATTTCATTCTGCGTATGTCATTTCCCTCTCCACTCACAGTCAATATTTGTGGGGGGCTGCTTTTCCTTTGGGGATTTTCTCTGAGGCAAGATAGCTTTCCTGTTTCCATCTTTAGGGGTAGTTAGTCCTCCGGCTGTGACGAGGTTTCTAGGGAGTGACAAGAACATCCCACGGCTACTTCTAGTGTTGTGATAAGCTCAAGAACTGCGGTTAGTACAGGTACCATCTCCTCCAGAGCTCATCCCATGTTGCTCCTAAATCACCAGTTCATAACAGTACAACTGGCCAAAAATGAATTAAATGCATCTCAAAAGAAGGAAAAAAAAAGTTCTGAGCCATTTTTTTTTTTTGCAGTCTGTTTTGTCTTTTTTTTCCTCTTAATCTCTGGGTGGTTCAGGATTTTGGCGCTGGCATGGATGTTCAGGGTTTGTTTTCTCGTGTGGATCAACTTGCTGCAAGAGTACAGAGTATCCAAGATTATGTTGTCCAGACTCCGGCTTTAGAGCCTAAAATTCCTACTCCTGATTTTTTTTTTGGGGACAGATCTAAGTTTTTGAACTTTAAAAATAACTGCAAATTGTTTTTTGCTTTGAAACCCCGTTCCTCTGGTGATCCCATTCAGCAGGTTAAGATTGTCATCTCTCTGCTGCGTGGTGACCCTCAGGACTCGGCATTCTCCCTTGAATCAGGGAATCCGGCATTGCTTAATGTAGACGCATTTTTTCAAGCGCTCGGATTATTGTATGACGAACCTAATTCTGTGGATCATGCAGAAAAAACCTTGTTGGCCCTATGTCAGGGTCAGGAAGCGGCAGAATTATACTGCCAGAAATTTAGAAAATGGTCTGTGCTCACTAAATGGAATGAGGATGCTCTGGCAGCAATTTTCAGAAAGGGTCTTTCTGAAGCCCTTAAAGATGTTATGGTGGGGTTCCCCACACCCGCTGATTTGAGCGAATCTATGTCTCTAGCCATTAAGATTGATCGGCGCCTACGCGAGCGCAAAGTTGTGCACCATATGGCAGTGTCCTCTGAGCGGAGTCCTGAGCCTATGCAATGTGATAGGATTTTGACTAGAGCAGACCGGCAGGGATTCAGACGTCAGAATAAGCTGTGTTTTTACTGTGGTGATTCTGCTCATGTTATTTCTGATTGCCCTAAGCGTACTAAGAGGGTCGCTAGGTCTGTTACCATCAGTACTGTACAGCCTAAATTTCTCTTATCTGTGACCCTGATTTGCTCATTATCGTCCTTTTCTGTCATGGCATTTGTGGATTCAGGTGCTGCCCTGAACTTAATGGACTTGGAATTCGCCAGGCGCTGTGGTTTTTCCTTGCAGCCTTTGCAGAGCCCTATTCCTTTGAGGGGCATTGATGCTACACCGTTGACCAAGAATAAACCTCAGTATTGGACTCAGCTGACCATGTGCATGGCTCCAGCACATCAGGAAGATTGCCGTTTTCTGGTGTTGCATAACTTGCATGATGTTGTTGTACTGGGTTTTCCATGGTTACAGGAACATAATCCGGTGCTGGATTGGAAATCTATGTCTGTGACTAGTTGGGGTTGTCAAGGGGTACATTGTGACGTTCCTTTGATGTCAATTTCCTCTTCCCCCTCTTCTGAAGTCCCTGAGTTTTTGTCAGATTTCCAGGATGTATTTGATGAGCCCAAGTCCAGTTCCCTTCCTCCACATAGGGACTGTGATTGTGCTATTAACTTGATTCCTGGCTGTAAGTTCCCTAAGGGCCGACTTTTCAATCTGTCTGTGCCAGAGCATGCCGCCATGCGGAGTTATGTCAAGGAGTCTTTGGAAAAGGGGCATATTCGGCCGTCTTCGTCACCATTGGGAGCGGGATTCTTTTTGTTGCCAAGAAGGATGGCTCCTTGAGACCCTGTATTGATTATCGCCTTCTTAATAAGATCACGGTCAAATTCCAATACCCTTTACCTTTGCTTTCTGATTTGTTTGCTCGGATTAAGGGGGCTAGTTGGTTTACTAAGATTGACCTTCGAGGGGCATATAATCTTGTTCGTATTAAACAGGGTGACGAATGGAAAACTGCATTTAATACGCCCGAAGGCCATTTTGAATACCTTGTGATGCCTTTCGGGCTTTCTAATGCTCCTTCTGTATTTCAGTCCTTCATGCATGATATTTTCCGCAATTATCTTGATAAATTCATGATTGTGTATTTGGATGATATTTTGATTTTTTCCGATGATTGGGAGTCTCATGTGAAGCAGGTCAGGATGGTATTCCAGATCCTTCGTGATAATGCTTTATTTGTGAAGGGGTCTAAGTGCCTATTTGGAGTTCAGAAGGTCTCTTTTTTGGGTTTTATTTTTTCTCCCTTGTCTATAGAAATGGATCCTGTTAAGGTCCAAGCCATTCATGACTGGATTCAACCCACATCGGTGAAGAGCCTTCAGAAATTTTTGGGCTTTGCTAATTTTTATCGCCGTTTCATTGCCAACTTTTCCAGTGTGGTTAAGCCCCTAACCGATTTGACGAAGAAAGGCGCTGATGTGATGAATTGGTCCTCTGCGGCGGTTGAGGCCTTTCAGGAGCTTAAACGCCGATTTACTTCTGCCCCTGTGTTGCGTCAGCCGGATGTTTCTCTTCCTTTTCAGGTTGAGGTTGACGCTTCTGAGATTGGGGCAGGGGCCGTTTTGTCTCAGAGGAATTCTGATGGTTCTTTTATGAAACCGTGTGCCTTTTTTCCAGAAAGTTTTCGCCTGCGGAGCGCAATTATGACGTTGGCAATCGAGAGTTGTTGGCTATGAAGTGGGCATTTGAGGAGTGGCGACATTGGCTTGAGGGAGCCAAGCACCGCGTTGTGGTCTTGACTGATCATAAGAATCTGATTTACCTCGAGTCGGCCAAGCGGCTGAACCCTAGACAGGCTCGATGGTCCCTGTTTTTCTCCCGTTTTGATTTTGTGGTCTCGTATCTTCCGGGATCTAAGAATGTTAAGGCTGATGCCCTCTCTAGGAGTTTTTTGCCTGATTCTCCTGGAGTCCTTGAGCCGGTTGGCATTCTTAAGGAAGGGGTGATTCTTTCTGCCATCTCCCCTGATTTGCGGCGGGTGCTTCAGGAATTTCAGGCTGATAAACCTGACCGCTGTCCAGTGGGGAAGCTGTTTGTTCCTGATAGATGGACTAGTAAGGTAATTTCTGAGGTTCATTCTTCAGTGTTGGCTGGTCATCCTGGGATTTTTGGTACCAGAGATTTGGTTGCTAGGTCCTTTTGGTGGCCTTCCTTGTCGCGGGATGTGCGTTCTTTTGTGCAGTCCTGTGGGACTTGTGCCCGGGCCAAGCCTTGCTGTTCCCGCGCTAGTGGGTTGCTTTTGCCTTTGCCGGTCCCTGAGAGGCCCTGGACGCATATTTCCATGGATTTTATTTTGGATCTTCCTGTTTCCCAGAAGATGTCTGTTATCTGGGTGGTTTGTGACCGGTTCTCTAAAATGGTCCATTTGGTACCTTTGCTTAAATTGCCTTCCTCCTCTGATTTGGTTCCATTGTTTTTTCAGCATGTGGTTCGTTTGCATGGCATTCCAGAGAATATTGTGTCTGACAGAGGTTCCCAGTTTGTTTCTAGGTTTTGGCGGGCCTTTTGTGCTAGGATGGGCATTGATTTGTCTTTTTCTTCGGCGTTCCATCCTCAGACAAATGGCCAAACTGAGCGAAGTAATCAGACCTTGGAAACCTATTTGAGATGCTTTGTGTCTGCTGATCAGGATGATTGGGTGGCTTTCTTGCCGTTGGCCGAGTTTGCCCTTAATAATCGGGCTAGTTCTGCCACTTTGGTTTCACCCTTTTTCTGCAACTCTGGTTTTCATCCTCGTTTTTCTTCGGGGCAGGTTGAGCCTTCTGATTGTCCTGGTGTGGATTCTGTGGTGGACAGGTTACAGCAGATTTGGACTCATGTGGTAGACAATTTGACATTGTCTCAGGAAAAGGCTCAACGTTTTGCTAACCGCCGTTGGTGTGTTGGTCCCCGACTTCGGGTGGGGGATTTAGTCTGGTTATCTTCTCGTCATGTTCCTATGAAGGTTTCTTACCCTAAGTTCAAGCCTCGGTTTATTGGTCCTTATAAGATTTCTGAGATTATCAATCCGGTGTCTTTTCATTTGGCCCTTCCAGCCTCTTTTGCCATCCATAATGTTTTCCATAGATCTTTGTTGCGGAGATATGTGGTGCCCGTTGTTCCCTCGGTTGATCCTCCTGCCCCGGTGTTGGTTGAGTGGGAGTTGGAATATGTGGTGGAGAAAATTTTGGATTCTCGTTTTTCGAGGCGGAGGCTTCAGTATCTTGTCAAGTGGAAGGGTTATGGCCAGGAGGATAATTCTTGGGTTGTTGCCTCCGATGTCCATGCTGCCGATTTGGTTCGTGCCTTTCACTTGGCTCGCCCTGATCGGCCTGGGGGCTCTGGTGAGGGTTCGGTGACCCCTCCTCAAGGGGGGGTACTGTTGTGAATTCCGCTCTTGGGCTCCCTCCGGTGGTTGTAAGTGGCACTTTTGTGAGTTCTGCTCTTGGGCTCCCTCCGGTGGTTTTGAGTGGAACTGCTGCTCCTTGGATTTAGCAGTCAGCAGCTGCTTCCACTGATCGTCTTTCTGGCTCGGCTATTTATCCTGGCTCTATCCTTCAGCCTGGGCCAGTTTTCAATGGTTCCTGGTTGGATTCACATCTCTGCTTGGATTTCCCTGATATTCTGACCAGTTCAGCAAAGATAAGTCCTTGCTTGTTCTTTTGCTGTCCACATATTGTGGACTTAATCGTTCAGCTCTTTCTATGTTTTTTTCTTGTCCAGCTTGTCAATATGGATTTATTCAGTTAAGCTGGAAGCTCTGGGAAGCAGATTTACCCTCCACACCTTTAGTCAGGTGTGGAGATTTTTGTAAACTTTGTGGTGGATTTTTCTAGTTTTTTTTATACTGACCGCACAGTATTCTGTCCTGTTCTATCTATCTAGCTAGACTGGCCTCCTTTGCTACATTCTGATTTCATTCTGCGTATGTCATTTCCCTCTCCACTCACAGTCAATATTTGTGGGGGGCTGCCTTTCCTTTGGGGATTTTCTCTGAGGCAAGATAGCTTTCCTGTTTCCATCTTTAGGGGTAGTTAGTCCTCCGGCTGTGACGAGGTGTCTAGGGAGTGACAGGAACATCCCACGGCTACTTCTAGTGTTGTGATAAGCTCAGGAACTGCGGTTAGTACAGGTACCATCTCCTCCAGAGCTCGTCCCATGTTGCTCCTAAACCACCAGTTCATAACAGGATGCCACTGTTTCAAAATAAAATCTTTTACTCAACATTAACTTGGAGGGAACTGTGTACAGTAGATAGTGGTTGCATAACTTCACATATGTTTTTTTTCACACACAGCCTCTCTACTTCTTCAAGTTTACTGGTTCCTGCCTCAAGTTTCTCTTTCTTCACCACCACCCAGCACACTATTACACTTCATTTATTGAGAGTTCTTTTCTCAACCGGCGGTTCTGTGTCCTCTTCCCTTTTAGGGGAAATAGTTTGCCGATATGGCCAGTACAAAGGGAAATACTTTGCCAATATGGCTGATACTTAGCTTCTCAGCTTGCTGACGCTTTGGAACTCCTGCCTAGAGCACTCTCTTCATTCTCTGTTCCATACTTGCCTGTTACTTCTTTGAGTTATAAACTCGGGGCTCTACTGCTTGGCGTCCTGTCCCAGGACTTTCTCTGGTGCATCAAGCTGTCCTTCTGTCACTTCTCCTTTCTTTACTCCGAATCTCGCTATCCACTGTCTCGGTCTCCACTCAAGTCAGGGACACCCAAGTCAGTCAGCTCTGCTGACTAGTCAGTCCTTAGGTCTGCTTCTGGAACACGCTGGGCCCTATCTAACTTCCTGACAGGAAACAAATGTAATAGTGTGCAGTTACTGAGTATGTCACCACGGAACAGACAGACCAACAGTTGAGGGATTTAGTAACAGGAATTTGGTTCTCCTCGCAGGGAGGAAGCAATGGAAAATAACTAGCAATAAAACATTGCAAAAATATGGGAGTCAAACAATATAACAGAATTAAGCAGGATTTCTTGAGAAAAGAACACTTATCAGTCTGATGAGGACTTGCTTGGAGGGTCGTCTTCTCCAACGTAGGCGCCGAGAAACAGCGGCACTTGTCGTCCCTCTATTGTCCGTGGGCTGAGTAGTCTCTATGAGCCTGCTGCCTGGGGTTTCGGGAGTTAATGTGGTATGCACAGGCTCTGAGTCTTTAGCTTTTACAGCACAGCCAGGAATCAGGGGCTCTGCACTGTTAAGTCTCT
Organism: Ranitomeya variabilis; assembly: GCF_051348905.1. NCBI lineage: Eukaryota > Metazoa > Chordata > Amphibia > Anura > Dendrobatidae > Ranitomeya > Ranitomeya variabilis. Next base: position 40,887,747 of record NC_135239.1, on the reverse strand, counting down.
GTACCAGAAATCAGGGGCTCTGCACTGTTAAGTCTCTGTACTGGGAATCAGGGGATCTGCACTGTTAAATCACTGTACCAGGAATCACAGTCTCTGTACTGATACCGCGGGGACCAGGGGGTCGAAGTCTCTGCACGGGCCAATGTCTCTACAAGAGTCTCAAAGCGCCCCTCTCCAGTCACAGCAGAGTCCTCCTTAATGTACTCACAAGATGCAGTCTTTCTGGGCAGTCTCCCTCTATTTGTCCCCAGACCGGGAGTTCTCTCTCTCCCGGAGCACAGCTGCACCCTGCTCTGCACGCTGCTCAGGCTCCTCTGTCCCCTGCGCGAGTGCCTTTCCCGCTCTCCGCCCGTTTCCTTCCTGTCCCAGTCTCTAAGTCTGCCCCTTGGGGAACCTGCAGCACAGCTCAATGGTTCCAGGCACAGAGCCGAGAAGGTAACCGCCCCCAGACTCTTCTTGTGTTTTACTTCCTTACACATTCTCTGTACCTTCACTTTAGTCCTTACCATTCTGGGCAAACATTAACCCTAATTCTCTCTACTGTCCATCAAACTACAACACGGTCACTAATAAAGTATATCATAATACAAATTACACATCAAGGTACATTTATATCTATATATGTCTTCAAGGGGGAACATGGGCAGTATGTCCATCTCTGTTGTGAACTCTGTTTTTGGGCTCCCTCTTGTGGTCACAACTGGTACTGTGTGAGTGCTGTCTTTGGGCTCCCTCTGGTGGCTCTTTGTGTCATTCTGCAGGTCTGAGGCTTGATCAGCTGTCTCGTTATCTGTTAGCTGGTTTCCTATTTAGTTCACCTGGACTCTCAGTTGTTGCCTGCTGTCAATGTCTTCAGTGCTATTTTGGAGCTCTCCTGCAGTCCTTCATTATCAGTCTCTTCAAGAGAAGCTAAGTTTCTGTTTGTTCATTTTTTGATCATCAGTGTTCAATATGTTTCTTGGTTTATTATCTGTCATTGTCCAGCTTGCTAATATGTGATTTCCTCGCTTGCTGGTAGCTCTAAGGGGCTGAGTTTCTCCCCTCACACCGTTAGTTGGTGTGGGGGTTCTTGAATTCTCAGCGTGGATATTTTGTATAGGGTTTTCTACTGACCGCGCAGTTTCCTATCTGTCTTCTGCTATCTAGTATTAGCGGGCCTCATTTGCTGAATCTGTTTCATTTCTGCGTTTGTGTTTTCCCCTTACCTCACCGTTATTATTTGTTGGGGGCTTTCTATATCTTTGGGGTTATTTCTCTGAGGCAAGTGAGGTCTTGCTTTCTTTCTCTCTGGGGGTAGCTGGTTTCTCGGGCTGCGTCGGGACGTCTGGGAGTTTGGGCGCGTTCACCGGCTACCTTTAGTGTGTTTGGTTGGGATCGGGTTTTGCGGTCGGTCCAGTTGCCACCTCCCTAGAGCTCGTGTCTATTTCATAAACTTAGCTAGTCCGTTTTGTGATCCTCAGCCACTAGGATCATAACACATCTTCACACTGGTACCAGTTATCTTTCTTAGTTTTTCATATCCATTTGAGGAGGATTGTCCCTCTGCATGGGCCCTGGCTTTAGCTCATTGAGTAGTTGAGTTAACTAATGTATCCCAGACCTTGGTTACAGTTGAGAAATGATTGACTAAGGCTTCTACTGCCCCTGGTACTCTGACTGTTGCCCAGAGTGAGTCAGACACACCAGCTACACTGCACCAGCACGGCCAATCACAGAGACGATCTGTAATGCAGGTGTCTGAATGCAATGAGCAGAAATCATGAGGCATGAACAGCCAGGGGTTGAAATAATGCTATTTATATACAACAGTAACTTTAAACAATTAGTGTTAGTAGCTATGCAATTTAACAGTAGAGGGAATAACAACAAGTTTAGAATAAATGAGAAAGTCTTTCACTACTTGGCGTTAGTGTCCTTTTCATAAAGATGGTGCGTCCAGACTTGGAAGTCACCACGTGGATTCTCACTCAAACTCTGGCCCTAGCGGGGGTCACCGGGTTTTCCCGCTAGGCCGCAAGTCTCTTCCTGACGTAGCCTATTGAGGCCCTTTGAGCCTCCCACACACCAACTGGCCCCCTCCCAACCTGTGCTCCCATTGCCAACCGATCCCAATACCGTGATGGCCCTGCTCACTTGCACTGTTCCTCTGCAAATGCAGGCATGCCTCTCCTGTTGCAGTCTCCGTACACCTTTTCTCGGCGTCACAGTCTGCGGAAGTCTCTCAGGTTCAGGGCGGGGAGGTGTATTTGGGTCTCGGAGGCTTGACCAGCATGTAGGGATGGTGGTATAGTACCTCTTCTTCTCCTGCTCCTCATCACCACATCTGTGTTCTAATAGACTGCAAATGTGTTGTGCATGTGAGTGAATGTTGTGACAGGATGGTCAATAGGTGGCAGCAGCAGAAGGCACTAGAAGGGGAGCAGTGGTCGACTACAAGCAGGCATGGGCTAGTTTTGAGGGAGGAGCAAGTAGATAAGGAAACAGCGGCAGGAAGTAAGTGAGCAGAGCCCAGGCAGCCATGACCTGGGCAAGAAGTGAATAGAATGCAGTGCCTGCATTGCCATACCCAGGGCAAGGAGCAAATAGAAGCTGTATTGCAGAGATGAGGCAAGAGTAGGAAAATTGCAGACCTCTGGGACCAGAGTCAGTGGTTGGCAATATCATCCTGAGGATGCCCCGCAGAGGCAAATCAACACTACAGAAACAGTGTGGACCAGTGATGGTGTAAGCATGCTCAGACAAGAGGACATTACACACACTTAAAGAGAACACCTCATGTACTAATCTAATAGGAATACCTTCACCAAAGATCATGTACCAATAGAGAAAACAAAGGAATAATTTTCCAATATAGCAAGCTTTATTTACATTATCATAGGATAAAATGACATGTTACAATAACACCATTAACCACATATCAAAAATATGAGTACACATCAGATGGTATTATCCATCCATAGAAAATCTAGATAATTTGAAGAAATAGAAAGATGGAGTCACACATCAATATATATCACAGCCATTCCACTCACATTCTATAGAAGGCCCATAATTGTTAATAACAATCATCAGAAATAACTAACAACTACATATAGTATAATATCGCAATTATCAATTAACCCTATTCTGGCTATATAAATCACATTGTATTGGGATAGAGTGCATGTATATCACAACAGAGTTATATATCAAATGTAATGATTCCAATGTGAATAGCTATTGCAGAAACTGCAGAGGCGGTGAAACGCGTGTCGAGGTGCAGCACTGAGTCACACATCTTAAGTCATCATGACTACAGGTATATTGTGATGATTTCATGATGCCTCTGTATTGGAATATAATAACAGGTTAGGTGCAATAGCTATTCACTTTGGAATCATTACATTTGATATATAACTCTGTTGTGATATACATGCACTCTATCCCAATATAATGTGATTTATATAGCCAGAATAGGGTTAATTGGTAATTGAGATATTATACTATATGTAGTTGTTAGTTATTTCTGAGTTATTTATTTGATAGGTCACTATTGAAGGAGATAGGTTTTTCGGACAAGTTAGTTTCTACACTAATGAAAAGTAGAAAGTCCGTGACCACAAAAATCTATGGCAAAACCTGGAAAAAAATTTTGTCCACCTCCGGGGTAAGATTACAAGATGGCGTCCCAGTTGCTGAAATATTAGAATTTCTACAAAAGGGTTTAGATCTAGGCCTTTTTTCAGTAAGTACCTTACAATTACAGATAGCAGCCCTAGGAGCATTGTACTGTGAAAACAAAGCGCCAAACCCTTTGGTAACACTGTTTGTCAGAGCAGCCGCAAGGTCTAGACCAGTAACTATACATAGGTTACCAGCCTGGGATTTGAATCTAGTCTTGTCAGCTTTAACAGAATCCCTGTTTGAGCCTATAGAATCAATACCCCTTAAAATTCTATCACTTAAAACGGCCCTCCTGATAGCCCTAACATCGGCCCGCAGAATAAGTGATCTCCAAGCCCTGTCTGCAAACCCTCCTTTTACACAAATCGTGGATGATAAGGTTGTACTAAAACAGACCCTGCCTATCTACCAAAAGCAGCGTCCACATTCCATAGGTCTCAGGAAATAATCCTTCCTTCCTTCTGTCCAGACCCTAGAAATAAGAAAGAACAAAAGTTCCACACATTAGATGCGAGAAGGTGTCTAGTTCAGTATATAAATTCCACCCAGCAGTATAGGAAGGAAGGGTCTCTTTTTATCTGCTTCCAGGGACCCAGGAAAGGACTCAGAGCCTCTAAAGGCACTATAGCACGTTGGTTAACAGACGCGATAGCCTTGGCGTGCTCATCCGCCGGGAACGCCGTTCCGGAGGGACTGAAGGCCCACTCTACAAGGGCTATGACGACCTCCTGGGCCAAAAGGTCGGAGGTACCATTAGATCAAATCTGTATGGCGGCCACTTGGTCATCACCTTCAACCTTTTTTAGACACTACCGCTTAGGCCTAGCCTCTTCATCTGACTTAGCCTTCGGAAGAAGGGTTCTGCAGGCTGTGGTCCCTCCCTAAGCAATAATCTCTGCAATTCTCTCTGTGGTGTTGTCATGGGGGACTGAGAAAAGCATAGTTACTTACCGATAACTGTATTTCTCAGAGCCCATGACAGCACCCGCTTATTTTCCCCCCCTCATCACGTGTGCGGTGAGCACATTCTTTTGTACGAAGTGTGTTTTTTCTATATAGACATGGTGTTCACTTGTTAAGCAATATGATAAAATAGTATATTTTTTGTTGTGACTAACCTGGAGGACCTCCGATGCTCTGTAAACCAAACTGATGCAGGGGAGAGGTACCGCCCTTTTTATCCTGTAGGTTTCCTGTCCCTGACGGGCGATCCCCTCTCTCTCTGTGGTGCTGTCATGGGCTCTGAGAAATACCGTTATCGGTAAGTAACTATGCTTTTCACCAACCACAAGGAGTTTTGTGGGATTCTAGATAAGATATTGGGACATCCAGACAAATGTTTTCAGAAATGTAGACGACTGGAAAAATTTTACCCCTTCTTCGCGGAGCTGGTGGCAACTTTGTTCTCCCATCTGGTAGTGGACACTATGTATTCTGCCACCGATATACGTGGATGAGATGTGTCTAAGGGATGTGATCACGAATCTCTGTATAAACAATGGTGGATAGAGTTACTCGCCTGTTGTGAATTCCGCTCTTGGGCTCTCTCCGGTGGTTGTAAGTAGCACTTTTGTGAATTCTGCTCTTGGGCTCCCTCCTGTGGTTTTGAGTGGTATAGCTGCTTCTTGGATTTAGTATCAGCAGCTGCTTCCACTGATCTTCTTTCTGCTCGGCTATTTTAGTCTGGCTTTATCCCTCAATCAATGCCAGTTGCCAATTGTTCTTGCCTGGAGGCACGGCTCTTGGATTTCCCTGACACTCTGACCCGTTCAGCAAAGTTAAGTCCTTGCTTGTCCTTTTGCAGTCCACTTGTTGTGGACTTATTGTTCAGCACATTTATGTTTTGTTCATTTGTCCAGCTTATCAGTATGTATCTATTTAGCTAAGCTGGAAGCTCTGGGCTGCAGATTTTTCCCTCCACACCTTTAGTCAGGTGTGGAGATTTTTACATATCTCTGCGATGGACTTTTTCTAGTTTTTATTACTGACCGCACAGTGTTTCTTTCCTTACTGTCTATCTAGCTAGAATTGGCCTCCTTTGCTAAATCTTGTTTCATACTACGTATGTCATTTCCTTCTCTCACAGCCAATATTTGTGGGGGGCTGTCCTATCCTTTGGGGATTTTCTCTGAGGCAAGATAGCTTTCCTGTTTCTACCTTTAGGGGTAGCTAGTTCTCCGGCTGTGACGAGATGTCCAGGGAGTGACAGGAACATTCCACGGCTACTGCTAGTGTTGTGTTAAGATCAGGGACTGCGGTCTGTATAGTTACCACCTGCCCAGAGCTAGTCGCATGTCGCTCCTAAATTACCAGTCCATAACACTCGCCAACCTGTGCTCCTAGTCCTTATCAGCTGCGCGTGGTGGTCTGGAAGGATGACGCAGTGATGAATACAACTTTATTTACAGTACCTTGATGAGATGAGACGTCAGGGAAGATGAAGGAATGAAGATGAGGTAGGAGTGCGGACTGTATGTTAGAGCTGTTATAGAAGCACCAGATTAAAGATAATAGAAGCTCCAGGTTAGAGGTAACAAGAGAATCCTTTCTCCAGCTCTGCAGCACATGTGTGTTCTAAGATGGTACGGAGTACAAACAGGAAGAGAAGGAAAAAGATAGGAGGAGCTATAGACAGAGAGGTATTATGGGAAAGTACCATAACAAAATATTACAGTGTAATACAGCAATGGCCAGTAGATGGCAGCAAAGTATAACAAATACAATAGATGATAGAACTAAGTATATTACCTTTACATAAATGTCCATGTATGGCTGAAAGTCTATCAGAATAAACTGAACAGCACACTATGGTACCTAATTTTAAAAAAACTACCACCTTCCGTTTTGCTGAGTTAATGGAACTAAGACACCCTATGTAAAGGCGAACTGGGTCCAGGGTTAGGTCAGTGTTTGAAGCTAAGGATGCTGCACAGTGCCTAGGCTTTTTGCCGACACTCAGGTTTTTGAAGTGGTTATGTGGAGGGCCACTGGCCAGGCCCTATATTTTGCAGAAAGGCTAGCTGGGACATATAGTCATACTGGCAGCAGATAATGATGTCACGGTAGCTGAAGTGGGTTGATGGACCCCTCAACACTTCCCTCGTATCCACAACAAATGTCAATATCGGGAGGTGGCACTTGTGGATGGTATAGGACCCCCCCAGGGGGCACTCCTGTAACTGTGATGTCTGTGCAGGTTTTGGAGCGCCCGTGGTGCTTGTGCAATCTCAAGCAGCCAGACACGCAGGTGAACTTGTAAACATAACAATTTTACCGAAAGAGGTAATGGGGTACAGTCTCTCTCTTAAAGGCAAAGTTCACAGAATATTGTGGATATGAAAGTAATGGTTCTCTCCTCATGAGACAAGCGAGTTTATGGCCTATCTGGGTGGTTGGAGCACAGTTCTCTTTACTTGCTATTAGAGGAAGTGTTATGTGCAGTCCAAAAAATATCACACTGATGGAGGGACCTTCACAGATTGGCTCTCTGTGGAAACACACTAAAATATGGAAGTACTCACCGTTCCCTTTTGCAGGGGGTAGATTAAACAAAGTCTGTAGCGTGGCAGGTACATGGATCTGGTCCTGGCTACAGGCAAGCAGGATAACCAGCATGCAGGAGAGCATATGTGCAGTGTTATCCCTCCTGACTAGAAGAGGCTTCACTCCTTTGTGGAGGAGATTATGAGGAGAAAGACATTCTCCCAGCATGGACTGGCATGGAAAACTATGCTGGGAGCAGTAGTGTTTGCTCCCTCAGGCAGCTTGAACTGCCCAAAACTGGAAATTACCTCAGGAAGTGTGTGAGCCCTGAGCTGGGAGACTCCTCACAGCTAATTCTATGGCAGCTTATTGTGAGGAGAATAATCAATTAACAATAATCTTTATTTTGATATAGCGCTAACATATTCCGCAGCGCATTACACACATTATCATCGCTGTCCCCGATGGAGCTCACAATCTAAATTCCCTATCAGTATGTCTTTGGAATGTGGGAAGAAACCGGAGTACCCAGAGGAAACCCATGCAAACCTGGGGAAAACATACAAACTCCTTGCAGATGTTGTCCTTGGTGGGATTTGAACTCAGGACTACAGCGCTGCAAGGCTGCAGTGCTAACCACTGAGCCACCGTGCTGCCCTATACTTTTATGTACACACATTGGCCAGTCGATGGCAGCAAAGCACATTTATGAATCGTTGATGTAACAACCCTGCCTGCATCACTGCATGGCCTTCCATCCCCCACCTGCCTGATACATTTACTCACTCACCCCGTGCCATGCTGTGAGTTCTATCTGCTGCCAGCTCCATGCTGTGTGCCTCATGGCTGCTTGCACTGTGTACACTTCCTGGCTGTGTGCCTAGGGGGGCGGCGCTGGCAAATCCAGATACTTATTGAGACCTTGTGCACCTCCCTAAGGTGTCCCTGGCCAATTGCCTAGAGGCAGTGGCGTAACAACAAAGTTATGGGCTCCGGTGCAAATTTTCAAATGGGCCCCCCCCCCATCAGCCAAAAGAATTGACATGCTGCGGAAAAAAAAGCTACGAATCCGCATGTTTTTTCCGCAGCATGAGTACAGTGGGTTTTTTTTTCCATAGGTTTACATGATACTGTACACCGCATGGAAAACTGCTGCAGATCCGCAGCCAAATTTGCAACGTGTGCACATACCCTAAGAGGTTTAAAATAACAAACTAGGCTGGTACTTGGCTTTCCCTGCTCCACAGTGGACACTCTACTACGGCTCTCATGTTTCCAGGCTGCATCGGTGATATAACAACTACAGCACACATCATGGTTGCAACCAATGACCGGGCTCAGCAGTTCTGTAGTAGACTTGAGCGAGCCACTGAACTTGGTGATTGGCTACAGTGGTGATGTGTGCTGTATTGGTTGATGGACCTATCAGGGTCAAATTTTTGGCAGACCCAAACATGCTGCATCAATAATTCCTGTAAGAAGTGGTCTAGTATTACAATTCTTTTCCTAGTGACTGTAATGGAAAAAAAATAATGTGTATAGCTTACACAATCTTTTTGGATCTGTTTCAAAAGGCAAAATTAAGAAAAAAAATACCCCTTCTTCTGCCTTCTCTTTTCTTAAGTGTGTGTGGCACAGCCCAAAATCTGATCCAGGACCAGTGCAATTCACTATTGAATATGCTGACCATAAGGTTTCAACATCACATGACTATATCCAATAAGATAAAGGGTCCAACCAATATAGAACTAATTTGTGCTGAAAGGTGATTTGACAAATGCATATAATAAGGAGAGCAGTAGAGCAAGGATAATAACTGAAAGCGATGCGGAAGCTTCCCGCCACTACTCACATACAAATTATGTCTGCACACCTCCGGGCGGCTGCAAATAACAGGACAAATAAAGATCGGCTTGAGGGACCCCTCGGCAGCAGGAGGAGGAGGACGCAGCAACAGCAAGTTGCCGCTTTTTAGGTTTAAAAAGTGCAAGCTGCGGCACTCGGCCACTCACTCAAGCAGCTCCGGCAGCTGCCTTAGACCGGTCCTTTCCTTTGTGGCTGAAGGTCTGAAGGACCTGTGGACACGCCTCTCCAGGTCACAAGGTTGGATCACCTGACCGCATTGAATCCATCTTCCCCCATGTAACTGGAGGACCTGCGGTGACGGCTCCCTGCTGCGGGTCACTCACAAATGGTGGGTCATCATGGGTCATTCATTCTCCTTCACTACTGCCAATGGGGCCCCAAAGTAGTCCAGGCCCCGTTGCAGCTGCGACCGCTGCGACCGCGGTAGTTACGCCCCTGCCTAGAGGCCTCTGATACTTAAGCCGTCCTCACCCATTGGAGGACGCCTGAGCAAACAATTTCTCTCAGTATTTGCTACTGAGCTGCCAGGTCGTGTTCTGTCTCCTGTCTCTGAGGGCTGCAATACGCAGACCTATATCCGTGTTCTGTTTGTGTATTTGTGTATCCGTGTCTGTTCCTGTCTGTACTCTGGTCTATGTCCGTTCCTGTTCTTTGTTTGCTTGCCATTCCCACTCTGCTGTGTGTACCTCTGTGTTCCCTCTCTGCTCTGCTCACTACAATCAGTGGCTCTGCACCTCTCTGCTCTGCTTGCCACTACCAGTGGCTCCACACCTCTCTGCTCTGCTCACCACAACCCATGGCTCTGTGCTTTTCTGCTCTGCTCGCCACAACCCGTGGCTCTGTGCTTCTCTGCTCTGCTCGCCACAACCCGTAGCTCTGTGCTTCTCTGCTCTACTTACCACAAACTGTGGCTCTGCACCTTCTGGCTCTTGGCTTTGCCTCCAACGGCTCCACTCTTGGCTCTGCCTCCAGCGGATCAGCTCTTGGCTCCGCCTCCTTCTCTGCTCTTAACTCCGTGTTCGCCTTCTCTGCTCTTGGCTCCGCCTCCTCCTTCTTTGCTCTTAGCTCTACCTCCTCCTTCTCTGATCTTAGCTCCACTTCTTCCTTCTCTGCTTTTGGCTTTGCCTCCTACGCTTCTGCTCATGGCTCCGCCTCCTGTGGTTCGGCTTTGCATCCGCTCTTGCGGTCTTGCTCTATCTCCATTCTCCAACTTGCCATACAGTTCTCTACCTGTTTCCTTATATTCACCAGTCCGAACAGGTCCCTACCTGTTCCCATATATCTTCCAGTCTGAACAGGTTCTTACCTGTTTCTATACACTCGCTTGTATACCAGTTCCTACCTGTCCTACCAGAGTATCAGCCCTATACAAACAGTTAGGCCCAGATGCATCGTAAATGCCAGAAAAAATAGCGGTACTAAATAGTGACCCAACGTATGTGAAAAGATTCGAACTCCATAAATAATTCAAAAATAAGGAGGGCACATATGAGTAACTCAAATTTTAAAGGTATAACAAAGTACAAATTTTATTAAACAACATTTGTTAAAAACACATACAAATTGATTATCATAGATATTCAGGATAAGCAAACATTGCGCACATATAGTCTTAATCAAAATAGAGAGGCGGTAGCTGCCATATTTATATGATTATGCAGCAGGTAAGTAAACGCCATAGGGCACAGCAGGGGAGCAATAGGAGTAAAGCAAGTAGCTAATTGTGGCTCTGTGAAATACAGGGGCGGCACATATTGTGCTGTAGCGCAGTGCCCTAAATAACATGAAGGTAAAGATCGATCAGTATTAAGGCAAAACTTACCGCTGGGTGCGCAAAAAAACCCCGCAGGGAGTGGTGGATGACCCGACGCGCGTTTCATGTCCGCACTGGACACTTCTTCAGGGAGTATGCTGTGCTTATATGGAAAAGGACCTTAAGTAGTCATGACAACGTGTCATGTGGTGTGTCACAGGGCTATAATGAGCCAACCAGAGCGCGGCATAGTTGGCGCATGCGCAATGCGTACCGCAGGTCCTAGCATGGCAGCAAGGCGTCAGACATCACAGCGTGTGCGCAAAGGAAGAATTCCTTAGGCAGGCGAAGGAGGCCAACGAGACGCCCGTCGTCATGCCGGACCCGGGGACACCAGCGCGCACGCGCACAGCTGTGCGTGGTATTGTGGACAAAGAGACCGTGCAGAGATAAGGTAACAGTAAAAGCAACAAGAACAAAACCAACCAGACAAGTTATGCAGATATGCGGTTACATAATACAATCATTAGATATCAGTATAAGCAGGATCACAATAATAATGGTTGATATAAAATCATAATGAAAATGTTTCATGGTTAGTTCCTTGAAAATAGCGTGACACGATAGACATCTGTGACGTTGTGCGGTCTCAATGGCAAGATGGTGAATTTTTTCAGCATTAAAGGTCTTGACCATATAAAGGTATCACTGAATAAAAGGAAAAGTTAAAAACAAAAATTAAAAACAAACACATATACACCATCGAGGGGGGTAGTGTAGAGTGATAGATGGGCTTAAAGAGAAATGAAGTGGAGCAAATATTCATAGGAATGAAGCGAAACTGAGGGATTCGTTTAAGCCTTTAGGAGTCAGAGTGTCCAGGACGACAATCCATCTGGATTCTTTTTGGGCTAAGATTTTTTCGTAATTACCGCCACGAATCCTAAGATGAATAGCCTCAATCCCTCTTACTTTAAATGTTACTGGATCACAATTGTGATAAGCCTTAAAATGACGAGGAATAGACTTCAATTCGGAGGGATCAGCCACTGTCTTGGCCGCGCGAATGTCCCGCACGTGCTCCCGTACCCTCACTCTTAGTTCTCTAGAGGTGAGACCAATGTATATCATGGAGCAACCACATGTAGCGTAGTAGATTACTTGGTGCTACTACATGATATATGCTGTCGTATTTTGAACTGTTTTAAACCATCTGATGATTGAAACGTAGAGCAGCGCAGGATATTCGCGCAGGCAAGACAGTAGCCACAAGAGAAACAACCCACAATAGGTCCTCTAGTGCTGAATGGATTAACTCCTTTGGGGACGTAGTGACTATTAACGAGTAGATCGTCTTGATGTCATAGAAGAAAAGCTAATAAAGAAGACCTTTGGCACTCAACAAGTCCACAATTCTTTGCTTTTGAATTCAGATTTATTTTGGCAGCCAGCAAAAATGTATAACAGACTCAAAATCCGACGTTTCGGCATACATTGCCTTTTTCAAGGTAGTCTGCATATAGTATATAGCGCTCCTAATGGGTTAATTAGTCAAACATGACTGGAAGACAGGATGCATAACTGTAGAGGATAAGAGGCTGGTGCGTGTCCAGTGGCCCAGAGCGAGACCTAGAAGAAAAGCTGCCAATAGACGGACCCAGGGAGGGTTCGACACCCAGAATAGCCCAGTGTTTCATTAGAATATCTCGCATATTACTCCACTCATGATTAAACGTAGCAATAAACCAAATCCTTTGATTATCCTTCTTGATCACACCCTCACGAGGATATAGCAAATTGCTGCGTGGGGTACTTTTAGCTCTATTATATCCCTTCCTTATGCACCTATTACTATATCTGTTATGACCCCAGTGGACAGGGTCTCAGAGGAACGTGTAAGTCTGCAAGATACAAAAATCCAGCTCATAGGGCTGTGGTAACTGGGTTGACCAAATAGCTACTCCTAACGCCAACACTAGAAGTAGCCGGGGATCATGCCTACGGTGATCGCTAGATGACTCGCGCCAGCCGGAGAATCTAACTACCCCTAGGAGAAGAAAACAAAGACCTCTCTTGCCTCCAGAGAAAGGGACCCCAAAGCAAGATACAAGCAAACCACAAATAATAACGGTGAGGTAAGAGGAAATGACAAACACAGAAATGAACCAGGTTCAGCAAAGAGAGGCCAGCTTACTAATAGCAGAATATAGCAAGATAACTTATCTGGTCAACAAAAACCCTATAAAAATCCACGCTGGAGATTCAAGAACCCCCGAACCGTCTAACGGTCCGGGGGGAGAACACCAGCCCCCTAGAGCTTCCAGCAAAGGTCAGGATACAGATAGGAACAAGCTGGACAAAAATACCAAACAAAACAAAAGCAAAAAGCAAAGAAGCAGACTTAGCTTGAAAAACAGGAACCAGGATCAGAGAACAAGAGCACAACAGATTAGCTCTGATTTCAACGATGCCAGGCATTGAACTGAAGGTCCAGGGAGCTTATATAGCAACGCCCCTGAACTAACGGCCCAGGTGAGGATATAGGAAAAGACAGACGCTCCAGAGTCAAATCACTAATGACCACTAGAGGGAGCAAAAAGCAAAATCACAACAGTACCCCCCCCCTTAGTGAGGGGTCACCGAACCCTCACCACGACCACCAGGGCGATCAGGATGAGCGGCGTGGAAGGCACGAACTAAATCGGCCGCATGAACATCAGAGGCGACCACCCAGGAATTATCTTCCTGACCATAGCCCTTCCACTTGACCAGGTACTGAAGCCTCCGCCTGGAGAGACGAGAATCCAAGATCTTCTCCACCACGTACTCCAACTCGCCCTCAACCAACACCGGAGCAGGAGGCTCAGCAGAAGGAACCACAGGCACAACGTACCGCCGCAACAAGGACCTATGAAACACGTTGTGGATAGCAAACGACACAGGTAGATCCAGGCGAAAGGATACAGGATTAAGAATTTCCAATATCTTGTAAGGACCAATAAAACGAGGTTTAAATTTGGGAGAGGAAACCTTCATAGGAACAAAGCGGGAAGAAAGCCACACCAAATCCCCAACACGTAGTCGGGGACCCACACCGCGGCGGCGGTTGGCAAAGCGCTGAGCCCTCTCCTGTGACAACTTCAAGTTGTCCACCACAAGATTCCAGATCCGCTGCAACCTATCCACCACAGAATCCACCCCAGGGCAGTCAGAAGGTTCCACATGACCAGAAGAAAAACGAGGGTGGAAACCAGAGTTGCAGAAAAACGGCGAAACCAAGGTGGCGGAACTAGCCCGATTATTAAGGGCAAACTCAGCTAACGGCAAGAAGGTCACCCAATCGTCCTGATCAGCAGAGACAAAACACCTCAAATAAGCCTCCAAAGTCTGATTAGTTCGCTCCGTCTGTCCATTAGTCTGAGGATGGAAAGCAGACGAAAACGACAAGTCAATGCCCATCCTACTACAAAAGGATCGCCAGAATCTGGAAACGAACTGGGATCCTCTGTCTGACACAATATTCTCCGGGATGCCGTGCAAACGAACCACGTTCTGGAAAAACACAGGAACCAGATCGGAAGAGGAAGGCAGTTTAGGCAAAGGAACCAAATGGACCATCTTGGAGAAGCGATCACATATCACCCAGATAACAGACATGCCCTGAGACACCGGAAGATCAGAAATGAAATCCATGGAGATATGTGTCCAAGGTCTCTTAGGGACAGGCAAGGGCAAGAGCAACCCGCTGGCACGAGAACAGCAAGGCTTAGCTCGAGCACAAGTCCCACAGGACTGTACAAATGACCGCACATCCCTAGACAAGGAAGGCCACCAAAAGGATCTGGCCACCAGATCTCTGGTGCCAAAAATTCCTGGGTGACCTGCCAACACCGAGGAATGAACCTCGGAAATGACTCTGCTGGTCCACTTATCAGGCACAAACAGTCTGTCAGGTGGACAAGAATCAGGCCTATCAGCCTGAAATCTCTGCAACACACGTCGCAGATCAGGAGAAATAGCTGACAAGATAATACCATCCTTAAGAATACCAACAGGTTCAGCGACTCCAGGAGCATCAGGCCCAAAGCTCCTGGAAAGAGCATCGGCCTTCACATTCTTTGAACCTGGTAAATACGAGACAACAAAGTCAAAACGGGAGAAAAACAATGACCAGCGGGCCTGTCTAGGATTCAGGCGTTTAGCAGACTCGAGATACATCAGATTTTTGTGATCAGTCAAGACCACCACACGATGCTTAGCACCCTCGAGCCAATGACGCCACTCCTCAAATGCCCATTTCATGGCCAACAACTCCCGATTGCCCACATCATAATTTCGCTCCGCAGGCGAAAACTTCCTAGAGAAAAAGGCGCAAGGTCTCATAACAGAGCAACCAGGGCCTCTCTGCGACAAAACGGCCCCTGCTCCAATCTCTGAAGCATCCACCTCAACTTGAAAGGGAAGCGAGACATCAGGCTGGCACAAAACAGGCGCCGAAGTAAACTGACGTTTCAACTCCTGGAAAGCCTCCACGGCAGCAGGAGCCCAATTAACCACATCGGAGCCCTTCTTGGTCATATCCGTCAAAGGTTTCACAATGCTAGAAAAGTTAGCGATAAAACGACGGTAGAAGTTAGCGAAACCCAAGAACTTCTGAAGACTCTTAACTGACGAGGGCTGAGTCCAATCAAGAATAGCTCGGACCTTGACTGGGTCCATCTCCACAGCAGAAGGGGAAAAAATGAACCCCAAAAAGGGAACCTTCTGTACACCAAAAAGACACTTTGAGCCCTTGACAAACAAAGAATTTTCACGCAAAATTTTAAAGACCATCCTGACCTGCTCCACATGCGAGTCCCAATTATCAGAAAAAAACAGAATATCATCCAGATAAACGATCAGAAATTTATCCAGATAGTTCCGGAAAATGTCATGCATAAAGGACTGAAAAACTGAAGGGGCATTAGAGAGCCCAAAAGGCATCACCAAGTACTCAAAATGACCTTCGGGCGTATTGAATGCGGTTTTCCATTCATCCCCTTGCTTAATGCGCACAAGGTTGTACGCACCACGAAGGTCTATCTTGGTAAACCACTTGGCACCTTTAATCCGGGCAAACAAGTCAGACAACAGCGGCAAAGGATACTGAAATTTGACAGTGATCTTATTTAAAAGCCGATAGTCAATACAAGGCCTCAAAGATCCGTCCTTTTTAGCCACAAAAAAGAATCCCGCACCAAGAGGGGAAGAAGACGGACGGATGTGTCCTTTCTCCAGAGACTCCTTGATATATGAACGCATAGCGGTATGTTCAGGTATCGACAGATTAAACAGTCTTCCCTTAGGAAATTTACTGCCTGGAATCAAATCTATTGCACAGTCACATTCCCTATGAGGAGGCAATGCACTGGACCTGGACTCGCTAAAGACATCCTGATAATCAGACAAGTACTCCGGAACTTCCGAAGGCGTAGAAGAAGCAATAGACACAGGCAGGGAATCCTCATGAATACCACGACAGCCCCAACTAGACACTGACATAGCCTTCCAGTCAAGGACTGGATTATGGGTCTGTAACCATGGCAGCCCCAAAACAACCAAATCATGCATTTTATGTAGAACGAGAAAACGTATCACCTCGCGGTGTTCAGGAGTCATGCACATGGTAACCTGTGTCCAATACTGCGGCTTATTTTCTGCCAATGGCGTAGCATCAATACCCCTAAGAGGGATAGGATTTTCTAATGGTTCAAGAATAAAACCACAGCGCTTAGCAAATGAGAGATCCATAAGACTCAGGGCAGCACCTGAATCTACAAACGCCATGACAGGATAAGATGACAGTGAGCAAATCAAAGTTACAGACAGAATAAACTTAGGATGCAAATTACCAACGGTGACAGGACTAACAACCTTAGATATACGTTTAGAGCATGCTGAGATAACATGTGTAGAATCACCACAGTAGTAGCACAAGCCATTCCGGCGTCTATGAATTTTCCTCTCATTTCTAGTCAGGATTCTATCACATTGCATCAAATCAGGTGTCCGTTCAGACAACACCATGAGGGAATTTGCGGTTTTTCTATCACATTGCATCACATCAGGTGTCTGTTCAGACAACAACATGAGGGAATTTGCGGTTTTGCGCTCCCGCAACCGCCGGTCAATTTGAATAGCCAGGGACATGGTATCATTCAGACCTGTGGGAATGGGAAAACCCACCATAACATTCTTAATGGCCTCAGAAAGGCCATTTCTAAAATTAGCGGCCAGTGCACACTCGTTCCAATGTGTCAGCACGGACCATTTCCGAAATTTTTGGCAATACACCTCAGCCTCGTCCTGGCCCTGAGACATAGCCAGCAAGGCTTTCTCTGCCTGAATCTCAAGATTGGGTTCCTCATAAAGTAAACCGAGCGCCAGAAAAAACGCATCAATATCAGCCAATGCCGGATCTCCTGGCGCCAACGAAAAAGCCCAATCCTGAGGGTCACCCCGTAAGAATGAAATAACAATTTTTACTTGTTGAGCAGAGTCTCCAGACGAACAAGGTTTCAGGGACAAAAATAATTTACAATTATTCCTGAAATTCCTAAACTTAAATCGGTCTCCTGAAAACAGTTCAGGAATCGGAATCTTGGGTTCAGACCTAGGATTTCTGGTAACATAATCTTGTATACCCTGCACACGAGCGGCAAGCTGGTCCACACTTGTAATCAAGGTCTGGACATTCATGTCTGCAGCAAGCTTAAGCCACTCTGAGGTAAAGGGGAAAAGAAAAAAAAAAATGAGAGAGGGAAAAAAAAAACCTCAAAATTTTCTTTCTTATAATCCCACTTCTGCAATGCATTAAACATTTAATACTGGCCTGGCATACTGTTATGACCCCAGTGGACAGGGTCTCAGAGGAACGTGTAAGTCTGCAAGATACAAAGATCCAGCTCATAGGGCTGTGGTAACTGGGTTGACCAAATAGCTACTCCTAACGCCAACACTAGAAGTAGCCGGGGATCATGCCTACGGTGATCGCTAGATGACTCGCGCCAGCCGGAGAATCTAACTACCCCTAGGAGAAGAAAACAAAGACCTCTCTTGCCTCCAGAGAAAGGGACCCCAAAGCAAGATACAAGCCCCCCACAAATAATAACGGTGAGGTAAGAGGAAATGACAAACACAGAAATGAACCAGGTTCAGCAAAGAGAGGCCAGCTTACTAATAGCAGAATATAGCAAGATAACTTATCTGGTCAACAAAAACCCTATAAAAATCCACGCTGGAGATTCAAGAACCCCCGAACCGTCTAACGGTCCGGGGGGAGAACACCAGCCCCCTAGAGCTTCCAGCAAAGGTCAGGATACAGATAGGAACAAGCTGGACAAAAATACCAAACAAAACAAAAGCAAAAAGCAAAGAAGCAGACTTAGCTTGAAAAACAGGAACCAGGATCAGAGGACAAGAGCACAACAGATTAGCTCTGATTTCAACGATGCCAGGCATTGAACTGAAGGTCCAGGGAGCTTATATAGCAACGCCCCTGAACTAACGGCCCAGGTGAGGATATAGGAAAAGACAGACGCTCCAGAGTCAAATCACTAATGACCACTAGAGGGAGCAAAAAGCAAAATCACAACATATATCCTCGATTTTGGAAGCGGGTTTTAAGATCCGCTGCTTGTTTTTCAAAACGGTCATTGGTGGAGCAGATTCTCCTCATCCTGAGGAACTGTCCGACCGGGACGGCACTGATGGTGGAAGGATTATGGGAAGAACTAGCATGTATAAGTGAATTAACAGATGTCGGCTTCCTGTAAACGTCAGTTTGTACCGACCTGTCGGTATCGATTGAGAAAGAGACGTCCAGAAAGTCGACGGTAGTGGTGTCGTATTTATAAGTAAGTTTGATATTAAGTATATTGTCGTTCAAAGCCGACATGAAGTCCTCAAGCTCCTGCGTCGTCCCGTTCCACAAAAATAGAACATCGTCAATATAACAAAGCCAGCACAGCACATGGGAGGCGGCCTGTGTGCCCTCGTTGCCAAATAAAGATCTCTCCCAGTGACCTAGGAAGAGATTAGCATACGAAGGCGCACAGGCCGCGCCCATGGCCGTGCTGCGCCTCTGTAAATAAAAATAATCTTTGAAAACGAAAAAGTTGTGGGTCAGGACGAAATGCAGGAGCTCGAGGATAAGCTCCACCATCGTGCCGTCCTGGTCGGAGGTCCCCAGGAAGTGGCGAATCGCATCCAGACCGTTTTCATGGTTGATACACGTATATAGGGATTCGATATCTGCTGTCACTAGCAGTGTATTTTCGTCCACAAGGATGCCATCAACCTGTGCCAGGACGTCCCTTGTCACCGACATATGATGGTAGTAGTTCTACAAGTGGTTTAAGGTAGAACTATATAAATTTACAAATTGGGTCACTGAGACCTTCAATCCCCGACACGATGGGGCGTCCCGGAGGGTTAAGGGCATCCTTGTGGACTTTAGGGAGAAGGTAAAAGGTGGGTGTTTTTGGGTACCTTACCATTAAACCCTCAAAAATGTCCTTTGATATCCTTTTCAAGGGCAGAAATCAGAATGCGCTGGAGTTCGAGGGAGAAAGAGGTAGTAGGATTATACAATAGTTTGGTATATGTCAAAGGATCTCTAAGTTGACGAAGGGCTTCTTTTTCATAAAGTGTAGTCGGCCAGATCACGATGTTCCCTCCCTTGTCTGCTCTCTTAAATATAACATCAGGGAGTGCTTGTAGTTCAGCAATGGCACGACGTTGTGCCGAGGTGAGATTGTCAAATCTACGCCTAGAGGACAATTTTTTGAAATCTTCACTGACAAGTTTGGTGAATATTTCTATTGCTGGACTCAGAGACAAGGGAGGGAACCTCAGTGATCTGGGACGGATAGTAGATGGAAACCTACCTCGATCCGCAGGAGCCTGTTCGTCAAGAAGATCTTCTAAATTGTGAAGTACCTCCCTCTCGATCTCATCCAGCGGTTCTGCCATCTGGTTCTTGTTATGGAGTTTTCTTAGTAGCAGCTTACGAGAAAATAAATTAAGATCTTTTAATGCTGAAAAATAATCAAAGTAATTAGTGGGGGAAAATGTTAGGCCCTTCTCAAGTACTTGTAGCTGTACAGCAGTAAGAACATGAGTGGATAAATTTAGTACCTGAAGTCCACCCCGCACTCCGCCAGAGGCCGACTTCGCTCCGACATCTTTATTCTTAGTTTTAGTAGATTGTCTTGTAGTCATTCGTTTGTTAGACTGATCAAAGAGGACTGTCCACCAGCAAGAGGTGCCTGTAGTTGAGTATCATCATCGTATGATCGATTAGATTTCATAGAGGCAGATCTTGATCTGGATCGGGATTGGTTTCTATATTGTTGGCGAGAACGCTCATTTGAGTTACGCCACCTGTACACTCTGCCTGAAAGCTTATCCTGGATGTCTCTTTGAAATTTTTTATTTTTGGTAGCCTGAATGTCGCTAACCCATTTTTGCAGCTCCACATCAACTTCTTCGTTAAGCTTTTTCAGAGCATCGCCCGTCATCTCTTTGTGTAGTGTAGTTTGTAAGCCATCAATATCTGCTTCAAGGGATTCTAGTGAGCTTTGATTAGTGTTTTTTAACAGCTCCAGGAACCCTTTTGAACAGGTATTAGCCAGTTCCTCCCACTTATCTTTAAACTCGTCATCTTGTATGGGAAAGGCTGGAAAAACCTGGACACGCAGTCCACGGGGGATAAGTTCTCTTTGCAGATATTTTTCTAGATATGCGTGATTCCACCAGACGCGGGTTCTCTTTTTAAGTAGATCTTTAACTTATATATTGTCTCTTGTAAATCTCTATTAGGCCCATCTATACTCATCTGATTGCTATCCTGAAAGGTATCATTTAGTTGGGCACGCCAGGTGCGATCGCGTGCCCGGAAATCCATATAAAAGCTGGGAAAAGCTGTAATAGATACAGAAAGAATCAATATACAAATAATTAGGCCCAGATGCATCGTAAATGCCAGAAAAAATAGCGGTACTAAATAGTGACCCGACGTATGTGAAAAGATTCGAACTCCATAAATAATTCAAAAATAAGGAGGGCACATATGAGTAACTCGAATTTTAAAGGTATAACAAAGTACAAATTTTATTAAACAACATTTGTTAAAAACACATACAAATTGATTATCATAGATATTCAGGATAAGCAAACATTGCGCACATATAGTCTTAATCAAAATAGAGAGGCGGTAGCTGCCATATTTATATGATTATGCAGCAGGTAAGTAAACGCCATAGGGCACAGCAGGGGAGCAATAGGAGTAAAGCAAGTAGCTAATTGTGGCTCTGTGAAATACAGGGGCGGCACATATTGTGCTGTAGCGCAGTGCTCTAAATAACATGAAGGTAAAGATCGATCAGTATTAAGGCAAAACTTACCGCTGGGTGCGCAAAAAAACCCCGCAGGGAGTGGTGGATGACCCAACGCGCTAGAGGACCTATTGTGGGTTGTTTCTCTTGTGGCCACTGTCTTGCCTGCGCGAATATCCTGCGCTGCTCTACGTTTCAATCATCAGATGGTTTAAAACAGTTCAAAATACAACAGTGTATATCATGTAGTAGCACCAACGTAATCTACTACGCTACATGTGGTTGCTCCATGATATACGTTGGTCTCACCTCTAGAGAACTAAGAGTGAGGGTACGGGAGCACGTGCGGGACATTCGCGCGGCCAAGACAGTGGCTGATCTGTTGTGAATTTGGATTCTGGGCTCCCCCGGTGGCTACTGGTGGAATTGAACTGGTGTCTTCATCTTCTCTGTTCACCTGTTCCCATCAAGTTGTGGGAGTCGCTATATAACCTTGCTTCTCTGTTAGGTGCTTGCCGGTCAACAATGTTATCAGAAGCCTCTCTGTGCTTGTTCCTGCTCCTAGACAACTACTAGATAAGTTGGACTCTTGTCCATGTTTGTTTTTGCATTTTTGTTCCAGTTCACAGCTGTAGTTTCGTTACTGTGTCTGGAAAGCTCTTGTGAACAGGAATTGCCACTCTGGTGTTATGAGTTAATGCCAGAGTTTTAAAGTAATTTCTGGATGGTGTTTTGATAGGGTTTTCAGCTGACCATGAAAGTGTCCTTTCTGTCTTCTGCTATGTAGTAAGTGGACCTCAAATTTGCTAAACCTATTTTCATACTACGTTTGTTATTTCATCTTAACTCACCGCCAATACATGTGGGGGGCCTCTGTCTCCTTTCGGGGTATTTCTCTAGAGGTGAGCTAGGACTAATATTTTCCTCTGCTAGCTTTATTTAGTCCTCCGGCTGGTGCTGGGCATCTAGAATCAACGTAGGCATGCTACCCGGCCACTGCTAGTTGTGCGTTAGGTTTAGTTCATGGTCAGCTCAGTTTCCATCTTCCAAGAGCTAGTTCCTATATATGCTGATGCTATGTTCTCTTGCCATTGAGATCATGACAGTTTGACCGGCCAACAAAGTGTTAATTGTTTGGGCTGAAGCAGGAGATAGAGAAGTGTTTAAGGGAAATTTTTTTTTTTTTTTTTTTTTTTTCCCTTCAGAGTTTTGCTGCCTAGCCCTTAATTGCTGTCTAGCTGCTTCTTACCTCCTCTTAACCCTTGAATGGCTCTGTGTCCACCTGTTTGTAATGGATCTTCAGAGTGTAACTGCAGGTTTGAATAATCTCGCCACGAAAGTACAAAAATTGCAAGATTTTGTTTGTCATGCACCTGTATCTGAGCCGAGAATTCCTTTGCCGGAATTTTTCTCGGGGAATAGATCCGGGTTTCAGAATTTTCGAAATAATTGCAAATTATTTTTGTCCCTGAAATCTCGCTCTGCTGGAGACCCTGCACAGCAGGTCAGGATTGTGATTTCCTTGCTCCGGGGCGACCCTCAAGACTGGGCTTTTTCATTGACACCAGGGGATCCTGCGTTGCTCAATGTGGATGCGTTTTTTCTGGCCTTGGGGTTGCTTTATGACGAACCTCATTTGGAGCTTCAGGCAGAAAAAACTTTGATGTCCCTATCTCAGGGGCAAGATGAAGCGGAAATTTACTGCCAAAGATTCCGTAAATGGTCTGTGCTTACTCAGTGGAATGAGTGCGCCCTGGCGGCGACTTTCAGAGAGGGTCTCTCTGATGCCATTAAGGATGTTATGGTGGGGTTCCCTGTGCCTGCGGGTCTGAATGAGTCCATGACAATGGCTATTCAGATCGATAGGCGTCTGCGGGAGCGCAAACCAGTGCACCATCTGGCGGTTTCCACTGAGAGGTCGCCAGAGAGTATGCAGTGTGATAGAATTCTGTCCCGAAGCGAGCGGCAGAATTTTAGACGGAAAAATGGGTTGTGTTTCTATTGTGGTGATTCTACTCATGTTATATCAGCATGCTCTAAGCGCACTAAAAAGCTTGGTAAATCTGTTTCCATTTGCACCTTACCGTCTAAGTTTATTCTATCTGTGACCCTGATTTGCTCTTTGTCATCTATTACCACGGACGCCTATGTCGACTCTGGCGCCGCTTTGAGTCTTATGGATTGGTCCTTTGCCAAACGCTGTGGGTATGATTTAGAGCCTTTGGAGACTCCTATTCCTCTGAAGGGGATTGACTCCACCCCATTGGCTAATAATAAACCACAATACTGGACACAAGTAACTATGCGTATTAATCCGGATCACCAGGAGATTATTCGCTTTCTGGTGCTGTATAATCTACATGATGATTTGGTGTTAGGATTGCCTTGGCTGCAATCTCACAACCCAGTCCTCGACTGGAGAGCTATGTCTGTGTTGAGCTGGGGATGTAAGGGGGCTCATGGGGATGTACCTGTGGTTTCCATTTCATCATCTATTCCCTCTGAAATTCCTGAGTTCCTGTCTGACTATCGTGACGTCTTTGAAGAATCCAAGCTTGGTTCGTTACCTCCGCACCGAGAGTGCGATTGTGCCATAGATTTAATCCCGGGTAGTAAATACCCAAAGGGTCGTTTATTTAATCTGTCTGTGCCTGAACATGCTGCTATGCGAGAATATATAAAGGAGTCCTTGGAAAAGGGACATATTCGTCCATCGTCATCTCCCTTAGGAGCCGGTTTTTTCTTTGTGTCAAAAAAAGACGGCTCTTTGAGACCATGTATTGATTATCGGCTTTTGAATAAAATCACTGTTAAATATCAATACCCATTGCCGTTGCTGACGGATTTGTTTGCTCGCATAAAGGGGGCCAAGTGGTTCTCTAAGATTGACCTTTGTGGGGCGTATAATTTGGTGCGAATCAGGCAGGGGGATGAGTGGAAAACCGCATTTAATACGCCCGAGGGCCACTTTGAGTATTTAGTGATGCCTTTTGGTCTTTCAAATGCTCCGTCAGTTTTCCAGTCCTTTATGCATGATATTTTTCGCGATTATTTGGATAAATTTATGATTGTGTATCTGGATGATATTCTGATTTTTTCGGATGACTGGGACTCTCATGTCCAGCAAGTCAGGAGGGTTTTTCAGGTTTTGCGGTCTAATTCTTTGTGTGTGAAGGGTTCTAAGTGTGTTTTTGGGGTACAGAGGATTTCCTTTTTGGGATATATTTTTTCCCCCTCTTCCATTGAAATGGATCCTGTCAAGGTTCAAGCCATTTGTGATTGGACGCAGCCCTCTTCTCTTAAGAGTCTTCAGAAATTTTTGGGCTTTGCTAACTTTTATCGTCGATTTATTGCTGGTTTTTCGGATATTGCTAAGCCATTGACCGATTTGACTAAGAAGGGTGCTGATGTTGCTGATTGGTCCCCTGATGCTGTGGAGGCCTTTCGGGAGCTTAAGCGCCGTTTTTCCTCTGCCCCTGTGTTGCGTCAGCCTGATGTTGCTCTACCTTTTCAGGTTGAGGTCGACGCTTCTGAGATCGGAGCTGGGGCAGTGTTGTCGCAGAAAAGTTCTGACTGCTCCGTGATGAGGCCTTGTGCCTTCTTTTCCCGTAAATTTTCGCCCGCTGAGCGGAATTATGATGTTGGGAATCGGGAGCTTTTGGCCATGAAGTGGGCTTTTGAGGAGTGGCGCCATTGGCTTGAGGGGGCCAGACATCAGGTGGTGGTATTGACTGACCACAAAAATTTGATTTATCTTGAGACCGCCAGGCGCCTGAATCCTAGACAGGCGCGCTGGTCATTATTTTTCTCTCGGTTTAATTTTGTGGTGTCGTACCTACCGGGTTCTAAGAATGTTAAGGCGGATGCCCTTTCTAGGAGTTTTGAGCCTGACTCGCCTGGTAACTCTGAGCCCACAGGTATCCTTAAGGATGGAGTGGTATTGTCAGCCGTTTCTCCAGACCTGCGGCGGGCCTTGCAGGAGTTTCAGGCGGATAGACCTGATCGTTGCCCACCTGATAAACTGTTTGTTCCTGATGATTGGACCAGTAGAGTCATCTCTGAGGTTCATTCTTCTGCGTTGGCAGGTCATCCTGGCATTTTTGGTACCAGGGATTTGGTGGCAAGGTCCTTCTGGTGGCCTTCCCTGTCACGAGATGTGCGAGGCTTTGTGCAGTCTTGTGACGTTTGTGCTCGGGCCAAGCCTTGTTGTTCTCGGGCTAGTGGATTATTGTTGCCCTTGCCTATTCCTAAGAGGCCTTGGATGCACATCTCGATGGATTTTATTTCAGATCTGCCGGTTTCTCAGAAGATGTCTGTCATCTGGGTGGTGTGTGACCGTTTTTCTAAGATGGTCCATTTGGTTCCTCTGCCCAAGTTGCCTTCTTCTTCCGAGTTGGTTCCTCTGTTTTTTCAAAATGTTGTTCGTTTGCATGGTATTCCTGAGAATATCATTTCTGACAGAGGGACCCAATTCGTGTCTAGATTTTGGCGGGCATTCTGTGCTAGGATGGGCATAGATTTATCTTTTTCGTCCGCTTTCCATCCTCAGACGAATGGCCAGACCGAGCGGACTAATCAGACCCTGGAGACATATCTGAGGTGTTTTGTGTCTGCTGACCAGGATGATTGGGTTGCTTTTTTGCCATTGGCGGAGTTCGCTCTCAATAATCGGGCTAGCTCTGCCACTTTGGTGTCCCCGTTTTTCTGTAATTCGGGGTTTCATCCTCGATTTTCCTCTGGTCAGGTGGAATCTTCGGATTGTCCTGGAGTGGATGCTGTGGTGGAGAGATTGCATCAGATCTGGGGGCAGGTGGTGGACAATTTGAGGTTGTGCCAGGAGAAGACTCAGCTTTTTGCCAACCGCCACCGTCGTGTTGGTCCTCGGCTTTGTGTTGGGGATTTGGTGTGGTTGTCTTCTCGTTTTGTCCCTATGAGGGTCTCTTCTCCTAAGTTTAAGCCTCGGTTCATCGGCCCGTATAAGATATTGGAGATCCTTAACCCTGTTTCCTTCCGTTTGGACCTCCCTGCATCCTTTTCTATTCATAACGTTTTTCATCGGTCATTATTGCGCAGGTATGAGGTACCGGTTGTGCCTTCCGTTGAGCCTCCTGCTCCGGTGTTGGTTGAGGGTGAGTTGGAGTACGTTGTGGAGAAAATCTTAGACTCCCGTGTTTCCAGACGGAGACTCCAGTATCTGGTCAAGTGGAAGGGATACGGCCAGGAGGATAATTCTTGGGTGAATGCATCTGATGTTCATGCCTCTGATCTGGTTCGTGCCTTTCATAGGGCCCATCCTGATCGCCCTGGTGGTTCTGGTGAGGGTTCGGTGCCCCCTCCTTGAGGGGGGGGTACTGTTGTGAATTTGGATTCTGGGCTCCCCCGGTGGCTACTGGTGGAATTGAACTGGTGTCTTCATCTTCTCTGTTCACCTGTTCCCATCAAGTTGTGGGAGTCGCTATATAACCTTGCTTCTCTGTTAGGTGCTTGCCGGTCAACAATGTTATCAGAAGCCTCTCTGTGCTTGTTCCTGCTCCTAGACAACTACTAGATAAGTTGGACTCTTGTCCATGTTTGTTTTTGCATTTTTGTTCCAGTTCACAGCTGTAGTTTCGTTACTGTGTCTGGAAAGCTCTTGTGAACAGGAATTGCCACTCTGGTGTTATGAGTTAATGCCAGAGTTTTAAAGTAATTTCTGGATGGTGTTTTGATAGGGTTTTCAGCTGACCATGAAAGTGTCCTTTCTGTCTTCTGCTATGTAGTAAGTGGACCTCAAATTTGCTAAACCTATTTTCATACTACGTTTGTTATTTCATCTTAACTCACCGCCAATACATGTGGGGGGCCTCTGTCTCCTTTCGGGGTATTTCTCTAGAGGTGAGCTAGGACTAATATTTTCCTCTGCTAGCTTTATTTAGTCCTCCGGCTGGTGCTGGGCATCTAGAATCAACGTAGGCATGCTACCCGGCCACTGCTAGTTGTGCGTTAGGTTTAGTTCATGGTCAGCTCAGTTTCCATCTTCCAAGAGCTAGTTCCTATATATGCTGATGCTATGTTCTCTTGCCATTGAGATCATGACACTGATCCCTCCGAATTGAAGTCTATTCCTCGTCATTTTAAGGCTTATCACAATTGTGATCCAGTAACATTTAAAGTAAGAGGGATTGAGGCTATTCATCTTGGGATTCGTGGCGGTAATTACGAAAAAATCTTAGCCCAAAAAGAATCCAGATGGATTGTCGTCCTGGACACTCTGACTACTAAAGGCTTAAACGAATCCCTCAGTTTCGCTTCATTCCTATGAATGTCTGCTCCACTTCATTTCTCTTTAAGCCCATCTATCACTCTACACTACCCCCCTCGATGGTGTATATGTGTTTGTTTTTAATTTTTGTTTTTAACTTTTCCTTTTATTCAGTGATACCTTTATATGGTCAGGAGTCAGGACTAGTGTTGAGCATTCCGATACTGCAAATATCGGGTATTGGCCGATATTCGCTGTATCGGAATTCCGATACCGAGTTCCGATATTTTTGTGATATCGGAAATCGGAATCGGAAGTTCCTATAAGTTCCCAGGCATGTGCGGTGCGTATGGTTCCCAGGGTCTGGAGGAGAGGAGACTCTCCTTCAGGCCCTGGGATCCATATTCATGTAAAAAATAAAGAATAAAAATAAAAAATATGGATATACTCACCCTCGGACGGGCCCTGGCTCTCACCGGTGCAAGCGTCTGCCTCCGTTCCTAAGAATGCAGTGAGTGTAGGACCTGCGATGACGTCGCGGCTTGTGATTGGTCGCGTGAGCGGTCACATGAGCGGTCACGCGACCAATCACAAGCCGCGACGTCATCGAAGGTCCTTCACTCTGCATTCTTAGGAACGGAGGCTGCCGGTTACACCACTAAGGTCCAGGCTCCGTTGGAGGGGTGAGTATATCCATATTTTTTATTTTTATTCTTTATTTTTTACATGAATATGGATCCCAGGGCCTGAAGGAGAGTTTCCTCTCCTTCAGACCCTGGGAACCTTCCAGGATACCTTCCGATATTTGTGTCCCATTGACTTGTATTGGTATCGGGTATCGGTATCGGCGATATCCGATATTTTTTGGATAGCGGCTGATCCAATCCGATACCGATACTTTCAAATATCGGAAGGTATCGCTCAACACTAGTCAAGACCTTTAATGTTGAAAAAATTCACCATCTTGCTATTGAGACTGCACAACGTCACAGATGTCTATCGTGTCACGCTATTTTCAAGGAACTAACCATGCAACATTTTCATTATGATTTTATATCAACCATTATTATTGTGATCCTGCTTATACTGATATCTAATGATTGTATTATGTAACCGCATATCTGCATAACTTATCTGGTTGGTTTTGTTCTTGTTGCTTTTACTATTACCTTATCTCTGCACAGTCTCTTTGTCCACAATGCCACGCACGGCTGTGCGCGTGCGCTGGTGTCCCCGGGTCCGGCATGATGACGGGTGTCTCGTTGGCCTCCTTCGCCTGCCTAAGAAATTCTTCCTTTGCGCACGCGCTGTGATGTCTGACGCCTTGCTGCCATGCTAGGACCTGCGGTACGCATTGCGCATGCGCCAACCATGCCGCGCTCTGGTTGGCTCATTATAGCCCTGTTGCACACCACATGACACGCTGTCATGACTACTTAAGGTCCTTTTCCATATGAGAACAGCATACTCCCTGAAGAAGTGTCCAGTGCGGACACGAAACGCGCGTCGGGTCATCCACCACTCCCTGCGGGGGTTTTTTGCGTACCCAGCGGTAAGTTTTGCCTTAATACTGATCGATCTTTACCTTCATGTTATTTAGGGCACTGCGCTACAGCACAATATGTGCCGTCCCTGTATTCCACAGAGCCACAATTAGCTACTTGCTTTACTCCTATTGCTCCCCTGCTGTGCCCTATGGCGTTTACTTACCTGCTGCATAATCATATAAATATGGCAGCTACCGCCTCTCTATTTTGATTAAGACTATATGTGCGCAATGTTTGCTTATCCTGAATATCTATGATAATCAATTTGTATGTGTTTTTAACAAATGTTATTTAATAAAATTTGTACTTTGTTATACCTTTAAAATTCGAGTGACTCATATGTGCCCTCCTTATTTCTGAGTATCAGCCCTGTCTGCCTGTCCTGCCAGAGTGCCAGCCATGCCCGTCTGCCTGCCAGTGTCTCAGCCGCACACGTCAGCCTGAGAGGTGTCAGCCGTGCCTGCCTGCCTGTGTCCTGTACCCCAGTGGGATCAGCAGCCACAGCCAGACACCACCCTGGAGCAGTACCTTGTAACTACCTGCCGCACAAGTCTGACCTCACCATCAGAGGCTCCAGCGAACACCTAGGAAGCTACTTAGTTACGCCCCTTCCAGGGTAGTCTGGTCAGTGGTCTAGTGGGGCCACACCCCCGGACGCCTGCGCCAACCAGTCTGGGCACGAGTGTTACAGATTGCTCAGGCCATGGTCCCCACTGAGTTCCATGAGCCATCGCTCTCAGCGAGAAACTTTCTTCTTGCCAGCATAGGAGAACGAAAAAAGTTTTTACCCGATCAGGATTCCAGACTGTTTCTGTAGTAGATGGAATTGTAGTCTCTGATGAGATGTATAATCAGCTTGCCGTTTATGAAAAACTCCTTCCGAAGCCTCCACTAAGATTCTATGGGAATCCAGAGGAGTGCATTGAGTTCCTGGTGCGTTGCTTGATGAATATCGAAGAGAATGCTTCCGATTTCACCTTCGATCGGACCAAGGTGGGATTCCTGAAGTCCTACCTAGCAGGAGATGCATTGAGTTGGATTAGCCCCCTCTGGGAAGCAAGGGATCCTATCCTCTCGAACCTTGAGACCTTCCCTAGGTCTTCCTTAAAGCCTTCAAAGCACCTAAGCCAGCTCCTCCTGCAAAGTCTTCCATCACTAGATCCCAGAGACGGTCCAGACAAGTGAAACCCCAGAGGAAACTGCCACGTCACACCAAGTCCATCCAAAACCCACCTGTTCCTCTTTCTGTCCCAGCAGCTACCCAAGCAAATCCCAAGAAGGCTGAGAAAAGTGGGCTGGCAAAGCAGCAGCCCAAATCCAGCCGCAAGAAGGGAACGTGGTATCGCTGCGGTTGTAAGGAACATTCAGACGGCTCTGCTCTGTGAATTTTAAACTCCGAAACCCTGGGCCAGCAGGAGAGGCTGCCCTTGGCGAGAGTACTTCCTCTCCATCAAAATCAAAGACTGTGTCTCTGTTTTCCAGGAGCTTTGGTGTGGTAAAGTCGCCAGCTATTCGGAGTCGGTGTGTGGTCTCCGTCTTTCAGCTCCAGAACCCGGTGAGGGCGTTGTCTGAAGATGGTTAAGCCGTATTCAAGAGCAGTCTAGTCCTTAAGGACAACTACATCTCCAGGTTGGAGTCTTATACTCGAAGTTTGTCATCCGTATGCTGAATGTTATGCCCATGGGTCATTCTGAGCCAAGGACTCTACCACCCGCTCTGGTCAAGAGTTCCAGCAAAATGCTTTGTTTGAATTTACCCAGTCATGAGAAGTGTCTGGTTCCCATGCGTCAAAGACAGTCAACTGTGTCGTCTTCTTCAGCTGGTCTGCTAGTCGTCGAGTCAAGGTGTGCTGATGTCACCAAAGATGGGGAAACGGTGAAAATCTCTCCACACAACTCTAACGACTATGCCTGTAATCTGTTCTTAGGAACATCCCCGCCTCTTGGACTTTTTCTTCTGGATAATGGGCAGAAGATGGTTCCTATGTGGGTACCTTCAGCGTCCAAGTGGTTGGTTGGTGAAGATTCCGAAACAGAAGTTTCCTCCTCTCCGTTTTTCTCTGATCCGGTGAAGCAGTTGTTCTCCTCACTCAGCTCCAATGACTTTTCCTGTGTTCAGTACCCAAGAACATCTCTGCTACCTGTAAATTTGTCTCTGGATATCGGGCAGAAGATGTATCCTGTGAGAATTCCCTCAGCTTCCATGTGGCCGGCTGGTGAAGATACCAAAACGGAAGTTTTCTTGTCTCCAATTTCCCCTGATCTGGAAGAGGAGGACCAATTTTCTCGGGATTACGGGCAGAAGTTGAACCCGGTAAGAGGATTTTCAGTTTCCAACTGTTCAGCTTATGCAGATGTTAAGTCAGTAGCATCCAAGTCCCTGCTTCTTATCTACCCGGAGGAAATAGTCCAGCCCATTGTGGAAGCTAACCCCATTGAGCACAAAAACACTTTGCTATCTGAGATTCCTGGTGACCTGTCTGCTTTGTTCTACCCTAAAGATGTCACGATGACTTGGATTGTGAGTGGACCCTTTCTTCTTCTACAGATCATTCTGGTGGGCTTGAAGAAGAGGGGCCATAAAGGGGGGGTACTGTAATAACTCTGCTGACATCACGGCATGGCCTCTCATCCCACACACTATCTTACCCACTGCTCCAGGTTATGGTGTGGTTTCTGTATGTTGCCAGCTCCGTATTCTGTGCCTCTGCTCTCTGCATGCTTCCTGGCTGTGTGCATAGGGGGGCGGTGCCTGAACTCTCTGATTCTTATAGGAATCAGATGCACCTGTCTAATCTGTTCCTGAACAATTACCAAGAGGTCTCCAGTGTTTAGGGCAGCTCCACCCAGTGGACTGGGCCTGTGCAATGTGTTAACTCAGTTGGTGTTTTGCTTCTGAGCTGCCAGGCCTTGCTCTGTGTCTTGCCTTCTCTGAAGGCTGTTCTCCTTGCTTTGCCTTGTATCTTGTTTCTCTTCCCTCCAGGAGGCTGAATATCCTGGTCCCTGTGTCTTTGTTCTTATACCTTGTCTTGTTCTATTACCTTGTCTGAACTTTGTCCTACCTTTGTCTCCTTGTCTGTGGCTTCTTTCCCTGCTGTGTCTTTCCTAGAGCCTCTCTGCTCTGCTCTCGACTCCGCACTCTGCGACCTTGCTTTGTGTCTTTCTCTGCAACCTGTGACTTTGCTCTGCACTCTGGAGCTTGCTCTGCTCTTGTCTATGCACTCTGTGGATTTGCTCTGCACTCTGTGCCTCCGCTCTGCTCTTGGTTCTGCACTCTGTGCCTCCACTCTGCTCTTGGCTCTGTACTCTGTGCCTCCGCTCTGCTCTTGGCTCTGCACTCTGTGCCTTTGCTCTGTTCTTGGTTCTGCACTCTGTGCCTTCGCTCTGCTCTTGGCTCTGCACTCTGTGCCTTCGCTCTGTTCTTGGCTCTGCACTTTGTGGTTCTACCTTGCTCTCTACCCTTGTCTCTCTGTGGCTCTACCTGTGCTCCGTACTCTTGCGGTTCTGCTTCATGCTGGCTCTTGCTTCTGCAGCATCTCTTTGCTGCAGTTCCTCTCCGCATACCTTGCGGTCCACCTCCTGTGTGAACAGGTCCCACCCTGTTCCTTCATACTCCATTCCTTCCTGCTAGTTTCCTTACCTGCATCTCCTGTGTGAACAGGTCCTTACCTGTTCCTTCATACACCACACCAACCTGCCCTGAGTCTCTGCCGTACCTGCCAGCCCTGTGTCTCTGCCGTACCTGCCAGCCCTGTGTCTCTGCTGTACCTGCCAGCCCTGTGTCTCTGCGGTACCTGCCAGCCCTGTGTCTCTGCCATACCTGTTAGCCCTGTGTCTCTGCCGTGCCAGCCTACTCATCTGAGTTTCATCCGTGCTCTTCTGCTAGTCCTGCCTGATGCCTGCACCTGTCCTAGTGTTCCTGTTCTCCAAGTGGGATCAGCAGCCACAGCCAGACACCACCCTGGAGTAGAACCTGGCAGCTGTCTGCGGCACAAGTCTGACCTCACCATCAGAGGCTCCAGAGAAGACCAAGGCAGCTGTCATAGTCACGCCCCTTCCAGGGTAGTCTGGTTTGTGGCTCAGTGGGGCCACAAACCCCCCAAGCTCACGCCCACCAGTCAGGGCGTGAGCGTGACAGTGGACCCTTTCTTCTTCTACAGATCATTCTGGTGGGCTTGAAGAAGAGGGGCCGTAAAGGAGGGGGTACTGTAACAACCCTGCTGGCATCACTGCCTGGCCTTCCATCCCCCACCTGCCTGATACATCAACTCACTCACCCCGTGCCATGCTGTGAGTTCTGTCTGCTGCTGGCTCCATGCCGTGTGCCTCATGGATGCTTGCTCTGTGTACACTTCCTGGCTGTGTGCATAGGGGGGCGGCGCTGGCAAATCCAGATTCTTATTGAGACTGTGTGCACCCCCCTAAGGTGTCCCTGGCCAATTGCCTAGAGGCCTCTGATACTTAAGCCGTCCTCACCCATTGGAGGATGCCTGAGCAAACTATTTCCTTCAGTTACTATTTGCTACTGTGTTCCATTTGTGTATCCATGTCTGTTGCTGTCTGTACTCTGGTCTATGTCCATTCCTGTTCTTTCTTTGTTTGTTTGCCATTCCCACTCTGCTGTGTGTACCTCTGTGTTCCCTCTCTGCTCTGCTTGGCACAATCAGTGGCTCTGCACCTCTTTGCTCTGCTTGCCACTACCAGTGGCTCTGCACCTCTCTGCTCCACTCACCACAACCTGTGGCTTTTCACCTCTCTGCTCTGCTCACCACAACCCGTGGCTCTGTGCTTCTCTGCTCTGCTTGCCACAACCCATGTCTCTGTGCTACTCTGCTCTGCTTGCCACAACCTGTGGCTCTGCACCTTCTGGCTCTTGGCTTTGCCTCCAGTGGTTCTGCTCTTGGCTCCACCTCCAGCGGCTCCGCTCTTGGCTCCGCCTCCAGCGGGTTCGCTCTTGGCTCCTCCTTCTCTGCTCTTGACTCCGCCTCCTCCTTCTCTGATCTTAGCTCCGCTTCTTCCTTCTCTGCTTTTGGCTTTGCCTCCTACGCTTCTGCTCTTGGCTCCGCCTCCTGTGGTTCTGCTTTGCATCCGCTCCTGCGGTCTTGCTCTACCTCTGTTCTGCAACTTGCCGTACAGGTCTCTACCTGTTTCCTTATATTCACCAGTCTGAACAGTTCTCTACCTGTTCCCATATATCCTCCAGTCTGAACAGGTTCTTACCTGTTTCCATACACCCACTTGTATACCAGTTCCTACCTGTCCTACCAGAGTATCAGCCATATCCGCCTGTCCTGCCTGAGTGCCAGCTGTGCCCGCCTGCCAGAGTCTCAGTCGTGCCTGTCTGTCCGCCAGTGTCTCAGACGTACCCGTCCGCCTGCCAGTGTCACAGCCATGCCTGCCTGCCTGTGTCCTGTCCCCCGGTGGGATCAACAGCCACAGCCAGACACCACCCTGGAGTGGTACCTGGTAACTACCTGCCGCACAAGTCTGACCTCACCATCAGAGGCTCCAGCGAACACCTAGGAAGCTACTTAGTTACTCCCCTTCCAGGGTAGTCTGGTCAGTGGTCCAGTGGGGCCACACCCCCGGACGCCTGAGCCAACCAGTCTGGGCGCGAGCGTTACAGTTGATATACAATACAGTTGGCTGCTTAGCTCAAGTGGCAAGCAGTATTGTCTCAGAGTGTGGAAGGCAGACTTTGCTTCCAAGAGATCACTCACAGGTCTTCCGCTTCAGTGTCCTCAACTGCTCGGGACCATGTTGGAAAAGATTATTACGGCCTTTCAAGTACAATGGTAGATACATGATAACAAGGGCTTGCATGCTTTAATTCTAATCTGGATAACTGGTTCCAGGCCTGATGTACTTAGTATCGCAGCCTTAATAGACTTGCCATTAAACTGAGCGACTGGGAGTTCTCATGGAGCAAGAGACCCTTGGAAAAAAGGTTTAAACGCACTTCAGTCCCCACTCTATGAGCCAATTAGAGACATCTCGACATTCTGTCTTCCCGGTAAGGTGGCGTTTCTAGAAATTACCTCCATCACGCAGGTTTCGGAGCTGGCTGCCCTCTCCTGTCATGCTCTTTATTTTGTCCTGCACCTAGACATTTAGTTGAGGCTAGTTCTGTCTTTTATCCTTAAGGTGATTTCAGCTTTTCGCCTTAGCAAAGATGTTGTCTTACCTTCCTTCAGCCCTATGCCTGCTCATTCTCCTGAGAGAGTTTTGTACAAGCTGGACATTTTCAGAACTGTGCTGTCCTACTTGTCAGCCCATGCTCTGTTCAGAAATGCCTTTATCATTCTGGAAGGCCTGCGCAGAGACCTGGCCACCTCTAAGGCAACTATTGCTCACTGGATATGATCGGCCTATCTCATTGCATGTAGGGTGAAGGCCAGATCTCCCCCTTTCAGGGATAGGATGCCATTTATGCAGGTTGTGGAAGCCTCCTAGGTCTTCCCAACACCAGGCAACTGTTCTGCAAATCTGTAAGGCAGATTGGATTGCTCATCGGTTCACACTTTTTTTTAATTTAACAGGGTCTATATCTTATGTTGGCTCTTTATCTTACGTCGCCAGACACAAGTCTTGGCTGTCATTCAGACAACTGCGTAAGCGAGGGAGGTTCCTTCTGTGGCAGCATTAGGAGCAAGTTCCCTGAAAAATCTGTCTGTATGTTAGTTTAAGGCTGAAGTCACACCAGGGTATGGCATCCGATGCATGAGCATAGGATGCGATATGCTAATGACCTTCGGCTCCTGCTCTGCTGTGAGCTGGAGCTGAGTGTGCTGCGGAGGAGGTAGAGAAATTAATTAAGAAATTAATTAAGAAATTAATTAAGAAAGGGCAATGATGGTGGTAATGGAGAGAAGGCAATGATGGGGTGATGGAGAGGGCAATGATGGGGTAATGGGGAGAAGGCAATGATGGGGTGATGGAGAGGGCAAGGATGGGGTAATGGAGAGAAGGCAATGATGGGGTAATGGAGAGGGCAATGATGGGGTAATGGAGAGAAGGCAATGATGGGGTGATGGAGAGGGCAATGATGGGGATGGTGGGGAGAAGGCAATGATGGAGGTGGTGGAAAGGGCAATAATGGGGGTGGAGGGGAAGGAAATGATGGAGGTGGTGGAATGGGCAAGGATGGGGGTGGTGGAAAGGGCAATTATGGGGTTGGTGGGGGAGGAGGAAATGATGGAGGTGGTGAAAAGGACAATGATGGGGTGAGGGATAAGGCAATGATGGTGGTAGTGGAAAAGACAATGATGGGAGTGGTGGGGAAGAAGGCAATGATGGAAGTGGTGGAGGAGAAGACAATGATGGAGGTGGTGGAAAGGGCAATAATGGGAGTGATGGAGAGGGCAATGATGGGGTGGTAGGAGAGAAAGCAATGATGGAGGTGGTGGAAAAGGCAATGATGGGGTGGTGGTGGAAAAAGCAGTGATGGAGGTGGTAGAAAGAACAATGATGGGGTGGTGGGGGAGAATGCAATGATGGTAGTGGAAAGGACAATGATGGTGATGGTGGAAAGGGCAATAATGGGGGTGGTGGGGGAGGAGGAAATTATGGAGGTGGTGGAAAGGGCAATGATGGGGGTGGGAGAGAAGGCAATGATGGAGGTTGGGGAGAAGGCAATGATGGTGGTAGTGGAAAAGACAATGATGGGAGTGGTGGAGAAGAAGGCAATGGTGGTGGTGGAGGAGAAGACAATGATGGAGGTGGTGGAAAGGGCAATGATGGGAGTGATGGAGAGGGCAATGATGGGGTGGTAGGGGAGAAAGCAATGATGGAGGTGGTGGAAAGGGCAACAATGGGGGTGGTGGGGGAGGAGGAAATGATGGAGGTGGTGGAATGGGTAATGATGTGGTGGGTGAGAGGACAATAATGGGATGCAGGGGAGGAGGACAATGAGGGGTGTGGGGGATTGGGATGGGAAGAAGGGGGACTTATAATGGACTTAGGAACTGGGGGAGGTGGAGAAAGACATTATTATCGCTTATTATGTCCAACACAGTCCCTTAGTATATACTGTACTCACTTATTATGTCTCACACAGTCCCTTAGTATAGAGTGTATGTACTTATTATGTATAGCACAGTCACTTAGTATATAGTGTACTCACTAATTCTGTATAACATCATCCATAGTTACATAATTTCCTCTTTTATTATATTTAACACCGTCCCTTATTACGTACCATCCTCTCTAGTTATATAGGGTTCCATCCCTTATTATATAGCTTCCTCTGCTGTTATGTACAGTGCTGTCTCTTACATAGTGTATTCTTGTTAATTTTGTTATTCACAGCGCCCTCTTTTATTACATACTGTAGTCCCCTCTCTTTTTAGATATAAAATGACTGCTTGTGCAGGAGCCGGTGACCAGACGACCAGTCCATCAGGTCCTCCATTAGAAAAGAAGCTTTCCCATGCTCCATCAGCCATCATTGCATTATACAGTACAGACCAAAAGTTTGGACACACCTTCTCATTTAAAGATTTTTCTGTATTTTCATGACTTTGAAAATTGTACATTCACACTGAAAGCATCAAAACTATGAATTAACATATGTGGAATTATATACTTCACAAAAAAGTGTGAAACAACTGAAATTATGTCTTATATTCTAGGTTCTTAAAAGTAGCCACCTTTTGCTTTGATGACTGCTTTGCACACTCTTGGCATTCTCTTGATGAGCTTCAAGAGGTAGTCACCGGGAATGGTTTTCACTTCACAGGTGTGCCCTGTCAGGGTTAATAAGTGGGATTTCTTGCCTTATAAATGGGGTTGGGACCATCAGTTGTGTTGTGCAGAAGTCTGGTGGCTACACAGCTGATAGTCCTACTGAATAGTCTGTTAGAATTTGTATTATGGCAAGAAAAAAGCAGCTAAGTAAAGAAAAACTAGTGGCCATCATTACTTTAAGAAATGAAGGTCAGTTAGTCTGAAAAATTGGGAAAACTTTGAAAGTGTCCCCAAGTGCAGTGGCAAAAACCATCAAGCGCTACAAAGAAACTGGCTCACATGAGGACCGCCCCAGGAAAGGAAGACCAAGAGTCACCTCTGCTTCTAAGGATAAGTTTATCCGAGTCACCAGCCTCAGAAATCGCAGGTTAACAGCAGCTCAAATTAGAGAGCAGGTCAATGCCACACAGAGTTCTAGCAGCAGACACATCTCTACAACAACTGTTAAGAGGATACTTTGTGCAGCTGGCCTTCATG
The DNA here is from genome assembly GCF_051348905.1 of Ranitomeya variabilis. Taxonomy (NCBI): domain Eukaryota; kingdom Metazoa; phylum Chordata; class Amphibia; order Anura; family Dendrobatidae; genus Ranitomeya; species Ranitomeya variabilis. The sequence continues at coordinate 40,849,597 of NC_135239.1, read as the reverse complement.
GTAAAATAGCTGCTAGGAAACCACTGCTAAGGACAGGCAACAAGCAGAAGAGACTTGTTTGGGCTAAAGAACACAAGGAATGGACATTAGACTAGTGGAAATCTGTGCTTTGGTCTGATGAGTCCAAATTTGAGATCTTTGGTTCCAACCACCGTGTCTTTGTGCGACGCAGAAAAGGTGAACGGATGGACTCTACATGCCTGGTTCCCACCGTGAAGCATGGAGGAGGAGGTGTGATGGTGTCGGGGTGCTTTGCTGGTGACACTGTTGAGGATTTATTCAAAATTGAAGGCATACTGAACCAGCATGGCTACCATAGCATCTTGCAGCGGCATGCTATTCCATCCGGTTTGCGTTTAGTTGGACCATCATTTATTTTTCAACAGGACAATGACCCCAAACACACCTCCAGGCTGTGTAAGGGCTATTTGACCAAGAAGGAGAGTGATGGGGTGCTACGCCAGATGACCTGGCCTCCACAGTCACCAGACCTGAACCCAATCGAGATGGTTTGGGGTGAGCTGGACCGCCAAGTGAAGGCAAAAGGGCCAACAAGTGCTAAGCAGCTCTAGGAACTCCTTCAAGATTGTTAGAAGACCATTCCCGGTGACTACCTCTTGAAGCTCATCAAGATAATGCAAAGAGTGTGCAAAGCAGTCATCAAAGCAAAAGGTGGCTACTTTGAAAAACCTAGAATATAAGACATAATTTCAGTTGTTTCACACTTTTTCGTTAAGTATATAATTCCACATGTGTTAATTCATAGTTTTGATGCCTTCAGTGTGAATGTACAATTTTCATAGTCATGAAAATACAGGAAAATCTTTCAATGAGAAGGTGAGTCCAAACTTTTGGTCTGTACTGTACATCTGACAAGACAGGACGGTATGTAATAAAAAAACAGGGCTCTATATAATCCAATATGTAAGGGACGGTACTGTACATAACAAGAGCGGGCACTGTATAATAGAGGACGGTAATATACATAACAAAGGAGACTATGTAATATATACATATTTGTGTGTGGCTATATATATATATATATATATATATATATATATATATATATATATATATATACACTCAAAAAAATAAAAGGAACACTAAAATTCTGCATCTTAGATATCACTGAATGAAATATTCCAGTTGTAAATCTTTATTCATTACATAGTGGAAGGTGTTGAGAACAATAAAAGCTAAAAATGATCAATGTAAATCACAACTAGTATCCCATGGAGGTCTGGAGTTGGAATGATGCTCAAAATCAAAGTGGAAAATGAAGTTAGAGGCTGATCCATCTTCAGTGGAAGTGCCTCAAGACAAGGAAATGATGCTCAGTAGTGTGTGTGGCCTCCATGTGCCTGTATAACCTCCCTACAACGCCTGGGCATGCTCCTGATGAGGCGGCGGATGGTCTCCTGAGGGATCTCCTCCCAGACCTGGACTAAAGCATCCGCCAACTCCTGGACAGTCTGTGGTGCAACGTGACTTTGGTGGATGGTGCGAGACATGATGTCCCAGAAGTGTTCAATCGGATTCAGGTTTGGGGAACAGCCAGGCCAGTCCATAGCTTCAATGCCTTCATCTTGAGACATGAGGTCTGGCATTGTCCTGCATTAGGAGGAACCCAGGGCCAACCGCACCAGCATATGGGCTCACAAGGGGTCTGAGGATCTCATCTTGGTTCCTAATGGCAGTTAGGCTACCTCTGGTGAGCACATGGAGGGCTGTGTGCCCCTCCAAAGAAATGCCACCCCACAGTATTACTGACCCACTGCCAAACTGGTCATGCTGAAGGATATTACAGGCAACGGATCGCTCTCCATGGCATCTCCAGACTCTGTCATGTCGGTCACATGGGCTCAGTGTGAACCTGCTTTTATCTGTGAAGAGCACAGGGTGCCAGTGGTGAATTTGCCAATCCTGATGTTCTGTGGCAAATGCCAAGCGTCCTGCACGGTGTTGGGCTGTGAGCATAACCCCCATCTGTGGACATCGGGCACTGAGACCATCCTCATGGAGTCGGTTTCTAACCGTTTGTGCAGACACATGCACATTTGTGGCCTGCTGGAGGTCATTTTGCAGGGTTCTGGCAGTGCTCCTCCTGTTCCTCCTTGCACAAAGGCTGAGTTAGCGGTCCTGCTGCTGGGTTGTTACCCTCCTACAGCCGCCTCCAGATCTCCTGGTGTACTGGCCTGTCTCCTGTTAGCGCCTCCAGCCTCTGGACACTACGCTGACAGACACAGCAAACCTTCTTGCCACAGCTAGCATTGATGTGCCATCCTGGATGAGCTGCACTACCTGAGCCACTTGTGTAGGGTTGTAGAGTCCGTCTCATGCTACCACAAGTGTGAAAGCACAACCAACATTCAAAAGTGACCAAAACATCAGCCAGAAAGCATTGGTACTGAGATGTGGTCTGTGGTCCCCACCTGCAGAACCACTCCTTTATTGAGTGTGTCTTGATAATTGCCAATAATTTCCATCTATTGTCTATTCCATTTGCACAACAGTATATGAAATAATTGTCAAACAGTGTTGCTTCCTAAGTGGACATTTTGATTTCACAGAAGTTTGATTTACTTGGAGTTATATTCTGTAGTTTAAGTGTTCCCTTTATTTTTTTGAGCAGTGTATATATATATATATATATATATATATATATATATATATATATATATATATATATATATATATATATACAGGTCCTTCTAAAAAAATTAGCATATAGTGTTAAATTTCATTATTTACCATAATGTAATGATTACAATTAAACTTTCATATATTATAGATTCATTATCCACCAACTGAAATTTGTCAGGTCTTTTATTGTTTTAATACTGATGATTTTGGCCTACAACTCCTGATAACCCAAAAAACCTGTCTCAATAAATTAGCATATCAAGAAAAGGTTCTCTAAACGACCTATTACCCTAATCTTCTGAATCAACTAATTAACTCTAAACACATGCAAAAGATACCTGAGGCTTTTAAAACCTCCCTGCCTGGTTCATTACTCAAAACCCCCATCATGGGTAAGACTAGCGACCTGACAGATGTCAAGAAGGCCATCATTGACACCCTCAAGCAAGAGGGTAAGACCCAGAAAGAAATTTCTCAACAAATAGGCTGTTCCCAGAGTGCTGTATCAAGGCACCTCAATGGTAAGTCTGTTGGAAGGAAACAATGTGGCAGAAAACGCTGTACAACGAGAAGAGGTGACCGGACCCTGAGGAAGATTGTGGAGAAGGACCGATTCCAGACCTTGGGGAACCTGAGGAAGCAGTGGACTGAGTCTGGTGTGGAAACATCCAGAGCCACCGTGCACAGGCGTGTGCAGGAAATGGGCTACAGGTGCCGCATTCCCCAGGTAAAGCCACTTTTGAACCATAAACAGCGGCAGAAGCGCCTGACCTGGGCTACAGAGAAGCAGCACTGGACTGTTGCTAAGTGGTCCCAAGTACTTTTTTCTGATGAAAGCAAATTTTGCATGTCATTCGGAAATCAAGGTGCCAGAGTCTGGAGGAAGACTGGGGAGAAGGAAATGCCAAAATGCCTGAAGTCCAGTGTCAAGTACCCAGTCAGTGATGGTGTGGGGTGCCATGTCAGCTGCTGGTGTTGGTCCACTGTGTTTCATCAAGGGCAGGGTGAATGCAGCTAGCTATCAGGAGATTTTGGAGCACTTCATGCTTCCTGGCACCTGCTCACAGTGCCAAAACCACTGGTAAATGGTTTACTGACCATGGTATTACTGTGCTCAATTGGCCTGCCAACTCTCCTGACCTGAACCCCATAGAGAATCTGTGGGATATTGTGAAGAGAAAGTTGAGAGACGCAAGACCCAACACTCTGGATGAGCTTAAGGCCGCTATTGAAGCATCCTGGGCCTCCATAACATCTCAGCAGTGTCACAGGCTGATTGCCTCCATGCCACGCCGCATTGAAGCAGTCATTTCTGCCAAAGGATTCCCGACCAAGTATTGAGTGCATAACTGAACATTATTATTTGATGTTTTTTTTGTTTGTTATTAAAAAACACTTTTATTTGATTGGACGGTTGAAATATGCTAATTTATTGAGACAGGTTTTTTGGGTTATCAGGAGTTGTAGGCCAAAATCATCAGTATTAAAACAATAAAAGACCTGGCAAATTTCAGTTGGTGGATAATGAATCTATAATATATGAAAGTTTAATTGTAATCATTACATTATGGTAAATAATGAAATTTAACACTATATGCTAATTTTTTGAGAAGGACCTGTATATATATAGCTTTGTCGCCATAAAAGGAAAGGGGCCCAGACACATTTCTTGCACATGGGCCCCAAGCTGTAAGTGTCCACCCCTGCTCTAGCTTAAGTGTCTGGCTCTCTTAATATCCTTTTTCATTTTGCATGGCTGTTTAAATGCTCAGACATTGAGAGTATAGAGTGTTAGGCAATACTGTCATGATTTTTTTTAATTTGCTTCCAGAAGAGTGTTAATTTGCAAATTAAACTCATAAACTGATAACAATAAGATTATAATAACCTGCCACATCAATATAATATAACTAGTGATGAGCGAGTGTACTCATTGCTTGGGTTTTCCAGAGCACACTCGAGTGACCTCCGAGTATTTATGACTGCTCGGAGATTTAGTTTTCAGCTGAATGATTTACAGCTACTAGACAGCTTGAATACATGTGGGGATTCCCTAGCAATCAGGCAACCTCCAAATGTACATAGCCTGGCTAGTAGCTGTAAATCATTCAACTGCCGGGATGAAAACTAAATCTCCGAGCAGTCATAAATACTCGGAGGTCACCCGAGTGTGCTCGGGAAAATCCGAGCAAGGAGTACAGTCGCTCATCACTAAATATAACTGCTGCAAGATAAAATTTGCTTGAAGTCTAGAATTATATAAATTATTACAGTGTTTATAAGAATGCAAAAGTATCAGGTTTTCAGTAATGTAGAAGTGACTTCAGGTCAAAGCCCATTATTGTATATAATGAAGTCAATTTATTCTTTATAGGTATATCCGATTCCTTCTACCATTCTTGGAGTCTGCGGAACGTTATTTCATGGTTGGCCACAATGTTACATACTGTGTATTCACGGACAAAGTTAATGATGTAGTTAAACCCAAAATGGCCGATGGACGCATCTTGCAACTGCACAATGTGGCTGCTGACCAACGCTGGCAGGATGTGTGCATGAGAAGAATAGAAACCCTCACGATTTTCACCAAGGAGTATATGCCCAATGAGATAGACTACCTGATATGCGTCGATGTAGATATGGTATTCAATGATCATGTAGGAGTCGAAATACTTGGAGATTTGGTAGCTACTCTCCACCCAGGATTTTTTCTTACTGAACCAAAGTCCTTCACATATGAGCGTAGACCAATTTCTGCAGCATATATACCAGAAGGGGAAGGAGACTTTTATTACTCGGCCACACTGTATGGTGGAAAAGTGGAAGAAATGTACAAACTTAGTATGGAATGCCAGAAAGGTATTATGGAGGACAAGAAAAAAGGTATAGAAGCTGTGTGGCAGGATGAATCTCATCTGAACAGGTATCTGGTCTATAATAAACCTACTAAGATAGTTTCACCAGAGTACTTCTGGGATACCAACCTACCTAATGGTGAGTTCATCAAGAAAAAGCGATTCTTAGCCGTGCACAAAAACCATCAAGAAGTGAGGAACTAAAATGCTGTTATGTAAAGATAAAACGAAATATGTAATGTGTTCATCCGGTGGGGAACTAGAAGCAGTTCTACTCGTATATTTACAAGCTAGGAGTTAATTTATTGCACGCTTCTATCAAGGACATTGAACTTTACACTTTTCATTATGCATATGTCTCTTTGCTTTGATTGGGAATTTGAGAAATTTTCAATGTTCTTTAACTTCTAGAAGAACAGCAGAGAGGAAGACGCCTGACATAGAAATTTACATTTTCATGTTTTTTTTGCTTAGACACTGCTGTAAGCATTCTTTGTGTTACTTTAACATATACGAGTGATTGATTACAAACCACGCAATGGGGTGTAACCAAGGAGCAGACTGACCTCGCAATGGGGTGTACCCACGCACCAGACTGGGGTATGTACAGACTAATAGCAAACATAAATACCTGGTGTACCTCTCCTGCCTCTCCTACTTTGTGCATGAAAAAGCTCTGTAGTTAATACTGTTCGGGTAGCGCTATCCGATAGAGCTATCCATGAAGAAAGTGAACGGGTAGAGCTATCCCTTAGCCCTATTCCTAAAGGAAATGATCGGGTAGAGCTATCCAATAGCGCTATTCCTCAATGTTCCTGAGCATAAGCTATTTTACATGTTTGAGCGCACTTGGGATCTACCCTGTTCTGTTTGATGAATCCTGTCATGAATCACACTCTTTGAGTATCTCCAGGCTCTTTATTCACATCATCTCTCAACCTCCATTACATGAATCTGGTCTGCAACAACATCCAACAAGTTCCAAAACAACGAATATAGAACACACATAAAAGTAGTGAGACCCCTAGAGGCCACATGAACATATAACATATTGCTACATCCTTTCTCTTTTAACTGGAGGAACAATAAAAGATACTAAACTAAAGTATACTATGACAAAGTTAGAAATTAACCTAGTACATCCAGTTAGATATAATCTTTGAGGTGCGCCGGCTTTTTGCTAATTCTGCCAGCTCTGGTGATATAAGATGTGTCCCTTTCTACATCTGGTACATCTGGTAGTTCTTCTGATATTGTCTGTCTCTGGCCAGAGTCCTCACCCTGATGGTCAGCTGTCACTGTTGGTGCCTGACTTGTACTTTCTGCCTCGTTGTCTTGGGTGTCTGGATACTGTTCAAAAGGCCATGAATCATCTCTTTCTCGCGTTTTCCTCAAATATCTCCGATTCCTCCTTAGTCTTCTTCCGTCGTCTGTTAGAATTTCGTAGGACCGAGGTCCCAGTTTCTGGACAACCTTCGCCTTTCGCCAGTGTGTGTCAAATGTGCTGCTTGGCTGCAGCCGAATGTTGTCATTTCTCTGGAGCTCGGGCAGATCATTTGCAGATTTATTGTAATAGAAAGCTTGCCTCGCTTGATTCTTCTGTAATTTAGCTTCGATGTTTCCCAGCAGCTTTGGCTCTAACAGATGACACTCAGTTGGTACGAGTGTCTTTGTACGCCTACTCATGAGCCTCTGTGCCGGACTGCTGTCTAGGCCTTGGGTGGGTGTGTTTCTATGATCCAGTATAGACAGATATACATCAGCACCCGCCTGGTTTGCTTTCCGCATGAGTCTTTTGGCCGTTTTTACTGCTGACTCTGCTTTCCCATTACTCTGAGGATATCTCGGAGAAGACGTCTGGTGTTCAAATTCCCACTTCTTACTGAAAGTTTTGAATTCTTCCGACGTAAACTGTGCCGCATTGTCAGAGAAAACGATATCTGGAATGCCATACCTGGCAAAATGGGCCTTGAGTTTTTTAATCACTGTTCTCGCCCTTGTGTCCTGCACCAAATCAACCTCCCAGAAGTTAGAGAAATAGTCCACTGTAATCAGGTATTCTTTGTCATTCCATGGGAACAAGTCTGTTCCTATTTTTGACCAAGGCCTATGTGGAATTTCATGAGGTTGCAATGTCTCCTTTGGTTGCTTATCATTGCAGGATGCACATATTTCACATTGTGCTATGTAATTTTTTATGTGGTCATTCATTCCTGGCCAATAAACTGATTCTCGTGCACGACGTAGGCATCCTTCCATGCCTAAGTGAGAAGAGTGCAATGTTTTCAATATGTCTCTTCTGAGAACTTCAGGTATAACAGCCCTGTCTCCTTTAAAGATGATTCCTTGCTGCACTGACAATTCATCTCTTATGTGGAAGAATGGTGAGACTTCCCTCGGAGCATGCTGCTTGTATTTTGGCCAGCCCTGCAAGATGACAGTCTTTAAACTCTGGAGACTTTTATCCTTCTCTGTAAAAGTCTGGATTTGCTTGACCTTTTCTTTTGACACTGCAAGGTAGTTACACATGTTGATGGTTTCAATGTCTTCCTCCTCATCCTTTGTGCTAGGAAGGTAAGCTCTGCTTAGCGTATCTGCAAACAGTAAGTCTCTTCCTGGACAGTACCCGATGTCAACATCATATTTCTGAAGTCGCAACAGCATGCGCTGTAGTCTCTTTGGGGCATTTAGTAATGGTTTCTTTGTAATGCTCTCCAATGGTTTGTGATCCGACTGCACTGTTACCCGTCGACCATAGGTGTACTGGTGAAACTTCTCCATCCCAAATACCACAGCCAGTAGTTCCTTCTCAGTCTGCGCATATCCCTGCTCTGTTGTTGTAAGGGCTCTGCTTGCAGATGTAATTGGCTGTTTGTTCTGCATTAATGTGGCTCCAAGGCCTTTTTCCGAAGCATCACATTGTACCACCACTTCTCGATCTGGATCGAAATACTTTAGGGTTGCTGTATCTGCAATGCATTCTTTACTGCTCGGAAAGCCGTTTCCTGGCTTTCTGTCCATTCCCAGCGCACATCTTTGTGGGTTAGCTGTCTCAGTGGCTCACACATGTCTGACAGATGTCCGCAAAATTTTGAGAGGTAATTCACCATGCCCAAAAATCGTTGTACTCCAGAAACATCAGTAGGGGTAGGCAAATCTTGTATTGCTCTCACCTTTTCAGGATCCACTCTGACCCCAGTTGAAGTCAGTCGATGACCAATATAGGCCACTTCTGTCATTTTCAATTTGAATTTGTCCAAATTCAGCTTTATGTTTTTTTCTCTGCATCTGTCCAAAAATTGTATCATCTTCTGATCGTGATCCTTGATTGCAGATTCCATATTTTCACCTTCTCCCACTACCAGGATATCATCCGCTATTGTCTTCACTCCAGTAAGTCCTTCCAAAACCTGCATCAATTTCTGCTGGAATATCTCTGGAGCAGGTTTTAGTCCCATGGGCATTTTCAGCCATTTAAAGCGTCCAAATGGTGAAGAAAATGTTGTCAATAAGCTTGAATCTTCAGTCAGGGCCACATGCCAGAATCCATTTTTTACATCACATACAGAAAATATTTTAGCCTTTGATAAATCTGGTAGGACATCATCTAATGTTGGCATTAGGTAATGGTTTCGTTTCAGCGCCTTGTTGAGTGGCTTAGGATCAATACATATTCTTAACTTGCCCGATGGTTTCTGCACTATGACCAAACTGCTGAGCCAATCTGTGCTCTTATGGACTGGTGCTATCATGCCTCTTCTCTGTAGATCTTGCAGTTCTACTTTCAGCGGTTGCATTAAAGCTACAGGCACTCTTCTTGTGGGTAATCTGGTGGGCTGCACTGTGTTGTCAATTTCTAGCCTATATTTACCTTCAAAGCACCCATCACCTTCAAATACATCAGCATACTCTGCTTTTATTTTCTGCATGTCCAAGTTGTGCTCTGCATTTAGTTTTGGATTTTGTATATCCTGGGCAACTTCAACAGACATAATGTTCTGAGACTGTTCTTTTATTAAGTCCATTGCCTGAACTGCTTTTACTCCCAGTAATGGTACATGGTTACCACCCCGTAACACGGTAAATTCAACTCTATAACTCTTTCTGTTACATGGGTTTCGTATTTTTAGCTTACATGTCCCCATTGGTTTCAGAACACTTTTGTTGTACATCACCAGTACCTTGTCAGTTGGCTCAATAGAAACCTGTTTGTTTAGCAGATCAAATGAAATTACATTGCAGCTTGCCCCACAATCCAGCTGAAATCTAATGGGCTTCTCATCCAACAAGAATGTTGCATAAAGCTGCTTGGCATCCTTCACTACTGCCTGCCCGACTACATTGACTTTCTCTGTTGTAGACTGCATTTGTAGCCATGTAATGTCCTCTGCACTGTCAGTGTCTGGTGTCACAGTGTGGAGCTGACTGTACTGTTTGCCTCTTCCCTGCCTGCAGACAGCAGAGGAATGATTCTTCTTGCCACATGACCTGGAGGTTTCCCCATATGCTGGACACTTGGTTTTGTCTCTCTCATGTCTTTTCCCACAATACTTGCAGTGGACAGTGTTTATAGGGTAGTCTGGTCCTGTCTTTCCTTTCATAGATACTGCATGTACCTTGTCATCATCATTCTCACTGGTGCCTGCCATCATCTTCAGGCTGTGCTGTGTGAGCTCAGCAGCCCTGCAGATTTGCATACATTTCTCTAAAGTCATGCCTTCCTCTCTCAGTAATCTTTCTTTGAGATGACTGTCCTTTATGCCACACACCATTCTGTCCTTGATTAGACTGTCCCTGATCTCTCCAAAGCCACATGTTTCTGCAAGTCTCCTCAGCTCTGTCAGATATCTGTCCACATTTTCACCATCCTCCTGATGTCTTGTGAAAAACTTACTGTATATCTTTCCACTGTCTCATTCTTCTTTGGGTCACAGTGTTTATCAAATGCCTGATCAAATGCCTGCACAATGTCTGCTAGGAGGAGGTTGTCTGTGTCTGGGAGCAAGGTGTGGGCTAATTCTCTGCCATTTTCCCCAATTAGGTAATAAAACAGCTTTACTTTCCGTTTATCGTCAGTGGGGCCCACAGTCAGATCCACATACAGTGTAAACTCTTCCTTCCAATGTCTCCAGGTCTGGGACAGATTACATGAAGTGACATCCAGTCTCTGAGGGGGCTTCAGACCAGTCTCCATTTTGCTGTACTGTCAGGGAATCTGTACTTACAGTTGCAGTGATCTGTGCAGTTCCAGCCTCATATAAGCTCTGAGAATTTGCAGGTTCTGTGCCCGGCTGCCACCATGTTCTGTTTGATGAATCCTGTCATGAATCACACTCTTTGAGTATCTCCAGGCTCTTTATTCACATCATCTCTCAACCTCCATTACATGAATCTGGTCTGCAACAACATCCAACAAGTTCCAAAACAACGAATATAGAACACACATAAAAGTAGTGAGACCCCTAGAGGCCACATGAACATATAACATATTGCTACATACCCCCAAGGCCCTGCCCATGCCCAATGTTTGGTCCGCAGACCGCGGCTAGGAGTTAGTTCCGCTTTTGTGTACAAAATTTTTTGTCTTTTACAATTGTTAAAAAGCTTAATAAAAGACTTATTTGTACACACAGTTGACAGTAAACCATTTGTCAACGTTAGGAATAAGTTTACCTTGCTTCTGTGTCTCAAATATTTTGACCCTTATTTGTTGGCTTTTTCTTCCCCTTGGAGAAAGCCACATATAACTGCCCGTGTGAAAACAACGGGAGAGGCGAATAAATTCCTACAACATCCAAGGACTGTCCCTGAGATTTATTTATGATCATTGCAAAAGCCAACATGACAGGAAATGTCAGAAAGGTATGTAGCGTAGCGCCTACTACGTGTCTTGGGGAACACTCGCTTGGCAGCAGAATCAAAGCACTCGGGCACGGTTTTCTATCAAAAACAGTCTTTTCGGTTTATTTCACACAATGTAAACCACATCCACAGGAACTTGGTAACAGTTTGAACACAGTCTGCATATATTCATCTTTACCACAGTTCGTCTCTTACCCCGGTCAGCATTATACACAGTTTTCAGACCGTTACCCGTTGGCAACCTTTACGGGTTCCTGGACACCCCTTGGCCTCCGAGGTGCCCATACACAATGTCTCTTACTCTGACCCCGGTCAGTGTCACACGGTTCCTTCCCGTTACCTGTTGGTGCCACACAGGTTTCCTGGATCCCTCTTCTCCACAGAGGTATCCATCAGACGTTTCTCACTCACACTGACTTCAGGTCAGTCCCAGGTCCTCAACACAGACCTCCCAGGTCTACGGTCTCCAGGTGCTTCCAGGACGACTCCACTCGCCGGAGCCTCCAACACCAACCGTCCGTGCTATGTCCAGCACACAGGCTCTCCAGCCTGGAATGGTCACTGTGTGCTTCCAGGACGTCTGTCCCCACCTGGGACCGTCCAGCACACAGGCCACTTTGCAGTGTCCTGCCAGGACACACGGAAGTGTGTCTGCAGCGCCCCAGAGTCCTGGTCGTTGCAGTACTGTGGCTCCGCCACTAAGGGGAGCCATGGTGCGTTCGATGGCACTGAAGGAGTTCCTCCAATCAGGTATCACAGACACCAATATGTTTCACAGCTGGGCCTCCGGGGGGAGCTAAGGGTGCTATTCATTAGGCCACTCCCCACCATAGTGGGTAAACTGGGGGTCAGGCAGGAAGTTAGTAGAGAAAGCTGACTGGATCGAACGAAGCAACACCTAGTGAGAGAGGGTGTTGTGGAGGAAGAGACAGTAGGGTCTCTGCCAGGGGTGGGATCCTGGCAGAGGCTTGGCATTGAAAGAACGTAACGGGACCGTGCCTGCTCAGAATAGCGGCGGTGCCCTAAGAAAGGATTAGAAGCGAGATAGATTGTGCTGAGTGAGAAACGAAATCGAGCAGAAGGAGAATACCAGCAGGGGTTTTGTTGAAAGAGGCAGCACCTTGCTGAGGCGCATTACCGGTGGCCGGAACGCCGAGGGAGTGGAATAATATACAGCTTTAAGCCATACTCCAAACAGCGGCAGGACAGTCAGTCTCAGGCGGGCTGTCTACCACATATCACCTATGAAGTCTTGGGGGGCAATTGCGGGAGAGGGGCGTCTCTAGGGTCCCGGAAGAACTCCAGGCCTACCTGACAAACGGGTGCCGTTCTTACTGTAACATCAGGAAGAGACGGAAGATTAGCAGAAGATCAGTTAATCGAGTTGTGAGGGAACTTAAGAAACAGACACAACAGTTGCGGGGTACTTTCCGTAAGCACAGCAGGGAAGGACTACAACACAAAGCGTTAAGAAGGAAGGCACTGATTTCCACCTGTGAGGAGAACTCTGGAGGTGCCATTGGACCGGCCGGACTTGCGCAGCCTGGTGGGCCGGATTCCGGACTGAGGACCGAGAGATCTCCAGTAAAGAGGTAAAGAGACTGCAACCTGGTGTCCTCGTTATTTACCGCGACCTGCACCCCACAACTGCACCGCTACACCACCGTTAACAGCACCTATTTACAACGGACGTCCCCCACTGACAGACAGGGCCACGGACCGGGTCTAGCCACCGTGACAACCCCAGGACTGAGATCCCAGAGGCCCGGCTCCGGGTACCCCTCGGCCCTGCGGCGGTGTGGGGGCGCTCCGCAACTTGGCGTCACGAACAGGATCTACTTAAGCCTGAAGAATCAGGTCATGTGTGCCTAGAGACTGTGATTTGTTGTGCATGAACTGTAACTTTATTGAAAAGACTGTGTTGTGCCATTTGCCGCCAAAATCCGCCGCCATTGCAGCGCTGAGGAGAGCGCAGGAAGAGAAGAGGGGCGTGGAGTGGGCGTAGACAAGTTGGAGAGCGCGAACAACAATGGCCGCCCAGTCTAAATATTTCTGCACGGTGAGGACGTGTCCGTCAGCAGCAGAGATCCGCCTCCTAATTCTTAATGGGGGGCGGAGGCAGAGAAAACGAAACCGCTCCCGAAGGAGAGAGCGGGAAAAAGACCAGGAAGTGACCCGCGTGGAGGACGCTATGGCCAGCAGCTCCGAACCCGACAGTGGGGTTGAAGTGGAAGTCTCCCCCGACTACCCGGATGAGCCCAGTAGCCCGTCCTCCGTGGATAACACCAGATTCCTGAGAGCTGAGATGGAGGACTTATATAACCAGCTCCTCCAACTGAATGTGAGAGTCCAGGCTCCGCACCCGGTGGAGCCGGTAGAGGGTTCCCGGACATCGGAGTTCTCACCGGAAGAACCAGCGGGACCTGCTACGGAAAGTGAACTCGTACCAGTTGGTGAGTCCGCCGATCCTGCCCCGCCAGCCGAGGGTGTGTTAGTGGGTCCTGTAGCGGCACCACCTCTCCCGGGGACCCACAGACTCCAACGCCTGCTACCATGGGAGGAAGCCACGGGCATGGAACACCGTATGCGAGCCCCAATCACCCCTACTCCCTTGCTGTGTGAGGTCCACGCGGAGCGCACGGTGTGCCGCTGGGTGAACCCCGGATCCAATCTTATGGGGTTCCCCGGGGTGGAGACCCAGAAGGGGGAGATGGTACAGGCCCTAAGCTGGGAGGAATACCAAATCCAGCTAGAACATCGGTGGCGAGAGGAGGAGAAAGTACATCAGGCTGGGCGGGAGGCCCACCATCAAAAGGATTTGGCGGTCAAGGATCGGGCCCGCAAGGACCCCACCACTCACCAGGCCCCGCGCAGGCAGGGCATCGTCACCACCTTTAAGCTCCAAGGAGGCTGGGGCTTTATTAAGGAACCGGGGCTATATGCGGAGATCTTTGTCAACCGATGGGATGTTGAGTCACACCTTAGAGAGGGCCACCCCGATCGGGACCTCTACCCGGGGGATAGCGTTACTTACACCCGGCATTTTGGGGAAAAGGGATGGTTTGCTCTGAACGTCTACAAGAAAGAGAAACCAGCCCCTGTAGCCAAGGTGCCACCGTGTGATCGATCCGTAACCACCCCGGTCGGCCCCACCTGTCTGATCACAAAACCTGCGATCTGCCGCATGACCCCCGCAACCACCGTAGTGGTCAAGGAAGTGCCTTTCCAAGTGACCAATGTTCCTGATGTACCAGCGCAGAAAGACGTGGGAACGCAGACCCTCATCACCGCACACGATCTGGTTGTGCAACAGACCCGCACCCATGGGGTGTACCTGGCCGCGGGAGTGAATCTGGAACCTGACCTGCCTGTATTGCAGGGGTTCCCCCGCCAGGTGGCGCCTCGTGGGGGATTCTGAATTGAATGCTCTTTTATGAAAATGTAAATAGTTACTGTTTGTTCTTTAAGTTGCTGCTAAACCCGTCCAGGGTAAACTTTAAAAAAAAAAAAAAGGTGACCCCTTTGTTGACCCGGGGTCACTATTGTTGTTTTCTTGAAGTTTTGCACAAAGTTTCACAAACTGCGAAATCATGGACTGTGCATGATTTGAACTTTCTTGTAAATAGTTTGCACCTTCTTAAAGGTGCTTCCTACTGGTTTTGTTTAAAGACATTTTGCGAAGATACCATTCCGGAGCCTTTGCATGGACTGGTAGGCTGAGAAGAAGAGCTACCTCAGAAAGACTTGATCTCCTCTTAAAGGGGAGGTTAGAATTGAACTTGAAAGTGATACTGTTTTAGAACAGTAATGTCGAGATAATGCTTTGAAGAAAATGTAACTGTTTTTCATGGAAAAGTTATGTGTGTTTAATTTGTTTAAAATGTGAAACCTAGATAATGTTCTTTGAAGAGAAAGATGCAGAAAGCCCGTAGGGGTAGATGTAGAGTTCCGTTTAACTGAAAGTAAAGAAGTAATAACGAAGGTGAGGATAGAAGGTAAACCCTGCGTCCCCATAGAAAGTTAGTTCGTTACTAAGGACAGAAAGTAGACCCGTAGGGGTTAGTGAGTGAGTCCTTATAGGAGCCAAGCAGAGTGGGCTCCATGCTCTCAAATTAAAAGGAATGTTATGTCTATACTATGTATAGTAGAGAAAGGCAGTAGGCCCTGGCTGAACAGGGCGGTCCTGTAAAAGAAAGGAGAGGCAGTAGGTCTGGTGCCATAGGGACAGGCGGTCCTGCAGGTTCAAAGTAGGAGAATGTGAAGTTACCTTGCCCTGTAATGTGATTATAGGAAGGCCTTTGATAAACTAAGAGTGTATGTTTCTTAAAGGCAATGTTAATTTATTGTTCCAGCATTTGCACTTAGTAGAATACCCGGTTGGGTAATGAGAGTTAATTGTAGCCTGTTGCTATGATATTTGATTATGTTTTGTAACGTTAAAAGTGTCCTCACCTCCCATAAAGGGAAGCCTGTTCAAGTATGCTTATTGTTTTGCACTCAACAAATTTGTATGTCTTTTTGCTAACCTGTATTGTTGTTTTCTTCCCAGTCCCGGAGTACTGTGTTTAACCAGGGGGGAGTGTAGCGCCCCAGAGTCCTGGTCGTTGCAGTACTGTGGCTCCGCCACTAAGGGGAGCCATGGTGCGTTCGATGGCACTGAAGGAGTTCCTCCAATCAGGTATCACAGACACCAATATGTTTCACAGCTGGGCCTCCGGGGGGAGCTAAGGGTGCTATTCATTAGGCCACTCCCCACCATAGTGGGTAAACTGGGGGTCAGGCAGGAAGTTAGTAGAGAAAGCTGACTGGATCGAACGAAGCAACACCTAGTGAGAGAGGGTGTTGTGGAGGAAGAGACAGTAGGGTCTCTGCCAGGGGTGTGATCCTGGCAGAGGCTTGGCATTGAAAGAACGTAACGGGACCGTGCCTGCTCAGAATAGCGGCGGTGCCCTAAGAAAGGATTAGAAGCGAGATAGATTGTGCTGAGTGAGAAACGAAATCGAGCAGAAGGAGAATACCAGCAGGGGTTTTGTTGAAAGAGGCAGCACCTTGCTGAGGCGCATTACCGGTGGCCGGAACGCCGAGGGAGTGGAATAATATACAGCTTTAAGCCATACTCCAAACAGCGGCAGGACAGTCAGTCTCAGGCGGGCTGTCTACCACATATCACCTATGAAGTCTTGGGGGGCAATTGCGGGAGAGGGGCGTCTCTAGGGTCCCGGAAGAACTCCAGGCCTACCTGACAAACGGGTGCCGTTCTTACTGTAACATCAGGAAGGGACGGAAGATTAGCAGAAGA
Organism: Ranitomeya variabilis; assembly: GCF_051348905.1. NCBI lineage: Eukaryota > Metazoa > Chordata > Amphibia > Anura > Dendrobatidae > Ranitomeya > Ranitomeya variabilis. The sequence goes on along the minus strand of NC_135239.1, from coordinate 40,832,938 downwards.
TCAGTTAATCGAGTTGTGAGGGAACTTAAGAAACAGACACAACAGTTGCGGGGTACTTTCCGTAAGCACAGCAGGGAAGGACTACAACACAAAGCGCTAAGAAGGAAGGCACTGATTTCCACCTGTGAGGAGAACTCTGGAGGTGCCATTGGACCGGCCGGACTTGCGCAGCCTGGTGGGCCGGATTCCGGACTGAGGACCGAGAGATCTCCAGTAAAGAGGTAAAGAGACTGCAACCTGGTGTCCTCGTTATTTACCGCGACCTGCACCCCACAACTGCACCGCTACACCACCGTTAACAGCACCTATTTACAACGGACGTCCCCCACTGACAGACAGGGCCACGGACCGGGTCTAGCCACCGTGACAACCCCAGGACTGAGATCCCAGAGGCCCGGCTCCGGGTACCCCTCGGCCCTGCGGCGGTGTGGGGGCGCTCCGCAAGTCCACCCCGACGGACACTTACGAACACTCACATTCCTCCATGTGCTCCACACACCTCCTTTACATAGGTGTAACCACACCCAGGTACCTGTCACATGGCTAGTCAGGTGAGCGTGACATCACCACAGGTCCTTGCACACCATATATATGCCTCAATGCATATCTCAAGGAGCACACACACAGCGCCCCCTAGCTGCCACAGGGGTCGCTATACCACAGGTATTATGGAGGACAAGAAAAAAGGTATTGAAGCTGTGTGGCAGGAGGAATCTCATCTGAACAGGTATCTGGTCTATAATAAACCTACTAAGATACTTTCGCCAGAATACCTCTGGGATACCAACCAACCTCATGGTGAGTTCATCAAGAAGAAGCGATTCTTATTAGTGCACAAAAAACTATCAAGAAGTGAGGAACTAAAATGTTGTCATGATGAAATATATAATGTGTTCCCACAGTCAAGACCTAGGAGCAGTTCTAACTTTATGTCTGCATGCTATAAGGTGATTTATGGCATTCTCCCAACAAGGACATTTAACTTTATATTTAATCTTGTACGTGTTGATAATACTTTGAGTGGAGAGGACCATTGCAAAGAGCAAACAATGTTGCTGCTTTTAACATGATGCATATGTTTCTTTGCTATAGTAATCTGACATTTTTAAAATTTTCTTTAAAGGGGATCTAGCAGCAGGCTTTCACACCACAAACTATGTATACAGTATGTGCATGTAGCTTTTTCCAAGACAAGTCCAACAATACCTTTACCAGGGCAGTCCATTCCTCTGTTACTGGGAAATCAGAATTTTAATTGATATGCAAATTAGGTTGAAGGGCTATGGTAGATCTGAATCCTTTATCACTCAAACTCTATTCCTCCCCTAGCGTCACCTCCTCCTATTTGACTGTTTCTTGCCTGAAATCACACAGAGGCTGTCAGTCAAGCAGGAGGAGGCGGCATTGGGCGGGAAATAGATCTGGTGTGACAGAGGCTTCAGGTCTATCATAGTCCCTCAAACTCATTTGCACATCAAGTTAAATACTGATTTCTCAGTAAAAGAGGAAGAGAATGGCCATGGAAAGGTATTGCTGGACTTCTCTCTAAAACATCTGTGCCGCTTCCTGTAACCTCTTTTTCTGCTTTAACTGTTAGACAGCGTCACACTTTTGTTACGGGTGATCCATGACTTCGTCAGTCCTGTTTTATTCCTGAGACTTTTTGTACCCCTAGAACAGGGAGCTATAGGATTAATTGGTTTTGATTACTCCTTTCTGAGTGTCCTGGGCTGGCCTGACAGCTATATAAACCCTTGGGTGTTTGACTTCCACTGCCAGTCAATAAGTTCTGCTTACCTGGATGGCAGCTCTAGTTTTTGCACTGGTGTGGACTTCCTGATTTCTCCCATTTTCTGAACTCGGCTTTAATTTTGACCATCCACTTGTCTTACAATTTATTTATTTTCCCTGATGTGACCTTTTATCATTGATCCTGCATGGTGACCCTTCTTGCCTCTGTTTTGCTCCTCCGGAAGGTAGTCCTTCCGTGGAAACAATCCAGTGAACCTTAATGTAAACCAAGATTACTGTAAATGGGTTACCCCCTTAAAGGGAACCTATCACCCCGTTTTTTAAAGATTAGATAAAAATAGTGTGAAATAGGGGCAGAGCTGGGCTTTACATTACTGCCTTTTTGGTGCTTTTACACCCCCGTTAGGCTGCCGAAATACCTTTGTGAAGTGGCCGTTTTGTCCTGTCACTCAAGTTGGTCAGGTCGGATGGGCGTGGTCACAGCGCTGTTTCTCCCCCAGATCAGGCTCATCATTACGTTGGTGGCGTAGTGGTGTGCGCATGTCCAAGGTCCCGAATCCTGCACAGGGGTGTGAAAATAGCAGCGATGTCCGTTATTCCATTGGTGGTCGGTGGGCGCGGCCATCTTGCTTTGGCCGCGCGTGCGCAGAAGCGGCGCTCTGCTGGCCGCGGCTTCAGGAAAATGGCCGCGGGCATCCGCGCGTGCGCAGATGGCTATCGCGGCTGCCATTTTCGTGAAGCAGAGTTCGCATCTCGGCTTCACGAAAATGGCCGCCGCGATAGCCATCTGCGCACGCGCGGATGCCTGCGGCCATTTTCCTGAAGCCGCGGCCAGCAGAGCGCCGCTTCTGCGCACGCGCGGCCAAAGCAAGATGGCCGCGCCCACCGACCACCAATGGAATAACGGACATCGCTGCTATTTTCACACCCCTGTGCAGGATTCGGGACCTTGGACATGCGCACACCACTACGCCACCAACGTAATGATGAGCCTGATCTGGGGGAGAAACAGCGCTGTGACCACGCCCATCCGACCTGACCAACTTGAGTGACAGGACAAAACGGCCACTTCACAAAGGTATTTCGGCAGCCTAACGGGGGTGTAAAGGCACCAAAAAGGCAGTAATGTAAAGCCCAGCTCTGCCCCTATTTCACACTATTTTTATCTAATCTTTAAAAAACGGGCTGATAGGTTCCCTTTAATGACCGCCAATACATCTTTTAACTGACCTCAGATATAAGAGAATAGCCTCCCCATACAGGTGACAATCCAGCATCTGTCGGCTGTACACTACAGCTGACAACTTGCTGCATCACCCACAGTGTTTGCACCGTTCAAATCTGTTTAACCCCTTAGATGCTGCTGTCAATAGTGACTACACCATATAAATGCTTGACAGAGTGTGGGGGGCTTCCTATTTATCCCAAATGAAGCCCTCACATCATGATTGTATGGTCCTGATGTTTGCCATGGCAATTCATGACCAAATAGCGGTCTTAGAGTCTGACGGCTGTTGCAACCTGTTCAGAAGTTAGCGGCGTTTAGGTGGTAAAAATACACATTTTCATTTCTGTCATGCCACTTTGCATTAATTCCTGAAAATCACCTGAAGGGTTAATAAACTACCTGACAGCAGTTTTTAGTATGTCGGGGGGTGCCGTTTTTATAATGGTATAACTTTTGGGGGTTTCCCAATATATAGGACCACTAGAGGCACTTCAAACATGGATAGGTCCCTGAAAAAATAAATTTTGTAAATTTCCTAGGAAAAAATGAAAAATTGCTGCTACATTTTTAAACGAAAATAAAAGAACATTTTACAAATGGTGCTGATGTAAAGAAGGCATGTGGGAAATGTTATTTATTAATGTTTTTCTGTGGTATGACTATGTAGATTAAAGGGATAATTATTCAAAGTTTGAAAATTGCTAATTGTTTAACATTTTCCTCAAATTTCTGATATTTTTTATAAATAAAGACAAAACATATTGGCCTAAATTTACCATTATCATAAAGTATAATGTGTCACGAAAAAAACAATCTCAAAATCACTGGGATATGTTGCAGCGTTCCAGAGTTATTACCACATAAAGTGACACTGGTCAGATTTCAAAAATTTGGCTCCGTCAATAAGGGGTTAAAGGAGAAGTTTGGGGTTCCTCTGGTATCTGTCAAGCGGAGTGGTTTATTTCATGTCTATCCAAGGTACTATTTTTGAGCCTGTGGCATCTGTCTGTCATGACAAGATACATGCACATACTGTATAAATAGTTTGGGGTGTGAAACAGTGCTTCTAAAAGAATTTTATGGCTAATGTAACCCCAGAAAGGGAGGCACGTGACATAGGAATTCACATGTTGGTGGTTTTATTTTGAGTCATTGAATCATACACACCCCCTCAGACATTTTGTCTTTTTCTATATAGTACATCTTAAGAAGCAGGAGAATGATCGAGGACATTATACTGGAGTACTAAGCATTGTCGCTGTGAATCCAGCACTAGGAGATAAATCATTTAAAATAAAACAACACTGTCTGCATTTCTCTGATGCCAATACTCTCTCCTTCTCCTTCCACCTTTCTTCTCTATCGACGTTAATAAGCAACTCTAATCTGATCCCTCAGCTAACTGGCAGAATAAATGGCTCATAAGTAGAGAAAGAAGAATATTTATTAGGGTGTATTACAGTTTCCTTTTTTGCTTGTTCTGTTGATTTTTGCACACTTTGTTAAAATGATAGACTCTTTAGCATGGAATTAAAGCACTTTGTTGCATTTTACTGTAAGTTAAATAAACAAGTATTTATATTTAATGTAGATGCAAGTAATGTTTTGTAAAATCAAGATTATTTTTCTAGGTAAACTCATGAAAATGCGTAAAAACAGATATGAAAATGGTCGTTAGTTTGTGGCCAGGTATTGGTGGAGGATGTGTAATCGGATGTAGCGTGGCGACTATACACCTTATTGTGTTCCGAAGCGGGTTGCCCATTTGTGAAAAAAACTATTAACATAATTTCCTGAATTTCTCTCCCATTGAGGCAGAAAAAAATGCAATTTTTCAATCAATACTAATAAAAAGCTAATCAACAAATATATCAGAGAAGAAGTACATATTTTATTGAATGGGGCATTATTTATTGTGAAAATAGCCTATCCATTGGAAGGGGTTCTACAGGGTAAGTCAAACATTGCTGGTCTCTTCTACAAATAGCACCACATCTTGAAAAAAAAAAACACAAAAATTGAGCTTAACTTGAGTTGGTACACATGCAGAGGTTAAACGCATGTTCACATTGGCCACAAAACATTAAAACCTACAAGAAAAAAAAGTAAGCAAAAACCCTGATATAACTACGTAAAAAAGCTAAAGTGCATTTAAATAACGCAGAGTTTTTAGTAATACTGTTTTTTGATCAAAAAATAGCACAAAAGCCATCCCACCACGACAAGGTAACTCTGATCGGGACAGTCCTACACTGTCTAATATTAAAACCTTACCATGTGCCAATGTTGACCTCAGTGTGAATAAGGGCAGACAAAAGGACTGGGCCCAACCAGTGAAACACTAGACTGTGGAAGCCTTATATATAATCTCTAGCTCAGAAACAGGGAGGCCACACCCTGGCTTGCACAGAATGCAACAATACAGAGAAAGAAAAAAACACAATAAAGACTGCTATAAAGACTGGTACTCCTCTGGTACTCCTAGCTACAATACCACACACATCTCATGGACAAGTGTGACTAATTTTCTGGAAGAACACAGCCATGTTTTGTAATTTTAGACAACTGCTTTAAGGGAACACAAGTGACACTGCTGTGTTAAAGAAGCACTGCCATCAAAGTAAATACATTGTAGTTGTCCCCATTGATTATACCAGTGTTTCTCAACTCCAGTCCTCAAGACCCACCAACAGGTCATGTTTTCAGGATTTCCTTAGTATTGCACAGGTGATAATTTCATTACCTGCTCAAGCATTAATTCCATCACCTGGGCCATACTAATGAAATCCTGAAAACATGACCTGTTGGTGGGTCTTGAGGACTGGAGTTGAGAAACACTGGATTATACGGTGATGTATATGGCACAACCCCTTTAAGAGCGACCTAGTTCAGACAATGCTGGCATGGATCAACGTGCACGAGCATAAGCCATGCATGCAAAGAATTGCACAGATGTGACACACGTGACAATATCACATAATCATCTACATGATTGATTTATTTCTTTAGTAAGAGGGTCCGGAGCTTTCTTTAATATGCATCGGGTGCGTGGTAGGTGGGCTTGTGTATATAGGGCACTGACACACCACTTATCCTCCCATCGCTATCTCGCGGTATCCGTCCCTCTGAACTCTTCGCATAAAAATCCTTCTTTGCTGCTCGCTAATTCGTGGTCTTCTACGTCTTAATGGTGGTAATGAGTCTAGTGGGTTTATAGTCAAACCTGTAGGAAATGAATAGTACAGTTATCATTTATGGAGGAACGTACACCAGGAATAAACGGTGTCCTCTGCTTACACCAGGTATTTGTTGGCTACATCCCATGGTGAGAGACAACTTGGCCACAGAATGCCCCATGGGCCTTTACCTAACCCTCTTCTTGTGGTGCCTATGGAGAGGGGTGGCGCTATGTGCGTTCAGTCCATAGTGAAGAGGGATGAATTTCCTGAACTTTAGAAAGTACTGGAGCAGAACTGTATGGCAGGGGTGATTGTATGGGGGGCAAGGAAAACCTGAGTAGTTCCTAAATTTTTTCTAGAAACAGCTGGAATGGGACTGAGCTGCAATACCAGACACAGCCTATTAACTAAAATGGCGCTGTTTATAGAAAAAAATACAACCCTTTCCAATCCAATCTACCTCCCATGTAAGCAGTGTTTTTAAGTAACCAAGTATCATGTATCTAAACGTATTTGGGTCCAATTATGGCCATCCTCCCTCTCCCTGTTAACACTGAACACTTTGAAGAAACTTCCCAAAGTATCGAAAGACAAGTAAAGTTTCTAATATTTTTACACAAATATGATGAACACCAACATTTTGGATTTTTTAAGGCACACAAAAAAAAAAAATTCCCCCATATATTCCCGTTATTTGGTAGGTAATTGAATGTGCATCTAGTCTCTGATCACCCCATGGAAACCTTGAGTGAGTGACCATCCGAGTGCATGAGCCAAAGGCTAACTGAAACATGGCGGCCGTTAAAGACGGTTTAAGACTAACCCAAGCAAGAAGGAGGATCCTCTGCTCTGAGGAAGAAACGCTGTACTTATTTGGAAGGTTAGAGAGAGGGGTACAGGGGATCTTAGACTTCATTATCAGCCCACCAAACTCCCCATCCGAGACTAGAAAATCTAGAACGGTTTTCTTCTTTAATTTTAGAGGACACTAATTCTCATATTGGGCCAAGATGTTTCTGGGTTGTGGAATTTGAAGACCCTGGAAGAAACCTACATAACCATGGAGATGATCATACAATGTCAGCATCAGTGATTTTAGAAGCCCTTTTCACCTCTATGTATTAAAATGGGTAGTTTTTGTACACTTTTTAGGAGATGATGTTGCAAATTTTGGATGGGACATTTTAAAGGAAGATCCCAACATCCACTAACAGCCTCCGATCATGAAAGGCACCTGACCACAAAATTTACGTTTTGGCAGAGATATAATACTTATGGGCGGCTTTTCTCCAAATATTTCTAAATATCTACTATATAATTGTCTAAGGTTCACTTCCGTCTGTCCTTCTGTCTGTCTGTCTGTCTGTCACGGATATTCATTGGTCGCGGCCTCTGTCTGTCATGGAAATCCAAGTCACTGATTGGTCGTGGCAAAACGCCCACGACCATTGCCACGACCAATCAGCGATGGCCATAGTCTGGCAGCGAAATGGCCGCTGCTTTAGTGCCCTGCAGTCAGCGCTGAGCACTCACACAGGGTTAATGCCAGCGTTAATGGACCACGGTGTAACGCACTCCATTAACGCAACTATTAACCCTGTGTGACCAACTTTTTACTATTGATGCTGCGTATGCAGCATCAATAGTAAAAAGATCTAATGTTACAAATAATAATAATTAAAAAAAAGGTTATTCTCACCTTCCGACGTCGCGCGCTGTCCTCGGCAGTGCAAGCGGCAGGTTCCGGTGCCAAGGATGCTATGCGAGAAGGACCTGCCATGACGTCACGGTCATGTGACCGCGACTTCATCACAGGTCCTGCGCTCATACCAACCCTGGGACTGGAAGCTGCCGCATGCACTGCACACTGGCGCCAGGACTTCAAGGGGCCTTCAGAAGGTGAGTATATGTTTATTTTTTATTTTAAGTCTTTTTTAACCACACATATAGTGCCCACATTGCTATATACTACGTGGGCTGTGTTACATACTGCGTGGGCTCTGTTATATACTACAACTCTGTGCTATATACTATGTAGCTGTGCAATATACAACGTGACTGTGCAATATACAACGTGACTGTCCAATATACTACGTGGCTGTGCAATATACTACGTGCTCTGTGTTATATACTACGTAGCTGTGCAATATATTATGTGCCTGTGTCGGTTCTGTTATATACTATTCGACTGTGCAATATACTGCATAGCTATGCAATATACTACGTGCCTCTACAATATACTATGTGGCTATGTTATATACTACGTGGCTCTGCTATATACTACGTGGCTATGTTATATACTACTTGGCTCTGCTATATACTATGTGGCTGACCAATATACTACATACCTGTGCAATAAACTACGTGGCTGTGTTATATACTATGTAACTCTGCTGTATACTACGTACGCTGTGTTACATACTACGTAGCTCTGTTATATACTACGTAGCTATGTTAAATACTACGTCGGTTGTGTTATATACTACGTCACTGTGCAATATAGTACGTAGCCTGTGCTTTATACTACCTACAAATTCTAGAATACCCGATACGCTAGAATCGGGCCACCATATAGTATATATATATATATATATATATATATATATATATATATATATATATATATATATATATATATATATAAAATTGTCTAAGGGGTACTTCCGTCTTTCTGTCCGCAACTTCCGTAACGGAAATCCCGCGTCGCTGATTGGTCTCGCCAGCTGCCTGTCATGGCTGCCGTGACCAATCAGCGATGGGCACAGTCCGATTAGTCCCTCCCTACTCCCCTGCAGTCAGTGCCCGGCGCCCACATACTCCCCTCAAGTCACCGCTAACATGGGGTTAATGCCAGCGGTAACGGACCGCGTTATGCCACGGGTAACGCACTCCGTTATCGCTGCTATTAACCCTGTGTGTCCCCAACTTTTTACTATTGATGCTGCCTATGCAGCATCAATAGTAAAAAGATGTAATGTTAAAAATAATAATAAAAAAAAACAACCTGCTATTCTCACCCTCCGTAGTCCGCCGAGCCACACGCGGCTGCCGCCATCTTCCGTTCCCAGAGATGCATTGCGAAATTACCCAGAAGACTTAGCGGTCTCGCAAGTCATGTGGGTAATTTCGCAATGCATCCTGGGAACGGAAGATGGCGGAGGCCGCGCGCGCATCGCGAGAGCTTCGCTGGATCCCGGTGAGTGAGTATATAACTATTTTTTCTTTTCATTATTTTTTTAAACAGGGATATGGTGCCCACACTGCTATATACTACGTGGGCTGTGTTATATACTGCGTGGCTACTATATACTACATGGCCAGTGTTAGATACTATGTGGGCTGTGTTTTGTACTGCGTGGGCTGTGCTATATATTACGTGGCCAGTGTTATATACTACGTCGCCTGTGTTATATACTGTGTGGCTGCTATATACTACGTGGGCTGTGTTATATAGTACGTGGGCTGTGTTATATACTGTTTGGGCTGTTATATACTGCGTGGCCACTGTTATACAGTATATTGCGTGGCCTGTGTTAACGCATCGGGTATTCTACAATATGTATGTATGTATGTATGTATATAGCAGCCACATAGTATATAGCACAGGCCACGTACTATTTGTCTGCTATATACTACATGGCTCGTATATACTACATGGCCTGTGCTATATACTATGTGGCTGCTATATACATACATACATATTCTAGAATACCCGATGCGTTAGAATCGGGCCACCATCTAGTAATGTACATAAACGGTTAAAGATCTCACCTGACGTGATGACGTACTGCCCTTCTGAAAATTTCAAGACATTCAAAGACAATTCAAATATAGTGCGAAACATTTTCCAAAATTTGGGAAATCGCAAAAAGAGATGCTGTCTCTCCAACCGCTGTCACTGCATCGCCAGATGGTTTCTGCGGTGATGATTATGAGCGTTCTACTCAAGCATTCTAAATGGGAGGGACTTTCAGCAGCCAATAGGAATAAAGTGTTAGTTTTTAAATGTAAACAATCTGCATATTTTAGTCTTTTTTTTCAAAACAGCCATTTGACAAGTTGACTTATCGTAAAAAGGAAATGGTCCAAATTAATAAAAAATGATGACTATGCAATGCTGCAGTTAGTTCTATGTCTGATTAATGACCGCTAACCACTAAAATAGGGCCAATGTGATGCCCTTTTACATCTACCAGAGACGCGGCCCGTGGGCTGCTATGGGGCCCATTGTAAACAGGCACAACTGGTTGATGTCATCCCCATTGGTGATTGATACAGAACTCCCCTCTATAGAGGGATGACATTTTTAGCAAAGTGGTGGGAAATTGACCAAAATAGTCATACAAAGGGCATGAGTGTCACAACCTGGCAGCATAATAGTCTTTACTATAGAACCCAAAACATGGAAGCTGTGCTGGGATTGTTCGTTAGACATTTTTTTATTTTTATTTTTTTCAACCAATAGTAAAAGTGAAAAAAATAAACTTTGTAATGATTTCCTTTCCGCTCCTGGAATGATCTTTGACTCTCAAATTCACATTATGGAGATAGGAGATGACAGTTGGTGCTCATAAAAGTCTATGGAGGGAAGGAGCTAAAAGCCGATACAGACATTAAGCTGCAAGCTCTCCTGAAATGACGGTCATACATTAACCCCTTCACATCGCGGACAATTTCCTTTGTTTCCTCCCCTTCTTACAGCCATAACTCTTTAATTTTTATGGCCACATAGACATATGAGGGCTTGTTTTTTATGGGTCGAGTTGTACTTTCGAATGACACCATTCATTTTTTCACAGTGTACTGGAAAATGGAAAAAAAATTCCAAGTGTGTTGAAATTGTGAAAAAAACCTCAATTCTGACATTGTTTTTTGGGATTCGTTTTTGCGGTGTACTTTAAAAAAAAAAAAAATGACCTTGCAATATTATTCTCCTCATCGATAGGATTGCTGCAATACAAAATGTCAAGTTTTTAAAATAATTTTAGTGGTGAAAAAATCAGAAGTTTGCAAAAAATAATTTTTGGGGTTTTGTTTCCATTTTTCGAGATCACTTATTTTTTGGCTGATACAACTGTTTGATAGCTTTTTTTTTGCGGGATGAGACAATGTTTTTGTCAGCTGCCTTTGACACAGTGGACCATTTCCTATTATTACAGACCCTCTCATCCCTTGGCATCACAGACTTGGCCCTATCCTGGATCTCATCATACCTAACAGACCGGACATTCAGCGTCTCCCACTCACACACCACCTCCTCACCTCGCCCCCTATCTGTCGGAGTCCCACAAGGTTCAGTCCTTGGGCCCCTGCTCTTCTCCATTTACACCTTTGGCCTGGGACAGCTCATAGAATCTCATGGCTTCCAGTATCACCTCTATGCCGATGACACACAGATCTACATCTCTGGACCAGATATCACCTCCCTACTAACCAGAATCCCTCAAGGTCTGTCCGCTATTTCATCTTTCTTCTCCGCTAGATTTCTGAAACTTAACATGGACAAAACAGAACCCATCTCACGCGACCCCCCCAACGAACCTAACCATTACAGTAAATGGCTGCCCACTCTCCCCAGTCCCACAAGCTCGCTGCCTCGGGGTAATCCTTGACGCTGATCTCTCCTTCAAACCACATATCCAAGCCCTTTCCACTTCCTGCCGACTTCAACTCAAAAATATTTCACGAATCCGTTCATTCCTCAACCAAAAATCTGCAAAAACCCTAGTCCATGCCCTCATCATCTCTCGCCTTGACTACTGCAACCTCCTGCTCTGTGGCCTCCCCTCGAACACTCTCGCACCCCTCCAATCTATTCTAAACTCTGTTGCCCGACTAATCCACCTGTCTCCCCGCTATTCCCCTGCCTCTCCCCTCTGTCAATCCCTTCACTGGCTCCCCATTACCCAGAGACTCCAGTACAAAACCCTAACCATGACATACAAAGCCATCCACAACCTGTCTCCTCCATACATCTGTGACCTCGTCTCCCGGTACTTACCTGCACGCAACCTCCGATCCTCACAAGATCTCCTTCTCTACTCCCCTCTTATCCCCTCTTCCCACAATCGCATACAAGATTTCTCTCGCCCATCACCCCTACTCTGGAACCCTCTACCACAACACATCAGACTCTCGCCTACCATCGAAATCTTCAAAAAGAACCTGAAGACCTACCTCTTCCGACAAGCCTACAACCTGCAGTAACCACAGATCGACCAAACTGCTGCACGACCAGCTCTGTCCTCACCTACTGTATTCTCACCCATCCCTTGTAGATTGTGAGCCCTTGTGGGCAGGGTCCTCTCTCCTACTGTACCAGTTATGACTTGTATTGTTCAAGATTATTGTACTTGTTTTTATTATGTATACCCCTCCTCACATGTAAAGCGCCATGGAATAAATGGCGCTATAACAATAAATAATAATAATAATAATAATAATGTTTTTATTAATACCATTTTGCCTTTGCTAGCGGTGCATCTAGAGGTTCTATTTTCAATATTTTTTGGGACGGCCCTCTGATTAAACTGTTTTGGGTGAAATTCCAACTCCTCAGTAAGCCAGTTTTTAGATTGGATGTCCCCCAATATCCTCAGCTCTTTCTATTAAATATTTTACCTGAATCCATACCCAAGAGATCAATTAGATTGCTTTTACATATGTTAACAGCAGCACGCTGTTTGATTGCCTACCATTGGAAGCAAACCTCTCCTCCTTCCCAACTAGATCTATATTCTTACATCAAGGATGTCAGGAACTTTGAGTACCAGTGTAACAGGCCAGATTAATCCCCCGCCCAGAATATATCCGGGGTTAAAGTGGCCTGGGCCAGATTATACCCCGGGTATAGGTTTCCACAGTGAAGATAACAATAAGGTGGCCAGTCCTCTTTGTCTCTTCTACACATAACCTAAGTCATATTATCCCATATTTTTTTATGTTTTACTTGTCTGTTGTTTTTGTAATTTCATTGAGAGTAAGGGTCATTTTATTTTATAAAGGATTATTAAAAGTTATATTTTAATCTTACCACTACCTTGCTGTGTACTAGAAAAATTGGGAAGGGTATATGATATAAATAAACACTTTAGAAACTATTCGAATGAGGTATAGACTGTGTAAATGCCAATTTCATCATGTTCCATTCACTTACATGCAACTCCCAAATGCTAGGCCGACCACTAAAATGTTCATTTAACTCCATGATTATAGTTCTACAATTTAAACATTAAAAAATATTTACAGTTAAATGCAACTTCTATTGTCCCTTTACCAACAAATAGATATCATGTATATCGGAGTGCATGTGTTTTTTCATTATTTATGAGATTCTAGGCTTTTATACAAGTAGCTCAGGCCATGCAGAGTGCGGCGTGGGCAATTGATTAGTCCACAGCACCACCTGCTGTTATCATAGGAGAATGCAGCCTTGCAAATTGTAATAAATTTCATGTAAAGCACCACATCTCATTTGCAGAAGTGCTGCGCAAACAGCGTCAGATTGGGATTTCAGAGAAAAAAGTTTTGGGGGTCTATCCCATAGTTACATACAAATATTGCTAGTTCATTTTCTTTTACACATGCAGACATGCTATTGCACATACACGTTTAGTCACATTTTACTTACCTCCGACTGGCTAACCCTGCTACTGTGCACATCAGGTTAGCATGGTAGCCAGGCAACTGCCTCTGATGACACATGCTTAGGCCTTGTAGCCCAGCGTCCTCACCACTACTGTGTCTCTGCACCAGGCGGCAGCTCTTCCCTCTCAGCTATTCAGGTCGATGGATAGCTCCTTCAGATACAAGTACCTGTGTTGTTCCTGATGTCTCCACCCCAAGTTCCTGATTGGCTCACCCTGTGATCTCCTGATCGAGCACCCTACTTAAACCTGGCACTACTCACATCATACATTATCTTTACACTATGCATATTTCCATATCACAGTCTATATTGCAATAAATACTGAAAGCCGCAGGACATAGTTTACATTTCACAAGATGCCGTCTATGTAAAAGATGCAGAACACTATTCACATAATGCGATTGGCGTCTTCAAGGGCAGGAACGTGACAATACAGTCCACACCCTTACAAGCGGATCAGGCTTGGAGGAACTGTAGTGTGGGAGGTCACTATACGTGCATTGTGGGACTTTTAAGAAGTGGGTATCCAGTAGTGGACAACTTCTTTAAAAGTGAAATTCTGGTGCTAGTCATGTCAGCATCTGAGGTGAGGGGTGCAGATGACATTATGACGCCACATTCCAGCCTAGACGTGTGTCTTGCCATCATTCATGCACCGAGGCATGCATCCCCAAAGACGTGAGGACCTGAGAAGATCTCCTGGATGTTTGACATCATCTTTTTATGTTTTCGCAACCTCTAGGTCCCTGATAAATGCTGTTTGTGATTGTTGCCTTTTGTTGAATATCAGGTTAATTGGAAAGATCTTTATTTCCAGTTTACAGCCTGTCTGAACAATGTTACAAGCAAGAAGTACGTAATGGCGCATTTAAATGAGCCGATAATTGGTGACCAACAAGGATATGCTGCAGGACTCCACCCTGGTTACTGGCTTATGCCTGTGATAACCCGATGAACGACCAAAAAGCTAATTCAGGGGGTGATTGGATCGTTTGTGCCGGCATAGAAATGATCATTGTTAGCAGCACAGTACCCCGTGTATATGGATCGCCCCCATGGGGCCGTGAGGTACTCGGTACCGGGTCCTGTGGTTCACAGGGGGATGTCACGGTGGCTGACCCGGTCCGTGGCCCTGTGATGTCCGCATAAAAGGGAAAGGTCTTTAAAGAGATTAAGTTTGTGTTCATGACGGCACCTGTGGTATTCAGTCAGGGTGACTGACGCTGCTTTAAGGGGTCTGCTGCGGTGATGTTATGGCAGCTAGATGGTGTACCTTCCCACAGGTGAAGTGTGTCCCCAGGGCTTCCCAGTGTGTAGATGGTGGATGATGTAAGGCGCAGAGAAGAACAAGGACACAAGGTTGCAGTCTCTTTACCTTTACTGAAGGCTTCAGCATCCACAGTCCAGGGTACTGACCACAGGGCAGGCAGAGTCCGGCAGGTTTGGAGGCAAGTCCAGAGTCCCCTTTGTCCAGGTGGAAATCAGTAGCCTTCCTTTGCGCTGCAGTGTTGTAGTTCCTTACTGCCTAAGGCTTCACATAATGTCCTTACAGGTGTAATGTCTTTCTCTCATCGTATTAATAATCGTTCTGTTCCCATAATTTCTCGTTGACTTATGTAAATGAACACTGACCAACAAATCTAACATCGTCCGGTGCTCATAAATAGGAAACTAAAATAAACCATTCAGTCTCGTTCAGACATAAAAACATAGACCGTTGTTCATTAGTGTTTGGGATCCAAGTTTCAAATTTCACAGAGTGTTTGGTCCGTGTCAGGTTTTACCATCAGTCATCAGTGATTTTCATGTATGGATAATAAATAAATGATAAAGCTTCCCTCATACATTATGGACAGCACAAGGGCTACACACTGATATCATCCATGTGCTGGCCGTGTTTTTCACTAACCCATAGACTTGTATAGGTAATGCCGTATTCATCAATCCACGTGTCATGTTCTGTCTCCTGACCTGAGTGTGACAGCCTCCTGGGCATACAGTATATGACACTGTCAATTTCAACCCCATGCTTGGACCATGACCTCCCGACTTTTACAGAAGTAAAAAAGGAACAAAAAATGTTTGGTCTTGTTGTAAGTCTTGATTTCCTTCTTGCATGGTAATATTAGCAATTGAGACCCCAATCTGGGGAAGTGGGGGCAACATGCTTCTGTGTGCTTTCAAATGCCAGGGCTGATGTTTAATCCCTGCTACTGAGTAAATATTTGATGCCACCACAGACCACCATACATTGACCATAGGTAGATGTTTGGTTTACACCAGTGCTTGGCAGACCACACAAACCTCCCATCCTAATACTTCTCTAAAGAGATTTTCTCACAATTAACACTTTTCCTTTATATAGGAAAGTGAGAAGTCAGTCCTTGATAGCGGATGACCACATGTTAGACTCCCCAATAAATACAAAAACATGGGTTCCATTGTAGTGCAGGGTGGTAGCCGTGGGCATGGTATTTGTGTTCTATGCCCTGGCATGCTGCTTGAAAATGGGGTCCTGGCAGGGTGAGTGGACTTTAGCTATGGAGGCGTTACGCTCTTGCAGGGCGCATAATACTGGTGACTTTAGCTGGCCAGGACCAGGTCTTGAAAAGTTCAACAAGGGGGACCATCACTTAAGAATAAACTGTATTTTTGCTGAACAATAACTTGGTGGGAATTATATACAGCAGATAGTGGGGGCATAACTTGATGAACGTTTCACTTATTACATGGAAAATCCTTGTACACATTCTCTCCGTCCTTCCCAAAATGACTCAGTTCTGCTTGGCTTAGTCCTCTGTCTTCATCATAAACCAGTACAAAACTTCATAAACTTACCTTTCCCCAATAATGATACTACAGTCAGTACGTGAGAGTCCTGCACTTCAACCCTCGGTTCCACGTCCTTTTTCCCCTTAGGGGAGCTACTGTGCCACGATGGCCATTACTCAACTTCTCTGCTTGTTGATGCCTTGGATCCACTGCTCGGGGCACTCTCTTCATCTCACGTTCCATGCTCTGATCTGTTTCATTACCTTCTGGACTTGCAAGCTCGGTATCAAGTTGCTAGGTTTCCTGCCCAAAGATCCCATCTCTGGAGAATCACTCACACCTTCTGTCGCTTTCTCTTTCCTCTTTCCTGGATCTCGCTATCTGTTCCCTCGGTCTCCACACCACCCAGGGACACCCACGTCATGCGACATCTTCTGCAGACTGGGCCCCATGTTACTTCCTGACAGGAAACTGTCTCCGTCCCTTACCCTAGCCCCTCCAACTCTGGATTAGTCCCAACTATTAACCCTAACCATCCCTATTAACTCCATGCTGCTGGGCAGACCACAACCTATCACTAATAACACACATAACTAAGCATGTTGCACATAAAATACATTGCAACAATACTACGTGTCTTTCAGAGGAAATGTGGGCAACACTTCCATCTTCTAATACCATGTCCCCTGTTTGAATGGAACATCAATTGATCACGCAAACGTACACTCCATTCAAAGTCTGTGGGACTTATGAAGTTAGCCGAGCTCTGTACTTTCATAAACTTTGCAGGAATTCATTGAAATAAAACCCATACAGTAGATGTGACAGCAGATGGCACCAAAGCCCTAATGCAATGTGGAAAGTCTCATTTCACAGTTTAGTAAAGTCAAATTAGCAATAATTGTAGTTGACTTTGAACTCAATTAATGTTACATACAGTGTAGAAAATGGTGAATCCTGTCAAATATCATTTAACTGCAATCATATTACATGGTTTTCTTTTTCTTCGTCTCTCTTGGGCCCTAACTAAGTTTTTTCTTCAGATTTGACCACCAGAATTAGTAGTTGGTTATTTTGATAAGTTACACTGTTTATTGTTGCAGAAAATTGCATTGATATGCAGATGAAAACTAACGATTATTCCACAAGAATAACCTTTGTGTACCTGTAATAATAGGTTATTAATTTGGGTTAAAGAGAAATCATCAAAGGAGTAACTTGAACCTCTGTAGCCCTAAAAGTACCCATCACACACCATTTATAATACTATCTTAGGCTACGTTCACACGATCCGTTTTTCACTGCGGATTTTTCCGGTCCTTTTTCGGGGAAATCCGCAGTGGAAAACGGCGGTGCTTCTCTAGGCGGATTTGTGTCCTTTTTCTTCTGCGGATTCCACTGCGGGTTTCCAACTGCAGTTTCCTATTGGTGCTGTTGGAAACCCGCAGCGGAATCCGCTGAAAGAATTGACATGGTACTTCTTTTTTCCGTTGGCAAATCCGCGCGGATTTTCCAGCGAAAAAAAGGATCGTCGGCACAGCGGGTTTTGTTTTCCATAGGGTAACATTGTACTGTACCCTGCATGGAAAACGGCTGCGGATCCGTAGCTGCAATTCCGCTACGGATCCGCAGCAAAAAACGGATCGTGTGAACGTAGCCTTACACCGCTATCCGGGCCTGTTCAGTAACATCTGACTTTGTTGTCAGGCACCATCTTATTCCTTATTTGGGTGGCACTAGTGATAGAAAGAGATATTGCCAATATCGCTGGGTGGCACAGGTTTGTCTGTTATAATTGTGGTGGTTGAGATCTGTTGTGCCTCTTATTCAGGCAGAATTGGTGTGTGCGCTGTCCAATAGCTTAGCTTGCTCCATGGATACTGAGATTAATGCCCAGTACCACACCCTACTTAAACTCCCAGCTTATTGCTGGGAGCTGCCAGGAATTATTTGGCTTTATCCTGGTTCACTGATGTTACTCTTGATGCTTTTACACTGTGTTCCAAATTGGATTTAAGTGTCATAAAGATTTAATTGTTTCGTTTTTCAAATAAACTCATGGATGGTATTGTGTCTCAGGGCTCAATGGATCACTGAAATCCATCTTAAACACATGTGATAATTAGTTTTCCAGGTGATTCTAATTAAATTAAAACTACCGTACTTAAAAATGATGTTCCGCATTATTAAGCAGGCCTCAGGTTTCAAGCAATATGGGAACTAAAAAGGATCTCTCTGCTGCTGAAAAGCGTTAAATAGTACAATTCCTTGGTCAAGGGGTGAAAACATTAGATATTTCCTGAAAACTTAAGAGTGATCATCATACTGTGAAGAGATTTGAGACTGAAACAGAGCACAGACAGAGTTCATGCAGATAAAGGCAGAATGAGGAAGGTTTCTGTCAGACAAATTCATTGGATTAAGAGAGCAGCTGCCAAAATACCATTACAAAGCAGCAAACAGTTATTTGAAGCTGCTGGTTCCTCTGGAGTCCCTCGAACCTCAAAGTGTAGGATCCTTCAAAGGCTTGCTGTGGTGCATAAACCTACTATTCGGCCATTCCTAAACAGTGTTCACAAGCAGAAACGGTTGCAGTGGGCCCAGACATACATGAAGACTAATTTCCAAACAGTCTTGTTTACTGATGAGTGTTGAGTAACCCTGGATGGTCCAGATGGATGGAGTAGTGGATGGTTGGTGGATGGCCACCATGTCCCAACAAGGCTGCGACGTCAGCAAAGAGGTGGAGGAGTCATGTTTTGGGCCGGAATCATGGGGAAACAGCTGGTAGGGCCTTTTAAGGTTCCTGAAGGTGTGAAAATGACCTCTGCAAAGTATATAGAGTTTCTGACTGACAACTTTCTTCCATGGTATAAAAAGCAGAAATGTGCCTTCAGAAGCAAAATCATCTTCATGCATGACAATGCACCATCTCATGCTGCAAAGAAAACCTTTGAGTCATTGGCTGCTATGGGCATAAAAGGAGATAAACTCATGGTGTGGCCACCATCTTCCCCTTACCTCAACCCTATAGAGAACCTTTGGAATATCATCAAGCGAAAGATCTATGAGGGTGGGAGACAGTTCACATCAAAACAGCAGCTCTGGGAGGCTATTCTGACTTCATACAAAGAAATACAAGCAGAAACTCTCCAAAAACTCACAAGTTCAATGGATGCAAGAATTGTGAAGGTGATATCAAACAAGGTGTCCTATGTTAACATGTAACTTGGCCTGTTAGGATGTTTAATAGCTTTTTTGTTCACTGAATGTGACCTCGTAATGCTGCAAATTCCACAAATGAGCAATTTCAGTTCTTTAAAACATATCAAATGTTTAGAAATTCTACTGTGCCTAATAATGTGGAACAGTGCATTTTGTGTTTTTATTCATTTTGGAGATTATACTGTTATCATTGGGAGGTTTGTTCAATAAAATTCGATGTATACTCTAACGGGTGATGACTTTTATTAGACTGAATGTCATTGGCACCGACCATTTAGGAAAATCCGAGAAAAATATAATTTGCATAATAATTTGGAACACGGTGTATACTGATTCTGACCATGTTTGTAGTCCCTAACTATGACTCCGACTAGACTCATTATGTCTAGTCTCCTGATTTTGTCCCAGGTTCAGTCCATCCAGCTGTTGACCCAGGAAATAGACTGCTCTTATCTCAGGCTTGCTCCTCCGGCTAGCAGACACTTTGTGGATGCAACCCAGGGGGCCGTGTTTTAAGTCAGATCCTTGTATTTGGTGAAAGGTAGGATTCTTCTGTCTGAAATCCACTGGATAGTCACTCGAGCCAAGTCTGTCTGAGGCAAGCTTTTTGGCTGATTTAAAAATCTGGTGTCTTGTGTTACATAGGTGCTGGACTGCTAGCTTGATCTATCAGTATGGGCAAGACAAATAGGCTGTGGTTACACATAACTGTGTGTCTGGCACCTTATATAAGCCTTATCCATGTGTACTTATAATACTAAGTAATCGTCCGATCATGATTGCTGAGTGTGTTAAGGTACCATCACACTCAGCAACTTTGCAACGAGAACTACAACAATCCGTGACGTTGCAGCGTCCTGGATAGCGATCTCGTTGTGTTTGACACGCAGCAGTGATCTGGATCCCGCTGTGCCATCGCTGGTCGGAGCTAGAAGTCCAGAACTTTATTTCGTCGCTAGGTCGGCGTATATCATCATGTTTGACATCAAAAGCAACGATGCCAGCAATGCCAGACATGGAGCTATCAACCAGCGAGAACGATCAGTGAGTCGCCGTTACGTCACAGGATCGCTCCTGCATCGTTCTGGAGTTGCTGTATTTGACGTCTCTACAGCGACCTAAACAGCGATGCTCCAGCAATCTAGTTTAGGTTGGCTCGTTGCCTATATCGCCGCAGCATCGCTGAGTGTGACGGTACCTTTAGTGGTTGTTCGTTTTGCAATCTTCACTATATATCACTGTGGCATGTCTGCATCCTGCAGACTATTGGCATTCTAACCTTGTATTGATATGACTTCTTTTATTCTCTGTAATTTTTTTAAGGCAGTGGAAACTTTGGGCCCCTTTAAGCAACCTAGCTGGGAGCAACTATTACCTCTATATCATTGGGGGATAAACTGCCTGCTTTCACTGTCTCCCAAAGTGACGTGAGAAAACAGTTTAGTAGACTAGTTATTGGCAAAGCAGCTGGACCTGATGGCCTCAGTCCACCTGTCCTCAGAGTGTGTGCAAACAACTGTGTACTGTCTTCCAGCACCTGTTTAACTGGAGCCTTCAATCACAGGGTGTACCAGAATGGTGGAAGACCAGCTGCCTGGTGCCGTTTCCGAAGACCACTTTTCCAACTTCCCTACGAGACTATCGTCCAGTGGCCTTAACATCACATCCTATGAAGTACTTGGAGAGAATAATACTGGCCTACTTGTGTCCGAGGGTGATGGCTTTTACTGACCCCCTACAGTTTGCGTACCAGCAGAGAATGGGGGTGGATGATGCTGTAGTGTCTCTGCTACATATAGTACATTCATTATTCAGTGCGTGCCATGTTCTTTGACTTTTCAAGTGTTTTCAATACCTTACAGCCGCTCTTACTAGGTAATAAGCTGACTGATATGGCAGTGGATGAGGGGATGGAGAACTGGATAAGCGAGTACTTGACAGACAGGCCGCAGTTTGTAAGGATGGGGGAGGTGGTATCTGGCAGTGTTCGGAGCAGTGTTGGAGCCCCTCAGGGTACAGTGCTGTCGCCCTTCCTCTTAACATTGTATAAATCAGATTTTTGTCACCTCCAAAAATTCCCAGATGACTCAGTGATTGTAGGGGCATTGTGGGGGGCTGGGGGGAGGAGGAATATAGAAGGGTGGTCTCTGACTTTGTGGATTGGTGCTGGACTAATTGTCTAGAGCTAAATGTAAAGAAAACCAAGGAGTTGGTGGTGAGTTATAGAAGGAAAAAGGAGGATTACATACCGATCAATATTGCTGGCCGGGAGGTTGAGATTGTTGAGAGCTACAAATATTTTGGGGTTCACCTTGACAGTAAACTCGATTGGAGGCGTCATACAGAAAAGGTTTACAATAAGGGAATGAGCAGACTGTACTTTCTTCAGAAGCTGAAGTCGTTCATTGTGTGCAGTAAAATGCTGGAAATGTTCTACCAGTCCATTGTGGCAAGCGCCATTTTTTTTGCTATCATATGCTGGGGCAGTAGTGTGCAAGTATCTGACGCTAATAAGCTCAACAAGCTTATCAAGAAGGCAAACATGGCTGTTGGCCTCCATCTGGACTCTTTTGAGGAGGTATTGGAGGATAGGATTCAGAAGAAGTGTAGGGCTATAATGAACAATAATACACACCCATTATACGAGCTGTTCTTGAAGCAGAAGAGCACATTCAGCAGTCGTCTAATCCTACTAAGGTGTAAGAAGGAGAAATTCAGGAAATCATTTGTACCTACTGCTATGGGGATCTACTATATAATTGTCTGAGGGTCACTTCCGTCTTTCTGTCTGTCTGTCTGTCTGTCATGGATATTCATTGGTCGCGGCCTCTGTCTGTCATGGAAATCCAAGTCGCTGATTGGTCGCGGCAAAACAGCCACGACCAATCAGCGACGGGCACAGTCTGGCGGCAAAATGGCCGCTCCTTCCTCCCCGCAGTCAGTGCCCGCTCCATACTCCCCTCCAGTCAGCGCTCACACAGGGTTAATTGCAGCGGTAATGGACCGCGTTATGCCGCGGGTAACGCACTCCGTTACCGCTGCTTTTAACCTTGTGTGACCAACTTTTAACTATTGATGCTGCCTATGCGGGATCAATAGTTAAAAAATCTAATGTTAAAAATAATAAAAAAATATAAAAAATCGTTATATACTCACCGTCCGTCGGCCCCTCGGATCCAGAACCGGCCTTTCCAGCTCCTCGCTACGCTCCGGTGACCGCTCCATGCATTGTAGTGTCGCGAGATGATGACGTAGCAGTCTCGTGAGACCGCTACGTCATCATCGAGAGACCGCAATGCACTCTTGGTTCCGGAGCGCCCGAAGAGCGTCGGTAACCGCTTCGCTTGGATCCGGGGCCAACGGAAGGTGAGTATATAACTATTTTTTATTTTAATTCTTTTTTTTAACAGGGATATGATGCCCACATTGCTATATACTGCGTGGGCTGTGCAATATACTACGTGGGCTGTGCAATATACTACGTGGGCTGTGCAATATAATACGTGGGCTGTGCAATATACTACGTGGGCTGCTATATTCTACGTGGGCTGTGCAATATACTATGTGGGCTGTGCAATATAATACGTGGGCTGTGCAATATACTATGTGGGCTGTGTAATATACTACATGGGCTGCTATATACTACGTGGGCTGTGCAATATACTACCTGGGCTGTGCAATATAATATGTGGGCTGTGCAATATACTGCGTGGGCTGCTATATACTGCGTGGGCTGCGCAATATACTACATGGGCTGTGCAATATAATATGTGGGCTGTGCAATATAATACGTGGGCTGTGCAATATACTTCGTGGGCTGTGCAATATAATACGTGGGCTGTGCAATATACTACCTGGGCTGTGCAATATAATACGTGGGCTGTGCAATATAATACGTGGGCTGTGCAATATACTATGTGGGCTGTGCAATATAATACGTGGGCTGTGCAATATACTACGTGGGCTGCTATATACTACGTGGGCTGCTATATACTACGTGGGCTGTGCAATATACTACGTGGGCTGTGCAATATATTTTGTGGGCTGCTATATACTACGTGGGCTGTGCAATATACTATGTGGACTGTGCAATATACTACGTGGGCTGTGCAATATACTACGTGGGCTGCTATATACTACGTGGGCTGTGCAATATACTGCGTGTGCTGTGCTATATACTACATGGGCTGAGCTATATACTACATGGGCTGTGCTATATACTACATGGGCTGTGCTATATACTGCATGGGCTGGGCTATATACTAGGTGGGCTGTGCAATATACTACGTGGCCTGTGTTATATACTACGTGGCCTGTGTTATACACTACGTGGGCTGTGTTATATACTGCGTGCGTGGGCTGTTATAAACTACGTGGCTGTGTTATATGCTATGTTGTCTGTTATACACTGCATGGGCTGTGCTATATACTACGTGGCTGGGCAATATACTACGTGACTGGGCAATATACTACGTGGCTGGGCAATATACTACGTGGCTGGGCAATATACTACGTGACTGGGCAATATACTACGTGGCTGGGCAATATATTACGTGGCTGGGCAATATACTACATGGCTGGGCAATATACTACGTGGGCTGTGCAATATACTACATGGACATGCATATTCTAGAATACCCGATGCGTTAGAATCGGGCCACCATCTAGTGTATAATAATTTCCTAAGGGTGGTAGACAACAATGACTGATTGCAGGTGTACTAATGTCAATTAAGTGACTTATATACTTGCACTACCCACATTTATTTGTTATGTAATGTTGGTATACTTGTGCAAGATTTGTGTCCTAATATTTTATGTAGTGCTGTTTGTATTGCTGCTGTAATACCATGATTTCCCCTGGGATCAATAAAGTGTATTGTATCGTATCGTGTCGTATCATATACACGCTACAACTTTTGCACTTGGATTCATCCCAAAGGTTTTCTTTTAAATCTATATAGTAATATACTGTACCAGAAGATTAACGTGAACAGAGTGCATGAACTCAGACTTCCAAAAACATCAAACTTTTACGGCATGGGTTAGAAATTTCCAATTAGACACTCTTTGTTGCAGAATATTAAACAAACAGCGATTGAAATAAATAGTGTTAGGAATGTTCCTTGTAGTCAGGGTGATCTACAGAATCCAGTAGCCCTTTTATTCTGTAAATTAGAAGTAGTCCAAGTTCAAGAACTCCACCAATACACTATATTAACACGTATCTAAGACATATTGTTTTGAGCCCTGAAACCTTGATCTTCCATTCATCCACGCATTTCAGTATGTTTTGCATCTAATTTTCCAATCATACCTGTCACAACTCTGTTGTCAGAATACTTGGGGCTCCTTTCCTGTCCCTAACACTAGGGGTGCCGTAGCTTTCTCTGCTCCTTAAATTGCTTCTGATGGTGAAGACGCCAGGGTCACGTACCTTGCTGAACTTCTGAATCAGCCCTATATCTGTCCCTCTCCCCCATTCAGGTAATTTGCGAGCAATAGTGTATGTCTAATGCAGGTGCCTGGATGCAACGTACAGAGATCACGAGGTGGAAACAGCCAGGGGTTGATATTTTGGTATTTTTATACAACGATAACCTGTAAACAATTAGGGTTAGTAAATATGCAATTTAACAATATAGAGGATTATAAGAGGTTATGAACAAGCTAGAAAGTCTCTCAGTACTTAAAGTTAGTGGTGTGCCCAGTCTTGGCAAACAGAACGTGAGTTCTCACTTGAAGATCTGTCTCTAGTGGTGGTCATCTGGTTTTCACGCTAGGCCACAAGTCTCTTCCTGACTTAGCCTATTAAAGCCCTTTGAGCCTCCTGTGCCCCAACCGGCCCCCTCCCAATTTGTAAACCTAGTCCCAGCTAACCCTGGTACCGTAGGTGATAGCTGGAAGTGATGGTCATGCTCATTTGCACTATCCCTCTCTTGCAGGCGTGCCTCTCCTGTCGCAATTTCTGCATGGCTCTTCTCGGCTTGTTCATCGACGAAAGTCTCTCAGGCTGGGGGAAGAGAGGATTGGTCTTCAACTCTTGACAGGCGTAGTCGGAACCTGGAAGCTTGACCAGTGCAGGGTGCAGATTACAGCTCAGACCAGCTTAAGCCACACTCTGGGATATCTTCCTGACCGACACCCAGGTACCACAGACTCCCTGCTGAGGCCTGTCATGTTGGTCTCAGTGGAGTCTCTGGAGCACGTCTGCTCGTGCTCTCTTTTCTGGCACCAAATTCCCCTGTGGTTTGGCACGCTGGGCTTTTATATCAGGGCAGTTCTTACAGAGAGTCACCTGATCTCATCCAGCACACAAGGTTCGTCCCTCTGCAAATCTTCCAGCACACTTTGGTTCCGCTTGATTTTGGCTGGCCAGCAGATGGAAGTCTTTCCTCATTAATATATTTAGAGCAGGAGGGGCGCACTCCATATAATAGGGCGGTGCTCAGAGGAAAAAGAAACTAAATATATATTTTTATACAACCTCTGGCACTCAAAAACAGACAAATGTTTATATTTGAAAAAGTGGATTTATTCACTACCGGTCTTAATAAACAGATTATCTCCAACGTTTCGGCTAATTTAAAGCCTTTTTCACGGAAGTCTATGATAAACAATAAACAACATATAATCATACATTAAATGATATAGTATACAGGACAATTCATCTCATTATCTGTGTATCTAATCAGGTCATACCACATGATAGTGAAAAATCCTAAGGAAAAAAATCACCAGAAATAAGTGAGTAGATAAAGGAATATGAGAGAGATATATGGGTGAACCCAGCAGCAATAAACCATATGGACATCATGGAGGCTTCAGATAACAAGAAAAAAAGAAAAAGAAACAGAAACAAAAGAGCCACGTGCAGTCAGTGAGTAGCTATAACCTATGAAAAAACGCCAGGGTAAATACCATACACTGTAGTTCACAAAATACCTGAATCCTGGATAAGTGAACAGGCAGTCTAAGGGGAATCAGCCAATCCTATTTACAACAAACCAGAACATCGCTCTAATACCAGGGGGACTGAGTGGCAGTAGAAGATACAAGATAGAAGTATAAATACCTTAATGCATGTCCGTCCTCAGGAGACCGGTGTGTGTGTGAGCCAGGAGTGAAAGAGGTGCCGTAAAGTGGATATAAATGCAGTGAACGCTGATACGTCACTTCCAGTCATAGCAAGTGCTATGTATGAAGTAAATGTGAAAGTGAAAGCTAGCACATGCGCAGAAGGTAGCAGGGGGAACTGCTGTAGGTACAACATGATTCAATGAATTTACTACAGATTAATCAGCCTTATGACAGGCGCCCCCTAGTGTAGTGAGCGGTAACTAACCAGAATAATCTGTAAGAAAAAGTGATGTCTGGGGAATACCAGAGTACGGTACTAACAAACATAAGCTGAATAAATAATACTAAAGCACAATAAATCTGACTTATATACTAAGAACCCACCTGGTCCAAAGGAGAAGAAAAAAAAGGGGGAAACGACACCCATAAACCAGTGTACTGGAAGACCCAGGCTAGAGAAATGCGAAAAGAGAGAAAATAGAGAAAATCTATTAAGGAAACCAATCAGACTGAAGAAAAAGGAAGGGAACGACATCAAAATATTGTTATAATATAATCCTTATCAACAATGATTATACACATATTATATATAGCAACATATAGTATAGAAAACGTGTTCTCAAGTAAGGAAACAGATCAAGTTGAATAATATTCGAATCAAGAAGGCATCTAGAAAAAAATAGAAACATGATTATACTATGATACAACACAAGAATAAATCTAAAGCTGAATTTCAGTAGGGAAGTATCTCATACTCCCTATTCATACCCAGGGGATGGAGAGTTTGGAGTGTGAAAATCCAAAAGGATTCTCTTTCTTTCAGTTTCGCGACTCTATTGCCACCCCGTCTCAGTGGAGGGATACTCTCAAGAACTTGAAACCTCAATTGAGATATCGAGTGTCCTACTGATATAAAGTGTGCGGGAATCGGTAGTAATGTACGACCACATCGAATAGTAGACTTATGTTTAGAGATGCGGTCTCGGATATGTTGGGTAGTCTCTCCAACATATCCGAGACCGCAAGGACATTTGATCAAGTAAACGACATGAGTAGAGTCGCATGTAAAAAAACCTTTTATGGGAAATAATTTTCCTGATCGTGGATGTGAGAAGGTTTCTCCTTTGGTAACGTTGGAACACTGTGAACAATGTAGACACGGAAATGTACCCCTTCTCTGTGTCATAAGTGTGGCTTGCCTCAAATCCCTCCTATCACTGCCCACATCTGCTTTCACTAAAATGTTCCTAATATTTTGTGGCTTCTTATAACATAATAGGGGTGGTATCCTAAATTCAGAGATAGTGGGATAGGCTTTATGAAGTAATGGCCAATGTTCCAAAATGGGGCCTTTCAAAAAATTCGTGTAAGGGTGATAGGTGGTTACACAGGCCACTCTCTTCGTCTTTTGGGGACGTATATCCGGTTGATCCGTGGCTCTATTAAGAACCGAGGGGGGGTAACCCCGTGCCCTAAATTTTGTTTGCATCTCATGAATACGTTGTTGCAACACATCAGGTCTGGTGACGATGCGTCTAATGCGTTCAATTTGTGACTTTGGTAAAGATCTCTTTACATGACTTGGGTGACAACTTGAAAACTCCAATAGACTATTTCTATCAGTGGTTTTTATATATAAATCAATGTCTAGTGTCCCATCCTCCTTCAAACTCACTAGTGTATCCAAAAAACTCACTTTCTGGGGATCTTTCACCATAGTAAATGTCAACTTGGGTATCAAACAATTTAGATCCTGAAAGAATTGTGTAAGGGATGACTCGTCGCCCCTCCATATCAAGAAAACATCATCTATAAATCTTTTCCAACATACTACGTGTTGAATATATAAATGATGGATGTAAACAAATTTTTCTTCAAAAAATGCCATAAAGATGTTTGCATATGGAGGCGCGACATTCGACCCCATAGCGGTCCCGACCTTCTGGAGAAAAAACTGATCGGCAAACATAAAAAAATTCTTGGATAAAACCAGATCTAACATAGTCAAACAAAATTCCTTTTGTCTCACAGAAAAGTCGGTATATGTATCCAGAAACCATTGAATAGCATGTAGACCTCTAGTGTGATCAATACTAGTGTACAAATTATTCACGTCCATGGTGACGAGTAAACATCCCTGAGGTAAGGTACCCATTGACTTAAGATACTGCAAAAAGTCAGTAGTGTCTTTAATAAAGGAGGCAATGTGTGTCAATAGAGGGGTTAGAATTTTTTCAATTGTTCTAGCTATTGGTGACAATAAAGAGTCAGTGGACGCTACAATAGGTCTTCCTAGAGGACGTGTTAAATGTTTGTGAATTTTCGGTAACACATAGAAAACCGGAATTACCGGATGCATATTATACATAAATTCACCAAGTTTAGAGTCAATGACGTTTTGTTCCTTGTACAGTTTAATCAACTGTTGGATCTGTCGGGAGATCTCTGAAGTAGGATCTCTATCCACAGGTAAATAGGTCATGTGATCATTCAAATGTTGAAAAACCATAGTATTATAGTACGAAGTGTCCATAACAACAATCGCACCCCCCTTGTCAGCCGGTTTAATGGTGATAGACTTATTGTTCTTCAGACTGTCCAAGGCTCTCTTTTCAAGGGGGGTGCAATTTCTCTTAATGGGAATAAGACCCTGACCAATTAGAGTACATTTATTCTGAATGTCCTGTGTTACCAGCGAGATGTATGTCTCCACCGGGTGGTTTGATTTAGGCGGATTATAGTTACTGGGTACAGACAAATTAAGATCACTGAGACTGAATGCACTTTGTGTTATATCAGAGGTAAAATTCGAACTGCGGTCACTGGTTTCAGCCGTAGAAAAATGTACTTTCAATCTAAGATTTCTGAAGAAACGTTGAAGTTCCTGATAAAGTTGGAACTCATTGAATGATGGAGTGGGACAGAAGGAAAGTCCCTTTTGTAGAACAGTTAGTTCAGATGGTGAGAGATTGTATGAGGAGATGTTATAGACCAATTGGTCCCTACCTGAGACCGAGTTCTGATTCTGGAGTTGACGTCGACGGGTTCCGGAGCCCCTCCTCGTCGGCCTCTGTTGGACCGACCTCGCCTTTGCTCTAAAAAAGGAAAGGTATCACGAGGGTTAGAGTCATTATCGGAGCTGGAGGAGGCAGTGGAATATCCACGTCTAAATTGTCGACGATCCCTCTGGGTGTTATTATCACGCCATCTGTATACAGTTTTGCGATGGTAGTCTTCTGTATCTCGTAAAAACTTTAAACGTTTCCTGTCCTGTAGTTGATTTCTGAAGTCCTCAATAGTTTTCTCAATTTTTTGTTTCCTACCATCAAATTTCTCAGTAGAAAGTGTATCACGCAGTTGTTGGTGAGTAACCTCCAATTGCTTCTCTATCTCAGAAATCTCTTTCTGAAGATATTCTATGGTTAAAATCATAATATCCATGGAGCATTTATTGAGAATACCTTCAAACTTAGAACAAAAATCTGGTTTCTCTGAAAATAGGGTCGGGCGTAGAGAAACGCGTAATCCCCGAGGTATGCGCTCATTAATGGCACCAATTTTACAGAATGGTCATATTGTCTGGTTACATATGTACAGTATATACACAAACTGGGTCGGACAGGTCCCCTGAGACCAGTGGAGAATTTTTCAGTGGGCCCTGGGGCTTTGGCGGGTCCCCAAGCAGGATGCAGAAGTTGCCGCTGCTGTGAACTGAATGTGTGTCCTCGGACGCACATTGAGTTGAAGTGTATTGCCCCGTCGCCGTCTCAATAGGCCATCGACCTAGCAGAGGCAGATGGCTGACTTGTGTGCACCCATCGCAGGCGGCTCATGACATTGATGTCGCCGGTGAATGACGTCACTGTCAGGCACAGTTGCGCCAGCTGCTGACTTCTGCTAGGCCAGCGGCCATTTTAACATGATTGCGCCAGATATAAGAAGACGACGCTGTGCAGCGCTGGGAGTGCAGGCAAGTAAGAGGGATCTTTTTTTTTCTTTCTAATGTCACTGTGGATGCGGCATGTTCCTGGGGCCAGGCTAATGGACCTAGGAGGTACAGCCAGAGACAAGGGACAGAGGCCCACTGGCCTTGGCTAGACCCCCTTGCCCTGGCTAGGCCCCCTGGCACTTGCTGTGCCCCCTAGGTCACCTGGCTATGCCCCCTAGATCTCTTGGTCCTGGCTGTGCCCCGTCATAGGGCCAAGGGAATTAGGGGGCACAGACCATGACAAAGGACAAAGGGGGCCATGATGGGGCACATTATTAAGTAAAGGTGGCCAGGATGAGGGACTTAAAGGGAACCTCTTACATCCCCCATGCCCTCCAACCTAGCAGCATTCACTTATTTATGAGTAAACTACCTAACCAGCTACTTTCACACTTCCGTCGGTACGGGGCCGTCGCAAACCGTCGGCCCGACGGACGTTGTGCTAAATGTAGCACAACGTGGGCAGCGGATGCAGTTTTACGCGACGTAGGCCATAAGACGGAAGTGTGAAAGTAGCAGGAAGTTTACTCAAACAAGTGAATGTTGCTTGGTTGGAGGGCATGGGGGACCAGACAGGTTCCCTTTAATTACTGTATGGGGGTCAGAATGAGCAACATACATTATTAGTGTATGGTGGCAAGTGGGAGACATTATTGCAGCGCCCCAGAGTCCTGGTTGTTGCAGTAATGTCATTCTTCCACAAGGGGGAGTGATATTACGTCTGAAGGTAATAAAGGAGTTCATCTTTCCAGGTATCACAAACCACACACCACACTTCACACTCCAATCCACCAGGGGGAGCCTTGCTCCTATCTACTAGGGCACTCCTCACAGAAGGGTAAAACTGGTGGTTTGGATAGGAAGTTAGAGAGACGCTGCCTGGGTTTGACCCAGAGAGGACCTGTCAGGTAGACAGGGGGAAAGGAGGAACATCTGAGCTGCAGACAGAGGGTCCCTGACAGGGGTGGGATCCTGTCAGAGGCCTAGCGGGATAGAAAGCTACGGAGCTGCGCCTGCCCCACATGCTGCAGCATCCTAAGAAAGGACACGAAGAGAACTGTGTTGTAGAAAGTGAGAAACAAAGTCACAGCACAAGGAGATAACACCAGAAGGAGTTCTGCCCTGAAATAGGCAGCCTCCTTCTAAGGCGCGTAGCCAGTGGCCAGAACACCGAGGGAGTAATTGACTCTACGCATTACTTCAGAGACCGGCACGACAGTCAATTCCAAGTTGGCTGCCCGACCTTAATACCTAAGAAGACACGGTGGCAAATTGTGTGGGTCGGGGCGTCTCTAGGGTCCCTATAAACAAGCCTCAGGCCATCAGTCATACGGATTTGTCCTATCCATATCATCTGGGGGACAGAGAGGAAGACATCTAGAACATCTACAAAAGTTGTGAGGACCTTACCGAGTTGCTCAGCAGGGAGGTACTACAACACACAGGCGCTAGTAGGAAGACTACTGATTTCCACCTGGATAAGGGGACTCTGGATTTGCCTTCGGACCGGCCAGACTCTGCCTGCCCTGTGGTCTGTTCCTTGGACTGTGGATGCTGAAGTCTTCAGTAAAAGGTAAAGAGACTGCAACCTTGTGTCCTCGTTATTCACTGCGCCTTACACCATCACCATCTCCACTTCTGAGAAGTCCTGGGGATACACTTGACCTGTGGGAAGGTATACAATCTAGCTGCCATAACATCACCCCAGAGGACCCCTAAGCAGCGTCGGTCACCCTGACCGAATACCACAGGTGGCGTCACGAACACTATTCCCGTAAAGCATATTACTTTTATTGGACGCCCCTCAAAGGGCCACGGACCGGGTCAGGCCACCGTGACGTCCCCATCGAGAACTGAAGGACCCGGTACCGAGTACCCGATTGCCCTCACGTGGGGGCGATCCATTATTACTGCTGTAATATAATTTACTTTTAGGAGACTGTTTTCCATGGAAGGGGGGTCTTGTTACTGTGTAGGGCGTCACTGTTGCTTTTATTCTTCCTCTGGCATAGTGTAGTAGTCAGGAAAAAAGGGAGGAATGTGCTCTGGAATAGATCAGCTATAAATGACTGTTATTTCCTGTAGAGACAACTCCCAGCAAGAAGAAGTCATGGCAGTCTCTAAGACGAAGAAGAAAAGTGAAGATATAGGATTTCACCTAGAAACGTCACTGGTGAGTCACTGTATCACATGTACACACACACTTAAAGCTATATACAGAGCTCCTGTGTATGATGTCACCTGTGATCCCTGTATTACCTGTACAATATATACAGAGCTCCTGTTTATGATGTCACCTGTGATCAGGCTCGGACTGGCCCACAGAGTAACAGGGGAATCCCCCGGCGGGCTCCTGTGCAGATCTGGGCCCCCAACCCCACTGTATGGGCTGTACTTGGCATAATTCACTTGATTCTCTCTGTACAGAAAAAAGCAGCATCTCCTCATTCATTAACCAAACTGCCCAGTTTATTGTTATATAGAGATTCAGGTAAATTTGTGAATGAGGGCAGTGTAAAATTTGTGTGAAAAGTGGGCCCCCCAAAGTCAGTTACGGGTGGGCCCTTGGCACCCCAGTCCGACACTGCCTGTGATGCCTGTATTACCTGTACAATTTATACAGAGCTCCTGTGTATGATGTCACCTGTGATCCCTGTATTACCTGTACAATATATACAGAGCTCCTGTATGTAGTGTCACTGGTGATCCCTGTATTATCCGTAGAGTTACAGTATTGCAGTGTGATGCGTCCAACAGTACAAAGGTATTATTAAACCAATGTTCACTCTTAATCCCCATTTAATAATACCTTTGTATTGTTGGACGCATCACACTATTATTTTATATATATGTGTCTGTTGTGTTTGTTATCTTATTGAGACTAAGGGTCTATTTTAAAAGGATTATTAAAAGTTATATTTTAATCTTACCACTACCTTGCTATATACTATATCCGGATTGGTAGCTCAATTTATTTTCATGGCAACCAGAAAGATCCAAAGGTGAACGGCACCAAGGTATTACTCAAAATATACCGGTATGTCCAGATACGATCCTCAAGAGCTGATGAAAGTTGGTATACTGAAACCAGCATATACTGCTTGACGCTTCATTTTCTTCATTTATTTTCATACCTGTATTATCTGTACACTGACTCTATATACTGAGCTTCTGTGTATAATATTACTGGTGATCCCTATATTACCTGAACACTGAGACTATATACAGAGCTCCTGTGTATAATGTCACTGGTGATCCCTATATTACCTGAACACTGACATTATATACAGAGCTCCTGTGTATAATGTCACTGGTGATCACTATATTTCCTGTACACTGACACTATGTACAGAGCTCTTTTGTATAATGTCACTGGTGATCACTGTATTACCTGTACACTGACACTATATACAGAGCTCCTGTGTATACTGTAATTGGTTATACCTGTACTACCTGTAAACTATACACAATACACAGAGCTCCTGTTTATAATGTCACTGGTGATTATTGTATTACCTGAACACTGACACTATACTGTACACTATACACTCCTGTGTATAATGTCACTGGTGGTAATAACAGTGTTGTTAGTATTGTAAGATTTATTCATGATTGGTATTGTAGTATTCGGTCACTGTGGTGGTAATATCTGGTCTGGTCATGGTGTGGCTGTATTTCTCCATTTTATGTGGTATTATTTGGTCATTATGTGGGGATAATATCTGATCTGGTCATGGTGTGGTGGCATTTGTTCCTTGTATGTGGTAATATGTGGTCTAGTCATGGCGTGGCAGTATTTTTCCCTTGTATGTGGTATTATTTGGTCATTATGTGGTGAAATATGTAGTCCAATCTTGGTGTGTCAGTATTTCTCCCTTGTACAGTATGTGGTATTATTATAACTTCATTTAAGTAAAGAACACCTTTAATGCAAACTACCGTAATTGTACATTCCTGTAATGATGTGCACACATTAGATGTACAGGAGCTGCCTGTGTTTTACAGTTGATGCACCACTATAACAGGGATAATAGCTAACAGGTATTTGTATATCCAGTTACATCCATATATATTTATATATTTGGACAGAGACAACATTTTTCTACTTTTGGTTATAGACATTACCACAATGAATTTTAAACAAAACAATTCAGATGCAGTTGAAGTTCAGACTTTCAGCTTTCATTTGAGGGTATCCACATTAAAATTGGATGAAGGGTTTAGGAGTTTCAGCTCCTTAACATGTGCCACCCTGTTTTTAAAGGGACCAAAAGTAATTGGACAGATTCAATAATTTTAAATAAAATGTTAATTTCTAGTACTTGGTTGAAAACCCTTTGTTGGCAATGACTGCCTGAAGTCTTGAACTCATGGACATCACCAGACACTGTGTTTCCTCCTTTTTGATGCTCTGCCAGGCCTTCACTGCGGTGGTTTTCAGTTGCTGTTTGTTTGTGAGCCTTTCTGTCTGAAGTTTAGTCTATAACAAGTGAAATGCATGCTCAATTGGGTTGAGATCAGGTGACTGACTTGGCCATTCAAGAATATTCCACTTCTTTGCCAATCAGTTTGGCTGCATTTGGCTGGATCTGAGCACACAGTATGGCGGCTCTGAAGACCTCAGAATTCATTCGGCTGCTTCTGTCCTGTGT
Organism: Ranitomeya variabilis; assembly: GCF_051348905.1. Lineage (NCBI taxonomy): Eukaryota > Metazoa > Chordata > Amphibia > Anura > Dendrobatidae > Ranitomeya > Ranitomeya variabilis. Next base: position 40,797,415 of record NC_135239.1, on the reverse strand, counting down.
CACATCATCAATAAACACTAGTGACCCAGTGCCACTGGCAGCCATGCATGCCCAAGCCATCACACTGCCTCCGCCGTGTTTTACAGATGATGTGGTATGCTTTGGATCATGAGCTGTACCACGCCTTCGCCATACATTTCTCTTTCCATCATTCTGGTAGAGGTTGATCTTGGTTTCATCTGTCCAAAGAATGTTCTTCCAGAACTGTGCTGGCTTTTTTAGATGTTTTTTAGCAAAGTCCAGTCTAGCCTTTTTGTTCTTGATGCTTATGAGTGGCTTGCACCGTGCAGTGAACCCTCTGTAGTTACTTTCATGCAGTCTTCTCTTTATGGTAGATTTGGATATTGATACGCCGACCTCCTGGAGAGTGTTGTTCACTTGGTTGGCTGTTGTGAAGGGGTTTCTCTTCACCATGGAGATTATTCTGCGATCATCCACCACTGTTGTCTTCCGTGGGCGCCCAGGTCTTTTTGCATTGAGGAGTTCACCAGTGCTTTCTTTCTTTCTCAGGATGTACCAAACTGTAGATTTTGCCACTCCTAATATTGTAGCAATTTCTCGGATGGGTTTTTTCTGTTTTCGCAGCTTAAGGATGGCTTGTTTCACCTGCATGGAGAGCTCCTTTGACCGCATGTTTACTTCTCAGCAAAACCTTCCAAATGCAAGCACCACACCTCAAATCAACTCTAGGCCTTTTATCTGCTTAATTGAGAATGACATAACGAAGGGACTACCCACACCTGTCCATGAAATAGCCTTGGAGTCAATTGTCCAATTACTTTTGGTCCCTTAAAAAACAGGGTGGCACATGTTAAGGAGCTGAAACTCCTAAACCCTTCATCCAATTTTAATGTGGATACCCTCAAATGAAAGCTGAAAGTCTGAACTTCAACTGCATCTGAATTGTTTTGTTTAAAATTCATTGTGGTAATGTCTATAACCAAAATTAGAAAAATGTTGTCTCTGTCCAAATATATATGGACGTAACTGTAACTGTAAGGTAGGTTCCTAGCATCAATTCCCCCTATGGACCCCAGAGGACATATAGGAAAAAATGAAATACCAAACATACAGATATGCACTCACAGACAACAGAGAGGTACATCAGGGAGAAAAAGGAAGGAAAACCAAATTTGAGAGGATTAGGGTATGAGCACACGTTGCGGATTCCATTGAGGATTTTTACGCACGGATTCTGCAAAATCTGCAGGCAAAACGCCCTGCGTGGTAAAATGCCACAGCGGATTTACTGCGGATTTAATGCAGATTTTGTACGGATTTCACATGCATTTTGACACCTGCGGATTCCAATTATGGAACAGGAGTAAAATGCTGTGGAATCCGCACAAAGAATTGACATGCTGCGGAAAATAAACCACAACTTTTCAGTGCGGAATTTTCCACAGCATGTGCACTGCGGATTTGGTTTTCCATAGGTTTACATGCTACTGTAAATCACATGGAAAACTTCTGCTAATCTCCAGCATCATATTCACTGCAGTTCCATAGCAAAATCCGCAACGTGTGCACATAGCCTTAGAATTTGCACACAACCGAAACTCCTAGCAACAGTCACAGATCAACACTCCAAATGCCTCTACAAACAACCAACTCCTCACAAGGCAGTATAAGACTAACACTGGCAATCCTGATTGCCAGAAGCCAGTATGTATAGGAGAGGCGAGTGGCCAATTTTGAGCAGTTGAGATCATTCAGGTAGGAAAGCTTCATAGATTCTGAACTGAACAGTTTAACCCCTGCACTGCTAACATAATCCTGTACCATTTAATATGAAGGAGAAGTGCTTCTAATGAGTGCAGGGGTACGTGAAATCAGACGCTGCGGTCTTCTAGTCCCTCTCTGTCACGGTAAACCTGTGACTGTACCATATAACACAAGAAAAACCATAGAAATAGTCAAACACTCTAGTAAATTTACAAAAATAAAACAAGCCGCATTTGAATTTAAATCAATTTTTCTGTGTCATTATAAAATTAGGAGAGGTGATAAAAAAATGAAATTAGAAAATTAAAAGTAGCCGTTCCGTATTTATTTACTGACTTTTATTTGTTAATGACTTTCCAGTTAGTTCTTCTGTAATACCATTAAAATTAATAGCAGTTCCAGTGAGTTTAATTATAAAGCCACAAATGCTACATTTGATTTATATAATCATAGTTACAAGGCTTCCAAGGACTTTTGTATTATTGAAATGGCCTGATACACAAGTTGTTCTTTTCTTCCAACTGAAACATTTCATTTTTATTACATTTTTCTCTACAAAAGAGAGGACTATGAAATGCTTTGTATAAAACTTTACAATTGCTGTAGAGATTTCTAAGTAGCTTACAAACAAATATAGATATAATAGAGTTAATCCCCTTATCGACCTGGGATGTACATTTTTGCCACAGCCCTTTTGCTTAGGGCTGTATTGAACCTGGTTCATCCACAGCAGATTCCAACTGTGTTACATTGCTGTCATCTGTCCCTAACAGCAGAAGCCAGGGTTGAACTCCGCTGTTGTTAACTATTTAGTTGCTGCTATCAGTTACTGACAGCCACTTTTTATGATGTAATTTTCTATGTGCACATGAACTGCAATTTCGCCATATACTGCAATACTATGGTATTGCAAAATATAGTACAAGTTGATCACAAGTTCAAGTCCCTTACAGGGGCTAGAATATAAAGTAAAAAAAAGTTTTAAAAATATATAAACTTTGAATCAACCCTCTTTCCCCATTCAAAAATATAGAAGTTAAAAAATGACAACAATAATCATATTTGGCATCAAGGTGTCCGAGAAAGTCCATTCTGTCAAAACATAATATTATTTAAATTATTCATTAAATGACGAACATAAAAGAAACCAAAATACCAGACTTGCTGTTTTTTGGTCACCTTAAAAATACAATAAAAGTGATCAAAATATCACATGTACCTCAAGATGGAATCACTAAAACATCAGCTCAATGTGCAAAAAAAGAACCCTCACTCATTTCTATGGACCAAAAGATGCTAACATTAAGGGTATCAGAAAATGGCAATATGAAGAGAATTAAAGAAAAAAAAAAGATTCAGAAGTTTTGCATCGTTGTAATGATACTGACCTTTATAATCATATTACCAGTTTATTTTTATTGCACTACAAACTCAAACAACAATGGCGTAATTGTGTGTTTTTTTCATTTTACCATATTACAGCAGTTGGAACTTTTGTCCCATCTTTCAGTATGTTATTTGATAAAATGAATGGTGTAATTCAAAACTACAAATCATCCCACAAAAAAAAACAATCTCTCATATTGCCATGTTGATGGAAAAATGAAAAAGCTAATGGCTCTCACTCATACATTTTGGAGGGTCATCAGGCAGCCCTCCAAACGCTTGGCAACATGTTGCTCATACTACTGTCAGCAGCCTGCATGGCCTAAACATGCCACCATGGCCTGCAGCATCTCTGGACTTGTCTCCCATTGAGCATATCAGTCATTGGATGGCAATTGCAAATGGCACTGCCAGCAGCAAATCTTGATTGGAAAAGAGTGAACCTTTCAAGGTTCAGTTCGGCGAATGTCCCGATGATCATTTTCACAGAACGGTTCATCTAACGTTCCCGAATCCCATTGCATTAAATGGGAGGCAAATCCAAACAGCTATACAAAATCTTAAGGAAGAGGGGCAAAAAAACTTTCCAAACAGCTCAAATTTGGGGCAGACACCAGGAAAAGTGGCATTAATTGACCCAGTGTACAAATAGTATAATTGCACAACATGGATGCATGGGACAGGGCTTGGACTAGCATTTCTAGCTGAAACATTGACAGGTGGATGAGTGACAGGTGTAGGCCTGCTTTCTGAAACGTCTGCCAAATTCAAGCAACATGCATGAAGCCATCCCAACTTGGAGTCCAAACATTTCCAAGAATTAGGGGCAGACACCAGAGAAAGTGGCATCAATTGACACTGTAGAACATTTTATAATGGCAAAGAAGCAGTGAGTCATGGGCCAAGCATGAGGTATCGGGGTCTGTGCCAGCATTTAGAGCTTTGAATTGAAGTTTAAATTAGGACTAGGTGGGTGAGGGAGCGGTCTAAACCTTCTTTGCTGAGAGCCCTGATATCTCATGCGACAGCTCCAACTGTTTTTTTTTTCCCAGCAACACTCAGGTGGCACAAATAAACGTAAACTTGATAGAGTGCTAATGTTAGAAAAATGTAAGGATAGTAGCATAGCTAGTTGACTGATCAATTGACCCACAGTAGAACATTTTATAATGGCACAGTAGCAGTCAACATGGCCCATGTGTGAGCAGGTTGCGAGATGCAGTGATGGACAGAAGGCAGAACAAGAATTAGCAGGTTTATTAACAAAGGGATTACTCCACGCAGGGAGGTGAAGGGTAAACAGGTATTTGGCAGGAGGAAAAGGCCCAGAATAAGGGCAGGTTAAAGTAAAAAATGTTAGTAGATAAAGCAACTGTTATGAGAGGTTAAACTTATCAGTCTGAAGGCTTCTTTGGTGCAGAGTCTTAATGCTTAATGGTGGCGCCTTTGCAACCGACATGTGATGATCCCGGGTTTGTTCTAAAGAAATTGAAGACCTGGTTCCTAATGGTGGTGACGAGTCCTCGTTGTCTCGAACGGGGTCCTGGGTCTTGATTCGCCTTGAGAAGTGAAGAATAGTCTATGATGCAGCTTGAGCGTGGTTCAGCTTGGCAGAACACTACGGCTGAGGAAGGACACAGTTCTATGCAAGTCACCCTGTTTGTCTCAGGTGGCACATGCGCAGCAAAAATGGCCCGGAGCATCTGACACTTTCGGATGCAGGATCCAGCGGGCAAAAAGCAGGTCTCTGTTGACAGTCACTGTACTTGACAGCTGAGGGGTCTATAGCATGGGCCTGCGCTGTCATGTTGCTTGAAGGTCCAAGCACCAACCTTCACCTGTTGCGCTTGCTGTCTTCCCGCCAAGTTTCTTGCTCCCTTCCCGCGCACAGCCCACTTTATATCAGACATGCCCCCTGTTGAACAGCGCAAAGGTCCGTATGGGTCAGAAAGCTTTCCCCCAGGCAACAAAGGTGACAGCCCCAACAGTTCTGGAACTGGAGCAAGAAAGGTACCCCTGGTCCATCTTCTTACACTTCCCTTCTCCTTTTGCTCGCCATTCCGCAGGCAAGAGTTCTGATCCATGAACAATTTGTTGTCAAATAAATTGGTCTTGATTGTATCGGTTGGGGGGTATTCCAGCTGTTGTCCGTTCAGAGCACCGTAAGTCAGAAGGAGTAGTGGAGTCAAGTTGAGTAGTTGAGTCAGGTATTACAGGTAAAGACAGGGACACGCCGATTTCCAATGGGACAGTCTCGTCAGGAACTTCAAGCTCTTGTCCCTCTCTCAGATCTACAGGCAGTTGTTCAGTCCCTTCCTCTTCTTCACCACCAGCGATGTCTGAAGGAGGTATATCAGGAGCATCTTGTATTTCCTCCACCTGGTCAGGATCTCTTGACAGACTGGGTCGTAGCATATTCCGGTGAACTGTTCAAGTGGAAGCGTTTTCTTCCCCTTCTGGTTGAATTTCGTAGATGGACCCTTCTGAGTTGATTCTCTGCTTCACCTGATATGGGTTTGTCTCCCACGGTACTCTAGTTTATCTCAAGGACATTTATCTCGAACCAAAAAGCCGATCCCCTGCCTGAAGAGCCGTCCCCCGCAGAGGAGTTGTTTCTGGATGCTCTAGTTCCTGAAATCTGGTCTGCACCAGATGATGTAGCATCTGCAGACGATGATGGTGTTCTCGAACCCAGGTGGACACCCCTGTCCGTGGGTAGTCCTCCTCTGGATCCAGCTCCAGCTCGGTAATCTATCTTCCTGGGTGGTTGAACTGACTAGACTGAAAGCTTTTAATTGCTTCATAAAAAAATAACAATTTTAATTGCTTCATATAGTCCCCACAATATTTCCATCCTTCCCACATGCCTGATATATGCCCTCCCTCCTTTCAATTCAGTGTGTCATGACTCTGTCTCTAAGAGTAGGGGAATTATCACACACTCAAAACCTAGGAACAGTCACAGATAAATCCACCAAATGTCTACTCTAATAACCATCAACAACAACCTCCAACCATGCAGCAAAAGCTTGCTCTGACAATGAGTGCTAGCCAGGACCCAGATTATATAGGAGATTGGAGTGGCTAACAGTGAACAGCTGAGCCTTAACACAGGAAAGCTTCCAGGAGCTCTCAACTGAGCAGATTAACCCCTGCACTGCCAAAAGAAATTTATTCCATTTAATACAAAGGTGAAGTGCTTCTAATCAGTGCAGGAGTAGGAGAAATCAGATGCAGCGGTCTTCTGGCTCCTCTCTTTTGTGGTAACCTGTGACACACTGTCAGAACCTGGTTATCACGATTTTTTCTTAAGCTGCAAAAAAATAATCACCCAGGGATACTGTTACGGAACTGCAACACAGGACTAGTGTAGAAGGGGGAAAACTGACCCTGCACTATGACTAGGCTGATACCCTTCGATGGACCCATTCTTGCGAAGAGACCCACCGATGATCCTTGGTTAATCTCAAGCAAAGACCTATAGATAGGGGAAGGGGTTCCCTAAAAGATCTAAGGACTGGGTACAAAAACGGGTCATCTCCTAATAGAAATCACAGAGAAGGCTGGAGATACCAACTGAAAACAGAAACTAAGGCTAGCAGAACCAGAGGTCCCAGTACTGCACAAATTACACACACAGAACACAAAGCAAAGCACCAAGCCAGGACTCAAGCAGATTAACACTGTTGTCCAGAAAGGACTGGGAGGCAGGCGCTGGTTAATAAAGGGTGATACAATCACCTGACCCAAGACAAACCAGCACCAGAGGAAAAAGACCAGCAGCCAGATCTCCACAAGAAAATGGCGGATAGTCACAAACTAAACAAATTCTAACAGATACCTGGTACTTATTGCTTTGACAATATTGTGCTTTACTTTTTAACATCTATTATATGCCTGAGATCCTTTTCCGATGTTTCATTTGATGTTTAGTTGGATTAATTGAACCATATAAACTAGCAGAGTTGCTCTCTCCTTTACATGAATGAAGGAGAAGATATGGACCTTTCGGTTTAGGTTCCATGGAGCAGGTTTATCCCAAATATGGAACTATGCTGTTATATAAACAATCATTGGCTCTTTACTTGCCAGGTTAGGGAGATTTGCCACTTCAATGACATCTATGAATACCATCCCCCTCAATATGTCCTTTTTTGTCTTTCTATAGCCGTGCCTTCAGAGACGCCTCTATGACGCATATCGTGTCACTCTGACTCATCGACTCGAATAGGTTGGTGTGGGAGGTGTTCACCGACTCGAATAGGCTGGTGTTAGGGCAGGAGTCATTACATGGGGCACGAAAGGGGATTTTAGTGATAGACATATTCATCTCTTCCCCCTTTTTACCAGCACGGTGCTTCCATGAGCAGGTGTCTCAAGATAGTGGTGAGATCCTTCCAATTTTATAATTGCATTGGTTACATTGTGGGCACTATATATATATATATATATATATATATATATATATATATATATATATATATATATATATATATATTTGTTTTTGTAGCCATGTATGTTATATGTATTGTCTGCAGGTTTTTATATTAAACTGATACCCGATTGGGGATTTAATTTGATCTAATTAAAAGTTGTGTTTTAAGGTACAAATGCCGCTGTCTTTGCCACTAAGTTAGATCAAGGTGCAGGAACTTCAGATTGTGGCTTTAAGCTGCAGCAGAATGGATGAACATTTCTATCACATGGAATTTGCAATGAACTTCGCCAAAAATTCAGATAAATGTGAAATTTTCATGATTCAATGTGCATGGCTCCAGCAAAATGGCGACCAGCCGGTTCACCAATTTGTCGGATTCTCTTGAGGGCTGAGAAGGAGTTAAAATAAAAAGAAAATCATTCTCAGCTGTCCTAGGTCTTCAACTGACTTCTTGTCGTTCCCGCCACTGCTTTTTGGTCCCACGGCAATTTTAGGTTCTTACAGCACTGAGACTTATGCCGTCACTTGAGCTGTGGCACATGTCATTAGTGTCAATGATATGAAAATGTGTCGCTACTCATGCAACGACGTGGCCCTCAGCGTTAGAGGACCAGATAAGCGGCAGAGCAGGTACAAGGAGCCAGGTGAGTATATCACATAGGTGAGTATAAAGACTTCCCTCTTACGTTTACTATGGTTTGGACTCAAGAGACAACTCAGAGAATAATAAACATCTTTTCATGGCAACTGAGCAAATTTAAAAGTGATTCAACTTAATAGAATTGTACTCGTGCTCAGTAGAATCAGCGGACAGATTTGCATAAATCTGTCTAGAGCAAATCTTGGGAACTTCCCTCAGCTCTATTCGGGAGACACTGATGAAATCCAACTGATCCACATTAAATCCTATTGCAAACATTGCAAAACATGTTCAGACAAAATCTGTAAACGTGTAAAGAAAACATGTCAACCCATGACAAATACAAACACAAGGGTTTGGCTTCATGTTTCCAAAGACGCATTTGCTACTTCATTCTGTAAATAATAAAGTTTTCAGAAACACAAACTTTAGAACAGAAAACATTTCCTTGATCACTTCTTCCCCTTAATTTACATGATAGGGGTGCTATAGTAAGGTGAGTATTATATTAAGATACATTCACATTAGGGGTGTGCAATGATATCTTTACCCATAGTCTCCACTGCGGTCACCTGAGTAGTGCAGCCCCAACGCGCGTTTCGCGTGGGCTTCCTCGGGTGGCCCCCCGAGGAAGCCCATGCGAAACGCGCATTGGGGCTGCACTACTCAGGTTACCGCAGTGGAGACTATGGGTAAGGATATCATTGCACACCCCTAATGTGAATGTATCTTAAAGTGATACATACCTAATTCTGTGCTGGGCTACGTTGTTACTGGTTGAGTGTCTCACTGCTTTTCAGTTTTCTTATAGCAGCACCTTATATTTTGACTTTGTATTTATGGATATACCGTTTTAGAAGCTGCGCTAAATTATTGTTCTGAGCACTTTGATATCTCCTACCAGTGACGTTATTTACCCAACGTGATAGCATATCATACATTGTGTGTGGGATTGGTATTTGGTGACCTCCCATCCACTTTGATATACGCGGTATCTGGGTGTTATACCTGTAATGTTAGCTATTCCACTTTGTCTATTTGATTCTTTTGGGGTTATTTTGTAGTGTCTACTTGTATTCTTGGAATAAATTATTATTTGGATTTTATTTGGGACTTTTTGTGCGCTTTTTCTTTCTGTGCTACAAAGTAATAAAGTTTTGTCTGACTCACAACACCCCACTCGGAACATACAGTATATTATTGCATGTGCTTGTATGAATTATAGGGAACCTGTCAGCAGGATTGTGCTCAGTAACCTACAGACAGTGTCTGGTCAGCGCTGTTATACTAATTACAATGATACCTGGTGATGAAATCCGTCTTGTGGTTGTTGTTTAGTCTTTATTTACAGTTTTGAGTTAATGATATGCTCGTGCTCTGGGGCCTTCATGTGGTGCTCTGATTACGTATTCACCAGTATGATTTCTGACAGGTCACTGATCCCTCACTGACCTGCCTCCTAGTTTACATAATGAATATTATATATAGCTTGGGAAAAAATTCCCATTCTGCAGACAGGCGCCAGCAGTGGAGCCTGCACTGCAGCATGATCGCATATGTAATCATATGTAAAGTGTACATAATTCATTTGTTTGATGTTATCCTAAAATTCATAAAAAAAAATCAGTTTGAAAATGGCATCAGCTGTGCCTGCGCAGTGGCAGCTATTGGTGATCCGATAGCTGCTACTGCGCAGGCGCCAGTGGTGCCATCTTGCTAGAGAAAATAATTTCCTCATCCAAGATGGCGCAACGAGTGCCTGCGCAATAGCAGCTATATGGTATAGAGAGAGGACCCTGCCCGCGAGGGATCACTATCTACAATAAGTGAGTATAGAGCTGGCAGTGCTTTTGTTTCCACACTAAACCACTATTAAATGTAACAGGCCATACTTTTATGGTGATTTGGCATATAACTATACTTGGCAACTTTGGAGAGGACATCTCTGATACTATATCAGACTAGAATTTTTCTGTCCTTATGGTTGGGAGGCTGCACAGAATGGCATCACAGGCTGCAGGATGTGCACCCCTGCTTTATGGTAACTAAAACTCACCATATACATTAAATAGCTGTCGGACGATCATTGGTCTGCATCCATCTCGGCAGGCTCTCCCACACACTGGAGCACCCATTCAGTAGAGTTCCCTAATAGAGCTTGGTGCAGCGTGCCCTAATAGAGCCTGGTTCAAAGTGCCCTAATAAAGCCTGATCCGGAAAGCCCTAATAGAGCCTGGGGCAGAGAACCGTAATGGAGCCTAGTGCAAAGTGCCCTAATAGAGCCTAGTGAAGAGTGCCCTAATAGAGCCTGGTGCAAAGTGGACTAATAGAGCCTGGTGCTTCATACCCTAACAGAACCTGGTGCTGCGTACCCTAACAGAACCTGGTGCAGAGTAACCTAACAGAGCCTGGTGCAGCGTACCCTGACAGAGCCTCGTGCAGAGTACCCTGACAAAGTCAATGGTAAAGTGACATGTTTCACTGAGGCTATTAGCTTCATTGATTTGAAACCTAGAAGTTCACTGAGAGGGGTTAATTGGCCATTTTAAGGGATGGGATTTTAAGTGAACAAGTAAAGAGCAGGTGGGAGGTTTTTCACCATATCTTCACCCCAGGTAAGTAGAAGGTATACACTCAGCCTTCACAATCATTAGGTGTTTGGTAGGCCTGTAGAGTGTAAGGCCCCTTTCACACATCAGTTTTTTTGCCATCAGTCACAATCCATTGGCTCAACGGATCCACACTCCAGTGCTATGGGTCCTGATAAGGAAAACTGAACCATTGTATGTTTTGGTAAGGCTGAGCCTGTATACCATTTTGTTTTGTTTACCTGCTTTGCTAGAAGGGCCGTGTTTATTTTTACTTCACACTGGTTTATGCCGCATGTATATAATAAACCAGTGGAAGACTTAGAGAGACCGTGTTTCCTGAGATGAGAAGAGTGTCCCAAACTGGAGTACACGATTTGCACATAGTCTATCATCAGCACCTCCAACAGAGTGGACGTCGGGATGGTCTGAACAAGAGCTTGCAGTTCGAGATTCTTGCTCAACCCACATACTCAACATTTTTGGCATGCTTCAGTTACCATCTTTTCCAGATCTGGGCAGTATCTTATTCTCTGTAACCACTTGTAATTCTTTTCGCTCCCAAGGTGAGCCTCTCTCTCATGGGCCTCTCGAGCAGCTACTGGACCTAATGACATAGGAATTACAACCTGATGGCAGTGCTGCAACTGCTACTGTAAGTAGATCTTACAACACAAAAGGCCCTGACCTCACACTCAGTTTATCCCATTGAGACAACAGTTTTTTTTTCCTCTGAGGACAGCCCTGCTCAATCCTCAGGATGGGGCCAAATATTGGTCTATACTCAGCGTATGACCTGCTGCACATCTCTGTTGTTATTCTGGGCCTGTTCCCAATCCGTGGGGCTTTTCCAAGCACCGTGGGTATCCTAGAGGCCACTCCACTTGAATGTATCATGCTCTGGAGGACAGGCAGTCGGCCTAGGCCGGGTGTCTCAGTGTCCTCGAGTTAATCATTGATACACCTAGCCGTCGGTCCCATCGGAACATGGGATAATGCGTCTGCGTTTCCATTTTCCCTTCCTGACCGGAAATTGATGCTTTAGTTAAACTTAGTCAGCTGTGCCATCCACCTCTATTCTTGCTCCTCAAGTTTAACATTTACCAGGTGGGCCAATGAATTGTTGTCAGTCATTACTACCATTTCAGCCCCCGTTAGGTACTCTGCAAATCGTTCCGTCAAAACCAAACCAAAGCCAGTAACTTTATCCTGAATGAACTATAATTTGCAGGGTTACGCTCTGTCTCTTTGGGTACGGTTTCCATAAGCGACCACTCTCTCCCGGCCATCCTTTACTTGCAATAACACTGCTTCCAGGGGAAAGCCATAATCAATGTGCTCGTTAGGGCATCTTTTACATCCTCAAAGGCCTTCTGTTGTAGAGGACCCCACTGAATAAGACAATTATTGGGCCCTCGAGATGTGCCGCTCAGCAGCTTGTTCAAAGGACCAACCAAATGGGTGAACTTTGGGATAAACCGCCTTTAAAGGGACTCTGTCACCCCCTCCAGCCGTTAGAAACTAAAAGAGCCACCTTGTGCAGCAGTAATGCTGCATTCTGACAAGGTGGCTCTTTTAGTTATTGGTGCAGTCAAAGCAGAAATAAAGCGTTCTATAATTTCGCAAAAATACCTGTCTTTAGCCCTGGAGGCAGGTCTTAACCTCCCTGCTGCACACGCCACGCTGCCGTCACTCCAGGCTTCTTCGGCGCCGGGCGCCGCCCCCTCCGCACTGTTTTCAACTCAAATCCGGCGCTTGCGCTGTTTTGTTCTGCCTGGGGCAGACGCAGTGAGCGATGCCCGTCTGACCTCAGATGCAGTCTCGCAGACTGCGCCTGTGTGGCCACCCAGCTTGTGAATCCCAGCCCCGCACTGTGTTATGCATTATGTGTAAACCCCACTGCACTACAACAGCAAGGAATGAAGGAAGTGACCCAAAGGGAAAAAAAGCTAGTGTAAGGCCATGTGGTCTGTCTCCCTCTCTCTCTCTCTTTCTGATACATGCGGTCCACTTCAAACGAGGGGCGTCACATTGAATAACGTGCTGTGAAGGACCTAGGACCCAGCTGGAAGCTGATACCCCCTGACGCCCAGCGCACCCATGATCTAACATCAACCGTAATTGACATATATTCTGCTTATATCTTTTGTCCTACCACTATTGTATTTGCATATCTGACAGTTGTTCTTATAGCGTATTGTCTAGTGTGTCCTTAAGACGATTAAATATATAATTTAACCTTGGGCTGCTCTTTTATCTCGGTCCATGAATCCACACGTCTGTGACCATGACGTCATCACACCCTGGGACCGGAAGCTGCCGCCTGCACCGCACACAGGCGACAGTACTACAAGGGGCCCTCGGAAGGTGAGTATATGTTTTATTTTTTAACCTGTGACATACGTGGCTGCGCAATATACTACGTGGCTCTGTGCTGTATACTACGTCACTGGGCAATATACTACGTCACTGGGCAATATACTAAGTAACTGGGCAATATACTGTGTGGCTGGGCAATATACTACGTGGCTCTGTGCTGTATACTACGTCACTGGGCAATATACTACGTCACTGGGCAATATACTAAGTAACTGGGCAATATACTGTGTGGCTGGGCAATATACTACGTGGCTCTGTGCTGTATACTACGTCACTGGGCAATACACTACGTAACTGGGCAATATACTACGTGGTCTGTGCAATATACTATGTGGACATGCATATTCTAGAATACCCGATGCGTTAGAATCGGGCCACCATCTAGTATATATATATATATATATATATATATATATATATATATATATATATATATATATATATATATAAATATATATATATATATATATAAATATATATATATATATATATATATATATTGTTTTCAATTCATCCTGTCACTAGTGAACTAGTGACAGGATGAATTAAAAATAGTAATGAGCGAGTGTATGAGCACGCTCAGGGTGGTCTCCGAGTATTTATGACTGCTCGGAGATTAAGTTTTCATCACCTCAGCAGCATGATTTACAGCTATTAGCCAGCTTGATTACATGTGGGGATTACCTAGCAACCAGGCAACCCCCACATGTACTCAGCCTGACTAATAGCTGTAAATCATCCAGCTGCCGTGATGAAAACTAAATCTCCGAACACTAACAAATACTCGGAGGTCACCCGAGCGTGCTCGGGAAAACCCGAGCAACGAGTACCCTCGCTCATCACTAATTAAAAACAATCCATGCAGTGCTACTTTAATGCAACAGAGTATTTTTTAATATTAGGTAGCCTATTGCTAAAGTATAAGTGTACCTAATGCTGTGTTCTTAAACCTCCCTACAGGCAACTAATCCATCTTTTCAGAGTTTGGATTCTTGGTCAATTTAAAGCCTTTGACTCAGTTTGGAGTAAGTACTTTAGTAGTTTATATCAAAGTAATAAATTGCGAGCAATTAAAATGATTCACTTACATGGATATCATTAATAGGTACATTAGATGGAAAGTGGCCAAATTGTATATTGATGAATTCAAAGCAGCATCAATATTTGTTAAAGCGACACTATCTTTGAAAAACAGCTGTGCACTTGGGAACTTTGCCAGCTCTGTTCTCTGCAGAAATATACATGTTAATATATCTTGATGCATACAAAGAGGCATTGATTTTGCTGTTACATTATGCAGATAAATTATAAATAAATGAGTTCTCAGCTTGGAGAAAAAGATTCCAAGTTTTACTGCAAATTGTCCCTAAAATATGACTTCTAAATCACATAAGCTAAGTAGCAAAGTTAATGATATCTAAGGAAATAGGATATGTTGGCCAAAATCATTTCCATAATTGTTAAAGATTGACCGGTATATAAAATTGTCTTCCTAGGATAAATTTTGTCATCAGTCTGTCCTTAGAAAGTAAACAATTGGCACTGAGTATCTCATTCGACTATAATGCAACTATAAGGCCGGGTCACTCTTGCGAGTGTAATGCGAGAAACTCACGTGAGTCTCTCGTATCAATACCCGGCACTGCCGCCGGCGGTCCGGACCGGAGCATTCAGCTGCATAGGAATACATGCAGCCGCACACCCCGATCCCGAGTGCCGGCCTAACTCTGGTCTTCAAGAGGTTCAGTTAAACAAACTTTAGCATAGCACAGAATCTTGGGATACTTTACTTGATTCTGTATCAATTTATATAAAAACTTATAGTACTTGTCAAGGCTTGGTGTCCAACTCTGCAGTCATTCTGTGAATTCTCACAGCGCGCACAGTACATGCGGTCAGAATTCTCCGGTGCCGTTGATGGGAGAGGGTCAGTCATCTTACAGCGTGTATTCAGTTTGCATATTTTCTACAACATTTGTACTATACGTGTCCGGTCTCGCCCAATTTACTTGTATTGAAGGAGGTCAAACACATCTACTCATCACATGCCCGCAAGTATGCAAAATGCATATCTGTGGTCACACGCCTAACCGCTCCCGGCAGTGGGGAATCCTGACAGCGAAGTACGAGCTCCACCCAGACACTTAAACTTAGCACACAGAGCTTATCATTACAGTGATATCTATGATGCCACTTAGGGAAGCACTCCTTCTTTCTGGTTATTTTTATCTGAGAACCAAGTGTGCCTGCTATTTCACCGGACGTTTGGCATTTGGCTTGCTCCTTCACTCTGGTGCTGCACTCAGTGACAACTTACCGTATATACTCGAGTATAAGCCGACCCGAGTATAAGCCGACCCCCCTAATTTTGCCACAAAAAACAGGGAAAACTTATTGACTCGAGTATAAGCCTAGGGTGGAAAATGCAGCAGCTACCGGTGAATGTCAAAAATAAAAATAGATACTAATAAAAGTAAAATTAATTGGGACATCAGTAGATTAAGTGCTTTTGAATATCCATATTGAATCTGGAGCCCCATATAATGCTCCATACAGTTCATGATGGGCCCCATAAGATGCTCCATACAAAATACGCCCCATATAATGCTGCACAAAGGTTAATAATGGCCCCATAAGATGCTCTATAGAAACATTTGCCCCATACAATGCTGCATAAAGGTTGATGGTCCCATAAGATGCTCCACACATTATGCCCCATAAGATGATCCACACATTATGCCCCATAAGATGATCCAAACATTATGCCCCATACATTGTGGCCCCATAGATGCTCCATACATTGTGGCCCTATAGATGCTCCACACATTGTGGCCCCATAGATGCTCCACACATTGTGGCCCCATAGATGCTCTACACATTGTGGCCCCATAGATGCTCCACACATTGTGGCCCCATAGATGCTCCATACATTGTGGCCCTATAGATGCTCCACACATTGTGGCCCCATAGATGCTCTACACATTGTGGCCCCATAGATGCTCCACACATTGTGGCCCCATAGATGCTCTACACATTGTGGCCCCATAGATGCTCCACACATTGTGGCCCCATAGATGCTCCATACATTGTGGCCCCATAGATGCTCCACACACTATGCCCCATATGCTGTTGCTGCGATTAAAATAAAAAAAAAATCACATACTCACGTCTCTTCGCTCCGGCCCCGGCACTTGCGATAGTCACCTTCCTCGTTCCACCGCTGCGCGCTGCTCTGTCTTCCATCCTCTGCACTGACTGTCCAGGCAGAGGGTGGCGCGCACACTAATCGCATCATCGCGCCCTCTGACCTGAACAGTCACAGCCAGAGGACGGAAGACAGAGCAACGCGCAGCGAGGTAACGAGGAAGGTGACTATCGCGCAATGCTCACCTCCCCCGATATACTCACCTGCTCCCGGCTTGGTCCCTGGCAGCGTCTCACTGTCAGATGGTCTCCGGGAGCCGGCGGCATCTTCCTGTGTTCAGCAATCACGTACCGCTCATTACAGTAATGAATATGCTTGCATATTCATTACTTTAATGAGCGGCACCACGTGACCGCTGAACACAGGAAGATACCGCCGGCTCCCAGAGACCATCGGACATGCAGGGACCGGGCCAGGAGCAGGTGAGTATGTCACCGCGCTGCTCCCCCTCCCCCGCCAACCCCCCCGCTGCCAATGACTCGAGTATAAGCCGAGAGGGTCACTTTCAGCCCAAAAAAGTGGGCTGAAAATCTCGGCTTATACTCGAGTATATACGGTAGATATCACTGTAATGATAAGCTGTGTGTGCTCAGTTTAGGTGTCCGGATGGATCAGCAAACATGCTTTACTGATTTAATTTACTTACTTGAGCTCACATGACTAGTGAAACGGATACATTTGCTCCTTTGATAAAACAAACAGCCAGGGAAATGTGTTACCTCACACGAAAAGCAGGTGAAAAAGTCCTTTCCCATGACATCAGTGTATTCACTTATGCTTCCTCATCTTGTCAGAAGCTTTGTATGTGCAACTATCAGCTGTATCATCTCTACATGCCAGGACACAGCTAGTTACACAGGATACAGCCCCTGCACCTTTGTCAGATTCTCAGCACAGCAACATTTTTTTTTAACACATCCAATTGTGGAGCTTTTTAATATTCCAATACTTATTGATTACAATGTACTTTTGTTCGTGGAAGAATCCCAATAAAGTTCTAAAATAAGGTTGCATTTCAAAAGATTTGTGTTCTTTTTTTTTCTCTATTTTTTCTTAATTTGAAACTAAATTAGTGATGTTAAGGATGCTAATATTTTTACCTGATTGGATTGCATCATTTCAGGACCAGCGCATTGTTTTGTGTACTCTGGTCATGAAATGATTAATGGATCTTGCCAGGACAATCATAGCTTCCGCACTATAGTTCTTTAACTTTTGTGTCAACAGAATTTCCCATAAAACTTTAATCTAAATCCCTATCTATTTGATACCATAATCTAAACTAATTTGTAATATGCTTGCATTAAACACTCCCTACTGTTCCAAAACTATATGATTTAACAGCTGTTGTACCTTTTTTTTTGCCTACTTGCTGCATTGCATACTGGGATATTCAAACAAAGCGTCATCAGAGCAGGAAGGGGAGGCTGAGGTAATTGACGCAGCCTATGCCCCCTCCCTAAAACTAAGCGTCGTCAGTGACACTCATTTCCAGGGCGGGGCTAGTCCTTGCGCACTGTCATTGTGCGATGCACACTCTATGTGATACCGGCTCACATCAGTAGTAATGAACCGGCAACACAGAGGAGAACAAACTATCAGAGAGCGGTGTCAGGATATCTGGCGTGAAGAGACCAGCGCCAAATGTGACACTTAATTTCAGGGAGGGGGCATAGGATGTGTCAGTGACCGCAGCCATTGTCCGCTGCTCTGATGAAGCTTCGCTTGAGTATCCCAACTTGCACTGGGATTTCCAAACGAAGTGTCACCCTGTAACAGTGGTGGGAGCTGATGGATTGCTCCCTGATACTCAAAGGTTAAATGTATTTGATCCCCATGTATGTCATAAAGGTATTACACCCTTGGGGGCTTGAGTTAGCTGGGACAGGGTTAACTATAATTGCCAGCCCAGTTTGGGAGGAGGAACTGAGTGTCATTGGCAAGTGGAGGAAGTGACAGTCAATGAGTGTGAGGGAAGGAGAGAGTATGCTAGCAGGCTGCAGTTGGCTGCTAGGGACAGCGTGAGCCTAATACTCGGGGGAAGTGGATTGCAGCAAATCCTTTTCCATGTGATTTGGGGGCCAAAGGAATACTCAGCTTTTGAAGCTACAGGGAAAAGATGGACTCAGACTACATGGGGCGGAAGGTATTGCAATCCAGATATATTGCCAGAGATCAGGAAGATCCCCAAGAGCTAGGAAAGCCAGAGAGGGGGATATGCCACCTATTCCGAAAACCAGGGCTGAAGTTGTATCAGGTACCTGTGGGAAAGATGACAACTCGTTGGGCCTTATCCTTTGCTTCTGCCTGTAAATACTGTACAGACTGCCAATCACAAAGTAAAAGTTTGTTTTTTTTATCAACCTTGTGTCTCCTGGATTATTTGCTGCCCTGGTTCCAGAAGAAGGATTCCTGGACTTAGAAGAGGCCTGCAGGTCAGAAGTAAGTGGAAAGCACCACATACACAGCAGCACACCGGGACTGAGACACCCCTTGTCTGTAGGATGCCAGAAAGAAGTATGGAAAAAAGTGCAATAGCTGTTAGATAGTGTAATTGGGGAACAGTAGGGAATTTTTAATGCAAGAATATTAGAAATTAGTTTAGATTATGGCATCCAATAGATTGAGATTTAGATCATAATTTAGTTGACCTCTAGATTACCCCTTTAAGATTACTAAAATGCTGCGGAATAGCACCAAACATTGGTAGACTAACAGATGTTTGCCATACTGGCAGTAAAATCCACTCTCGAGTTAATACAAAACTTTATTGGTGGGGTCATTCTCAGTCATAAGCCTCTTTAAATGATCTACTAAAGGCGACATGTTTGTCCTTCCTGACTGATTGTCTGGGATGTCATGACCACATTCATGGTCACTTGCTGTGTAAATATTGACATGATCCCTCTTGACAAGTCTCCCATCAGGACTCAAGACTTTACATATGGTCCATTTTCTCTTTAGGCTATGTGCACACTTTGCGGGGTCCTCTGCGGGTTCTCCCGCAGCGGATTTGATAAATCTGCAGGGCAAAGCCGCTGCGGTTATCCCTGCAGATTTATCGCGGTTTGTTTTGCGGTTTCCGCTGCGGGTTTACTCCTATACTACTGATGTTGAATATGCAGCATCAATAGTAATGTTAAAAATAATAAAAAACGGTTATATACTCACCCTCTGACGTCCCGATCTCCTCGGCGCTGCACGCGGCGGTCCGGTTCCAAAGATGCTGTGCGAGAAGGACCTTTGTGACGTCACGGTCATGTGACTGCGACATCATCTCAGGCCCTGCTCGCACAGCAACCCTGAGACCGGACGGCCGCGTGCAGCGCTGAGAGGTGAGTATATTGGAGCGACCCCACTGCCGCAGGGCCGAGGGGCACCCGGTACCGGGCCTCTCTGTCTCGGTTCTGGGGTTGTCACGGTGGCTAGGCCCGGTCCGTGACCCTGCTGAGGGGCGTCCAGTGAAAGTTGAGAACGTGATGATGCTGTGGTGTGGTGCAGGTCACGGTGAATAACGAGGACACCAAGTTGCAGTCTCTTTAACTCTTTACTGAAGGCTTCAGGATTCTCAGTCCGGAATACGGTTAACCGGGCTACCTGAGTCCGGCCAGTCCGATGGCACCTCCAGAGTTCCCTTTGCAGGTGGAAATCTGTGCCTACCTTCTAGCGCTTGTGTGTTGTGGTCCTCCCCTGCTGTGCTTACGGGATAGTCCCCACAACTGTTGTGTCTGTTTCTGAAGTTCCCTCACAACTCGATTATGATGTTCTTCTTCGTCCCCCCAGATGATATGGCTAGGACGCACCCGTATGACGGGTAGGCTCGGAGCTCTTCCGGGACCCTAGTGTCGCCCCTCTCCAAATGTTGCCTCCTATGTCTTCTTAGGTGATTTGGGTGAGACAGCCCGCCTATAACTGACTGTCCTGCCGTAGGTTTGAAGTAAGGCCTGGAGCTCAATACTTCCTTGGCGTTTCCGGCCACCGGCTACGCGCCTCAGTAGGATGTTGCCTCGTCTTACAGCCCGACTCCTACTGGTGATTCTCCTTGTTGTGTTGATATCGTTTCTCACTCAGCACAATAAACCTCGCTTTTTGTCCTTTCTTGGGGTACCGCCGCGATGAAGTGCAGGCGCGGTCCCATAACGTTCTTTCTGTTCGCTAGGCCTCTGTCAGGATCCCACCCCTGACAGGGACCCCCCTGAATCTTCCCCTGCAACACCCTCTGCCACAGGATGTTGCCCAGTTCCAACCCAGTCAGCTTCTCTCTAACTTCCTACCTAATCCCCAGTTTTACCAGATTGTGAGGAGTGGCCTAATACATAGCACCCTTAGCTCCCCCTGAAGGCCAGACTGTGAGGTGTATTGGTGTCTGTGATACCTGGTCAGGTGAACTCCTTCAGTGCCATCAGACGTACCATAGCCCCCCTTAGCGGCGGAGCATCAGTACTGCAACAACCAGGACTCTGGGGCGCTACACTATCATTATTTTTTATTTTAATTCTTTTTTTTTTTACACTAACATGGTTCCCAGGGCCTGGAGGAGAGTCTCCTCTCCTCCACCCCGGGTACCATCTGCACATTATCCGCTTACTTCCCGCATCGTGGGCACAGCCCCATGCGGGAAGTTAGCGGATCAATGCATTCCTATTGGTGCAAAATCGCAGCGATTCTGCACAAAAGAAGTGACATGCTGCGGAATGTAAACCGCTGCGTTTCTGCACGTTTTTTCCCGCAGCATGTGCACAGCGGATTGCGGTTTCCATAGGGTTTACATGTAACTGTAAACGCAATGGAAACTGCTGCGGACCCGCAGCTGCAGAAATGCTGCGGTTCCGCGGTAAAACCCGCTATGTGTGCACATAGCCTTAGACTGAATGTGAGCTGGTGGAGGACTATTAACAGAGTTTATTACATGTAAAAACAGAGTTTATTAAATGTAAAAGTGATAAAAAGTGTCCCAAAATCTTTAAAGCAGACAGATTTTTAGTCCAAGGTTGATGTCCAGTTTCCAGCTTATCTACTAGATTTATGAGTACTGTGCCGAGTCGTGAGCAATACACCTCATATTCCTTCTCCTTTAAAAATGTTACTTCTAAGAAAATCTGTGGGAAGATTTGTAGTGTCTAATATATATGAGTGCATTTTATTTCTAGATGTTCCTGTCTCTTTAATCACCTGTTAATCATTAGAGGTTAATGAGTGTAACTAATGGAAGATGCACAGAATTTCTAGCACAGGGACCATGGCATAAATGTTGCAATTGACTCTGGCTTGAAGCCCAGTTTTAATAAATGTAATGAGTTTCTTATGACCAAGATCAACTATTAGAAAATGTTACAAGGCAAACTGGAAAGTATCCAAAGCATTAGAGCCTAAAGGTATGAAAAAAAAAAAATTAGGTAGATGGATAAAAATGGTTTTTTTCTTATTTTGTGGAATCCAAGTTACAAGTAGACAATTCCAATATTTAAAGGTCTTGCCGCTCCACTCCGTCCATGGCACTGAAGGTACAGATATCGTCAAGCTCAGGGTTGCATAGAGAAGCATGGCACATGGATGACCACCTACCTGCCTTCTTCAGTTTCTTCTGACTTTGGTTTTGTAACCAGAGAGAACTAAGCTAGAACAATGGAAACAAGTTCCTTATTCTTGTGGTCATCTATACAGTAATACTTTCTGGACCAAACATCTACAAAAGAAAAGAATATGGGCTTAAACAGTTGAAAAAAAATCTGAAAATCAAGATACCTGGCTATAAAAAGATATCTAAATATTTCCTGTTTGTAGTTTCCACTGCCGATAACGTCATCAAGAAATGCGAGAAAGTATTGACAGATGGGCAAATTTACAAGCAGAGCAGGTTTAGTTTGTGCTCTCTTTCATCTCTGTGCATACAGTCATTACACATGTGATTGCTGCCGCATCCTTGTCGGTTACCTTGTCCGACCATGGGTTCAACAGATAAAAAGAATAAGGTGTGGCGTTCATTCAGTGCTGGCTTCCAGATGGTAACGTTTCATTTCAAAGAGAACAATGAAGCAATGTTAGGGGATAAATATAATTTAGAATTGTGCTAAAAAGAAACTAATTTACAGTCCTGAAGAAGGTACTTCATCAGATTGCAGCACAATCTTTCCAGGTTTGATCTAATGACATAGAGGACAACAATCTAGCTGTGGATGCAGATTCAATTTCCTAAAATATCACAATTCCATACACCTGTCCTCCATTAACTATCGTCTTCAGATTCAGCAGGATCAGGAACCCATTGTCACAATAATTCCATAATGATCCTGATTCAGCCAACTCATAATGATGAGTCACAGTCACTTCTCATCTCATCCACTGAGTCGCTACATAGCATGTAAAAATCCTTCAGGTGCTTCATGAGAACAAAAGCAATGTGGAAGGAAAATATGAACATTTTACTTTTTTCACAAAAAAAATATACTTTGGACCCAAACTTTTTTATTTTCACGAGGGTAACAAGAGAAAATAGACCACAAAATTTGTTGTGCAATTTCTCCTGAGTACACCGATATGCCGAATGTGGGGGAAAGCCACTGTTTGTGAGCACAGCAGGGCTCAGAAGGGAGGGAGCACCGTTTAACTTTTTGAACCCAAAATTGTCTGGCATCAATGGCGGGTGCCATGTCACGTTTGGAGACCCCTCATGTACCTAAAGAGTGTAAACTGCCCAATTCTAACTCCAACCCTAACACAGCCCTAACCCTGACCCTAACCACAACCCTCACTTTAATCACAACCCTAACCCCATCTCTAACACCACCCTAACCCCAACATTCAACTCCATAATAGTATACAGCATCCCATAGTCACATATAGTATTATAATGCAGCCCCATAGTAGTATAATCCAGCCCCATAGTAGTGTAGTGCAGCCTCATAGCAGTATAATGCACCCCCATAGCAGTATAATGCACCCCCATAGTAGAATAATGCACCCCCATAGTATTATAATGCAACCCCATAGCAGTATAATGCACCCCCACAGTGGTATAATGCACCTCATAGTATAATGCAGCCCCATAGTAGTTTAATGCACCCCCATAGTGGTATAATGCACTCCATAGTAATATAATGCACCTCATAGTATAATGCACCCCATAGGAGTATAATGCACCCCCATAGTAGGATAATGCAGCCCCATACTGCGGCTTTACAAAAAAATTGTTTCTTCTTACCTAGCTGAGGTCTAATGGTGTCCTTCGCTTGATACATCTGAGACGTGGACCGTTGTATGGCAGTGACGTCATATGCCGACGATGTGCCCGCTTACAACAGCTGCCAGCCTGTGATTGGCTGGCGACTGTTAACTGTTGCCATTCGGGAGGAATCTCCTGCAAGGCAACAGATTTTAACTGCTCGTGCATCTTAGGATCATGATCATGATCAGGTGGGCAGGCAGAATCGTGCCGCTGAGGCCTGCTGAGCAGAGGAGAGGGGGACTGCTGCGGGCCCCCTCTGCTTACTGGGCCCCATACATCAGTAAGAGCACTAATGCCCTGATGGTGGCCCTGGCATTAGGGACTGTGTCATGATCTCAATGGCAAGAGATCATAGCATCAGCATATATAGGAACTAGCTCTTGGAAGATGGAAACTGAGCTGACCATGAACTAAACCTAACACACAACTAGCAGTGGCCGGGTAGCATGCCTACGTTGAATCTAGATGCCCAGCACCAGCCGGAGGACTAAATAAAACTAGCAGAGGAAAATATTAGTCCTAGCTCACCTCTAGAGAAATACCCCGAAAGGAGACAGAGGCCCCCCACATGTATTGGCGGTGAATCAAGATGAAATAACAAACGTAGTATGAAAATAGGTTTAGCAAATTTGAGGTCCACTTACTACATAGCAGAAGACAGGAAGGACACTTTCATGGTCAGCTAAAAACCCTATCAAAACACCATCCAGAAATTACTTTAAAACTCTGGCATTAACTCATAACACCAGAGTGGCAATTCCTGTTCACAAGAGCTTTCCAGACACAGTAACGAAACTACAGCTGTGAACTGGAACAAAAATGCAAAAACAAACATGGACAAGAGTCCAACTTATCTAGTAGTTGTCTAGGAGCAGGAACAAGCACAGAGAGGCTTCTGATAACATTGTTGACCGGCAAGCAACTAACAGAGCAGCAAGGTTATATAGCGACTCCCACATCTTGATGGGAACAGGTGAACAGAGAAGATGAAGACACCAGTTCAATTCCACCAGTAGCCACCGGGGGAGCCCAGAATCCAAATTCACAACAGTACCCCCCCCTCAAGGAGGGGGCACCGAACCCTCACCAGAACCACCAGGGCGATCAGGATGGGCCCTATGAAAGGCACGAACCAGATCAGAGGCATGAACATCAGATGCATTCACCCAAGAATTATCCTCCTGGCCGTATCCCTTCCACTTGACCAGATACTGGAGTCTCCGTCTGGAAACACGAGAGTCTAAGATTTTCTCCACAACGTACTCCAACTCACCCTCAACCAACACCGGAGCAGGAGGCTCAACGGAAGGCACAACCGGTACCTCATACCTGCGCAATAATGACCGATGAAAAACGTTATGAATAGAAAAGGATGCAGGGAGGTCCAAACGGAAGGAAACAGGGTTAAGAATCTCCAATATCTTATACGGGCCGATGAACCGAGGCTTAAACTTAGGAGAAGAGACCCTCATAGGGACAAAACGAGAAGACAACCACACCAAGTCCCCAACACGAAGACGAGGACCAACACGACGACGGCGGTTAGCAAAAAGCTGAGTCTTCTCCTGGGACAACCTCAAATTGTCCACCACCTGCCCCCAGATCTGATGCAATCTCTCCACCACAGCATCCACTCCAGGACAATCCGAAGATTCCACCTGACCAGAGGAAAATCGAGGATGAAACCCCGAATTACAGAAAAACGGGGACACCAAAGTGGCAGAGCTGGCCCGATTATTGAGAGCGAACTCCGCCAATGGCAAAAAAGCAACCCAATCATCCTGGTCAGCAGACACAAAACACCTCAGATATGTCTCCAGGGTCTGATTAATCCGCTCAGTCTGGCCATTCGTCTGAGGATGGAAAGCGGACGAAAAAGATAAATCTATGCCCATCCTAGCACAGAATGCCCGCCAAAATCTAGACACGAATTGGGTCCCTCTGTCAGAAACGATATTCTCAGGAATACCATGCAAACGAACAACATTTTGAAAAAACAGAGGAACCAACTCGGAAGAAGAAGGCAACTTGGGCAGAGGAACCAAATGGACCATCTTAGAGAAACCGTCACACACCACCCAGATGACAGACATCTTCTGAGAAACAGGCAGATCTGAAATAAAATCCATCGAGATGTGCGTCCAAGGCCTCTTAGGAATAGGCAAGGGCAACAACAATCCACTAGCCCGAGAACAACAAGGCTTGGCCCGAGCACAAACGTCACAAGACTGCACAAAGCCTCGCACATCTCGTGACAGGGAAGGCCACCAGAAGGACCTTGCCACCAAATCCCTGGTACCAAAAATGCCAGGATGACCTGCCAACGCAGAAGAATGAACCTCAGAGATGACTCTACTGGTCCAATCATCAGGAACAAACAGTTTATCAGGTGGGCAACGATCAGGTCTATCCGCCTGAAACTCCTGCAAGGCCCGCCGCAGGTCTGGAGAAACGGCTGACAATACCACTCCATCCTTAAGGATACCTGTGGGCTCAGAGTTACCAGGCGAGTCAGGCTCAAAACTCCTAGAAAGGGCATCCGCCTTAACATTCTTAGAACCCGGTAGGTATGACACCACAAAATTAAACCGAGAGAAAAATAATGACCAGCGCGCCTGTCTAGGATTCAGGCGCCTGGCGGTCTCAAGATAAACCAAATTTTTGTGGTCAGTCAATACCACCACCTGATGTCTGGCCCCCTCAAGCCAATGGCGCCACTCCTCAAAAGCCCACTTCATGGCCAAAAGCTCCCGATTCCCAACATCATAATTCCGCTCAGCGGGCGAAAATTTACGGGAAAAGAAGGCACAAGGCCTCATCACGGAGCAGTCAGAACTTTTCTGCGACAACACTGCCCCAGCTCCGATCTCAGAAGCGTCGACCTCAACCTGAAAAGGTAGAGCAACATCAGGCTGACGCAACACAGGGGCAGAGGAAAAACGGCGCTTAAGCTCCCGAAAGGCCTCCACAGCATCAGGGGACCAATCAGCAACATCAGCACCCTTCTTAGTCAAATCGGTCAATGGCTTAGCAATATCCGAAAAACCAGCAATAAATCGACGATAAAAGTTAGCAAAGCCCAAAAATTTCTGAAGACTCTTAAGAGAAGAGGGCTGCGTCCAATCACAAATAGCTTGAACCTTGACAGGATCCATTTCAATGGAAGAGGGGGAAAAAATATATCCCAAAAAGGAAATCCTCTGTACCCCAAAAACACACTTAGAACCCTTCACACACAAAGAATTAGACCGCAAAACCTGAAAAACCCTCCTGACTTGCTGGACATGAGAGTCCCAGTCATCCGAAAAAATCAGAATATCATCCAGATACACAATCATAAATTTATCCAAATAATCGCGAAAAATATCATGCATAAAGGACTGGAAAACTGACGGAGCATTTGAAAGACCAAAAGGCATCACTAAATACTCAAAGTGGCCCTCGGGCGTATTAAATGCGGTTTTCCACTCATCCCCCTGCCTGATTCGCACCAAATTATACGCCCCACGAAGGTCAATCTTAGAGAACCACTTGGCCCCCTTTATGCGAGCAAACAAATCAGTCAGCAACGGCAATGGGTATTGATATTTAACAGTGATTTTATTCAAAAGCCGATAATCAATACATGGTCTCAAAGAGCCGTCTTTTTTTGACACAAAGAAAAAACCGGCTCCTAAGGGAGATGACGATGGACGAATATGTCCCTTTTCCAAGGACTCCTTTATATATTCACGCATAGCAGCATGTTCAGGCACAGACAGATTAAATAAACGACCCTTTGGGTATTTACTACCCGGGATTAAATCTATGGCACAATCGCACTCTCGGTGCGGAGGTAACGAACCAAGCTTGGATTCTTCAAAGACGTCACGATAGTCAGACAGGAACTCAGGAATTTCAGAGGGAATAGATGATGAAATGGAAACCACAGGTACATCCCCATGAGCCCCCTTACATCCCCAGCTCAACACAGACATATCTTTCCAGTCAAGGACTGGGTTGTGAGATTGCAGCCAAGGCAATCCTAGCACCAAATCATCATGTAGATTATACAGCACCAGAAAGCGAATAATCTCCTGGTGATCCGGATTAATACGCATAGTTACTTGTGTCCAGTATTGTGGTTTATTATTAGCCAATGGGGTGGAGTCAATCCCCTTCAGAGGAATAGGAGTCTCCAAAGGCTCTAAATCATACCCACAGCGTTTGGCTAAGGACCAATCCATAAGACTCAAAGCGGCGCCAGAGTCGACATAGGCGTCCGTGGTAATAGATGACAAAGAGCAAATCAGGGTCACAGATAGAATAAACTTAGACGGTTAGGTGCAAATGGAAACAGATTTACCAAGCTTTTTAGTGCGCTTAGAGCATGCTGATATAACATGAGTAGAATCACCACAATAGAAACACAACCCATTTTTCCGTCTAAAATTCTGCCGCTCGCTTCGGGACAGAATTCTATCACACTGCATACTCTCTGGTGATTTCTCAGTGGACACCGCCAGATGGTGCACTGGTTTGCGCTCCCGCAAACGCCTATCGATCTGAATAGCCATTGTCATGGACTCATTCAGACCCGCAGGCACAGGGAACCCCACCATAACATCCTTAATGGCATCAGAGAGACCCTCTCTGAAAGTCGCCGCCAGGGCGCACTCATTCCACTGAGTAAGCACAGTCCATTTACGGAATCTTTGGCAGTAAATTTCCGCTTCATCTTGCCCCTGAGATAGGGACATCAAAGTTTTTTCTGCCTGAAGCTCCAAATGAGGTTCGTCATAAAGCAACCCCAAGGCCAGAAAAAACGCATCCACATTGAACAACGCAGGATCCCCTGGTGTCAATGAAAAAGCCCAGTCTTGAGGGTCGCCCCGGAGCAAGGAAATCACAATCCTGACCTGCTGTGCAGGATCTCCGGCAGAGCGAGATTTCAGGGACAAAAATAATTTGCAATTATTTCGAAAATTCTGAAACCCAGATCTATTCCCCGAGAAAAATTCCGGCAAAGGAATTCTCGGCTCAGATACAGGTGCATGACAAACAAAATCTTGCAAATTTTGTACCTTCGTGGCGAGATTATTCAAACCTGCAGTTACACTCTGAAGATCCATTGCAAACAGGTGAACACAGAGCCATTCAAAGGAGAGAAAAAAAAAAAAAAAAAAAATTTCAGCAGACTACTTATTTCTCTCCTTTCTCAGCCAAGGATTTTAACCCTTTAGTGGGCCGGTCAAACTGTCATGATCTCAATGGCAAGAGATCATAGCATCAGCATATATAGGAACTAGCTCTTGGAAGATGGAAACTGAGCTGACCATGAACTAAACCTAACACACAACTAGCAGTGGCCGGGTAGCATGCCTACGTTGAATCTAGATGCCCAGCACCAGCCGGAGGACTAAATAAAACTAGCAGAGGAAAATATTAGTCCTAGCTCACCTCTAGAGAAATACCCCGAAAGGAGACAGAGGCCCCCCACATGTATTGGCGGTGAATCAAGATGAAATAACAAACGTAGTATGAAAATAGGTTTAGCAAATTTGAGGTCCACTTACTACATAGCAGAAGACAGGAAGGACACTTTCATGGTCAGCTAAAAACCCTATCAAAACACCATCCAGAAATTACTTTAAAACTCTGGCATTAACTCATAACACCAGAGTGGCAATTCCTGTTCACAAGAGCTTTCCAGACACAGTAACGAAACTACAGCTGTGAACTGGAACAAAAATGCAAAAACAAACATGGACAAGAGTCCAACTTATCTAGTAGTTGTCTAGG
This sequence comes from Ranitomeya variabilis, assembly GCF_051348905.1. Taxonomy (NCBI): domain Eukaryota; kingdom Metazoa; phylum Chordata; class Amphibia; order Anura; family Dendrobatidae; genus Ranitomeya; species Ranitomeya variabilis. Next base: position 40,768,048 of record NC_135239.1, on the reverse strand, counting down.
AGCAGGAACAAGCACAGAGAGGCTTCTGATAACATTGTTGACCGGCAAGCAACTAACAGAGCAGCAAGGTTATATAGCGACTCCCACATCTTGATGGGAACAGGTGAACAGAGAAGATGAAGACACCAGTTCAATTCCACCAGTAGCCACCGGGGGAGCCCAGAATCCAAATTCACAACAGGACTGGGCAGGAGATCCTGGTCCCAGGAGCCGCCAGGTACCACTCCAAGGGCAGTCCTCATACTGCGGCAGCTGACCCAAAGGATCAGGATTGCAGACACAGACTCTGAGTCCAAGGCAAGACTGAATTCTGTTGCGGCTTCAGACAGTGCCACAACAGAGCTTAGAACACTTGACAGGATAGACACTGGTGCAAGTTCAGACAGTGTGGATCTTGGAACATTTGACAAGACAGAAAATGGTACTGGTACTCAGTGGCATATCTAGGGGGGGCAGCCGGGGCATGTGCCCTGGGCGCAGCCAGCAGGGGGGCGCAGTCGGGCCGCCTAATTCGGCAGTCCGCAGTGTCTCCCCCGGCGGCTGCATTCTGCCGCCCCGGTCTGGGAGTCAGCTGTTCTCTGTGCCGACTGTCAAGCTGACAGCCGGTACAGAGAAGCTGCAGAGTGCCGGCTCCCAATGTGTGCAGAGGGGGAGGGGAGCCCCTGCAGAGTGGCTGCGGCGGGCAGGGAGAAATCCCTGCAGCTCCGCTGCCCAGTGATCTGTCTTCCTGCTTCCTCTTGCTTCCTCTCACACAGACGCGCCGCTGGATGACGTCATCATTCAGCGGCCAGCTGTGTCAGAGGAAGGCGATGGAGCTGTTGTGGCAGAGCGCGAGGAGAGGTGAGTGTGAATGTGTGTGTGTGTGTATGTGAGTGTGTGTGAATATGTGTGTGGCTCAGTATTGGGTGTGTGTGTATCGCGCTGCAGGGGAATGTGCAGAGAAGTGAATGGTGGGTGTGTAGGGGGAGGGGAGGGCAATGATGGGGCTGACGGGGGGCATATGTCCTTGGGGGGGGCGCCAAAATGAATTCTTGCCCCGGGTGCCAGAAATGCTAGATACACCTCTGTTGGTACTGTCGGAGCTGCAGCCGGCTCAGGAACTGGTAGAATGGCTTCAGGTTCAAGTACCGTTGAAGCGACTTCAGGCTCAGGTACAGTCAGAGCGGGTTCAGGTACTGCCAGAGAGGTTTCAGGTTCTGGTACCGCTGAAGCAGCTTTAGGTTCAGGTAACACGAATAACAGGAACATATTTGGATTCAGACAAGACGTGTTCAGCAACAGGTTCAGGTTCTAACAAAATAGGTTCAGCAACAGGTTTAAGAATAGGTCCAGGGACCTAACAACTAACAAACAGGGACAAACCCAAACTAACACTGAAGAGGGTATTGTACAGGCACCTCCCTACAGTGGTGCATGCCTTAAATACTAGATGCCGCCCAGCTATTGGCTCGGGGCAGATTCAGATTGCGCACAGTACCCCTTTAAAAAACGGGGCCAGGATCAGGAAACAGCGAAAAGACAGAGAGAGGCTGCAGAGTGGTCGCGGCAGTGAGTACGTCTGCGTCCCTGCCGAGAAGAGGGAGAGTGAACATGCTGGGGTGCCGGCATTAACGTTACACATTCCAGCTATAGAAGAAAGGTTGAAACCTGACAGAGGCTATAAACATCCTAAACAATCTTCATAATTGTATGGAGGTTTGAGCAGGGAACTCTGGTGACTGGATACATATGAGTGTAGTTTTTTGGATTACCTAGATGGTTTTCTGACAGTCAGATATTTCCTACTGACATTCAAATGCGACTGTGTGTTATTGTTGAAGTACTATAAGGAGGAGGAAGAGGAGGTTACGCCTTAGCCTCACTGCTCCATGAGAAACTGACTCATTGTCCTCTGAGATCTAGAGAATAGCGTATGGTGACGGAATGGATGACCATGACCATATTTGTCATTCCAAACGCTTACCTGTCTCAATGACAGTTTAGTGCAACTTTCTGAGAGCTGTATTTTTTTTTCTTTTGCATGTAAGAAGCTGTAACTTTGACATTCACCAAGAATAAATGCAAGAAGGCTAGCAAGAACATGGTGTCTCCCAGGTGTTATGTACTTGTAGCCCTGTTCGTGTTCATATTGTTTATAGTGGGAATTTGGTAAGTAATTTCTGTGTATTACTGTAGCGTTTTCCTTATTTGTTAGCTTACATGTATTGTTTAAAAAAAAAAAAAAAAAAATAGCAATAATATTTATTTGCGGTATGCTGATTTCATCCATTCTGCTTAATGCAAAAATTGGATTCTCTAAAAATTGATCTCTTGGCAAATTTTTTTCTTGTTACTTGTGTCTGCATGAAAAAATATCAAATATATACATATAGTTTTATAGCTTTCTAATATACATTGCTTTAACATTTACCACGATTTCTAAGATTTCTTATTGTTGCCAGTGAATGAAAACATCCTTGCTAAATTCTAAGGGCAGGTGCGAACAACTGGGTTCTCTCCATTTGAGAAAATTGATCAGATTGTGCTGCTCAGCCTTTGATTAGGCCCTGATCAGAGTTTTATCAGTTTCTGATCAGAGTTTAATCAGGCTCTGATCAGGAGTTTGATCAGCATGGGATCCAATTTTCTTGGATATGGAGAAAAAAAAAAGTTTATCCTCCTTAACCATTATGTCAGTCCGTGAAAATCAGACCTTACTTAAATGCCATCCAAGTTCGGTCCGATTTTTTTTCGCGGACCCGTAGACATAAATGGATGAGGGCCATCTGATTCTAAGAGGCAAATTGTGCATGCTGCGATTTTTTAAATTTTACTTTTTTATTTTCCTCGGACTTTGGGCAGACAAAGTAAAATTTACTTAGAATTAAGAGGAAAAAATGTTGATTTAGCTCGTAGACCAATGCCTATACAATGTACAATATCCATTTTTTCTGAATGCAGGGCTCGCTATGTACAGGTTTATTACCTCTGACTACAGTGAGGAATGTTCTCAGTCACTGACAGCAAACAAATATCCTGACAATGACGAGAAGTTTAAAAATAAATGACATTGGAAAGTTGTAAGTTCTCTTAAAGAGATTAAGCTTTATTTCTAGAAGTGGGAAACCACTTCAAATAACTATGTAGCTTTTAAATTAGAACACAGGAATGCTCATTTTTTAATGTTTCTATTCAGTTCAGTAAGGTTCTGTAACTACCATAGTTTTCCTACGTTATGTGAAAAGCAATGAAGAATATTTGATCAAATGGATTGTTCATGCATACAAATATCTCTTTCGAAATGAATGGGGTTGTCACATAATTAATTTAAATAATATTACCCGTCTACAGAATTTGTGCTAAATTTCTGATTCATAGGTGGGGGGTGCTATTAATCTTGAGACCAGAAACCTCCTTAAGGGCTTGAGCAGACGACAGAAGTTTGGGGTTAATGCCATTCTTCAAAACATCGGAACAAACTTGAACCAATGTTACTTAATGAGTCTGTGCACGTGTTTGATTTTTTTTTCCCCCCTCGAACCAAGTGGTTAGAAGAAAAGAATGACAGCTTGCACAATTTGCCTCCTAGAATCGGATAGCCCTCATCTATTCATGTCTATGGATCCATGGAAAAAATATCGGACCGCACTAGGATGACATTAAAACATGGTCTGAATTTCACAGACTGACATAATGGAGAAGGCGGAGAAATGTTTTCGTGTTCTCTCCACCTCCAAAAAAATCATATTTCACTCTGATTAGACTGTGATTAGCATAATCGGACAGATTTTCTCAGATGGAGAAAAAATGGTGTCTGCACCTGTCCTGATTCTCGGTATGTGAACCTACAATTTTAGGCCATGCTACATGCTGCAGATATTTACTGCTGCGGAAAGAGCTGGGAGTCTGCAGATTTTGTCCAGTCCCCACGATACATTTTTTGTTGCTGCAGCATTTCTGCACCACTTACTTAAATTAGATTATTTGTGTATTTTCATTGTGTTCTTAATATGTTTTTCCTGCTGCAGTTTTTGTCTTCTTTTGCTGTCACGTTTTACATAAAACTGCTTTGTTTTGGATGCTTCCAGCATTGATAAAAACGTTATTGATAAAGTCATGTTTTGGATTACATGCTCTTTCAGTGCACTGTATTTTGTGGATTATAAGACGCACCCAAAATTTTGAGGAGAAAAATAGGAAAAAAAAACCAAACACTTTTTAAAAAAAATAAAATGGTGGTACTTCTTATAATCCGTGTGTCTTATTGCCACCGAGGGTGGTGGCTGTGGTGAAGTAGGGTCGCTGGGCAAGAGTGGAGCGTTGCTACAGGCCGCAGGCTGGGATGAGGGGGGTGTTTGGATGTGCGGTACGCCGCTGCGGGTGTTCGGTGCTGCGGGGGCTCTGCCGACATTTTGTGAACACCCAGAGCCCCTGCAGCTACATGGTTTCCTATGCGGTGGATGCAGGGAAAACGGCTGCCAGGGGCAGCGCATGTGCAGATGGAGATCTTGGCACCAAGATCTCGGGAGATGAGATCTCAGCGAGAGAATTCCCGATACCTTGATGAAACGTCCATCACCTGTGCAATACTACGGTTAGGTTCACACTGGGCGTCTTTGCCACGGTTTTTCATTCTAATTTTCAGCTGCTTTTTACAGTACTAACAAAGCCTATGAGATTTCAGAGATCTCATGCACACACATTGTTTTTTTTGTCATCAGTTTTTTTCATAAAGCATGTCACTGCTTTCATCGCTTTTTTAGTGTTTTTCACCCATTGACTTGAATGGGTGGTGAAAAAACGCTGAGAAAATGCAGCAAAAATGCAGGTATAATTTTTTGCAGTTTTTTTTTGTGCCAAAACCTCATTCTTTGGAATAGGCCTTTTTTTAATACTAAACTTTATCAGCATGCACAATTAGACAAATCTCGCATGCCAAAACTGCCACAAAAAACACTGCGAAAAATGCAAGTAAACATGCCAAAAAAAAGCCTTGTGTGAACTTACCCTAAGGAAATCCTGAAAACATGACATGTTGTGGAGTTTAAGGGTATGTTTCCACGTTCAGGAAACGCTGCGTTTTTGACGCTGCGTTTTTCCGCAGCGTCAAAAACGCAGCGTCCAGATGTTACAGCATAGTGGAGGGGATTTCATGAAATCCAGACTCCACTATGCGTTAAAAAACGCATACGTTTTTGCCGCGAAAACGCATGCGTGGTGCGTTTTTTCAAAACGCAGCATGTTGCTACTATGAGCAAAACACGCAGGTACACCGCAGGTGACCTGCCAGTGACCTCAGGTGCAGTTTTGGTCAGGATTTTACTTGCATAAAATCCTGACCAAAGCCTGATGCAATCCTGAACGTGGACACATACCCTAAGAAGCACTATTCTAGAGCAAGTCCTCAGAGCAATTTATTTTTGTTATGTGCAATTCTCCTATTGGAACCACTTTCTTTATATATTACGATACGATGATTAGGAAATCTTTTGTAGCCATAACCCTGTCCCAACTGCATTGAAATATGTTGCTGCCATCAAGTTTTGCTAAATTATTTAATTTTTCCAATTACATAGAAAAATGTCTGACATTCACCTGATCTGTGTTTCCAAATCATTGCATTCTTTTTTATTTTACCTTTTATAAAGCATCCCAACGTTTTTTTTTTAAAATGGGGTTGTACATTAGTTCCCATTATTGTTATCTCAGATTTTTGCAATGTTTTCTTTTAATTCTCGTATCCATAGCTACAAACTTTGACTTTTTGGCAAATTCTGTTATTGCGCTATGTATTTCTTGAATTCTAAATGTTGTTTGGCTATTTGTTAATTTTATCAATTGCGCAGAACCTTTTAGATGGTATATTGTTCCATTCTTGTATAAATTTCATCTAGTACGCTGTTGTGGGGATCCTTTTTGTATGTAACCCTCTGCGGTATCAGCTCTTCTAACATTGTTTTAGAAGTTTGTCGCGTTACCGCAGTTCTGTCTCCTTAATCAGCGGCTTTTTCAAAATGTTCATTTCATGCTTCAAATGTAAACCAACTTGGACTAGAAAAATTGGAAAATTTGTGCTTTAAGAAAATAGTAAAAATTTTAATCCAACATCTGCAAGTACAGACATTGTGGTAAAGACCGGATGAGAAGACAGAACGTACAGTCAAAATAAACTATGATAAGGGAAGTGTTACATGTATTCCTGTTAATTATATACCCAACCTCATGCTCAGGCGGGACTTGTGGGTTTCGTTCAAAGGTTCTGTGCAAACTTGTGGGAGATCACAGCGTCACAACTTTTCAACGTTCATGTTGCACACCTATCCCGTGTATCCCGTGCTCCATTTCCTTCCCCTGGGTCCAGTGCCTTCTGTTGTGCTTAGCGTCGGATTTTGCAGGTAGCCTGGAGAGGATTAAATATATCATCTACCTAGACCTATTTAAGGCCCATTTAGATGCACTCCTGTGTCTTGGGATTGGGACTCCATGTTTGGGTTACTCCATTATCTGTACTTGCAATGTTTGTGTTCGCATTCATTCCTGTTGGGTCCCTCTTCACTTGTCCTCACGTCTTCCAGCTTTTTCCATCAACGCCTGGAGTCTGTGTGCCTATTCGAACCTGGGGCTTAAAGGATTTCCTCACCTGGTCATTCTTTTAGAGAATGCAGATTTTTGTACAATTCATCTAGAATTAAATTCCGCTAAAACAAATTTGCTCATCTCTATTGTAAATACATTTATAGGAGCAATAATGGAAGGACAGCACGTCAGATTTCTTCACCTATAGCTGAGCCCCTGCATATTTACAGTTACAATAATTTTCCTTTGGTAATATTTGTTTTTCTCTCTGACTTTTTCCTCCTCTCATTCACAGCATACAAAATGCAAAATTAGTATTTCCATCCAAACAAGAATGGCCTATTGAATGGTCGCAGGAGGTGGTGGAGAAGGCTATAGAACTGGAGCACTGTGAGAGGAAACTGCTTCTAAAGACTGGAAATATGAGGTACCGGTAAATCAATCTTTGATAAAATAAACTGTGTTGTCAATAAATAAGAAATAAATTAGTATATTGCCAAAAAGTAAGATGACAACTACTTGCTATGGTTACTACAGTCTGGTACAATCTTCAGACACCGAGGCAGAAGAACACCTTCCTTACTGGGCAATTTTACATTTTTGTGGCTTTTTTCCTCCCCTTCTTCCAAGAGCCATAACTTTTCATTTATTTTTAGTCTTGATAGCCGTATGAAGGCTTGTATATTTTTTTTGAGGAACGAGTTATAGTTTTTAATGGCGCCATTCACTTTGCCATGACCAGGAATATCATAAATTCTCCATGAAATATACCACCTGCTTAACCGAGCAGTAAGTTTGAGTTTGATCGGACTATCAGCATAGTGTTATCTGAATCTCTCAGATGAGAGAATCTTAGCATGCATTGAGGAGAAGATGGATAACTAAATTTCTCTGTCTTTTTCGATCTGTGAGTCCGCGGAAGTTGGATGTCACCCGAGTGCCGCCCGATGTTTTCCACACAACCGGACACTTGAAAGGGCGATTGGCTTCTGACTTCGCAGTGAAATCGTAATATCCTACGATTTCTTTCACAGACAGATTAAGTCAGAGAAAATAATTGGTAATTAGCAAATAACATTGGTCTAAGTCCTATCTGATAAAAAATAGGATAGCAGTAATCCGATGTATATGCTGGTGTGAGCGAGCACTTAAAAGAATTGTCATGTTCCAACTTTTTTAGCTCCTAGGTTCATTGATACATAGAACTACAAACTGAGCTTTACTTACCCTCCCCAGTCTTTGTTGATCATCTTCAGTGGTGATCTTACCAGTTTGCTGCAGTTCTGCCCACGCAAATGTCACCGCTGCAGCCAATCAACAAAAATCGGAGTAGCAGTGGAGAGGCAGTGCTGCTTGTGAGTATGGTACGTAAACTCCAGTTGGTTATTTTAGACATCAGCTAGCCTATGAGCTAAGAATTGTTGAAATGGGACAACCCCTCTATTGGTAAGGAGTCCATTCTCCAATGTTAAAGCTTCTCTATGTAAGGTAACCCTGTATATATATACACATACTGTATACGGGGAGAGTGTGGTATGTGTTATTTTGATACCATTCTTCTTTTTTTCAATAGGAAAACGGGTCTCAATGTTCTCACTCCTTGGCTCGCCCCAATTATCTGGGATGGAATATACAACATTAAGATTCTAGATAAGCAACACAAAGGTACAAGAATTGGATTGTTTGTGTTCGCTGTCAAAAAGTAAGTATACATTGAAAAGTAATGGTTGGTTCATGGTGCATGATGTGAAGCGTTGATCGACTGCCGATCGGTAACTCGCTTGCTGGTCGATGATCATTTAGTAGTTTGCCTACACAAGCTTTAGACGTGCACTGAACGATCAGTAATAGATTATTCAATGCACATAGGCTGTTGTTCTCAGCAGCTCGAGTCCTGTTTACACAGGATGATGCGCTGCCAAAAAAAGATTTTTTATGCAAAACAAAACATCTGCACGATTATAGTGAAGCCTGCTTTCTTAGGAATTAATTGTGCAGTGTAAAGTGATGTTAACTAAGCTTAGAAGAGTGGAGCTGGTTGAGGTTATTTTCATAGTATTCTTTTTAGATAATACGTTAGTGTGGCTTACATATCAAAATAGGAAACTATCAACAGCTTAAAAGGATGTGAAAAAATGAGTTAAGTGCTTGACTTTAAGCTCCTTTTCCTCCAAAGTCAGTTTTGTCTCTTATGTCAAACCTTTTTTTTCTTCCCTTCTTCACTTCATTGTTTTGTTACGTTTTGGTGTTATTTAACATTTTTTTTTCATCTACAAAGTAGTATGTGATCCCTTTTTTCTTATGGAGGGAGGGCGTTGGTAGGTGGAAACACGTTATTGCATCAGTCAGTAAAAATATCATGATACCTAATTTATATGTTTTTTTATTTATAATTTTCTTTTTTTTATACTTTTCAACAAAAATCACACCCTTTGAAGAACAAATCCATATTGTTTGTGTGATCAAACTCTGAGAGTCATAGATTTTTCAATTTTCTATCAATACGGTTATCTTAGGGCTTATTTTTCTACATAAGAAGATAACGTTTTCTTTCGTACCCTTTCTGATACATCTTTTTGATCATTTTTTGTTTCCATTTGCAAGGATACATGAACAAAAAAATACACGTATTTGAATTTGTTTGCTAAAAGACATTTTTACTGTGTTCACCATCAGTACAATACACCGGTCCCAGTTCAGTGAGGCATGATTACCTAATTTCCTTTTTTTTTTAGTTTTACACAAGCTATTCAAATGAAAAGGAATAGAGCCATAACTCTTGCAATTTTCGGTTTACAGAGTTTTGTGAACTTTTTGTTGCATAACAAACTGTAGTTTTCTTTGGTACCAGTCTGTGATATATATAACTTTTTGATCTTTTTTAATATCATTTTTTGTGAGACGAGCTGAACAAAAACCAATAAAGTTAGCATAGATTTTTTTTTTACTGAATTCACCATAAAAGATTAGAGTATGGGTCATTTTGCACATGGTGATGCCAAATATGTGTTATTTTTGCAGGTATTTATTTTTCTATTTATTATTTAAAAAAAAAAAAATTCATTAACCTGTGATTTTTGGTGTTCAATTTTTTTTTTTAAAACAGCATCTGAAAGATGTCCTCCCTTAGCAGATTAACCATTTACATGCAGCTATGTCCTCCACTTGTAGATTAACCTTTTAGAAGCAGATGTATCCTCCTCTAATATTTGGGTTGCATAACACACAATGACAACAATGAGCATGTCATTCCAAGCTTCCCTTGGCGCGTGACATGATAACCGGGCGCTGATGAATTGACATGACATGACAGATGGGATTCTGCTGAAGACCCCCGTGCCTGTCTTTACGAGCCTCCTGTGAACATTATTTCTGCTATACATACCACAAGCAATCGGATGATCGCACCTTCAAGTCCCCTAAAGAGATATTCAGTTTAAAGTAAAAAAAGTTTTTTTCCATAATATGAAAAAAAAAGACCCCACAAAACTTCAATGATTCCCCCATTTAAAATATAACTATTAAAGGAGAAAAATACACACACTTGGTATCACTGCATTCTGAAATGTACAATCTATCAAAATATAAAATAAATTGATCTGATTGGTAAACGATGTAGCACAAAAAAAATCAAAACGCCCGAGTTTTTATTTTTTGGCCTCTGCAAAGTTGCAAAAAAAATGCAATAACATCAAAACATTGTATCTACCTCAAAATGGTATTAGTAAAAACATAAAGTTCAGGGCACAAACAATAAGGCCTCACAGATGAAAAAAAAAATGAAAACATTATGGGTCTCAGAAAATGGCAACAAAAGCAAAATTTATTTTTTTACAAATTTACGCATTTTTTACACCACCTAGATATAAAAAATCTATACGTGTTTAGCATCTGTGTACTCGTACTCACCTTGTGAATCATATTGGCAGGTCAGTTTTACTACCTCACTTGTAATTAGTAGCCCTTTTCCAGTCACTATAGGGTAAAATAAATGGTGTCATTCAAAAGTATAACTCTTCTGCAAAAAAAAAAAAGCTCTCGTATGGCTATATGAACAGTAAAATAAAAAAGTTATGGCTCTTGGAAGAAGGGGAGGAAAAGACAGATACAAAAAATGGAAAATCACCAGGTAGTGAAGGGGTTAGAGAGGTAATTAACACGTTTTGTCTTGTTAAATAACTTCAGGTTAAAGCCTAGTATTGTATTTAAAGGGGATGTTCACCACTCAGACTACTCTGACTCAATCAACATGTTTGCACCGGTAAAATAACACCTAAACTTCCTCTGGTGCCGGAGCCGTTCCAGTGTTGTCAGCACTCGCTCTTCCAGGGCCAGTGTGAGATTGTTATGTCATGTAAGCCCTGCGCCCAATAAGAGTTGGCGTCACTCTACCCACCTTAAGACAATGATTGGGTGCAGGGCTCATATGACTTAACAATCTCACTTGAGCCCTGGAAGAGTGAGTGCTGATACCAGAGGAACGGCGCTGGCACCAGAAGTGAGTATAGGTGTTGTTGTTTTATGGGTGCAAACATGCTGATTGACACAGGGTTGCCTGAGTAGTGGACAACTACTTTAATAAAATTAATTAATTTTTTACAGGTATATCCAGTTCCTTCTACCATTCTTGGAGTCTGCGGAACGTTATTTCATGGTTGGTCACCATGTTACATACTATGTATTCACAGACAAAGTTAACGATTTAGTTAAACCCAAAATGGCCGATGGACGCATCTTGCAACTGCACAATGTGGCTGCTGACCAACGCTGGCAGGATGTGTCCATGAGAAGAATGGAAACCCTCACGATTTTCACCAAGGAGCATATGCCCAATGAGATAGACTACCTGATATGCGCTGATGTAGATATGGTATTCAATGATCACGTAGGAGTCGAAATACTTGGAGATTTGGTAGCTACTCTCCACCCAGTATTTTTTCTTTTTGAACCAAAGTCCTTCACATATGAGCGTAGACCAATTTCTGCAGCATATATACCACAAGGGGAAGGAGACTTTTATTACATGGCCGCTCTGTATGGTGGAAAAGTGGAAGAAATTTACAAACTTAGTATGGAATGCCAGAAAGGTATTATGGAGGACAAGAAAAAAGGTATAGAAGCTGTGTGGCAGGATGAATCTCATCTGAACAGGTATCTGTTCTACAATAAACCCACTAAGATACTTTCACCCGAATACATCTGGGATACCGACCTACCTAATGGTGAGTTCATCAAGAAGAAGCGATTCTTAGCCGTGCACAAAAACCATCGACAAGTGAGGAACTAAAATGCTGTTATGTAAAGATAAAACAAAGTATGTAATGTGTTCATCCGGTGAGGAACTAGAAGCAGTTCTGCTCGTATATTTACAAGCTAGGAGTTAATGTATTGTCAAGGACATTGAACTTTACACTTCATCTTTTAGGTGTTGAGTTGTTGATATTGGAAGTGGAGATGACTATTGCAAAGAGCAAATAATGTTCCAGCTTTTTTTATTGTGCATTTGTCTCTTTGATTGGGAGAATTTGAGAAATTTTCAATGTTCTTTAACTTCTAGAAAAACAGCAGAGGAAGTCGCCTGACATAGCAATCTACATTTCCATGTTTTTTGGTTTAGACACTTCTGTAAACATTCTTTGTGTTACCTTAACATATGTAGTGTCATAGTCAGTGAGTCATGTCATTTGGTTATTATAACCTCTGGACTTTTTTTTTTTTTTTTTACAATTTTTGACTATTTTCTTTATTGCTGTATTTAAATATGTCTATTTTAATGAATATGGACTGAAGTATTGCATATACAGTCGGGGCTGTATTTAGAGTTTATGCTGCCCTAGGCACTTTTCGTGCTGCCTCCCCCATTGGTGAGTATGACACTATCGGCAGTGACTTAGGCTACTTTCACATCAGAGATTTTTGCTATTCGCGGCTGATCCGGCAGCTTTTCCACATCCGCATAAAAAGATAAAAAAAACTTGCTCAGGTGCACCCCCTCCCCCCCATCCTGGTGCCCTCAAGTGACTAGTGACAAATACAGCACTGCTGCCAGGTTACACTCGGCAAGTATATGGAGCTTAGCGGGCCTGGCTGGGACCAATGGGTTGCTTGACCATTGGGGCAGGGACAAGTAACATTCGACCCTCCAGCCACAATACACTGGCCACAGCAGTGCAAGAGGCACTGGGCACCACAACACATGGGGCACAGCAGTGCAGGTGGCACAGGGCACCACAACACACGGGGCACAGCAGTGCAGGAGGCACAGGGCACAATACATGGGGCACTGCAGTGCAGGAGGCTTGATTTTACGCAGTCGGGATTCTGCCAGGGAGACGCCATCAGGATCCCCATACACAAGCGCCAAGGCCGCAAAAAACTCGTCCACCTACCGTAAAGATGGAGAACCGGCTGGCAGGGAGAAAGCCCAGGATTGAAGATCACCCTTAAGAAGGGAGGTTATAATCTCCACACGCTGTTCCTCACTCCCTGATGAACGAGGGCGGAGCCTAAAGTATAGCTTACAGGCTTCCTGAAAAACCAAAAATGTATTTCTCCCTCCAGAGAACCTGTCAGGAAGAGATATCTTGGGCTCTGGTTGAGCATGTACCTGGGCCGAAGCCCAAAACCCCACCAACTGCTGCAGCTGCTGCACCACCTCACCACGAAGCACCTTAAACTCATCGGTGAGGGTCTGAAGCAGTTGGGCAAAGGCCTGCATTTGAGCCATAGCTCACCAGAAAAAAAAAAGGGATGGTTGGTTATAATGTCACGCAGTGACTGTCCTGATGTGACACGACCTGGCGGGTAGTCGATCACAAAATGATGAAACACACAAGGGTACACCAGGGACACTTTAACAACGGTGGGCCCTGTCGGTAGGGAACAGGGAATGGGCACCTCCTGCGCTCACCTGAGGCTGTGCCCTGATCTTGCTACCATCCCTATATGGGTTCTTTCAACCTGTCGCCGACCTGGATACCTAGTCCCTCAGTTGCCCTGCTCTAATTTCTATATAGGGAACTGGCAGGTGAGAGCACTGGTCCCACCGCTGCACTAATACAGCACTGGGAAAGTTACAATCAACAAAGGGATAAAGAAACAATAAAACCACACTTAGCTTTCTCTGCTGCAATGCACCGCACAGCAGAGTAAGGCACCAGGAATGAGTATTCAGCTGTAGAACAACAGCACTCAGCAAGCTCCTATTCCAGCAAGGTTGGTATCCAAAGGACCTGTATAACCAACATTCAGCTGATGCACCAGCAAAACAAGCAGCAATGCAATTACACCAGTGGCCATCGGGGAAAAACTGCAATAACCTCTGAAGACCTGAAAGGAAAAAAGGTTTTAATCTGAAGGAAACCAGATCTGCCACAGATCCAAACATGGATCATGACACTTGCGATTTGTATACTTCTGACCACATTCCGACTAGATGTGCCGGCCTCGCTTAGTTCAATTTCATTGACGGAGGCCACACATGTCTAGTCAGCATGTGACCGCATTAATGTAAATCACCAGCATGAGAGAATTCTGACAGCGTGCAGTGCGCACTGTGAGAATTCAGAAGTCTGCAGTCACAAAGAATGACTGCAGACTCATCACAAACCTGGACATCCTTATAGATGACGTTGCCTCTGAAGCTGTTTTCCTTCTCTTCTTCATCTTGTCCAGACCCCATGATGAGTTTTCTCATCCACAGCCGTCTCTGCAGACTTCCATCTTCTCCGCTCTTTTGCAGAAAATTTCCACATGATGCCCTTAAAGATATATTATTATATTATAATGCTCCTGAATAAAAAATTGCCCCTCACTATATTGTCTGCACAAAATATGACCCCCACACTGTCCCTCTTATGGTACATACTCTTCACACTGACCTCTGCTTTCTATACCGGCCCCCTCTTCACACTGTCTTCTTACACTGTGTCCCCCCTATAGGGCCCAGTATTTATACTCCATATTTATACTCCATGCTCCCACCCTGCATGCATGGCTCCCCCATCTTCTCACCCTGTGTGCATGGCTCCCCCATCTTCCCACCCTGCATGCATGGCTCCCCCATCCTTCTCCCCTGCATGCATGGCTCCCCTATCCTCCGACCCTGCGTGCATGGCTCCCCTATCCTTCTCCCCTGAGTGCATGGCTCCCCCATCCTCCTCCCCTGCATGCATGGCTCCCCCATCCTTCTCCCCTGCGTGCATGGCTCACCTATCCTCCCACCCTGCGTGCATGGCTCCCCCATCCTTCTCCCCTGCGTGCAAGGCTCCCCTATCCTCACCCTGCGTGCATGGCTCCTCTATCCTCTCACCCTGCGTGCATGGCTCCCCCATCCTTCTCCCCTGCGGGCATGGCTCCCCCATCCTTCTCCCTTGCGTGCATGGCTCCCCCATCCTTCTCCCCTGTGTGCATGGCTCCCCCATCCTTCTCCCCTGCGTGCATGGCTCCCCCATCCTCCCCTGCGTGCATGGCTCCACCATCCTCCCCTGCGTGCATGGCTCCCCCATCCTTCTCCCCTGCGGGATGGCTCCCCCATCCTTCTCCCCTGTGTGCATGGCTCCTCTATCCTCCCACCCTGCGTGCATGGCTCCCCCATCCTTCTCCCCTGCGTGCATGGCTCCCCCATCCTTCTCCCCTGAGTGCATGGCTCCCCCATCCTCCCCTGCGTGCATGGCTCCCCCATCCTCCACCCCTGCATGCATGGCTCCCCCATCCTTCTCCCCTGTGTGCATGGCTCCCCTATCCTCCCACCCTGCGTGCATGGCTCCCCCATCCTTCTCCCCTGCATGCATGGCTCCCCCATCCTTCTCCCCTCTCATACTCACCTCTCACCACGTGGCGCAGAACTTCCCGGTATCTCTGCAGCATCTTCCTTCCTGTATGAGCGGTCACGTGGTACCGCTCATTAAGGTGATGAATATGCGCATATTCATCACCTTAATGAGCGGCACCACGTGACCGCTGAAGACAGGATGTGCTGCCGGCACTGAGATGGAGTTGCAGCCACCGCTGGAGGAAGGTGGGTATGACATCTTCAGGGAGGGGGCATCAAGGAGGGAGGGAGGGAGGGGGCGTCAAGGAGGTTAGGGAGGAGGGGGGCGGGCACTTGACCTCGGACTTTTATTAAAAAAAAACCTAGCTCGAGTGCGCCCCCCGCATCCTGCCGCCCTAGGCACATGCCCTCAAGTGCCTAGTGGCAAATATGGCCCTGTATACAGTTGTGCTCAAAAGTTTACATACAGCAAAAGAATTTTTGCTTTCTTGGCCTTTTTTCAGAGAATATGAATGATAACACCAAAACTTTTTCTTCACTCATGGTTAGTGGTTGGGTGAAACTATTTATTGTCAAACTACTGTGTTTTCTCTTTTTAAATCAGAATGACAACCCAAAACATCCAAATGACCATGATCAAAAGTTTACATACCCTCGTGATTTTGGCCTGATAACATGCACAGCAGAAGTTGACACAAATGGGTTTGAATGGCTACTAAAGGTAACATCCTCACCTGTGACCTGTTTGCTTTTAATCAGTGTGTGTGCATAAAAGCTGAGTGAGTTTCTGGGATCCAGACAGACCCTTGCATTTTTCATCCAGCCACTGATGTTTCTAGATTGTGATTCAAGGGGAAAGCAAAATAATTGTCAATGGATCTATGGGAAAAGATAGTTGAACTGTATAAAACAGAAAAGGGATACAAAAAGACCCCAAGGAATTAATAATGCCAGTCAGCAGCATTCAAATTGTTATTAACAAATGGAAAATCAGGGCCTCTGTAAAAACAAAACCACAGTCAGGTAGACCAACAAAAATGTTGTCGACAACTGCCAGGAAAATTGTTCAGAATGCAAAGAAACACCCACAATTAACAGCTCAAATACTGGACTCTCTGAAAACTAGCGGTGTGGCTGTTTCAAGATGCACAATAAGGAGGCACTTGAAGAAAAATTGGCTGCATGGTCGAGTCACCAGAAAAAAGCCATTACTGCGCAAATGCCACAAAATATGTCACCTACAATACGCAAAACAGCACAGAGACAAGCATCAAAACTTCTGGAACAAGGTAATTTGGAGTGATGAGACCAAAATTGAACTTTTTTGCCAAAACCATCAACATTGCATTTGGAGAGAGGTCAACAAGGCCTATGATGAAAGGAACACCATTCCTGCTGTAAAGCATGGAGGTGGATCGCTGATGTTTTGGGGATGTGTGAGCTACAAAGGCACAGGAAACTTGGTCAAAGTTGACGGAAAGATGAATGCAGCACGTTATCAGCAAATACTGGAGGCAAATTTGCACTCATCAGCCTGGAAGCTGCGCATGGGACATTACTTGGACGCTCCAACATGACAACGATCCAAAACACAAGTCCATGTCGACCTGTCATTAGCTACAGCAGAACAAAGTGAAGGTTCTGGAGTGGTCATCTCAGTCTCCTGACCTCAATATCATTGAGCCACTCTGGAGAGGTCTCAAGTATGCAGTTCATGCTAGACAGCCCATGAATTTACGGGAACTTGAGTTTTTTGTCAAGAAGAGTGGACGGCTTTACCATATGAGAAAATAAAGAACCTGATCCACAACTACCACAAAAGACTTCAAGCTGTCATTGATGTTAGAGGGGGCAAAACACGGTATTAAGAAATGGGGTCTGTGAACTTGTTATCAGGGTCATTAGGATGTTTTGAATTGTCATTGTGATTTAAAAAGAGAAAACACAGTAGATTGACAATAAATGGCTTCACCCAACCGCTAACCATGAGTGGAGAAAAAGTTTTGGTGTTATCATTCATATTCTCTGAAAAAAGGGCAAGAAAGCAAAAATTCTGCCAGGGTATGTAAACTTTTGAGAGCAACTGTACCTCTCGGTAATGAATGTAACTGTTTCTATGTTGGGAGAAACTCTTTAAAGCACATCCGTCTCCACATATGACTTTTAAGAATAAGTGCTCACCTTTGTATATATGAGGAAAAATATTTTCTCTGACTGTTATATCCCTTGTATTCAGCATTTTTCTCAATTGTTTCCCTATATGAGTTCTCTCTAATTTTCAGTTTTCTCTGAGCTAGAAAATAGAGACAAGCTGCTATTATATCTCCTACACACAGCACACTGATTTGAGGGATTCCTGCTTTTCTTTCTCTATGTAGAAGGCAAGGGTGTAATAGAGCCGTACTAAGCTGTGTAGCTGGGAGTCCATCACTAGGGTGAAATAAATCACTTACAAGAAAGCAGCAGCATTATGTCTGTATCTATCTAAGAGATCGTATAAATTACTATTTTCGGCCTGAATGCGATTTGGCAAAATACCGGATTGCACCGAGACTTATGTTTTTCTATGGTGCCGTACACATGTCACATTTTTTTTTCCTTGGACCAAGTCTGTCCTAGGGAAAAAAATGCTGCATGCCCAAATGTGATGGTACTCAGCAATGCAAGTCAATGGAGAACATTGGACTGCACAAGGATGACATCTGAGTGCAGTCTGATTCCTACAGAATGGAGGAGATGAAGATTTTTATCCCCATCTTCTCAACTGAGAGAATTGGAAAACACTATGATCACACTCTGATCAGAGTGTGATTTGCATAATCAACCAGATTCTGTTGGATGAGAGAATATATGCTTGTTTACACCTGCCCCAATGCTGATACTCTCTTCTTCTCCCTCCCCTTCCGTATCTGCTCTCTGTTGACTTCAATAGGCTGCTGTAATGTGATCTCTCAGTGAACTGGAAGGACATCTTTTCTTGCTATGATGGATTTTATTTGTTTATCAGAGGGGATGATGAGTTCAGATGGTGTGGGAAATGGCAGAAGTGGCTCCTAAGTGGATTAAAATAATATTTCTTAAAGGATATTACAAAATGTTCTATATTTGCCTGTACTATTGAGTTACGCAAAATTTGTTGTAATGACAGTAACTATTTAAGAATAAAAGCATTTTGTTGGATTTTATTGTGAATTAAATAAATATTTTTTCCTATTCAGATGCAGAAGTCATGTTCTGGAAAATCAGATTCATTTTTTATAGGGAAATTCATGTGAAAAAAACCTGTCAGCAGGA
This sequence comes from Ranitomeya variabilis, assembly GCF_051348905.1. NCBI lineage: Eukaryota > Metazoa > Chordata > Amphibia > Anura > Dendrobatidae > Ranitomeya > Ranitomeya variabilis. The sequence continues at coordinate 40,749,426 of NC_135239.1, read as the reverse complement.
TTGTGCACCGTAACCTACAGACAGTGTCAGGACGGCGCCGTTATACTGATTACAAGGATACTTTGGTTAATGAAATCCATCTTGTGGTTGTTATTTATCCTTTTTTTCAGTTTTGAGTTAATGATATGCTCATGCTTTGAAGGGTTAGTCTTTTGGAGGTCTTCATGTGGTGCTCTGATTAGGTATTCATAGCAAATAGATCAATGGCTTCACTCAACTGTACTAAAGCAAGGAAAGGTGCGATACATGAAATGTGAATAGCATAATGGCTTGTGAAATCTATGAAAAAACACATGAGATGCTTAGCACAAGATTTGGCCAAAAATTGTGAGCCCATCCACCAAACGTCAAGGTAATCTCAGATCGGATGGGTCCCTGACCTGACTGCCTAGTGTGAACACTTAAGGTACCGTCACATTAAGCGACGCTGCAGCGATAGCGACAGCGATGCCGATCGCTGCAGCGTCGCTGTTTGGTCGCTGGAGAGCTGTCACACAGACCGCTCTCCAGCGACCAACGATGCCGAGATCCCCGGGTAACCAGGGTAAGCATCGGGTTGCTAAGTGCAGAGCCGCGCTTAGTAACCCGATGTTTACCCTGGTTACCAGCGTAAAAGTTAAAAAAACAAACAGCACATACTCACCTGCGCGTCCCCCAGCCTCTGCTTCCTGACACTGACTGAGCTCCGGCCCTAACAGCAGAGCGGTGACGTCACCGCTGTGCTTTCACTTTCAGTTTAGGGCCGGCGCTCAGTCAGTGTCAGGAAGCAGAGGCTGGGGGACGCGCAGGTGAGTATGTGCTGTTTGTTTTTTTAACTTTTACGCTGGTAACCAGGGTAAACATCGGGTTACTAAGCGCGGCCCTGCGCTTAGTAACCCGATGTTTACCCTGGTTACCAGTGTAAAATATCGCTGGTATCCTTGCTTTTGCTGTCAAACACGGCGATACACGGCGACCTAGCGACCAAATAAAGTGCAGACCTTCTAGCAGCGACCAGCAATTTCACAGCGGGATCCAGATCGCTGCTGCGTGTCAAATACAGCGATATCGCTATCCAGGTCGCTGCAACGTCACGGATCGCTGGCGATATCGCCTAGTGTGACGGTACCTTTACCTATGGCTAATAACATGGCAAAACCTGCATTTATAGGAAGGTCGGAACCAACTGTGTTTGGATGTAATTAACATCACAGCATGGTGAAGGGCGGGACGTTCAAGTTAGAAAAAATAGTACATAGTAAATATAGGAAAACTGACTGAACAGCAATCTAGTCTGAACAGGTGCATAACCAAAAAAGACTTACATAGCAAATAGATAATGGCTGCACTCAATTTTACTGTGCTAAAGCAAGGAAATGTGCGATACATGAAATGTGAATAGCTGTGATTTTAATTACATCCAAACACAGTTGGTTCCGACCTTCCTATAAATGCAGGCTTTACCATGTTATTAGCCATAGGTAAGTTTTCACACTAGGCAGTCAGGTCAGGGACCCATTGTTATGACCTGGTGGTTAAGGAGCAACATGGGATGAGCTCTGAGGAGGTGGTATCTGTACTGACCGCAGTTCCTAATCCTAACACCAACACTAGCAGTAGCCGTGGGATGTTCCTGTCACTCCCTAGACACCTCGTCACAGCCTGAGAACTAACTACCCCTAAAGATGGAAACAGAAAGCTATCTTGCCTCAGAGAAAAACCCCAAAAGGAAAGATAGCCCCCCACAAATATTGACTGTGAGTGGAGAGGGAAATGACATACACAGAAATGAAAACAGATTTTAGCAAAGCAGGCCACTACTAATCTAGATAGACAGAATAGAAAAGGATACTGTGTGGTCAGTATTAAAAACTAAAAGTCCACGCAGAGTTTACAAAAATAATCTCCACACCGACTCACGGTGTGGAGGGCAAATCTGCTTCCCCAGAGCTTCCAGCTAGACTGAATAAATCATACTGACAAGCTGGACAAAAGAGACATAACATGAGCTGAGCGATTAAGTCCACAGCAAATGGACAACAAAAGAACTAGCAAGAACTTATCTTTTGCTGAAATGGACAGGCCATAAGAGAAATCCAAGGAGAGATCTGAATCCAACCCAGAAACATTGACAGCTGGCATGGACTGAAGACCAGAGCCAGGTTAAATAGCAAAGCCAGGAGAGAAGATAAGTGGAAACAGCTGCTAATGTTAAACCCAAGGAGCAGCAGTTCCACTTGAAACCATCAGAGGGAGCCCAAGGGCAGAATTCACAAAAGTGCATTTACAACCATCAGAGGGAGCCCAAGAACGGAATTCACAACACCCATCCGATCTGAGATTACCTTGACGTTTGGTGGATGGGCTCACATTTTTTGGCCCAATCTTGTGCTAAGCATCTCATGTGTTTTTTCATAGATTTCACAAGCCATTAAGAAATTCACATTTCATGAATCGCACCTTTCCTTGCTTTAGTACAGTTGAGTGCAGCCATTGATCTATTTGCTATGTAAGTCTTTTTTGGTTATGCACCAGTTCAGACTAGATTGCTGTTCAAGAAAAAATTAACTACCAATCTAAAATTTAATAAGCAGCAAGGTAGATGGATTATAAACTAGAATAAAATATAGCTTTTAATATTAATATTTTAAAATCTTAGACAAAAACAACAAAACAGACATCGGTACACAAAAATTAATGCACCCAGACTATATGTCTATTTCTTCTTGGTGCATCAGAAAAAATTGCTCAAAAACATTCGCAATTTGATCACTACCAAAGCACTGACCTATGGCCTCATGCAGGTATTATTCTATGTACACAAAAGTCAGCATAACTTAAACACAATAAATACATGTCATAAAGTGCATGACAGCCATGAATATATAGGGCCCTATATATTCATGGCTATCATGCACTTTATGACATGTATTTATTGTGTTTAAGTTATGCTGACTTTTGTGTACATAGAATAATACCTGCATGAGGCCATAGGTCAGTGCTTTGGTAGTGATCAAATTGCGAATGTTTTTGAGCAATTTTTTCTGATGCACCAAGAAGAAATAGACATATAGTCTGGGTGCATTAATTTTTGTGTACCGATGTCTGTTTTGTTGTTTTTGTCTAAGATTTTGAAATATTAATATTAAAAGCTATATTTTATTCTAGTTTATACTCCATCTACCTTGCTGATTATTAGATTGCTGTTCAGTCAGTTTACCTATATTTACTGATTAGGTATTCACCAGTATGGCTTCTAACAGGTCACTGATCCCTCACTGACCTTCCCCCTAGTTTACATAATGAATATTATATATATATTAAAAAAATAAAACAATCACCTTCAGCAGGCATGCGCCTGCGCTGCCTTATAATCGCATGTATAATGTGCATTTAAGTATTTAATTTGATGGTATAAATACATTCATTAAAAAAAATCAATATTGTTTGTGTGATCATACTCTGGGAGTCATAGGTTTTTCAATTTTCTATCAATAGGGTTATCTTAGGGCTTATTTTCCTGCATAAGAAGATAACATTTTCTTTCGTACCATTTCTCATACATCTTTTTGATAATTTTTTGTTTCATTTTGGAAAGATACATGAACAAAAATCTATATACGTATTTGAAATTGTTTGCTAAAAGACATTTTTACAGTGTTCACAATCAGTACAATACGCCGTTCCCAGTTGAGTGAGGCATGATTACCTAATTTCCTTTTTGTTTAGTTTTACACAAGCTATTCAAATGAAAAAGAAAAGAGCCATAACTCTTACAATTTGCGGTTTACAGAGTTTTATGATGACTTTTTGTTGCATAACAAATGTAGTTTTCTTTGGTACCACTCTGTGATATATATAACTTTTTGATCTTTTTTAACATCATTTTTTTTGTGAGGCGAGCTGAACAAAAACAGTAAAGTTGGCATAGATTTTTTTTTTTACTAGACTCATTATAAAAGATAGAGTATGGGTCATTTTGCACATGGTTATAAATATGTGTTATTTTTGCAGGTATTTTTTTCTATTTACTATTATTTTTTTTAAATAATTAACCTGTGATTTTGGTGTTCTACTTTTTTTAAAACAGCATCTGAAAGATGTCCTCCCTTAGCAGATTAACCATTTATATGCAGCTATGTCCTCCACTTGTAGATTAACCTTTTACAAGCAGGTGTATCCTCCTCTAATATTTGAGATGCATAACACACAATGACAACTTTTTCCATGGTTCATGAATAACCATATTCTGTATATTGTAAATTTCAGTCACATTCCGACTAGACTTACAGGTCTTCACTCAATATAAATCAACTCAATCTCTGACAGTGGCAGTTAACACGCGCTGGCAGGGAGCGCGTCATTCCAAGCTTCACTTGGCGCGTCCATGACCTGATCACCGGGCGCCGATGAGTTGACATGAAAGCCAGGAGTCTGCTGAAGACCACCGTGCCTGTCATTACGAGCCTGCTGTGAACGTGATTTCTGCTGTACATGCCACAAGTGATCGGATGATCGCAGCTTCAAGTCCCCTATGGTGGCTATTAAATTCAGTATAAAGTAAAAAAAAAAAAGTTTTCCATAACTTTAAAAAAAATAAAAACATAAAAATTCAAATGATCCCCCTTTTGCCTCATTAAAAATAAAACTATTAAAAAACCCAAAATGCACATACCGTATTTGGTATCACTACATTCTGAAATGTCCAATCTATTAAAATATAAAATAAATTAATCTGATTAGTAAACAATGTAAGATGAAAAAAATCAAAACATCAAATTTTAGTTTTTTTGGCTTCTGGAAAGTTGCAAAAAAATGCAATAAGATCAAAACATTGTATCTACCCCAAAATGGTATTAGTAAAAACGTCAGTTAAGGGCACAAAAAATAAGGCCTCACATATCCATAGATGAAAGAAATGAGAACGTTATGGGTCTCGGAAAATGGCAACAAAAGCAAAATGTATTTTTTACAAATATCCACATTTTTTTACACCACCTAAATAAGAAAAAACTATATATGTTTAGCATCTGTGTATAATAAAACACCCCCCAAAAAATTGTAGAATTGTATATTTTTCTTTCAAGGCACTTGTATTTGTTTCCCCTTTTCCAGTACACTATATGGTAAAATAAATGATGTCATTCAAAAGTACAACTTGTCTCACAAAAAAAACCCTCATAAAAAAGTTATGGCTCCTGGAAGAAGGGAAGGAAAAATCAGAAACAAAAAACGAAAAATTGCCAGGTAGTGAAGGGGTTAAAGAGCTAATTTACACATTTTATCTTGTTAAATAACTTCAGGTTAAAGCCTATTATTGTATTTATAAAGGATGTCTACTACTCGGACCACCCCGACTCAACATGTTTGCACCGGAAGAATAACAACATCTAAACTTCCTCCGGTGCCGGCACTGTTCCAGTGTTGTTAGCACTCCCTCTTCCGGGGCCAGAGTGAGATTCTTATGTCATGCAAGCCCTGCGCCAAAAAGAGTGGGCGTCACTCTCCTCACCTTAAGACAAATTGGACATCAAGAGGAAGTCAGAACCGCAACCTGGCAGCTCACTTTTTCTGGATCCGATTCATCCGAAAACAGGAAGGAAGCAAGGAAGGCTGCACTGATTGGACACAGGGCTTACATGACATAACAATCTCATTTAAGCCCTGCGAGAGCGAGTGCTGACACCACTGGAACGGCGCTGGCACCAGAAGTGATTATAGGTGTTGTTGTTTTATGGGTGGAAACATGCTGATTGACTCAGGGTTGCCCGAGCAGTTGTCAACTCCTTTAATAAATTAAATTCATTTTTTACAGGTATATCCGATTCCTTCTACCATTCTTGGAGTCTGCGGAACGTTATTTCATGGTTGGTCACAATGTTACATACTATGTATTCACGGACAAAGTTAACGATTTAGTTAAACCCAAAATGGCCGATGGACGCATCTTGCAACTGCACAATGTGGCTGCTGACCAACGCTGGCAAGATATTTCCATGAGAAGAATGGAAACCCTCACGATTTTCACCAAGGAGCATATGCCCAATGAGATAGACTACCTGATATGCGCTGATGTAGATATGGTATTCAATGATCACGTAGGCGTTGAAATACTTGGAGATTTAGTAGCTACTCTCCACCCAGGATATTTTCTTTCTGAACCAGAGTCCTTCCCATATGAGCGTAGACCAATTTCTGCAGCATATATACCACAAGGGGAAGGAGACTTTTATTACATGGCCGCTCTGTATGGTGGAAAAGTGGAAGAAATTTACAAACTTAGTATGGAATGCCAGAAAGGTATTATGGAGGACAAGATAGAAAGTATAGAAGCTGTGTGGCAGGAGGAATCTCATCTGAACAGGTATCTGGTCTATAATAAACCTACTAAGATACTTTCACCTGAATACATCTGGGATACCAACCTACGTAATGGTGAGTTCATCAAGAAGAAGCGATTCTTAGCCGTGCACAAAAACCATCGACAAGTGAGGAACTAAAATGCTGTTATGTAAAGATAAAACGAAATATGTAATGTGTTCATCCGGTGAGGAACTAGAAGCAGTTCTGCTCGTATATTTACAAGCTAGGAGTTAATGTATTGTCAAGGACATTGAACTTTACACTTCATTTTTTAGGTGTTGAGTTGATGATACTGGAAGTGGAGATGACTATTGCAAAGAGCAAATAATGTTCCAGCTTTTTTCATTATGCATTTGTCTCTTTGCTTAGATTGGGAGAATTTGAGAAATTTTCAATGGTCTTTAACTTCTAGAAGAACAGCAGAGAAAGACGCCTGACATAGGAACCTACATTTTCTTGTTTTTTGGGTTTAGACACTTCTGTAAACATTCTTTGTATTACTTTAACATTTATTGCGTCATAGTCATTGAGTCATGTGATTTGGTTATTATAACATCTGGACCTCTCTTTTTTTACAATTTTGAACAATTTATTGCTGTCCATTTTAATGAACATGGACTGAAGTATTGCATATACCTCACTATAACGAATGTAACTGTTTCTATGTGGGTTTGAGAAAAAAGTCTTTAAAGTATATCAGTCACCACATGTGACTTTTAAGAATGTGTTCACCTTTGTATATATGTACATATGTATTCTGCATTTTTCTCAAGTGTTTCCCTATATAAGTTCTTTCTAATTTTCAGTTTTCTCTGAGCTAGAAAAGAGACAAGCTGCAATTATATCTCCTACACACAGCACACAGATATGAGGGATTCCAGCTTTTTTTTCTCTATGTAGAATGACAAGGGTATAATACAGCCGTACTAAGCAGTGTAGCTGGGAGTCCATCACTAGGGTGAAATAAATCAGTTACAAGAAAGCACCAGTACCATGTCTGTGTCTCTATAAGGGATCGTGTACATGACTGTATTTTCAGCCTGAATGCGATTTGACAAAACATTGGAACGCACTGAGACCTATGTTTTTCTATGGGGCAGTGCACATGTCACATTTTTTCTTTGGATCAAGTCAGTCCTAGGAAAAAAACCGTTGCATGCCCAAATGTAATGAGTCTGTGGAAAACATCGGACTGCACTCGGATGACATCTGAGTGCAGTCTGTTTTCTACAGACTCACAGAAAGGAGGAGATGGAGATTTTTTTCTCCTCAATCGAGAGAACTGGAAAACACTATGATCAGACTGTGATTTGCATAATCAACTAGATTTTGTTGGATGAGAGAATATATGCTTGTTTGCACCTTCCCCAATGCTGATATTCTCTTCTTCTCCCTCCCCTTCCGTATCTGCTATTTTTGACTTCAATAGGCAGCTGTAATCTGATCTCTCAGTGAACTGGCAGGCCATCTTTCTCTACTGTGATGATGGATTTTAGTTGTTTATCAGAGGGGTTGATGAGTTCAGAAGGTGTGGGGAATGGAAGAAGTGGCTCATAAATGGATTAAAAATAATATTTCTTAAAAGATATTACAAAATGTTCTATATTTGCCTGTACTATTGACTTATGCAAAGTTTAGTGTAATGACAGTGGCTATATAAGTTGGATATTGGCTATTTTGTTGGATTTTATTGTGAATAAAATAAATATTTTTTCCTATTCAAATGCAGAAGTCATTTTTTGAAAAATCAGATTAATTTTTTTACAGGGAAATTAATGTGAAAAAGCTTAAAGGGAACCTGTCAGCAGGATTTTCCCCATAAACCTACAGACAGTGACAGGTCAGCGCCATTATACTGATTAAAATGATACCTTGGTTGATGATTCCATCTTGTGGTTGTTGTTTAATGTTTATTTTCAGTTTTGAGTTAATGACATGCTCGTGCTCCTGGGCGGGGCTTTATATGTGGTGCTTTGATTAGGTATTCATCAGTGTGGCTCCTGACAGACCATTGATCCCTCAGTGACCTGCCCTCTAGTTTACATAATGAATAAATAAATTAATTAAAAAAATCTGTCTCAAAATGGCGCGGGCCTTGACTGCGCAGTAGCAGCTATCGGCGACCCGACAGAGGCTACTGTGCAGGTGGCGCCATCTAGCTAGAGAAAAAAATAAAATTGCCTCCTCCAAGATGGTGCCACCAGCGCCTGCAGAGTAGCATCTATCAGATCCCCGATAGATGTCACTGCACAGGCTGCACCATCTTGCGAGAGAAAAAAAAAATTGTCTCCACTAAGATGGCGCCGCCTGTGCAGTTGCATCTATCGGCGACTTGATAGATGTTACTGCGCAGGCGCCGCCATCTTGGAGGAGGCAATTTTTTTTTACTCTATCACTAATGCCTAAATATTCTGAATATTCATTTCTCTTAAGTATCAGCACTCGTGACCACCGCCCGCAGCAGGAAGTCACTGGCTGACACGGTGCGCTAGTGAAGAGGAATGGATACTCACCACTCTCTGCGATGAAGGTCCCGGTGAGTATTCTGGCAGCTGTGCTCTGCTTGTGAAGTCCCATCATGCACTGCTTACAAGCATCAAGCAGCTGCTGGCACCAGAGCAGGACGCTGCAAGGGAGCGCTGTGTAGGTGAGTGTAATTTTTTTTTTTTTAATCTTTCCTGATGAGGCATGCATACCAGGAACAGGATGGGGCAATTATAAAAGGAAAAAGGATGGGACCAATCATACCAGGAACGGGATGGGGCAATTATAAAAGAAAAAAGATAGGACCAATCATGAAAGTGAGAAAAGAATCCAGCTTAGGAAAATGTATAAAATCAAAAATTCTTTATTCCAAACTCTTTTTAAAAAGAGAGGAAACACTGCATGTCAAAAATCAGCAATATCCAAAAAATGGAAGGACAACCATGATACAGCCCTGTGGACTAAGAACACTCAGTGTTCGAAACGCATTCAGCTGTATCATGGTTGTCCTTCCATTTTTTGGATATTGCTGATTTTTGACATGCAGTGTTTCCTCTCTTTTTAAAAAGAGTTTGGAATAAAGAATTTTGGATTTTATACATTTTCCTGAGCTGGATTCTTTTCTCACTTTCATCGTTCCCAGAGAGCTTTGGCAGAAGCCCTTTCCGTGCTCGGACTGATTAAAACTCATGGAGATTATTCAAGAAGGGTGAGCTGAAATTTTGTGTGTGTTTTTTTATAGGACCAATCATACCAGGAACGGGATGGGGCAATTATAAAAGAAAAAGGATGGGATCAATCATACCAGGAACGGGATGGGGCAATTATAAAAGAAAAAGGATGGGACCAATCATACCAGGAACAGGATGGGGCCATTTATACCAGGAACAGGATGGGGCCATTTATACCAGGAACAGGATGGGGCCATTTATACCAGAAAAAGGATGGTACCAATCAAACCAGGGCCGTGATGGGGCTTATTATACCAGGTCTGGATGAGGGGGCCATGCATACCAGGATAGGGATGAGGGAGCCATGCATACCATTATAGGGATGAGGGGCCATATGTATTAGAATGAGAATGAAGGGACCATATACACTGTGTGCAGAATTATTAGGCAAGTTGTATTTTGATCACATGATACTTTTTATACATGTTGTCCTACTCCAAGCTGTTCAGGCTTGAGAGCCAACTACCAATTAAGTAAATCAGGTGATGTGCATCTCTGTAATGAGGAGAAGTGTTGTCTAATGACATTAAAACCCTATATACGGCTGGTTTCACACTTGCGTTTTGATCTGCAGCATTTGTACAGAAAAAAACGCATGCGTTTTTTCCCTATGTTTAACATTAAAAACGCATGCGTTTTTTTGTACGCGTTTGGCCGCGATTAACGACGCATGCATTTTTTTGCTGCATGCGTTCTGTCACAGAAATGCAACATGTAGTAATTTCTAGAGGCGTTTTTTTGCCGCAAAAAAAGTATTGTTGTCTATGTAAACGCATGCATTTTTAAGCACATGCATTTGCTTGCTGTCATGATTCTCAATGGCGAGAGAACATAGCCCAGCATATATGAGAACTAGCTCTTGGAAGATGGAAACTATACTGACCATGAACTAAACCTGCCGCACAACTAGAAGTGGCCGGGTAGCATGCCTACGTTTTTTTATCCCTAGATGCCCAGCGCCAGCCGGAGAACTACCTAATCCTAGCAGAGGAAAAGACAGTCCTGGCTCACCTCTAGAGAAATTTTCCCAAAAGGCAGACAGAGGCCCCCACATATATTGGCGGTGATTTTAGATGAAATGACAAACGTAGTATGAAAATAGGTTTAGCAAAATCGAGGTCCGCTTACTAGATAGCAGGAAGACAGAAAGGGCACTTTCATGGTCAGCAGAAAACCCTATCAAAACACCATCCAGAAATTACTTTAAGACTCTAGCATTAACTCATAACACCAGAGTGGCAATTTCCGATCACTAGAGCTTTCCAGACACAGTAACGAAACAGCAGCTGTGAACAGGAACAAAATGCAAAAACACACAAGGACAAAAGTCCAACTTAGCTGGGAGTTGTCTAGTAGCAGGAACAAGCACAGAAAGGCTTCTGATTACATTGTTGACCGGCAAGAAACTGACAGAGGAGCAAGGTTATATAGCGACTCCCACATCCTGATAGGAGCAGGTGAACAGAGGGGATGATGCACACAAGTTCAATTCCACAAGTGGCCACCGGGGGAGCCCAGAATCCAATTTCACAACAGTACCCCCCCCTCAAGGAGGGGGCACCGAACCCTCACCAGAACCACCAGGGCGATCAGGATGAGCCCTATGAAAGGCACGGACAAGATCGGAGGCATGAACATCAGAGGCAGTGACCCAAGAATTATCCTCCTGACCGTATCCCTTCCATTTGACCAGATACTGGAGTTTCCGTCTGGAAACACGAGAGTCTAAGATCTTTTCCACAACGTACTCCAACTCGCCCTCAACCAACACCGGAGCAGGAGGCTCAACGGAAGGCACAACCGGTACCTCATACCTGCGCAACAATGACCGATGAAAAACATTATGTTTTCTAAAAAGAAAAAGATGCAGGGAGGTCCAAACGGAAGGACACAGGGTTAAGAATCTCCAATATCTTGTACGGGCCGATGAACCGAGGCTTAAACTTAGGAGAAGAAACCCTCATAGGGACAAAAACAACTTGCAATTATTTTTGAAATTTTGAAAGCAAGATCTATTCCCCGAGAAAAATTCAGGCAAAGGAATTCTAGGTTCAGATATAGGAACATGAACAACAAAATCTTGTAAATTTTGAACTTTCGTGGTGAGATTATTCAAACCTGCAGCTAAACTCTGAATATCCATTTTAAACAGGTGAACACAGAGCCATTCCAGGATTAGAAGGAGAGAGAGAGAGAGAAAGGCTGCAATATAGGCAGACTTGCAAGAGATTCAATTACAAGCACACTCAGAACTGAAGGGAAGGGAAAAAAAAAAAAAAATCTTCAGCAGACTTCTCTTTTCTCTCCTTTCTCTGTCAATTAATTTAACCCTTTTTGGCCAGTCAAACTGTTATGGTTCTCAATGGCAAGAGAACATAGCCCAGCAAACATAAGTACTAGCTCTTGGAAGGATGGAAACTAAACTGACCATGAACTAAACCTGCCGCACAACTAACAGTAGCCGGGTAGCGTTGCCTACGTTTTTATCCCTAGACGCCCAGCGCCGGCCGGAGGACTAACTAATCCTGGCAGAGGAAAATATAGTCCTGGCTCACCTCTAGAGAAATTTCCCCGATAGGCAGACAGAGGCCCCCACATATATTGGCGGTGATTTTAGATGAAATGACAAACGAAGTATGAAAATAGGTTTAGCAAAATTGAGGTCCACTTACTAGATAGCAGGAAGACAGAAAGGGCACTTTCATGGTCAGCTGAAAACCCTATCAAAATACCATCCTGGAATTACTTTAAGACTCTAGTATTAACTCATAACATCAGAGTGGCAATTTCAGATCACAAGAGCTTTCCAGACACAGAAACGAAACTACAGCAGTGAACTGGAACAAAATGCAAAAACAAACGAGGACTAAAGTCCAACTTAGCTGGGAGTTGTCTAGCAGCAGGAACATGCACAGAAAGGCTTCTGATTACAATGTTGACCGGCATGGAAGTGACAGAGGAGCAAGGTTAAATAGCGACTCCCACATCCTGATGGAAACAGGTGAACAGAGGGGATGATGCACACCAGTTCAATTCCACCAGTGGCCACCGGGGGAGCCCAAAATCCAATTTCACAACAGCCAGAACACCGAGAGAGTACTGACTCTACGCATTATTCCAAACAACGGCAGGACAGTTAATTCCAAGTTGGCTGCCCAACCTAAATACCTAAGAAGACACGGAGGCAATTGTGGGAGAGGGGCGTCTCTAGGGTCCCTCTAAATTAACTCCAGGCCTACTCTGTCATACGGGTTGTCCTATCCATATCATCTGTGGGACAGAGAGAGAGAACATCAGAAATATCTACGAAGGTTGTGAGGACTTTCCTGTGATGCTCAGCAGGGAGGTGCTACAACACACAGGCGCTAGTAGGAAGGCTTCTGATTTCCTCCTGGCTAAGGGAACTCTGGATGTGCCTTCGGACCGGCCGGACTCAGCCAGCCCTGTGAGCAGTACTCTGGACTGTGGACTCTGAAGTCTTCAGTAAAAGGTAAAGAGACTGCAACCTTTGTGTGCTCATTATTCATCGCGCCTTACAACGACCACTATCATCATCCACACATTTCGGGAAGCCCTGGGGACATACTTCACCTGCGGGAAGGTATACCATCTAGCTGCCATTCCATCACCCCAGCGGACCCCCAGCAGGGTCGGTCACCCTGACTGAATACCACAGGTACGGATGATTGACCTCGTGGAGACCAAAACATCCAACACTGCGGAGACACCATCACGTGTTTCTCAACGCAGTGATCCAGAACACTGCCCCCAAATATGCAAATGCAAGTAGAGGAGCTGCGGAGACACCATCACGTGTTTCTTAACGCAGGCAGTGAATAGCCAGGCCTTTCCCCGGGAAGGAACAACCAAGGGAAGGGCAGCATCCAATAAAGGAAAACATCCAATAAAGGAAAACCACCTATGCCAAGCATGGTATCCATCCACAGACAGCTGTTTCGGGGTTTTTGCCCCTCATCAGTGTGGAGTAGGAAACTGGCTATCAGGAGCAGTGCCTAGTAGAAAGACTATAAAGGCACGGATGATTGACCTCGTGGAGACCAAAGCATCCAACACTGCGGAGACACCATCACGTGTTTCTCAACGCAGTGATCCAGAACACTGCCCCCAAATATGCAAATGCAAGTAGAGGAGCTGCGGAGAAGGGATGCTGCCCTTCCCTTGGTTGTTCCTTCCCGGGGAAAGGCCTGGCTATTCACTGCCTGCGTTGAGAAACACGTGATGGTGTCTCCGCAGCTCCTCTACTTGCATTTGAATACCACAGGTGGCGTCACGAACACCGTACAAACTTACACCTTTAATTGGGCGCCCCTCAGCAGGGCCATGGACCTGGTCGGGCCACTGTGACATCCCCCAGAACCGAGACCGAGGGACCCGATGCCGAGTACCCCACTGCCCTGAGCCTTGGGGCGACCCACCCTTGTGAGGCCATATGCTGGTGCAGTTGGCCCTGAGTTTCTCCTAATGCAGGACAATGCCAGACCTCATGTGGCTGTAGTGTGTCAGGAGTTCCTGCAAGATGAAGGCATTGAAGCTATGGACTGGCCCGCCCGTTCCCCAGACCTGAATCTGCCGCTGCTCTTTACTCAGTTGGGTGCTGTCATGAGGGGATGTCACTGTATCCCTCTCCAGCACAGCCTCATACACTCCTCATTCCAGAAGATTTTGACCAAGATGGCCTCGCTTCCTCTCCCTGTCTTTCAGATTCATAAAACCCCTCCCTTTTACATCTTACATACATATCACAGTTTCTTAACCATGCTCAAACAACAGTGACATCTTGTGGCCAGTTAATAACATTAACTATAAAGAAACAAAACTATTGACAACAAATACAAAGATTATTCAGGAGTGAGTACAATGACACTTATCTTCAATTATATCACCATGGTGAGCTGACACACATCTCACAAGAGCTTACACTATATACTGTAGGAGAGAGAGAGGACCTCACTGAACATAAGAGTTTGCACTACAGTATATAGGAGAGAGAGGATCCCACTGACCATAAGAGTTTACACTCTACAGTAGAAAGAGAGGACCCTGCTGATCATAGGAGCTTACACTGTATAAGTGCAGTGCCCCAGAGTCCTGGTCATTGCAGTACTGATGCTCCGCCGCTAAGGGGGGTGTTGGTACGTCTGATGGCACTGAAGGGGTTCACCTGACCAGGTATCACAGACACCAATACACTTCACAGTCTGGCCTCCAGGGGGGAGCTAAGGGTGCTATGTATTAGGCCACTCCTCACAATCTGGTAAAACTGGGGGTTAGATAGGAAGTTAGTGAGAAGCTGACTGGGTTGGAACCAGGCAACATCCTGTGGCAGAGGGTGTTGCAGGGGAAGATTCAGGGGGTCCCTGTCAGGGGTGGGATCCTGACAGAGGCCTAGCGAACAGAAAGAACGTTACGGGACCGCACCTGCACTTCATTGCGGCGGTACCCCAAGAAAGGACAAGAAGCGAGGTTTATTGTGAAGAGTGAGAAACGAGATCAACGCAACAAGGAGAAATGCCAGTAGGAGTCATGCTGTAAGAATGAGGCAACATCCTACTGAGGCGCGTAGCCGGTGGCCGGAAACGCAGAGGAAGTATTGAGCTCCAAGCCTTACTTCAAACCTACGGCAGGACAGTCAGTTATAGGCGGGCTGTCTCACCTAAATCACCTAAGCAGACATAGGGGGCAACAGTTGGAGAGGGGCGACTCTAGGGTCCCGGAAGACCTCCAGGCCTACCTGTCATACGGGTGCGTCCTAGCCATATCATCTGGGGGACGGAGAAGAACATCAGAATCAGTTGTGAGGGAACTTCAGAAACAGACACAACAGTTGTGAGGACTATCCCGTGGTGCTAAGCAGGGAAGGACTACAACACACAAGCACTAGAAGGTAGGCACAGATTTCCACCTGCAAAGGGAACTCTGGAAGTGCCATCGGACCGGCCGGTCTCAGACAGCCCTGCTAACCGTACTCCGGATTGAGGATCCTGAAGCCTTCAGTAAAGAGGTAAAGAGTAGGGTTGAGCGAAACGGGTTGACCATTTTCAGAAGTCGCCGACTTTTGGCAAAGTCGGGTTTCATGAAACCCGACCCGACCCCTGTGTGGGGTCGGCCATGAGGTCAGCGATCTTCTGAATCTGGTATCGGAATTCCGATACCGAGTTCCGATATGTTTGCGATATCGGAACTCGGTATCGGAATCCACATTTAAGTGTAAAATAAAGAATTAAAATAAAAAATATTGATATACTCACCTCTCCGACGCAGCCTGGACATCGCCGCTGGTAACCGGCATCTTCCGTTCCTAAGAATGGCGCTTGAAAGACCTTTCGATGACGTCACGGCTAGTGTTGAGCGATACCTTCCGATATCGGAAAGTATCGGTATCGGAAAGTATCGGCCGATACCGTCAAAGTATCGGATCTAATCCGATACCGATACCGATACCCGATCCCAATGCAAGTCAATGGGACGAAAATATCGGAATTAAAATAAACCCTTTCTTTCCTTGTAGGTTAATTCTACATGAAGGAAAACAACTAAGAATAATGTAGGATGTATTGGGGGAGGTGGCGGAGACATTAAAGGCACAGAGGTTTAGCCCAAACAAATAGAATAGCAGGTTTTTTTGGTTTTTTTTATGACGTTCGGCGTTAGAAAGATTTTGACTATTTTTTTTTTTTATTTTGTCAGATATTGATGTTTCACTACTTCCACGTTCTTCACCTTCTTTTTTACTTCTCCCACACTTTCTTCTTCATTATCCTCATCATCAGCTTCTTTGACATCAACTATCTTCACCTTATTCATCTTCTTCTTCTTCTACCTATATTTTTTTTTTTTTACATTGTTCATATTCTTTTTATTTAACTATTATCTTTTTCATATTCAACTTCTTCATCATATTCTTATTTGTGACAGGCATTCCCGTAGTTGTTATCTATAAAAGTTTGAAGATTACACCTTCCGTTCTGCCTGTCACAAAAGAGTTACATTTGTCCGCGTTCAGTTTGGCCTGCAGCATCAGGCTTTATCCAGGGGCACCACGAGGAGGAACGGACTCACCCCCATACACTGCTTAGTCTTCTTCTGCTTATAATTTAGATAATATCTTTTGCTCTTATATTTAGTCTTATGCTTAATGTTCTTCTGCTCTTTGTTCTGCAGCCTCTTGTTCTTCTGCTTCTCGGTCTTCCAGGTTGTCGTCGTTGTCTCCAGGGTCGTCGTCTCCGGGGTCGTCGTCATCTGGGTCATCGTCATCGGGGTCGTCTTCAGGGTCATCGTCTCCAGGGTCGTCGTCATCTCGGTGGTTGTCGTCTCTGGTGTCGTCATCATCTTAGGGGTGGTCTTCCGGGTCATCGTCTTTAGGGTCTTGAACTTGGAAATGTAGCAGAAGGTACAAGAAGGCTGAGAAAATGCCGAGAAACAGCTGATGGAACTGGAACTCGGATGGCTACCCGAAGGTCCAAGAGCCAATGGAACTACCGTGGACCAGCTGACGTTACTGGAACCCGGTTACTAAGCAGGAGGTACCCGTGCCTGAAAGCACTACCAAGGACCACCTGACGTTGGTGGAACTCGGATACCCAGAGGGAGGCACCTAAGCCAAAGGCTCTGCCCGGAACCAGCTGACGGTACTGGAACCAGGATGGGGAGCAGAAGGTACAAGAGCAAAAGACACTGCCGAGAACCAACTGACGGTACTGGAACCCGGATGGGTAGCCGAAGGTCCAAGAGCCAATGGAACTACCAAGGACCAGCTGACGTTACTGGAACCCGGTTACTAAGCAGGAGGTACCCGTGCCTGAAAGCACTACCAAGGACCACCTGACGTTGGTGGAACTCGGATACCCAGAGGGAGGCACCTAAGCCAAAGGCTCTGCCCGGAACCAGCTGACGGTACTGGAACCAGGATGGGGACCTATTCAAGCTTGTCTTCCTAGAGCCCCAACTGGTGGTGTTAGAGCCCAGGGTCAGCAGGAGGAGGAGAGGGAGGGGAGTGTAGGCCGAAGCCTGCACTGGCGGCAGCTTCGAAGCCTGCACTGGCGGCAGCTTCGAAGCCTGCACTGGCGGCAGCTTTGGGTCTGTTGTGTCTGCGTGGCGGTCGCAGGACACGTTGCCGGCTACACAGCAGGGGAACAGCTGGCGGTGCTGGACCCCACTGACACATTGGCGAGGTGTTTGGCTCTGTGCAGCCAGCACTTCCGGACAGCAACTAGCGGTGTTGGAGCCCGGGCTCTGCAGGTGGAGCAGAGTGTAGGCCGAAGCCTAATTGAACCGATTTTAAAAGTAACCTTTAACCCCCCCTCAGGGGTTACAAACTAGAAGAGCCACAGCTTATGCAGCAGTAGTGCTGCACAAGTCAAAGGTTGCTCTTTTAATTTTTCTCCTTGCACACGCTGAATGAAACACGTATAACATTTAGCCCTTTATACAGTCAAATTGTGTTGGAGGCGAGAGTTCCCTTCGCAATGAGACACAGCACAGATGTCAAGAATCCCACCTTGGTGCTGAGCGCAGCCTCCTGAGCGTTGTTATTTGCTGTACAGGAGTCTGCGCTGTCGTGTTATCCCTTGGCCTTGCGCTGTTAGCGCTGCCCGTCTTCTGACATCATTTGATGTCGGCCGTTGCGCTTTGCGATGACCATGAATCCCAGCCCCGCAGTGTCTTTACATAGTTAAAACACTGCGGGGCTGGGATTCATGGCCTGGCGCAGTACATATGTTCGCCTCTCACACTCGGGTCCTTACACCCGCTTCAGACTGTGCGGCGTCAGCTGATCCCTTATCTCATGCCACGGCCATGAAGCCGCACAGTCTGAAGAAGGCGGAAGGAGATGAGGGACAGGCGAACATAGGCACTGCTCATGCCCATCAATCACACCCTCGCAGTCCAAATAAATAAGACACCGAGGGGCGTTGTGTGGGTCAGGGCGGCCGCAGAGGCGCAGCCAGCCAAACAATGATGCCAGAAGACGGGCAGCGCTACCAAGGGGGTTGCAGCGTGTCATTACAAAGGAAAGTCACACCTCCGGGACGGTTAAATGGTCACAGAGGACACATTTTAGACGTGTTCAGTTCCCCATGGGCAAGGAGAATAAGTTTTCGAGCCACCTTGCACACATGCAGCATTACTGCTGTACAAGGTGGCTGTAAAACATAGAAACACCTGGGGGAGGGGGGACAGGTTCCCTTCAATTTCAGTTCTTGTGTCTGCGTGGCTGTCGCAGGACACGTTGCCGGCTACACAGCAGGGGAACAGCTGGCGGTGCTGGACCCCACTGACACATTGGCTGGTGTTTTTCTCTGTGCAGCTAGCACATCTGGGCCCCAACTGGCGGTGTTAGAGCCCAGGGTCAGCAGGAGGAAGAGCAGGAGGAGGAGCAGGAGGAGGGGAGTGTAGGCCGAAGCCTGCACTGGCGGCAGCTTTGGGTCTGTTGTGTCTGCGTGGCGGTCGCAGGACACGTTGCCGGCTACACAGCAGGGGAACAGCTGGCGGTGCTGGACCCCACTGACACATTGGCGAGGTGTTTGGCTCTGTGCAGCCAGCACTTCCGGACAGCAACTAGCGGTGTTGGAGCCCGGGCTCTGCAGGTGGAGCAGAGTGTAGGCCGAAGCCTAATTGAACCGATTTTAAAAGTAACCTTTAACCCCCCCTCAGGGGTTACAAACTAGAAGAGCCACAGTTTATGCAGCAGTAGTGCTGCACAAGTCAAAGGTTGCTCTTTTAATTTTTCTCCTTGCACACGCTGAATGAAACACGTATAACATTTAGCCCTTTATACAGTCAAACTGTGTTGGAGGCGAGAGTTCCCTTCGTAATGAGACGCAGCACAGATGTCAAGAATCCCACCTTGGTGCTGAGCGCAGCCTCCTGAGCGTTGTTATTTGCTGTACAGGAGTCTGCGCTGTCGTGTTATCCCTTGGCCTTGCGCTGTTAGCGCTGCCCGTCTTCTGACATCATTTGATGTCGGCCGTTGCGCTTTGCGATGACCATGAATCCCAGCCCCGCAGTGTCTTTACATAGTTAAAACACTGCGGGGCTGGGATTCATGGCCTGGCGCAGTACATATGTTCGCCTCTCGCTTGGGTCCTTACACCTGCTTCAGACTATGCGGCGTCAGCTGATCCCTTATCGCATGCCACGGCCATGAAGCCGCACAGTCCGAAGAAGGCGGAAGGAGATGAGGGATAGGCGAAGAAATGCACCGTTCATGCCCGTCAATCACACCCTCGCAGTCAAAATAAATAAGACCGAGGGGCGTTGTGTGGGGCAAGGCGGCCGCAGAGGCGCAGCCAGCCAAACAATGATGCCAGAAGACGGGCAGCGCTACCAAGGAGCTTGTTGCGTGTCAATACAAAGGAAAATCACACCTGAGGGATGTTTTAATGGTCTCAGAGGACTCATTTTAGACGTGTTCAGTTCCACATGGGCAAGGAGAATAAGTTTCTGAGCCACCTTGCACACATGCAGCATTACTGCTGTACAAGGTGGCTGTAAAACATAGAAACACCTGGGGGAGGGGGGACAGGTTCCCTTCAATTTCAGTTCTTGTGTCTGCGTGGCTTTTGCAGGACACGTTGCCGGCTACACAGCAGGGGAACAGCTGGCGGTGCTGGACCCCACTTACACATTGGCTGGTGTTTTTCTCTGTGCAGCTAGCACATCTGGGCCCCAACTGGCGGTGTTAGATCCCAGGGTCAGCAGGAGGAGCAGGGGGAGCGGAGTGTAGGCCGAAGCCTGCACTGGAGCAAGTTGAAAGGGAACCTTTAACCCCCCCCCAGGCGTTTGTAGCTGAAAGAGCCATCGTGTACAGCACTAATGCTGGAAAAGGTAAACTTAGCTCTTTTAATTATGGTCCTTGCACATGCTGAACCTAACACTTATGAAGTGTGTCCCCTCACACCGTTAAACCATCCGGTAGGTGGAACTTTCCTTTGTCATGTGACGCAGCACAGCCGTCATTCTTACCCCCTTGGCGCTGTGCACCGCCTCCTCAGCGTTGTTTGAATCTGTCCCGGAGCCTGCGCTGTTAGGTTAGCCCTTGGCCATGCACACATTTTGCGCTGCCCGTCTTCTGACATCATTTGGTGTCAGGCTGGCTGCGCCTGTGCGGCCGCGCTGGCCGAGAGCCCGCCTCGCTGTGTCATCTAATGTAATCCCACCGCGGGCCTGGGATCCGTGGCCATGCGCAGTGCATATCCTCGCCTCTCACTCCCCTCCCTACGGCTTCTTTAGACTGTGCGGTGTCACGGCCGTGGCATGCTATTAGGGATCAGCTGACACCGCACAGTCTGAAGAAGCCGTAGGGAGATGAGTGAGAGGCGGAGGTTCAGATATGCACTGCGCATGTCCATGGATCTCAGGCCCCCAGTGGGATTAAATCAGAAGACAATGCGAGGCGGGCTCTCGGCCAGCGCGGCCGCACAGGTGCAGCCAGCCTGCCACCAAATGATGTCAGAAGACGGGCAGCGCAAAATGTGTGCATGGCCAAGGGGTAACCTAACAGCGCAGGCTCCGGGACAGATTCAAACAACGCTGAGGAGGCGGCGCACGGCGCCAAGGGGGTAAGAATGACGGCTGTGCTGCGTCACATGACAAAGGAAAGTTCCACCTACCGGACGGTTTAACGTTGTGAGGGGACACATTTCATAAGTGTTAGGTTCAGCATGTGCACGGAGCACCACGAAAAGAGGCACTTTTTCCCTTTGCATCATTACTGCTGCACAAGGTGGCTCCTTCAGTAACAAACGCCTGGGGGGGGACAGGTTCCCTTAAATTTAACTTGTTGTGCCTGCGTGGCGGTCGCAGTACACGTTGCCGTATACACAGCAGGGGAACAGCTGGCGGTGCTGAACCCCACTAACACATTGGCGAGGTGTTTGGCTCTGTGCGTACAGCACTTCTGGACAGCAACTAGCGGTGTTGGAGCCCAGGGACAGGAGGAGGAGGAGGTGGAGGAGATAGGAGGGATTGCCACACACACAGCAGGGGAGCAGCTGACGTTACTGAACCCCAATAACAGAGGAGCGAGTGTTGGGACTGTGCGTACAGCACTACCAGGCAACAACTAGCGGTGTTGGAGCACAGGGACAGGAGGAGGAGGAGGTGGAGGAGATAGGAGGGATTGCCACACACACAGCAGGGGAACAGCTGACGTTACTGAACCCCAATAACAGAGGAGGGACTGTTGGGACTGTGCGTACAGCACTTCTGGACAGCAACTAGCGGTGTTGGAGCCCAGGGACAGGAGGAGGAGGTGGAGGAGATAGGAGGGATTGCCACACACACAGCAGGGGAACAGCTGACGTTACTGAACCCCAATAACAGAGGAGGGACTGTTGGGACTGTGCGTACAGCACTACCAGGCAACAACTAGCGGTGTTGGAGCCCAGGGACAGGAGGAGGAGGAGGTGGAGGAGATAGGAGGGATTGCCACACACACAGCAGGGGAACAGCTGACGTTACTGAACCCCAATAACAGAGGAGGGACTGTTGGGACTGTGCGTACAGCACTACCAGGCAACAACTAGCGGTGTTGGAGCCCAGGGACAGGAGGAGGAGGAGGTGGAGGAGATAGGAGGGATTGCCACACACACAGCAGGGGAACAGCTGACGTTACTGAACCCCAATAACAGAGGAGGGACTGTTGGGACTGTGCGTACAGCACTACCAGGCAACAACTAGCGGTGTTGGAGCCCAGGGACAGGAGGAGGAGGAGGTGGAGGAGATAGGAGGGATTGCCACACACACAGCAGGGGAACAGCTGACGTTACTGAACCCCAATAACAGAGGAGGGACTGTTGGGACTGTGCGTACAGCACTTCTGGACAGCAACTAGCGGTGTTGGAGCCCAGGGACAGGAGGAGGAGGAGGTGGAGGAGATAGGAGGGATTGCCACACACACAGCAGGGGAACAGCTGACGTTACTGAACCCCAATAACAGAGGAGGGACTGTTGGGACTGTGCATACAGCACTACCAGGCAACAACTAGCGGTGTTGGAGCCCAGGGACAGGAGGAGGAGGAGGTGGAGGAGATAGGAGGGATTGCCACACACACAGCAGGGGAACAGCTGACGTTACTGAACCCCAATAACAGAGGAGGGACTGTTGGGACTGTGCGTACAGCACTACCAGGCAACAACTAGCGGTGTTGGAGCCCAGGGACAGGAGGAGGAGGAGGTGGAGGAGATAGGAGGGATTGCCACACACACAGCAGGGGAACAGCTGACGTCACTGAACCCCAATAACAGAGGAGGGACTGTTGGGACTGTGCGTACAGCACTTCTGGACAGCAACTAGCGGTGTTGGAGCCCAGGGACAGGAGGAGGAGGAGGTGGAGGAGATAGGAGGTATTGCCACACACACAGCAGGGGAACAGCTGACGTTACTGAACCCCAATAACAGAGGAGGGACTGTTGGGACTGTGCGTACAGCACTTCTGGACAGCAACTAGCGGTGTTGGAGCCCAGGGACAGGAGGAGGAGGAGGTGGAGGAGATAGGAGGGATTGCCACACACACAGCAGGGGAACAGCTGACGTTACTGAACCCCAATAACAGAGGAGGGACTGTTGGGACTGTGCGTACAGCACTACCAGGCAACAACTAGCGGTGTTGGAGCCCAGGGACAGGAGGAGGAGGAGGTGGAGGAGATAGGAGGGATTGCCACACACACAGCAGGGGAACAGCTGACGTTACTGAACCCCAATAACAGAGGAGGGACTGTTGGGACTGTGCGTACAGCACTACCAAGCAACAACTAGCGGTGTTGGAGCCCAGGGACAGGAGGAGGAGGAGGTGGAGGAGATAGGAGGGATTGCCACACACACAGCACGGGAACAGCTGACGTTACTGTACCCCAATAACAGAGGAGCGACTGTTGACTGTGCGTACAGCACTACCAGGCAACAACTAGCAGTGTTGGAGCCCAGGGACAGCAGGAGAAGCAGAGGAACACAATGTAGGCCGAAGCCTGATTGGAGAAAGGGAACCTTTAACCCCCCCCCCAAGGCGTTTGTAGCTGAAAGAGCCAGCTTGTGCAGCACAAAAGATGCAAAAGGAAAAGGTGGCTCTTTTCATTATGCTCCTTGCAAACACAGAACTAAACACTTATAAAATGTGTCCCCTGAAATCGTGAGACCGTCCCGGAGGTGGGACTTTCCTTTGTGATGTGACGCAGCACAGCTGTCATTCCTACACCCTTGGCGCCGTGCCCTGGCTCCTCAGCGTTGTTTGAATCTGTCCCGGAGCCTGCGCTGTTATGTTATCCCTTGGCCAGGCACACTTAGCGCTGCCCATCTTCTGACATCATTTGGTGTCAGGCTGGCTGCGCCTGTGCGGCCGCGCTGGCCGAGATCCCGCCTCGCAGTGTCATCTAATGTAATCCCACCGCGGGCCTGGGATCCGTGGCCATGCGCAGTGCATATCCTTGTCTCTCACTCCCCTCCCTACGGCTTCTTCAGACTGTGCGGCGTCACGGCCGTGGCATGCTATTAGGGATCAGCTGACGGCGCACAGTCTGAAGAAGGCGTAGGGAGATGAGTGAGAGGCGGAGGTTCAGATATGCACTGCGCATGTCCATGGATCTCAGGCCCCCAGTGGGATGAAATCAGAAGACAATGCGAGGCGGGCTCTCGGCCAGCGCGGCCGCACAGGCGCAGCCAGCCTGACACCAATTGATGTCAGAAGATGGGCAGCGCTAAGTGTGCCTGGCCAAGGGATAACATAACAGCGCAGGCTCCGGGACAGATTTAAACAACGCTGAGGAGCCGGGGCACGTCGCCAATGGGGTAGGAATGACAGCTGTGCTGCGTCATATTACGAAGGAAAGTCCCACCTCCGGGACGGTTTTACGGTATCAGTGGACACATTTTATAAGTGTTAAGTTCTGCGTGTGCAAGGAGCTTAACAAAAATAGCTACCTTTTCCTTGTGCAGCATTACTGCTGCACAAGGTGGCTCTTTCAGTAACAAACGCCTTGGGGGGGGGGGGACAGGTTCCCTTACATTTCAGTTGTTGTGTCAGCGTGGCGGTCGCAGGACACATTGCCGGCTACACAGCTGGGGATCAGCTGACGTTACTGAAACCCAATAACACTGGGTCGTATGTTTTGACTGTGCAGACGGCACTTCTGAGCCTCAACTGGCGGTGTTGGAGCCCAGGAATTTAAGTTCAGGTGGTAGAAAGATGAACACAACAGGAGACCTGGATAACGTAGACAGTCACCTAATTATTTAATCAGGAAGAGGAGTGGCAAATTCCTTCGAGATCCAGGCCTTGTTCATTTTCAGGAAAGTAAGCCGGTCAACGTTATCGGAGGATAGTCGCATGCGACGGTCAGTTAGTACACCACCTGCAGCACTAAAGACGCGTTCCGATAATGCACTAGCCGCAGGGCAAGCCAGCACCTCCAATGCATACTGGCTTAGCTCTGGCCATGTATCCAGCTTTGAGACCCAAAACTTGAAAGGGGAAGAGCTGTCTGGGAGTACAGCAAGAGGGCAAGACATGTAGTCTGTCACCATCTGACGGAACCGTTGCCTCCTGCTGACTGGAGCCGTCTGTGATGGTGTAGACTTTTGTGGCGGGCACAGTTGGGCCATACTGGTCTTGCCTTGGGCAGAGGCACTGCTTCTGCTCCCTCTTTGTGCAGAGCCTCCACAACTGCCTGGACGCACTGAGCTGCTTTGTAATGCACTAGCAGCACTTCTCTCACTTGGAATGGAGAAGATGATGGAATTCACCAGTGTGTCTTGGTACTCCCTCATTTTTCGCTCCCGGTTCAACGGTGTGATGAGGCTTTCTACGTTGTCCCAGTAGCGAGGATCGAGAAGGGTGAACACCCAATAATCAGACATGTTGAGAATGTGGGCGATGCGGCGGTCGTTTCTCAGGCACTGCAGCATGTAATCCACCATGTGCTGCAGACTGCCAACTGCCCAAGAAACGCTGTCCCCTGCTGGAGGCGTGATCTCTGCCCGCTCGTCATCACCCCACCCTCGCTGTACACACTGAGTACTGGACAATTGTGTAACTCCCTCCTCTGGACGGATGTCTTCCTCCTCCATTGACTCCTCCTCATCCTCCTCACAAACTGTCCCCTGCCTACGCGTTTGTGAGGAACCACGTGGCGCTGACTGTCCAGAAGATGATGGAAGTGGTGAATCCTCATCCTCCACCTCTTCCACAACATCATCCCTTAGCGCTTGCAGTGATTTTTCAAGCAGGCAGATAAGGGGGACAGTCATGCTGACTAGTGCATCATCTGCACTCGCCATCCGCGTGGAATAATCAAAGGGACGCAAAACCTGGCAGACGTCATTCATAGTGGCCCACTCTGTGGTTGTGAAGTCTGTACGGCGCGGAGTGCGACTTCTTTGCGCCTGATACAGCTGGTACTCCATTACAGCTTGCTGCTGCTCACACAACCGCTCCAACATATGTAACGTGGAATTCCACCTGGTAGGTAGGTCACATATGATGCGATGTTCCGGCAGGTGGTGTCGGCGCTGCAGAGCCGCAATGCACGCTTTTGCCGTGCTGGAACGCCACAAGTGAGCACACTCTAGGCGGACCTTGTGCAGCAGCGCATCAAGATCCGGATAGTCCCTCAAAAAACTCTGCATGACCAAATTGAGCACATGTGCCAGACATGGGATGTGAGTGAGGTTGCCGAGGCCCAGAGCTGCCACTAGATTTCGGCCATTATAACACACTACCATGCCTGGTTGGAGATTCGCTGGCACAAACCACACATCGCTCTCCTGCTTGATGGCATTCCAGAGCTCCTGCGCTGTGTGGCTTCGATTCCCCAAAGAAATTAATTTCAAGACGGCCTGTTGACGTTTGGCCACTGCTGTGCTCATGTCGGTCGTAACAGGTAAACGTTCATCACGGGTCCATGTGGAGGTGGACTGTGACGGCTCCTGCAGCGATGATTCTGAGGAACTGGTGTAAGAGGAGGAGTCAATGCGTACAGAATGGATTCCTGCAATCCTTGGAGTGGGCAGGACACGTCCTGCGCCACTCGCACGGTCTGTACCCGGCTCAACGACATTAACCCAATGGGCAGTGAGGGAAAGGTATCGCCCCTGCCCATGTTGACTGGTCCACGCATCGGTGGTGAGGTGGACCTTGCTACTGACGGCGTTCAGTAGCGCGTGTTTTATGTGTCCCTCCACATGCTTGTGCAGACAGGGACGGCTTGCCTGCTGAAATAAAAGCAGCTGGGCACATTGTACTGTGGGACTGCCAATGACATCAAGTCACGGAAGCTGTCAGTCTCCACCAGCCTGAATGACAGCATTTCCAGTGACAGAAGTTTGGCAATGCCTGCAGTCAGAGCCTGTGCTCGTGGGTGGTTTGCCGAGAAAGGCCGCCTTTTCTCCCATGCCTGTACTACCGATGGCTGTAGACTGGGCTGGGAGTGTGTGGATGACTGGGAAAGAGGTGCTGCGGGTGGAATTACACCGGGTCTCTGGACAACAGGGCCAGAGGTTCTTCCACGGTGATCCTGGGAGGAAGCCGAACCAGCTGCATGTGAGCTGGAGGAAGAGGCAACACGAGCTGAAGAGGTGGTAGCTGCCGCTGTTGTTTGGCCTAGCTCTTCAGTGTGTTTTTGTAACTCCGCCGCGTGCCTGTTGCGCACATGTTTCCACATGTTGGAGGTATTGAGGTTGCTGACATTTCGACCTCTTTTTACTTTGTGATGACACACCTTGCATTTGACATAGCAAATGTCATCTGCAACTGTGTCAAAAAAGGACCAGGCACTGCAAGTCTTGGGAGCGCCCTTTTTGACTTTTGGAAGAGACATGCTCCTAACGGGTGCCAAAGCGGAGGCTGCAGGATCCGCAGTCTTCCCCCTCCCTCTCCCTCTTTGGGCTGTACGGGGAATCTCTTCCTCAGAGCTGCTCCCACCACCTTCCTGTCCCTCACGCCAAGATGGGTCAAGGACCTCATCATCTACACTACCCTCTGCCCCCAACTGCTCCTCCTGGGTAGTCTCAGCAGCAGAGCACGCACCAGTAAGTGGCACCTGAGTGTCATCATCAGCGGATGCGGCCTGCGATGTGGTGACCGGAGGCACTGGCCCACCCGCCTCTTCAGACTCAGAGAGAAAAAGCTGTTGGGCATCACTGCACCCTTCCTCTTCTTCCATTTCTCCAATGCTGCTTGGCTGGCCCCCTGTTTCCAAGCCAAGAGATTCAGAGAACAGAAGTAGAGACGGCTCCTGTCCTGGGCTCTCTGTCTGCCTGGGCAATTTGGCAGGTGGTGAAGAGACAGATGGCTGCTCTCCAGTGCTCTGTGTCTGAGAGGATGTGGCACTAATTGAAGTTGATGCATTAGCTGCCATCCATCCGACAACGGCTTCAATTTGTTCTTCACGCAGCAGCGGTGTACGGCGCTCTGCGACAAAGCTGCGCATGAATGACTGTTCCCTGGTGAAAGTGGGTGCTGATGAGTCACCGGTGCCCGCAGCAGGCACAGAATCCCCACGTCCCCTCCCTGCTCAGCGCCCACGCCCACGCCCACGTGCCTTACTCACTGCCTTCTTCATCTTGGTTGACTGATAAAGATAAGCAGAAAAGTACTAACGGCTTTGTGTGCTTATTCCTGAACAACTCCTAACAGGTATAAGAAACACTAATTTTCTAAAGTGTGGACTAGACTTTAATATGAGCTAATGTGGCCTACACAAATGTAAAGTGGTGTCACTGGTGTGTTTGGTGAACTTTATTATTTATTTTTTTTGGGGGGGCTGAACTGACAACAGAGAGAGCTGCAGTCACACGGAGACCGTGCAGACAGCCGTAAACGGCACTGCAAGGCCAGAAAACCCTCCTCTACGTTATCCTATGTAGTGTTTTTCCACAAATTAGCTGGAGACGGGTGGAAAGACACTAATAGGAATTTTTTGAAAAAATGTGCAGCAGCCTGCACTACTTAAAGGAAAAGGAAAATTGATTTTACGGTATGACGCAGTGAAGAACCCTGAGCTGGAGACAACCAGGCTATGGCTGCTCACAGACTACAGGGCGAGCTGCAGTCACACGGAGACCGTGCAGACAGCCGTAAACGGCGCTGCAAGACCCAAAAACCCTCCTCTACGTTATCCTATGTAGTGTTTTTCCACAAATTAGCTGGAGACGGGTGGAAAGACACTAATAGGATTTTTTTGAAAAAATGTGCAGCAGCCTGCACTACTTAAAAGAAAAGGAAAATTGATTTTACGGTATGACGCAGTGAAGAACCCTGAGCTGGAGACAACCAGGCTATGGCTGCTCACAGACTACAGGGCGAGCTGCAGTCACACGGAGACCGTGCAGACAGCCGTAAATGGCGCTGCAAGGCCCAAAAACCCTCCTCTACGTTATCCTATGTAGTGTTTTTCCACAAATTAGCTGGAGACGGGTGGAAAGACACTAATAGGATTTTTTTGAAAAAATGTGCAGCAGCCTGCACTACTTAAAAGAAAAGGAAAATTGATTTTACAGTATGACGCAGTGAAGAACCCTGAGCTGGAGACAACCAGGCTATGGCTGCTCACAGACTACAGGGCGAGCTGCAGTCACACGGAGACCGTGCAGACAGCCGTAAACGGCGCTGCAAGGCCCAAAAACCCTCCTCTACGTTATCCTATGTAGTGTTTTTCCACAAATTAGCTGGAGACGGGTGGAAAGACACTAATAGGATTTTTTTGAAAAAATTAGCAGCAGACTACACTACTTGGAAAAAAAAAAAAAAAACAGTATGAGGCAATGAACCACCCTCCCTGAACTGAATACAACCAGCTATGGATGGCCTATGTGGCTGCACTCAGACTAGAGAGTGGGCTGCACTCACACACACACACACACACACACAGACCTTGCAGATCGCTGTGAAAACAGCGCTACAAGGCAAAAGCAAGGTGAATAGTAGGTGAACACAGCGGTTGCTAAATTAGCCTTTGAAAAGCACAAAAAAGCAAATCGCTATCTCTAAACTGGCCCTCAGTCAGCAAACAGCATCCTGTCACTAACTGAATTCACAGCAGAGTGAGCGCAAAATGGCGCCAGCGACTTTTAAACTGCATCATGACATCATTTCAGCAGCCAATCACAGCCATGCCAGTAGTTTCATGCCCTCCATGCTGAACAGGATGTGCCCACACTTGGAATCATTGTCATTGGCTGAATTTGTGCAGTTTGAATCTGGGAACTTCCGATTCCGGTATCCGATACGCGGCAAGTATCGGAATCCCGGTATCGGAATTCCGATACCGCAAGTATCGGCCGATACCCGATACTTGCGGTATCGGAATGCTCAACACTAGTCACGGCTTGTGATTGGTCGCGGCGGCCCACGTGACCGCTCAGCGACCAATCACAAGCCGTGACATAATTCTCTCAGGTCCTAAATTCCTCATTCTAGGAATTTAGGCCATGAGAATTACGTCACGGCTTGTGATTGGTTGCTGAGCGGTCACGTGGGCCACCGCGACCAATCACAAGCCGTGACGTCATCTAAGGCCCTTCACGCGCTCATTCTTAAGAAGGAAGGCTGCCGGAAAGAAGCCGAGGGTGAGTATATTCTTATTAGGTATATACTCACCCTCGTACGCGCCCTGCTTCTTTCCGGTAGCCTTCCTTCTTAAGAATGAGCGCGTGAAGGGCCTTAGATGACGTCATGGCTTGTGATTGGTCGCGGCAGCCCACGTGACCGCTCAGCGACCAATCACAAGCCGCGACGTAATTCTCATGGCCTAAATTCCTAGCATGAGGAATTTAGGACCTAAGAGAATTACGTCACGGCTTGTGATTGGTCGCTGAGCGGTCACGTGGGCCGCCACGACCAATCACAAGAAGTGACGTCATCGAAAGGTCTTTCAAGCGCCATTCTTAGGAACGGAAGATGCCGGTTACCAGCGGCGATGTCCAGGCTGCGTCGGAGAGGTGAGTATATCAATATTTTTTATTTTAATTATTTATTTTACACTTAAATATGGATCCCAGGGCCTGAAGGAGAGTTTCCTCTCCTTCAGACCCTGGGAACCATAGTATCCCATTGCACTGCATTGGGTTTCGCGTTTCGGCCGACCCCGACCCGACTTTTTTATAGGATCGGCCGATTTCACTCGACCCGACTTTTGAGAAAGTCGGGTTTCGTGAAACCCGACCCGATCCTATAAGAATAAAAGTCGCTCAACCCTAGTAAAGAGACTGCAACCTGGTGTCCTCGTTATTCATCGCGACCTGCACCACACCACAACATTCCCAACTTTCATCGGACGCCCCTCAGCAGGGTCACAGACCGGGTCTAGCCACCGTGACAATCCCAGAACCGAGACAGAGAGGCCCGGTACCTCTCGGCCCTGCGGCAGTGGGGGCGCTCCAACTTGGCGTCACGAACAGGATCTACTTAAGCCTGAAGAATCAGGTCATGTGTGCCTTGGAACTGTGATTTATTGTGCTTGGACTGTGACTTATTGCAATGACTGTGTATTGCCACTTGCCACCAAAACGACCGCCATTACAGCGCTAAGGAGAGCGCAGGAGAAGAAGAAGGGCGTGGAGTGGGTGCAACTAAACTGAAGGGCGCGAAAGGCAATGGCCGCCCAGTCCAAATATCTCTGTATCTTGAGGACGTGCCCGTCAGTAGCTGAGGTCTGCCTTCTCATCCTCTTTGGAGGGTGGAGACCATGGAGATGGGGCCGCCCACGAAAGAGAGCGCGGGAAGAAGATACCGAGGAGGAGGCAAAGATGGCGATGTCGGAAGCACCGCCTGGGGGCGACCCGACCCAGCATGAGGCTGCACTACCCGTCACAGCCCCAGACCCGCCATCGTTACAGGGACTGGCCCTCACGGAGGTACCGCTGGGCAGACCTAACTGGCCGCCGTCTGAGGAGTGTGTGGCTGCAGCTGAGGCCCGGC
The DNA here is from genome assembly GCF_051348905.1 of Ranitomeya variabilis. Classification (NCBI taxonomy): domain Eukaryota; kingdom Metazoa; phylum Chordata; class Amphibia; order Anura; family Dendrobatidae; genus Ranitomeya; species Ranitomeya variabilis. The sequence goes on along the minus strand of NC_135239.1, from coordinate 40,717,937 downwards.
AGATAGCACGCCGCCGGGAGGCCGAAGCTCGTGTGACCGCTCGGCTGGGTCAGCCTACGGAGGTCCGCCTAACTCCGGTGTCCCCTGCTTCCTCCATCCTGGCCACGACAGAGTGTGTGCTGCAGGCACAGGGCCTGAGGATCCTGCCGGAGGCAGAACACCTGCGGCGCTTCATGGTGGCGTGGCGAAGCAGACCCCAACCTGCGGCCCAGGTCAACCTGACGGGCGTTGAGGAGGCTCCGCCGTCACACTGGGGTGTGGTGGTGTTCTTCAACTCCCGGGAAGGAAGGGGAGTCATCCAAGAAATTGGAGAGCCACTGCAGGTCCGTGTTGACCGGAAAGAAGTGGAGCCCTGCGGAGGAAGGTATGACCGCGACCTGGAGCCCGGGGATGCAGTAACCTACACGCGGTGGAGGAGGGAGGTCAGCTGGGTGGCTCGGGGTGTCCAGCGGTGCGTCGCACTCCAGGCCGCTGCCGGGACGTCGGAGGATAAATCCCCTGCGGAGAAGGTGACGGAACCTGCCTCCGCGGAACCCCAGGAAATCCAGACCCACCGCGTGTCTATGAGTATTGGTCGCACCCGATTAAGGAGGGTGTCCCAAAGAGGAATTGTTATGGAAATATTAGGGTTGGATAAATATATCCCTGTGTGTGCTGAGGCCGCTCCCAATTAGACTGAGTATTTTGAGCGCTCATCAAGAATGGACTGTACACAACTGTGACAGAACAACATTCCATCAATACTGAAACTTTATTGTACATACATAGTTTTATATTTTCACATAGAAAGGAGTGGTTAGGGGTTGTCAGGGGTGGTTAGTTAATTACCATATTGTCTAGCTCCTCTGTCATTGGTTATCTAAACATATATGGAATATTGTGATTAATGCTCATATGACTGCTGATTAAGCAACTAAACTTGAGTTCTGTGTCTAGGACAAAGTGGAGACATCTGATCAGCAGTCACCAAACATCTGACACTCTTCTGCTTTTTTGGGATGGAAAACCCCATATGATCTGTCTGGGTTATATCAGTTTGTCAGCCATTTTAAACCATTGATTATAATGTATATATTAGCTGTGAGCATATAAGTATATATTTGATTATAGAGGAGTATACATGCAAGTGAGATCTACATGATATATATATTTCTATCACAAGCCCCCCTTAGATATCACTTGCCCTAATCCTAGCCTCCTGTCCCAAAGCGCTGCAACTCTTTTGTGCTGTCGGCGAACTGACACAAGCCTAACGCCTGTGCCCCACTCCGTACAGACTTTTCGCAAATGGGCGGTCAGGAGATCTGTCCCTAACGGGGGTTCGTTGCAATCAGTCTCTTAGTCAATAGCAGGTGTAGTGAGCGATGTGCAGTCTTTATCAGGTAGGTCATCTGTTCGGTCAGGCAGGGCATCCACGACATCATTCTGGCTTGGGTGTCATCTTCTGGTAGGGGAGCTTTCTTGCAATGCGATGAGTGGATCCAAGCGAGTCTTCCCTCCAGTTTCACAGAGTTTGGTGTCATCAGCAGCACTTGAACAGGATCATCAAATCTGGGATCGAGTGGTGTTCTCCTTACAAGCTTTTTCACCAACACCCAGTCTCCTGGCTTCTAGGAGTGCATACCGGACACTGAATCTGGATCTGGCAATGAAGAAAAAAAAACTCGAGAATGGATGTTAGCAAGTTTCTTGGTGATTTCAATTACATAAGCAGACAAAGTATCATATTACATAGTCAGCTGCTGAGGGAAAGGATACCCCCAACCTGGGACCAGACACAAACAAAGTTTCATATGGTGACAGCCTTGCTGGGCCTCTGGAAGTATGTCTTACATTAAGTAGTGTGATTGGGAATGTGTAGGCCTAAGTCTGACCCTACTGCTGACTAGATCTCTCGTGTGAGATTTGCTGTGAATGCGGGTCCCTGGTCACTCTCTATCACTTCTGGGACCCCATAGCTGCATATCTCGTCTCTGAGAGTAGCTTCTTTGCAGTAGTCTTTGCTGACTGATTCCTCACTGGGAAAGCTTCTGGCTGTCATCCTGAGAACATATCCACGACCACAAGGGCATATTCGAATCCTCCACTTGGCGGCATCTGGATGTGGTCTATATGGATCCTCTGGAAGGGGGTACAGTGGTCTGGCAAGACGATGTGTGGGAACTTTCTTCATTCTTCCAGGGTTGCATTTGCCACAGGTCAGACAGCTGTTTATGAACTTGGCTGTTAGGGTGGAGATTTCTGGAGCGAACCAGTAAGCACCAATCGGATCATTCATCTGTGTCTTTAATCTGTGTGTGGGCCCATGTGCCAACTGGACCACCATAGGGTACATGCTTCGGGGTAAACAGGGTTTGTAGTCCATTTAGTATACCCTTCCTTCTTCATGTGTTGCTCACTTCTGCATCCAGCATTCCTTCTTGTCCTTTGGGGCTTGCTCTTGCAACTTTTTTGAGCAGATCCCAGGATGTCATCTTGTCAGGTTTCCTGTCTTCAGCCGTCCTGTAGTAGCCGTCCCGCTCTATGACCTCTTCCACTTGTCCATATTGTCTTCCCTTGACTGTTTCTTTGGCTGCCATATCCGCCATGTTGTTGCCTCGTGCCCCTACTGTGTTCAGTTTTCCATGCGCTTTGACTTTTAGCATTGTCACCACTTTTGGAAGTTGAAGTGTGTTCAGCAGGTCCTTAATGGCTCCATGATGCTTCACGGTTGTTCCGCTTGCTGTTATGAAGTCCCTTGCAGCCCAGATGGGTCCGAAGTTGTGTGCTATGCCATGCAAGTACCTTGAATCGGTATACATTTTCTCAGTCTTGCCTTCTGCCATCTGGTAGGCCTTCATCAGCGCTATCAGTTCTGCTTCCTGGGCTGACAGACTGGGCGGCAGACTTCTGGACCACAGGATCTCTTGATTGCTGGTCACTGCACATCCCATGTGAAATATTCCTTCATCATCTGCAAATCTGGAGCCATCCACAGAGAGGATCAACTCTCGGTTGGTCAGTGGCTCTTCTGCCACCTTGGGTAGTCCTGCTGTTTCCTGTTGCATGATGCTGAAGCAATCATGGTCATCCGTCCGGAGCAAATTCAGATCCCTGCAGAAGGTATCATGCAGATTTTGATCAGACTTTTTATCTGAGGATCCGTATCTGTATCCCCCCTTGGGAGTGGGAGTAGAGTGGGCGGATTGAGGACTGTGCATCTGGAGATGGTGACATTGTTGGGCAGGAGTAGAGAGCACTGGAGGCGAAGATGCCTGGCGGTGGAGAGATGTTTTAGCTGGGTTTGGTTGAGGATTGCTGAGATGTCATGCAGAACCAGGATTTCCAATGGTTTTTTCCACTGATGTCAGTAGTCCTGTCCAGGAGGGCGTGTGCTGCAACTGCTGCTCTCATGCGGGAGGAAGAGGCTTCCCTTGCAACTGGATCCAGGCAAGCTGAAAAGTAGTCTGAAAGTCTCTGCTTTCCCCCCTGAAGCTGTGTCAGGACTCCAGTAGCAAGGCCTTCTTTTCTCATCAAGTAGAGGCGGAATGGCTTCTCGTAGTCAGATGGGCCTAGTGCTGGCTCTGAGACTACTGTGCCTTTTAACTTCTTGAACGAACTGAAGGCTGCATCTGTCAGGAGGAACGGGGTCACGCTGACGTATTCACACAGAGGCTGCATTAGGACGGAAGCATCAGGGATCCAGGCTCTGCAATACGAAACTAGACCAAGGAAGGCCTGTAGCACCTTTGGAGTTGTTGGAGGAACCATCTTCTCCACTGTGGTCTTCTGGTCATCTGTCAGGTGTTTCGTTTGGTGAGCAATACAGTGTCTCTGGAACGTAACTCGCTTCCTGACACCACTGGACTTTGTTCTTTGAGATCTTGCAGTGCTGCTCCGCCAGGTAGAGTAGGAGATACAAGGAAAGGGCTTTACACGTGTCAAAGTCAACTGCACAAAGGAGTAGATTGTCCATGTATTGTAGCAGGGTTACTTCTGCATGTTCTGTGACCCAGTTGGTGAGGACTGTGGACATTGCTCTGGTGAACTGTGGAGGGCTGTTCTGGGCCCACTGTGGCATCACTGTCCATGTGTGGTGTCCCCCCCTGGTGCATTAAGGCAAACAGGAACTGGTCTTCCAGATGAAGGGGAACACTGGAGAAAACATTAGCCAGGTTGTTCACTGTGAACACTTTTACTGTGGCAGGCACATTTGAGCGCAGAGTGTGCGGATTCGGCATAATTGCAGTTTCAAACACCGTGGCGTCATTCACAGCTCTCAGGTCATATACCATTCTGAACTTGGCTGGCTCTCCTTTTACAGTCTTTTTCTTGACAGGGAAAAGCAGGGTATTGCAAGGCGATGGGCGAGGAACAATGATTCCTATTTCCAGGTAGACCTTCAGTTGGTCAGAGGCAGCTTGACTCTAGGTCTGGCCTGGGCCTTACGAGGGTACGGGGTACATGGCTTGAGTGACACCCGTACTGGGGCAACTTGAGGTTCTCACGTGCTGGGGTCCCTTAGACCATAGACTTCCTGGTACTACGTTCAGTACCTCCTTGAGTAGGCCTCATTGGTTGCTTAATGTTCTTGTAGGGCCGCCAGCATGACTCTTCTTGGGTCAGGGATGAAGAAAGTGTCACTGTCCCATCTTCGTGGAACACTGTGGTTGCCTTCAGCTTCTGCAGTAGGTTCGCTCCCAGCAGGTTGAGTGGCAGGTCCTTTACACCACAAACTGGGACAGGATAGAGTGTCCTGGCTGAGTGCACACGCTCAGTGGCTTTGCAAGCTGAGAATGTCTGACTTGACCATCAATGCCCATGCGAGACACAGAGGATTCTGATAGGCAGGTGGGATCAGCGAGTTCCACAGGTGTCATCACACTTCTGGCTGCACCACGTTGGATCTGACAACGCCATCCATTTTAAGGGTAATTTGAGGTATTGGTCTTGCAGATGAAGTTTTACATGTCAGGAGCGTAGTGTCTTGAGGACCTGGCTTGCTTGCCTCTGTCCTATGGACAGGGTACTTCACTGCTTTCTGCACTTCTTCCTTGACCTGTTTCTCTGGACCAACTCTTGGGTTGCATGGGTCCAGTTTCTTCGGGGGCGTGGGTGCCCTGCACTGGTTCTGGAAATGGCCAAACTTGCCACAGATGTAACACTTGACACTTTTTCTGTCTTTGTAGGGTGGTTGCGCTTTCAGGTCAGTGGTCACCATGAGAGGGGCTGTCTTCTGCACCCCTGGTTGGGACTCAATCCCTTTGGCTACTGTGGACAACGGCATGATGGGTACTGCAGCGGCTGCGGGGTCCGGCCTGCTGATTGAAGCTGCGGTGGTAAGACGGGGCCTGCAGGTGCATTCGTGGCAAGGCCCGGGGTGCCATGAGACCGGCGGCTGCATCCAACCCAAGGTCTTGGGGCATTACAGGGGCTGTGGCTGCATCTGCCATCACTTCTTACCCCTGCTCTGACATAGCTTCTCCCCTTTGTTAACCTTATTGAGGTCAGTGTCTCCTCTCTGGAGTCTGCAGCGGTTCTTCTGGTGTGTTGGTCGGCACTTTGCAGCATCTTCACCTCTGGCTTCCCTTCTGGCGTTCTCAGCAGCACGGCACCCTTTTCCTTCTTTGCGCTCTTTGTGGTGCTATAAAGTTTTGGTGACAATCGGCAATAAACAGTCTCCTAGGCGCACATAAAACATTTTTTCTGGGTCAGTCCACTGCTATTGACCTGTTCCTAGGCCTAGCCACTATCAGTGGTTTCCTGATTGGCTGTCTCAGTCCATGCACAAAGGCCTGTGCCAACATTTGCCTTTGTATCTGGTCATGAATGGTAAAGCCCAAGTCTTGGGATACTTGCATTACTCTGCAATGAAACTTCTTTACAGACTCTGTCTTATCTTGGCTCATGTCATGGCTTGTCCTGCCAATCTGCCTTTGGCCCACTCTCTGAGCTGTTCAATTAGCTGTGGCCCTGACTCCCAAGCGTGTACGTCTGATTCTGCTGGAAGTTTGAATTGTTCCTTCATGATTGGCCAGAGTGCATCACCTGCTTCTATTTTCATTCATGGCCCAGAGATCATTCCAGGTGGCTGCATATTTTCACTGGTTCTGCTACATTCTTAGGTAAAATGGCATGGGATGCATCCCTGGGTCTGGAAGATTGTCACCTGACTTGAAGTGCAGTGCACATAGTGTAATGGTGGTGCCTCTATCTGCCCCTGCATTCTTGGTGCCTGTGGGTTTCTTTTCTAGTACTGGACAGCATGTATGATGTTCCCTCTTCATCTTCATCAGAAGAATAGTTGTGATAGCTTGTACTGGGGTCGTACACTGACTGATTTTGGACTTAGAAGTTGCTTTTTCTTTTGTGAGGATGTCTCCCCCCTTGCTGAAGCTATGATGGATTAGGCTTATAGTTTCATGTTGGTGTGAATGTAGGCAGCTCTGACCGGTGCTGAAGCTGTACATTGGGTTACAATATTGTTTGACTGTGAAATGAGGTAACGGAGGATCTGTCAGTGAGCTCGTTCTGATATCATTCCTCCCCCCTCTGCACCCAGGGCTGAGCTGTCTGCTACCTGATGTGTCTAGGGCTGCCCACTGTAGGGGGGGGCTTTCACCTTCTTTCCCCGATATCACAAATGGCAATGGCTAGACTGTGCCAGGGACATGGAAGGGGAACCTTGTGCTGTAAGCACCATATTGTTTGAATTGGGCGTTGGCCCAGCCGGCAACAAGGAGGGAAAAAGAGGAAGAAGAAGGGGGAGGGGTTGAGGAGTGAGACAAAGGAATAGTAGGAGGAGAGAGAGAGAGAGAATGTGGAGAGAGAGGGAGGAGAAGAGAGGAGTGGAGAAGGAGGGGAGTGAGAGGGTGAGGAGAAGAGGGAGGAGAGAGAGAGGAGAAAGGTGTGGTGGGGGAGTGGAGAAGGAGGGAGGAGAAGATGGAGGGTATGGAGGAGAGAGATAGAGAGGGGAAGAGAGAGAGAAGAGAAAAAATGTGGAGGAAGAGGAGAGGAAAGGAGAGAGAGAGAAGAATGCAGAGAGAAAAGACTGACAGGGAAAAAAAAAAGAGGATAGAGGAGAACAACAAGAATAATAGAGAGGAGCATTTATGCCTTCTCCCTGTAGGGAGAGACGGGGCGCACCACATACTGTGCAAAAATAACTACCTATACCATGGATTCTGCTAAAAGCAGACTGCGCAGATTCTCCCGTCTCATACCCACAAAAATCACTTCCTGGTTTGCTCACATAACTTTCTGTACCACCTAAACGATGTAAGCTCTGCTGACACTTCATACCATGTATTGGCATTCAGCAATCTAACATCAGCTAACTTCCCTTATTTTCCTTTCTACGTCATGCCAATCCGCAGCTTGAAATCTGCCATTCTAATGAATTTCACGTACTTTATACCTTCCAAAAATCTTCACATACTTAACACCTTCGTGTTCTGCCACTATCTAGGGGCTGCTTGCTCATCAGGAAATAAAAGACTCTCCTGTTGCTTGGCCACTTTATTCCCCATGGCAAAAGCAAAAAATGAAAAACACACAAAAATGAAAAAAAACGGTACTAAAAAAAAAAAAAAACTTCTAAAAATGAGTATATAAACCTCTAAGAAAAACCCAAAACGATAAGAAAAACCGTCAAAAACTTAGTTCACAACCAAAAACTCAAAACTTTGATACAAGAGTAAAGAAAAAAAAAAAACTTTTTTCAAAAATAAATAAATAAATAAATAATAAATAAAAAGGTAAAGAGATTGAAGATTGAGGAAAACTTAATTAAAAATTTTTTAAAATGCCGCAAAAAGAAAAAGACCCTTTAAGAGAGTAAAAAAAAAAAAAAAATTAAAACGGCTTTTCTCTTCTTTTTTTTTTTTAGAATCTCTGCGCGCAAATACAGTCAGAGACACACTTCCTCTTTTTATTCCGTATGCCATTGCAATAATATCAAATGTCACTAAAATCACGTATCTGAAAACACTTACGTCACATCAAAAATGATAGATACAATTTAAATTTCACTTCTTCACAAAAAAAACTACACATAGCCAGCATTGCAGCTGAAAACAGTCAGAAAAAAACCAGATATGACAGTTTGATTTACAATACATCTCTGCTTCAGCTGAAAAAAAGAGGAAGTTCAAGAGAACTATTTCTGCTTCTTAAAGAAGCAACACTTGACAGACAGAAACAGATAGACAATTCGAGAAATGCCCTTTTTAAATTCTGTGACACGTGCAGGTTGCGCTGGGAACAGACTACTGCCAATTGCACTGGACGCACCTGCGCCCAGGCCGCCTGAGTGCCTGAGAAGCACAACAAGCGGGAAATCTACCACCCCGGTCCGGACGTCCTGACTGGATCGCCGGCACTACGGGAATCTGCAGTAGCCCTCTCTAAGTTATCACTAACCGTGCCTGGAACCTGGAGCCACCTGCTCCGGAACTCTACGTGTTCCTCCTATGCACGGGAATCCTGCAATAACTTATCGAGCGATTTGACCTCCTGCGGTCTGTTTCCCAGCAACCACAAACAAAAGTCACTTTTTCCTTATTCTCTCGGATTTTACACAAAACATATACACGGCACACAGCAGACACCTCCCAGGGTGGATTCGTGGCTACGGATTTTTTACACTACATGGGAATTTGTGACCAGACCACACCTGACCGGCAAGAGGCATAGACAAGGACTGGGCACAGGGGACTTTCAGGTAAGATGATAACATTTTCTTACCTTACTTATGGAGCTGCGCAGTCTCCTGCCCCTGTGCCAAGGCCACGGCCACAACTTCCGTATCTCCGGTCAGAAGGATCCCGTGCGTTTCATCCGTGCCCCACGTTGGGCGCCATTATGTTATGGAAATATTAGGGTTGGATAAATATATCCCTGTGTGTGCTGCGGCCGCTCCCAATTAGACTGAGTATTTTGAGCGCTCATCAAGAATGGACTGTACACAACTGTGACAGAACAACATTCCATCAATACTGAAACTTTATTGTACATACATAGTTTTATATTTTCACATAGAAAGGAGTGGTTAGGGGTTGTCAGGGGTGGTTAGTTAATTACCATATTGTCTAGCTCCTCTGTCATTGGTTATCTAAACATATATGGAATATTGTGATTAATGCTCATATGACTGCTGATTAAGCAACTAAACTTGAGTTCTGTGTCTAGGACAAAGTGGAGACATCTGATCAGCAGTCACCAAACATCTGACACTCTTCTGCTTTTTTGGGATGGAAAACCCCATACGATCTGTCTGGGTTATATCAGTTTGTCAGCCATTTTAAACCATTGATTATAATGTATATATTAGCTGTGAGCATATAAGTATATATTTGATTATAGAGGAGTATACATGCAAGTGAGATCTACATGATATATGTTGATGTTGTTGCTGAGGCCAGGACCGGTCCTTGTCATGCCACCACGACCCGTTTGCCAGGTGAGGCCCGGAAGGTGGCCGCCTCCTGCTCAGCCAGAACCTGAGTAAGCATAAGTGCTTTACAAACTGTATATAGTTAACTGTTCATCTTTCTATGTGTCTTTCTGCTGCTACAACCCGACTAGGGTTAACTCTTAAAGGGATCCCTTAGTTTACCCGGGATCCCTATTTTTCCCCTTTTTGTTTTGTTTTTGTTTATCACTGTTGAAAAGAACTGCTGGATTATGAACACTGCATGATTACAAACTTATTGTAAATAGTTTGCACCTTCTTAAAGGTGCTCCCTACTGGTTTTACAAGGAAAAAGGACTCTTTGCGAAGAAACTGTTCCTGGAAACAGTACAGGAGTCCCTGCCTTACACGAACTTGCAGCTTGGGAAGCTGCACTACCTCCAAGAGACTTGGTCACCTCTTAAAGGGAACGGTCACCAATAGCACTTAAAGTATAATGATGTCTTAAACGAACTAGTAATAATGCTTACATGTAAAAGTTATATGTAGTTAGCTAGTTGATTGTAGGAAATGTTTAATAATGTGTTAGAGAATGAGGACAGGAAGTGAACCCGTACGGGGTTAGTCGGTGAGTCCTCTTAGGAGCCATACCGAGATGGCTCAGTGATCCTGAACTGAGAAAAGGTTGATAAGTCCTATACTGTGTATAGAAAAAGAAAGGCAGTAGGCCCGGATGAGGAATGGGGCGGTCCTGCAAAAGAGTGAGAGGCAGTAGGCCTTGGGCAGATAGACAGGCGGTCCTGCGAATGTAAAGTTGGAAAATGAAGAAAAGTTGATTAGCCTTGTAGTGTTTTATAGTAAGCCTTTAGTGGATTCAGCTTATACGTCCTTAGAGGTAAAGTTAAATTATTATTCAGAAGTTGCACTAAGTAGAATACCCGGTTGGGTAATAGAAGTTATATATAGTATATTATTTAAAATATTTGACCATGTTTGTAACGTTCAAGTGTCCTCACCTCCCATAAAGGGAAGCTCTGTTCAAATGGCACTGAAGGGGTTCACCTGACCAGGTATCACAGACACCAATACACTTCACAGTCTGGCCTCCAGGGGGAGCTAAGGGTGCTATGTATTAGGCCACACTGTTATGACCCCAATGGCAGGGGGTCTCAGAGACAATAGCAAAGTCTGCAAACATAAAACCCAGCTCATAGGGCAGTGGTAACTGGGCTGACCATATACCTGAACCTAGCACACAAATAACAGCAGCCGGGGAACGTACCTACGTTGATTCTAGACGTCTCGCGCCAGCCGGAGAACTAACTAACCCTAGCAGGGAAAAGAAAGACCTTTCTTGCCTCCAGAGGAAATACCCCAAAAAGTTGGATACAAGCCCCCAACAAATAATAACGGTGAGGTAAGAAGAAAAGACAAACGCAAGAAATGAACTAGGTTTTAGCAAAGAGAGGCCCGCTAACTAATAGCAGAATATAGGAAGATGACTTACATGGTCAGCAAAAACCCTCACAAAAACTCCACGCGGAATATTCAAGAACCCCCGAACCGTCTAACGGCACGGGGGGAGAACATCCGCCCCCTAGAGCTTCCAGCAATATAAGGAATCACATTTAGTACAAGCTGGACAAAAATAAGAGCACAGAAAATAACCAAAAACAAGAAAGCAGAACTTAGCTTAATTTTGCAAAGAACCAGGACCAGCAGATAGGAGCAAACAGAAGGATCTGATTACAACGATGCCAGGCACCAGACTGAAAATCCAGGAAGTTCAAATAGCGACACCCCTGGACTAACGAGGCCAGGTGGATACCAAGCAAGGGAAGGAATATCAAAGTGTAATATCACTAGTGACCACAAGAGGGAGCCAAAAGGTCTAATTCACAACAGTACCCCCGCCTTAAGGAGGGGTCACCGAACCCTCACCAAGACCACCAGGGCGATCAGGATGAGCAGCGTGAAAGGCACGAACCAAATCGGCCGCATGCACATCAGAGGCGACCACCCAGGAATTATCCTCCTGACCATAGCCCTTCCACTTGACCAGATACTGAAGCCTCCGCCTGGAGAGACGAGAATCCAAGATCTTTTCCACCACGTACTCCAACTCGCCCCCAACCAACACCGGAGCAGGAGGCTCAACAGAAGGAACCACAGGCACAACGTACCGCCGCAACAAAGACCTATGGAACACGTTGTGAATGGCAAACGACACAGGAAGTTCCAAGCGAAAGGACACTGGATTAAGAATTTCCAAAATCTTATAAGGACCGATGAAGCGAGGCTTAAATTTAGGAGAGGAGACCTTCATAGGAACAAAGCGAGAAGACAGCCACACCAAATCCCCAACGCGAAGTCGGGGACCCACACCGCGGCGGCGGTTGGCAAAACGCTGAGCCTTCTCCTGTGACAACTTCAAGTTGTCCACCACATGATCCCAAATCCGCTGCAACCTATCCACCACAGAATCCACCCCCGGACAGTCAGACGGCTCCACATGTCCCGAGGAAAAACGAGGATGGAAACCAGAGTTGCAGAAAAATGGCGAAACCAAGGTAGCGGAACTAGCCCGATTATTAAGGGCAAACTCAGCCAACGGCAAGAAGGTCACCCAATCATCCTGATCTGCAGAAACAAAACATCTCAAATAAGCCTCTAGAGTCTGATTTGTTCGCTCAGTTTGGCCATTAGTCTGAGGATGAAAGGCAGATGAAAACGACAAATCAATGCCCATCTTAGCACAAAAGGATCGCCAGAACCTGGAAACAAACTGGGATCCTCTGTCAGACACGATATTCTCAGGAATGCCGTGCAAACGAACCACATTCTGAAAGAATAACGGAACCAGATCAGAAGAGGAAGGCAGCTTAGGCAAGGGCACCAAATGGACCATCTTGGAAAAGCGATCACATACCACCCAGATGACAGACATGCCCCGAGACACTGGAAGATCCGAAATGAAATCCATGGAAATGTGTGTCCAAGGCCTCTTCGGGACAGGCAAGGGCAAAAGCAACCCGCTGGCACGAGAACAGCAAGGCTTAGCCCGAGCACAAGTCCCACAGGACTGCACAAATGACCGCACATCCCGTGACAAGGAAGGCCACCAAAAGGACCTAGCCACCAAATCTCTGGTGCCAAAAATACCCGGATGCCCTGACAACACCGAGGAGTGAACCTCGGAAATGACTCTACTGGTCCATTTATCAGGAACAAACAGTCTGTCAGGTGGACAAGAGTCAGGTCTATCAGCCTGAAATCTCTGCAACACACGTCGCAAATCCGGAGAAATGGCCGACAAGATTACACCCTCTTTAAGAATACCAACTGGCTCTGAGGCTCCAGGAGAGTCAGGCACAAAGCTCCTAGAAAGAGCATCAGCCTTAACATTCTTTGAACCAGGCAGGTACGAGACCACGAAGTCAAAACGGGAGAAAAATAATGACCAACGGGCCTGTCTAGGATTCAGGCGTTTAGCAGACTCAAGATACATCAGATTTTTGTGATCAGTCAAAACCACCACACGATGCTTAGTACCCTCGAGCCAATGACGCCACTCCTCAAATGCCCACTTCATGGCCAACAACTCCTGATTGCCAACATCATAATTCCGCTCAGCAGGCGAAAATTTCCTAGAAAAAAAAGCACATGGTCTCATTACTGAGCAACCAGGGCTTCTCTGCGACAAAACGGCCCCTGCACCGATCTCAGAAGCATCCACTTCAACCTGAAAGGGAAGCGAGACATCAGGCTGACACAAAACAGGCGCCGAAGTAAACCGGCGCTTCAGCTCCTGAAAAGCCTCCACGGCTGCAGGAGCCCAGTTAGCAACATCAGAACCTTTCTTGGTCATATCCGTCAAAGGTTTAACAACGCTAGAAAAATTAGCGATAAAACGACGGTAGAAGTTAGCAAAACCCAAGAACTTCTGAAGACTCTTAACCGACGTGGGCTGAGTCCAATCATGAATAGCTCGGACCTTGACTGGGTCCATCTCCACAGCAGAAGGGGAGAAGATAAAACCCAAAAAGGGAACCTTCTGCACACCAAAGAGACACTTTGAGCCCTTAATAAACAAAGCATTCTCACGCAAAACCTGAAACACCATCCTGACCTGCCTTACATGGGAGTCCCAATCATCAGAAAAAACCAGAATATCATCCAGATGAACAATCATAAATTTATCCAGATACTTCCGGAAGATGTCATGCATAAAGGACTGAAACACTGAAGGAGCATTAGAGAGCCCAAAAGGCATCACCAAGTACTCAAAATGACCTTCGGGCGTATTAAATGCAGTTTTCCATTCATCTCCCTGCTTAATGCGCACAAGGTTGTACGCACCACGAAGGTCTATCTTGGTGAACCACTTGGCACCCTTAATCCGGGCAAACAAGTCCGACAACAGAGGCAAAGGATACTGAAATTTAACAGTGATTTTATTCAGAAGTCGATAGTCTATACAAGGTCTCAAAGATCCGTCCTTCTTGGCCACAAAGAAAAATCCCGCACCAAGAGGGGAAGAGGATGGACGAATATGTCCCTTCTCCAGAGACTCCTTAATATACGAACGCATTGTGGTATGCTCAGGTACAGACAGATTAAATAATCTTCCCTTAGGAAACGTACTACCTGGAATCAAATCTATAGCGCAGTCACAGTCCCTATGAGGAGGAAGAGCACTGGACCTGGACTCGCTGAATACATCCTGATAATCAGACAAATACTCAGGAACATCCGAAGGAGTAGAGGAAGCAATAGACACCGGCGGGGAATCGCAATGAACTCCCCGACAGCCCCAACTTGACACAGACATAGCCTTCCAATCCAAAACTGGATTGTGAGTTTGTAACCATGGCAGACCCAAAACGACCAAATCATGCATTTTATGCAAAACAAGAAAACGAATCACCTCTCGATGTTCAGGAGACATGCACATGGTCACCTGTGTCCAAAACTGTGGCTTATTTTCCGCCAATGGCGTAGCATCAATACCTCTCAGAGGAATAGGATTAACCAAAGGCTCCAGAACAAAACCACAGCGCTTGGCAAACGAAGATCCATAAGACTCAAGGCAGCACCTGAATCCACAAACGCCATAACAGGATAGGAAGACAATGAGCAAATTAAAGTCACAGACAAAATAAATTTAGGTTGCAAATTACCAATGGCGACCGGAGTAACCACCTTTGTTAAGCGTTTAGAGCATGCTGATATAACATGTGTAGAATCACCACAGTAGAAACACAACCCATTCTGACGTCTATGATTTTTCCGTTCAATTCTAGTCTGAACTCTATCACATTGCATTAACTCAGGTGTCTGTTCAGACAACACCGCCAGAGGATTAGCGGCTTTGCGCTCCCGTAAACGCCGGTCAATTTGAATAGCCAACGCCATGGAATCATTCAGACTTGTAGGAACGGAGAAACCCACCATCACATTCTTAATGGCTTCAGAAAGGCCATTTCTGAAATTTGCGGCCAGAGCACACTCATTCCACTGAGTAAGCACGGACCATTTCCGAAATTTTTGGCAATAAACTTCAGCTTCATCCTGGCCCTGAGAGATAGCCAGCAAAGCTTTTTCTGCCTGAATTTCAAGATTGGGCTCCTCGTATAGCAACCCAAGCGCCAGAAAAAACGCATCAACATCTGCCAAAGCCGGATCGCCTGACGCTAACGAGAAGGCCCAATCCTGAGGGTCGCCCCGTAAGAAAGAGATAACAATTTTTACTTGCTGAGCTGAGTCTCCAGACGAACGAGGTCTCAGAGATAGAAACAATTTACAATTATTCCTGAAATTTCTAAATTTAAATCGGTCTCCAGAGAACAATTCCGGAATAGGTATTTTAGGTTCTGACATAGGACTGCTAGTAACAAAATCTTGAATACTCTGCACACGAGCAGCAAGCTGATCCACACTAGTAATCAAGGTCTGGACATTCATGTCTGCAGCAAGGCTCCAGCCACTCTGAGATAAAGGGGAGGAAAGAAAGAAAAAAAAAAAAAAAAACTCAGAATTTCCTTTCTTATAATCCCACTTCTGCAATGCATTAAATATTCACTTATGGCCTGGCATACTGTTATGACCCCAATGGCAGGGGGTCTCAGAGACAATAGCAAAGTCTGCAAACATAAAACCCAGCTCATAGGGCAGTGGTAACTGGGCTGACCATATACCTGAACCTAGCACACAAATAACAGCAGCCGGGGAACGTACCTACGTTGATTCTAGACGTCTCGCGCCAGCCGGAGAACTAACTAACCCTAGCAGGGAAAAGAAAGACCTTTCTTGCCTCCAGAGGAAATACCCCAAAAAGTTGGATACAAGCCCCCAACAAATAATAACGGTGAGGTAAGAAGAAAAGACAAACGCAAGAAATGAACTAGGTTTTAGCAAAGAGAGGCCCGCTAACTAATAGCAGAATATAGGAAGATGACTTATATGGTCAGCAAAAACCCTCACAAAAACTCCACGCGGAATATTTAAGAACCCCCGAACCGTCTAACGGCACGGGGGGAGAACATCCGCCCCCTAGAGCTTCCAGCAATATAAGGAATCACATTTAGTACAAGCTGGACAAAAATAAGAGCACAGAAAATAACCAAAAACAAGAAAGCAGAACTTAGCTTAATTTTGCAAAGAACCAGGACCAGCAGATAGGAGCAAACAGAAGGATCTGATTACAACGATGCCAGGCACCAGACTGAAAATCCAGGAAGTTCAAATAGCGACACCCCTGGACTAACGAGGCCAGGTGGATACCAAGCAAGGGAAGGAATATCAAAGTGTAATATCACTAGTGACCACAAGAGGGAGCCAAAAGGTCTAATTCACAACACCACTCCTCACAATCTGGTAAAACTGGGGGTTAGATAGGAAATTAGTGAGAAGCTGACTGGGTTGGAACCAGGCAACATCCTGTGGCAGAGGGTGTTGCAGGGGAAGATTCAGGGGGGTCCCTGTCAGGGGTGGGATCCTGACAGAGGCCTAGCGAACAGAAAGAAAATTACGGGACCGCGCCTGCACTTCATTGCGGCGGTACCCCAAGAAAGGACAAGAAGCGAGGTTTATTGTGAAGAGTGAGAAACGAGATCAACGCAACAAGGAGAAATGCCAGTAGGAGTCGTGCTGTAAGAACGAGGCAACATCCTACTGAGGCGCGTAGCCGGTGGCCGGAAACGCCGAGGAAGTATTGAGCTCCAAGCCTTACTTCAAACCTACGGCAGGACAGTCAGTTATAGGCGGGCTGTCTCACCTAAATCACCTAAGCAGACATAGGGGGCAACAGTTGGAGAGGGGCGACTCTAGGGTCCTGGAAGACCTCCAGGCCTACCCGTCATACGGGTGCGTCCTAGCCATATCATCTGGGGGACGGAGAAGAACATCAGAATCAGTTGTGAGGGAACTTCAGAAACAGACACAACAGTTGTGAGGACTATCCCGTAAGCACAGCAGCGGAGGACCACAACACACAAGCGCTAGAAGGTAGGCACAGATTTCCACCTGCAAAGGGAACTCTGGAAGTGCCATCGGACCGGCCGGTCTCAGACAGCCCTGTTAACCGTACTCCGGATTGAGGATCCTGAAGCCTTCAGTAAAGAGATAAAGAGACTGCAACCTGGTGTCCTCGTTATTTATCGTGACCTGCACCACACCACAACATTCCCAACTTTCATCAGACGCCCCTCAGCAGGGTCACGGACCGGGTCTAGCCACCGTGACAATCCCAGAACCGAGACAGAGAGGCCCGGTACCGGGTACCCCTCGGCCCTGCGGCAGTGAGGGCGCTCCATAAGTATCATGAATGTTCCGCATTCTGCTGGGACTTGTGGTACATCTAAAATTAGAAGATTGCAGAGTTTAGTTAAGCACAGGTCCTCTTAAATCTACATGATCATTCACAAATTAGCAAGTTTTTTTGTGGCATGCAAATGGTTTAAAGTTCTTCATTGTCTATTTCCTGTGCTGCTTATTGGAACTAAGTGGGACCTTCGTAGGATTTTGTAGCTTCACAGAGAGGTACGAGAACCGGGCATCTACACCTTCAGGAGTAACCCAGGGGTTAGGGATAGACTACGGCTTCCCTAGATTAGGTACAGTATAGGGTCCTTCTTCCCTAGCATTCCTATGGTCACAGCTTGACAAGAGGAAAGAGAAAAGACCCTGCTGACGATAAGAGGTTACACGCTATAGGAAAAAAAACTTACCCCGTGACTCTGGAGATGGAAAACGACTCTGCCATACAAATTATGCTCCGCTAGGAACCACTGATCTGAGATGATCCAGGTACTGACCACCACTGTAGAAGGTGTGATAATCCATAAGTTGTCAAAGCTCCACGACATTATGGGGAAACCTGAGCAGCAATGCAAAATGATGTTAGCCCACTCTCTAAAGCCTCAGTAATAGGAAATGATACCTGGCAATTATTTTTTTTGCAAGTTGAATCTCAAAATGTTCGATTCGCTTGAAACTGCAAGATTTAGGAAATTTGACTCTAACTCGACCCTCCGCAGATAGATCTGTTCATCGCTATAAAACAGAATATGGGCAAGTATGCCATGGTGCATTGCCAGATAACATGCTGTGCACCCACAGGCGTAGTTAGGGTTTTGGTTCAAGGGAGCAAAACTTCCGAGAGGGCCCCTAACCAGGTAACCTTGATTACAACTGGCTGACACACGCTAATATTGGAGGAGAACCTCAGCAGATGACCGCGCTGTTGCTGAAAATAATCTCTATACAATGACCAACATTGATATTACCACCATATGGTCAGTGGTAAATACCAGTGCTAAAGAACATATAAGGCAGGCTTCACACGGCAGGGCAGCCTTCTTCCTCTGTGAAGCCCTGCCCACTGCTGCACCTCTTTTTTCAGCTCCGCCTATGTCTGCATGCGTTCTGTGTACCCTATCTTTAACATTTGGTACGCAGGCCATGCGGATGTATGCGGATGCCTCCGTATGCATCGTCTTGACGCTGCGCTGAGCTGCATCAACCGCAACATGTTAGGATTTTGTTGCGGTCGGTGCAGCTTCAAAACGATGCATGCAGAGGCATGCACATGGCCTGCTTACTAGTGTTGAGCATTCCGATACTGCAAGTATCGGGTATCGGCCGATACTTGCTGTATCGGAATTTCCGATACCGAGATCCGATACTTTTGTGGTATCGGGTATCGGGTATCGCAACAACATTAATGTAATAATGTGTAAAAAAGAGAATTAAAATAAAAAATATCGCTATACTCACCTGTCCGACGCAGCCGGGACCTCAGCGAGGGAACCGGCAGCGTTGTTTGTTTAAATTTCGCGCTTTTACTTGGTTACGTGAAGTCCCGGCTTGTGATTGGTCAGGGCGGCCATGTTGCCGGGACGCGGACCAATCACAGCAAGCCGTGACGAAATTACGTCACGGCTTGCTGTGATTGGTCCGCGTCCCGGCAACATGGCCGCCATTAACCAATCACAAGCCGTGACGTCACGGGAGGCTGGACATGCGCGTATTTTGAAAAGCGCGCGTGTCCAGCCTCCAGTGACGTCCCGGCAACATGGCCGCCATTAACCAATCACAAGCCGTGACGTCACGGGAGGCTGGACATGCGCGTATTTTGAAAAGCGCGCATGTCCAGCCTCCAGTGACGTCCCGGCAACATGGCCGCCATTAACCAATCACAAGCCGGGACGTCACGGGAGGCTGGACATGCGCGTATTTTGAAAAGCGCGCGTGTCCAGCCTCCCGTGACGTCACGGCTTGTGATTGGTTAATGGCGGCCATGTTGCCGGGACGCGGACCAATCACAGCAAGCCGTGACGTAATTTCGTCACGGCTTGCTGTGATTGGTCCGCGTCCCGGCAACATGGCCGCCCTGACCAATCACAAGCCGGGACCTCACGTAACCAAGTAAAAGCGCGAATTTTAAACAAACAACGCTGCCGGTTCCCTCGCTGAGGTCCCGGCTGCGTCGGACAGGTGAGTATAGCGATATTTTTTATTTTAATTCTTTCTTTTACACATTAATATGGTTCCCAGGGCCTGAAGGAGAGTTTCCTCTCCTTCAGACCCTGGGAACCATCAGGAATACCGTCCGATACCTGAGTCCCATTGACTTGTATTGGTATCGGGTATCGGTATCGGATTGGATCCGATACTTTGCCGGTATCGGCCGATACTTTCCGATACCGATACTTTCAAGTATCGGACGGTATCGCTCAACACTACTGCTTACCCAATGTTAAAGATAGGGTACGCAGAACGCATGCAGACGTAGGCAGAGCTGAAGGAAGTGGTGCGGCAGTGGGCGAGGAAGAAGGCTGCTATCCGCAGCCCTGCTTGAACGTTAGTGTGAATCTAGCCTAAGAGATCACAGCACACTTGCAGATGGTGACTTACTACTGACATTATTTCTGATAGATTTGTTCACTTTTCACATCTTGTCTATCTGGCCCAGACTGACATGACAACTTCTTCCAGCCAGGGCTTGGCTGCAGAGATTACAACATAGACACATTTCACTTTTCATATTTTCAGCAATGCCCCCAATGGGACTAATCCCAACCTGCACAAACGCCTCATCCTGCTGATACTCCAATTTTATTGTATGTGTTCCTATTACTGCACCTATTGTGTGGTTCTGTGAGCTCTCCAATTTCTAAAGCAACCCTGTAGAATTTAGTAATGCCCTGTGCAAGTGCCCTAGAAAACAGTGCCCACATCGTGCCCCCTAGAAACCTAGAAAGTAATAATGCCCTGTGTGCCCCTTGGACAGTCAGAGTTCCCCTATAACAATAAGTGCCCACATTACATTAAATAATGTCCAGAGTCTCCCACCTGTACAGCTCGTCTATACACAGTATGATGCTCTCTTAAACACAGCATAATGCCCCCTCACAGTATAGCACCACCCACACAGTATACAAACCCCTTAGTAGCCCCCAAACTGTTTGATGGCTCCAACACTGTATTATAGCCCCTTCACTGTAATCTCCACACTGTATGATGGCCCTGTAGATAGCCTCCTTATAGTATAATGCACCAGACAGTCCTCAATATAGTATAATGCACTCCCCATAGGTCTCCATATAGTACAATGCACTCCTCATAGGCAGACTCTATATTGTATATTCTTATCTGAAGAAAGGGGAAGAACAAAAATCAAGTAAAATCAAGAATATTTCATTGATTTATAAGTTAAAAAAGGTTAAAAGCATAAATATGTAGAAGGGAAAATAGGAACACAAAGCAGAGTGACAGATGTGCAGGACAATTTCATAAATAAACCATAATTATGGCAGGTAATGCAGAGTACACAAATAAATAGCCAATAGTATCCATAGTCACTGAGTAGATTTGCTAAAGTGCTAATGCATGTGTGCAAAATATGACATGAAATACATGGGAAAGTAAAGAAAAAAAATGTGGCAACCCAAAAGAAAATTCTTTTTTTATATACATATACAAATAATTCTAATCAAATACCGTAATGGTTAATTATTAATCATGCAAAGGTGCCAGGCAAAGTTTGCAAAAAGTGAAGAAGTAAATGTGACACATGACTGTGAGGATATGCAACACAGTATATACGGTATATACTCGAGTATAAGCCGACCCGAGTATAAGCCAAGATCCCTAAATTTGCCACAAAAAACTGGGAAAACTTATTGACTCGAGTATAAGCCTAGGGTGGGAAATGCAGCAGCTACTGGTAAATTTCAAAATAAAAATAGATACCAATAAAAGTAAAATTAATTGAGACATCAGTAGGTTAAGTGTTTTTGAATATCCATATTGAATCAGGAGCCCCATATAATGCACCATACAGCTCATGATGGGCCCCATAAGATGCTCCATATTAAAATACGCCCCTTATAATGCTGCATAAAGGTTAATAATGGCCCCATAAGATGCTCCACAGAATATTATGCCCCATACAATGCTGCACAAAGGTTGATGGCCCCATAAGATGCTCAATAGAATAATATGCCGCATATGCTGCTCCATAAAGGTTGATGGCCCCATAAGATGCTCCATGGAATATTATGCCCAATATAATGCTGCACAAAGGTTGATGACCCCATAAGATGCTCCATAGAATATTATGCCCCATATAATGCTGCACAAAGGTTGATGGCCCCATAAGATGCTCCATAGAATATTATGACCCATATAATGCTGCACAAAGGTTGATGGCCCCATAAGATGCTCCACAGAATAATATGCCCCATATGCTGCTGCTACTTTGATTAAAAAAAATTACATACTCACCTCCCGTTGCTGGGGGAGAGGTGCCGGTGTCCTGAGCAGGTGGGGACACTGGTGCGCTATGGGGGCCAGATGCGGGAGTCGCCGCTGGCTCAGGACACCGGCACTTGCGATATTCACCTGTCCCAGTTCCACCGCCATGTGCCGCTGTGTCGTCCGGGTCTCTGCAGTGACAGTTCAGGCAGAAGGCAGGCACTAAACAAATCATCGCGCCCTCTGACCTGAACGTCACAGCCAGAGGACGTGGAAGACAGAGCCCGGCGGTTGAACGGGGACAGGTGAATATTGCATGGCTCACCCTGTTGTGAATTAGACTTTTTGGCTCCCTCTTGTGGTCACTAGTGATATGACACTTTGATACTCCTTCCCTTGCTTGGTACCCACCTGGCCTCGTTAGTCCAGGGGTGTCGCTATTTGAACTTCCTGGATTTTCAGTCTGGTGCCTGGCATCGTTGTAATCAGATCCTTCTGTTTGCTTCTTTCTGCTGGTCCTGGTTCTTTGCAAAATTAAGCTAAGTCCTGCTTTCTTGTTTTTGGTTATTTACTGTGCTCTTATTTTTGTCCAGCTTGTACTAAATGTGATTCCTGATACTGCTGGAAGCTCTAGGGGGCAGATGTTCTCCCCCCGTGCCGTTAGACGGTTCGGGGGTTCTTGAATATTCCGCGTGGAGTTTTTGTGAGGGTTTTTGCTGACCATATAAGTCATCTTCCTATATTCTGCTATTAGTTAGTGGGCCTCTCTTTGCTAAAAACCTAGTTCATTTCTTGCGTTTGTCTTTTCTTCTTACCTCACCGTTATTATTTGTTGGGGGCTTGTATCCAACTTTTTGGGGTATTTCCTCTGGAGGCAAGAAAGGTCTTTCTTTTCCCTGCTAGGGTTAGTTAGTTCTCCGGCTGGCGCGAGACGTCTAGAATCAACGTAGGTACGTTCCCCGGCTGCTGTTATTTGTGTGCTAGGTTCAGTTATATGGTCAGCCCAGTTACCACTGCCCTATGAGCTGGGTTTTATGTTTGCAGACTTCGCTATTTGTCTTTGAGACCCCCTGCCATTGGGGTCATAACATCACCCTTCCCCATCATACTCACCCCATCCTGGCGCGATCTCTGCTTTTCAGATGGTCTCGGCATCGGCAGCTCTTCCTGTGTTCAGCGGTCACATGGTACCGCTCATTAAAGTAATTAATATGCGCTCCACGCCTATGGGAGCGGAGTTAAATCCATATTCATTACTTTAATGAGCGGTATCACGTGACCGCTGAACACAGAAAGAGCTGCGGGCGCCGGAGACTATTGGAGAAGCAGGGAAGTGCAGAGACCGCCCTGGGACCAGGTGAGTATAATGTGACAGCTGCCACTCCTGCCGCTCCCCCTCCCCTGCCGACCCCCTGGGACAATGACTCGAGTATAAGCCGAGAGGGGCACTTTTAACCTAAAAAATGGGCTGAAAATCTCGGCTTATACTCAAGTATATAAGTGTAGTTACACTGAGGACAAGAAAGTAGATAGAAAGAAAAAGGTGCTAAAGTGCACATGTATGAAAGGGCTGAAGGTATGCACAACAAATTTTGGGGTCTATTTTCTCCTGAACCTTTGTGAAAATAAAAAAGTTTGTGTCTAAAGTAACTTTTTTGTGCAAAAAGTTAAATGTTAATTTTTTCTTTCCACATTTATTTTGTTCTCGTGAAGCACCTGAAGGGTTAATAAACTTATTGAATGTGGGTTTGAACACCTTGAGGGGTGAAGTTTTTAGAATTGTGTCACTTTTGGGTAATTTCTGTCATATCAACCCCTCAAAGTAACTTCAAATGTGATTTGGTCCCGAAAAAAAAGGGTTTTGTAAATATTGTTGGAAAAATTTGAAATCACTGATCAACTTTCAGCTTTTAACCATTATACCTTCCTAACAAAAAAAAAAGAAGATGTTTCCAAAATTCTGCTGTCATAAAGTAGATGTGGCACCCAAGGAGTTCGGGTACCACAGTAGTGCTGACTTCCTCTCGGGGAGGGTAGTGCTATGCCTGGAAACAAGGGGGATCTCTTTGGCAGGTTATCACACACACAACAGCTTCTGAATCCAGGCCAGGAGGGGGAGCTCAAAACCCTGTTTTAGGGCAGCTTCCCTGAATAAAGATCCTGGTTTGGAGGAGGAGCTAGGCAGTTGGTCCCAGGAGACCAGAGGGATGAGTTGAGAGTGGACAGAGAAAGGAAAGGAGCACAGGGGAGCTTTCAGGGCTCAAGGAGGCTACAAGAGGGCCTCCCAGGAGCCAAAGCGCAGAAACCGGGTTCCGGGAGCCCAAGGCTAGAGTGGAACTGAAGGACACTAAGCAGAACCGGAGGGCACAGGACTACACAGACACTGAACCAAATTAAGCCTGTGGTACAGCAGCACCCTGGAGCCTGTAGTCACCGTGCAGAGACCCGAGAAGGAACGGCTCAAGCTGCCTACCATACAGGTACCTGTCCCAGGACAGGGGAAAGAACCAGGACCTTGTTAGGACATTACAGACAGCAAGGGACTATAACAAGAGCGCAGTGGAAGGCTCCAAACCTGACTTGCCAAGGGGATTCCACTTGTTTCTGGGCTGCCTGGACTCCTAATGTACCTGTTGCCGGTACCCTGGACTGCCAACTACAGTAAACCAGGTAAAAACTTTACAACCTGTGTCCTTTACTCATTTTACTGGCCTACACCATCATCACCACACACTTCAAGACCTCTGGGGACCCCGCTTCACCTGTGGGAAGCGTTACCATCATTTCTGCGGTAACATCCCCCAGAGAACCCCTTTAAAGCAGTGTTGGTCCCCCTATTGACCGAACACCACAGGTGGCATCACGACAGACTTATTCACACTCCCCTTAAAAGACCTTCCCCCTTTTATTGGGCACCCAAGGCCACGGACCGGGTCGCAGCCACCGTGACACCCCCTTTAAGTTGACCGGATGTGGTACCGAGTACCCCACGGCCCTGGTAGGGTGTTCCATAGACATTTTGGAACTGTGATTTATTAGCTATTTTGTGTGACATGACTTTCTGATTTAAATAACGGCACAAAAAATAAAAATTAGAAAATTGCTAAATTTTCACAATTTTTGCCAAATTTCTTTTTTTTTTTCATAAATAAACGCAATATCGAAGAAATTTTACCACTATCATGAAGTACAATATGTCACGAAAAAACAGTCTCAGAGTCAGTGGGATGCGTTGAAGCGTTCCAGAATTATAACCTTATAAAGTGACAGTGGTCAGAATTGTAAAAATTGACCTGGTCATTAAGGTCAAAATTGGCTTGGTCACTAAAGGGTTAAATAAAGCTGATTTTTTTTAATGCATTTTCGCCACGGAAACACACTTAAAACGCATGTGCATTTTTTACCTGTGAAATTTCTGCCCCTATTGTAAATCTATGGGGAAATGCCGCGCAGGAACCTTGTGTATCGCAAGAGAAATTGACATGCTGCGGATTTGAAACACGCACCGCAGGTCAGTTTACGCAGCGCTAAAAAGAAGCACAGGGTGCATTCGATTTCCATAAATGCCATCCACTTTGCTGGAACTGTTAGATACTGTGGTTTTGACGCAGCAAAAATACCCACCGTCAAAAACGCACCAAAAACTCATCGTGGGAACATAGCCTCAGTGGTACTTTTCCTTTTCGCTGTCTTCCCATTTACCCTCTATATAGGATATAAAGATATATTTGTTTAAAAGGACAATTATTATTATCTTAGGTGTACGTGTATGCATAACATTCAGTTTAATCGCTAGGAGGAGGAGAAGGTCATACCTTGGTCTCGCCGCTGCACGAGAAAACCATTGTATTCCGAAATCCTGGGAATCGCTCATTGTAACTGCCCACATCAATCGTTCCTAGAGCTCAATAATTGTTTGCTCTAACTCTCTGGGAGCTGTACATCGTTTTACCCTTTGCATATAAGAAGACGTAACTCTGACACTCACTCAGAATACATGCACAGAGGCTGGTAGGAACATGCCGTCACCCAGGCCTTATGTCATTGGAGCCCTGGTCGTTTTCATACTGTTTATATTAGGATTTTGGTAGGTAGTTTCTTTATATTATGGTTGCCTTTTTTAATTGTTAGTTTGCATGTATTCTCAATAAAAAAAAATGTATAATATAATTTCTTTATGGTGGCTTCATCCATTCTGCTTAAGCAGGAGGCTGATTACATACCTGCATATTATTATTATGCATTACTTATATAGCGCTATCATATTCCACAGCGCTTTACAGACATTATCATCGCTGTGCCCATTGGGGCTCATAATCTAGATTCCCTATCAGTATGTCTTCGGAGTGTGGGAGGAAACTGGAGAACACAGAGGAAACCCACACAAACACGGGGAGAACATACAAATACCTTGTAGATGTTGTCCTTGGTGGGCGTTGAATGGAGGACCCCCAATGCTGCAATACTAACCACTGAGCCACCATGTTGCTGCATATCAATAATAGTGGCAAATTTATTTGTGAAATACATGTTATTCAACCACAGTTTTCCTTCATTTCTGTCTCTTTAATTCCAGCGTGCAGAACATAGACTTAAATCTTCCATTTAAACAAAAAATAACTTTTGATTTGTCAAAGAAAGTGGAGGAGTCTATAGAACTGGAGCACTGTATGAAGAAACTGCTTGAAAATAATACAAATAACAGGTAAGTCACGCATCGATATAATAAACTGTGTTCTCTATAAATTAGTAATAAAGTGACAACTTTTACTGTCACTACACAATCTGGGGCAAATGGCAGGTAGCGTTTGTGGAGACGACACGTATGGAATCAGCGTGGCTGCCATTGTTACTGGGAGAACTGTCTTTTTTGGGGCACTACTGTTGCCATTTTAACCCTTTCCTGGCCACAAGATCTTTTATTTTTGATCTTTCTTTTTTATTCTCCTCCCCGTCTTCCAAGAGACATAACTTTTTTTTTTCAGCCGCAATAGACATATACAGTTGTGCTCAAAAATTTTCATACCGCAGCAGAATTTTTGCTTTCTTGGCCTTTTTTCAGAGAAGATGAATGATAAAATGAAAACTTTTTCTCCACTCATGGTTAATGGTTGGGTGAAGCCATTTATTGTCAAACTACAGTGTTTTCTCTTTTAAATCATAATGACAACCCAAAACATCCAAATGACCCTGGTCAAAAGTTCACATACTCCATTTCTTAATGCTGTGTATTGCCCCCTCTAACATCAATGACAGCTTGAATTCTTTTGTGGTAGTTGTGGATGAGGTTATTTTCTCAGCTTCTAAGCTGCCCACTCTTCTTGGCAAAAAGCCTCCAGTTCCTGTAAATTTCTGGGCTGTCTAGCATAAACTGCGAGCTTGAGATCTCCCCAGAGTGACTCAATGATATTGAGGTCAGGAGACTGAGATGGCCACTCTAGAACCTTCACTTTGTTCTGCTGTAGCCAATTACAGGTTGACTTGGCCTTGTGTTTTGGATCGTTGTCATGTTGGAACGTCCAAGTACGTCTCATGTGCAGCTTCCAGGCTGATGAGTGCAAATTTTCCTCCAGTATTTGCTGATAACGTGAAGCATTCATCTTCCCTTCAACTTTGACCACGTTTCCTGTGCCTTTGTAGCTCACACATTTGCTCTCATCAACACTGATTGGCTACCATGGCAGGTGAGGGCCTGCTGCTGGCCCCTATTGCTTCCATCTTATCTTAGGATAGGTCATCATTTTCTGATTGGCCGGGGTCCGGCACCCTCACCGATCAGCTCTTATCGGTGTCGTCAGTGGCCGCCAGCCGTAAGAGCTCACTTGCCTAGCTGATCTGTCTTCTGGTAGTGGCTGAGGCTTGGTGCTGCACATCTCCCTTCTATTAAAATCAATAAGAGGCGGATGTGTAGTGCCCTGCGATGGCCATTATCAGAAGGAGGAGCAGCTACGCAAGTGAGTACCTCTGGCTAACACTGATAACAGCTGATCGAAGTAGTGCCGGGTGTCCGACCCCGGCCAATCAGACATTCATGACCTATTCTAAGGATAGGTCATCAATGTAAAAGTAGTGGACAACCTCTTTAAGTTGCCCATTTATTTTACTTGATTAGCCGGTGTGTAGGTTTGTGTTGATGCTAATTGGAGAGTTCAGATGCAACTTCTAGAAAACAAACATAAAAATGGAGTATTAACAAGTGGCACATAGACTTAGCATACTAAAGCAAGTTACTGAGACAAAGTGCACACGGAGTTTGTTTAGGAGTGTTTTCGAGTCTCAGGGACTTAAACGTAGTCGTGAAAGGCATGCTGCTCTATTCAAATCAAAGACGCAGGACCCCATTGTGCTAATTGTAGGGATTGCAGAGGTGAGACCACCACCAATCTAGCAATTGTTGCCTATGCTTCGCATAGTTTGTACCTTATTATAAGAGGAATATCATTTTAACTCGAAACCACAAAATATTTAGTTACTTAAATAAAACTAAAATGAGTCGGAACACATGTAGGCATAAATGCAATGTGTAGGTGCACATTCACACTGTGGCCATTTAACAGACAGAACCTAGGATAAAAAAAAACCAAAATGAGTAAATACCCTGTAATAAGTAAGTAGATGAATAAATAGTAATAGTACATGTAAATAACATAGAAGACTTAATTGACACTATGTTAATCAAAACAACGTAAAAGCCATCCAACCACGACAAGGTGTACTGTTGTGAATTCCGCTCTTGGGCTCCCTCCGGTGGTTGTAAGTGGCACTTTTGTGAGTTCTGCTCTTGGGCTCCCTCCGGTGGTTTTAAGTGGTACTGCTGCTCCTTGGAATTAGCAGTCAGCAGCTGCTTCCACTGATTGTCTTTCTGGCTCGGCTATTTAACCTGGTTCTATCCTTCAGCCTGTGCCAGTTGTCAATGGTTCCTGGTTGGATTCACATCTCTGCTTGGATTTCCCTGATATTCTGACCAGTTCAGCAAAGATAAGTCCTTGCTTTGTTCTTTTCCAGTCCACTTTTTGTGGACTTAATCGTTCTGCACTTTCTATGTTTTTTCTTGTCCAGCTTGTCAGTATGGATTATTTCAGTTAAGCTGGAAGCTCTGGGAAGCAGATTTACCCTCCACACCTTTAGTCAGGTGTGGAGATTTTTGTAAACTCTGTGGTGGATTTTTCTAGTTTTTAATACTGACCGCACAGTATTCTGTCCTGTTCTATCTATCTAGCTAGACTGGCCTCCTTTGCTACATCCTGGTTTCATTCTGCGTATGTCATTTCCCTCTCCACTCACAGTCAATATTTGTGGGGGGCTGTCTAATCTTTGGGGATTTTCTCTGAGGCAAGATAGCTTTCCTGTTTCTATCTTTAGTGGTAGTTAGTCCTCCGGCTGTGACGAGGTGTCTAGGGAGTGACAGGAACACCCCACGGCTACTTCTAGTGTGTGTGTTAAGCTCAGGTATTGCGGTCAGTACAGGTACCACCTCCTCCAGAGCACGTCCCATGTTGCTCCTAAACCACCAGGTCATAACAGTGTACCCAATCAGGATGGTCCCAAACTCTAGTATCGTACCTCTTTATGTTTCAGCAGACCTCAAAATAGATGGGGGCAGATCAGGATGCAAACCTGTCTGTTCTGCCCATGCCCATGGAAAGCTATGTAGAAAAGATGCACAGCCCAAAAAGGAGGGCCATGTCCCTGTATGCACAAAGTGTAAAAAAAAACCCTGTAATTCATTAACTTGACAAAAGAACTCATCTCTGTAAAGTTTAGATTAAAGGAGGAAATGTAGAGTCCCTTGAAGACTGAGCATATTGATCACCTGTTCTACAATCTGCTCTTTGATAAATGTATTTAATTATTAAGTTTGACATATTGATAGTTAAAGTGAGTGGGAATAATTTACTGTTCATTATGATGAGGAAATAGATTGAAACAGCTTTGTTCAGTAGCTGTTAATTAATTCTATCTATTCAATCACTAGTCGGGAATGATTAGCCAGTGTGTAGGTTTGTGTTGACGCTAATTGGAGAGTTCAGATGCAACTTGTAGAAAACAAACATAAAAATGGAGTATTAACAAGTGACTTAGCATACTAAAGCAAGTTACTAAGACAAAGTGCACACGGAGTTTGTTTAGGATTGTTTTCGAGTCAGTCCGTTCTACAAACACACCTGAAAAATTGTTGAAAAACACCCAAAAAACTTTATCCATGAATTTCTATTGTAAAACCACTTTGCTGGTCATATGCTTGGTCTTTTGAGTTTTTTTCTTCTGCTTCTTGCTTTGAAAAACACCTGGTGGGAGAAAAAGTGCATGTCACTTATTTAAGGAATGTTCACACTGAGTTTATTTTTAGGAGATTTGGGAGCAGACACCGAGCTGAAAATTCTCCATATCCTGTTCAAAAATGTAAAACCTCTCAAAAGGTTGGAGTTTCCGCTCAGTTTTCTCTCCAAAAACTCAGCAAAAATACTCAGACCCCGATTCATCAAGCATTTTACATGCCAGTCTTGATAATAAGGCATGGTAGAGGTGCGAGGCATCGGCTTCATTAAGCGGCACATGCAGGGCCGGACTGGGACTAAAATTCAGCCCTGGCATTTGAAGTTACACAGGCCCACTTGTCACATGGTGACTGTATAATACCTTTGTACACTTGTAGGCAGGGCCAGATTTAGGCAAAGTGGGGCCCTAGGCAAAGTTTAAAATGGGGCCCCAAATGCTAACATATTGCACATCACACAAAAGCATTTCGGTTGTATTTACTTACATGCCCTGATCTCAGGCCGCTAAATGAGTTTGATCGACCATACTGAAGTTGTTCAACGCTTGTTTCCCGGCCTCTTTCCACCGTCTGAGACAGAATGATGGGACAGAACGATCACTAACAGATCACCATACAGTATCATGTTATCAGCAGCACATCTACAGTTTACACTGGCAATGTGCTGCTGAGAACAATGATTTTTGTTCCGGCAAAAACAATCTGAATATGCAGCATTTTACTTGTTTAGTAAAATATACCCCATAGTCCTCCATATATTATAATGTGCACCACAGTCCTCCATATATTAAAATACACTGCTCAGTCCTCCACAGAGCATAATACACTCCTCATAGTGCTCCATATAGTATAATGCACCGCCATAGTCATCCATGTAATACAATTCACTTCCCATAGTATAATGCACCCCATAGTTCTTCATATAGTATAGCGTATTCCCCATAGTCCTCGATACAGTATAATGCAGCCCACATACAGTATAATGCAGCCACCACCCTACAGAGTATAATCCAGCCACCACCCTACAGAGTATAATGTAACCCCCCATAGAATATAATGCAGCCCCCCCCAATAGAGTATGATGAAATCACCCCTCATAGAACATAAATATAATACAGCCCCCCCATAGAATTTAATGTAGCCCCAAATAGAATAGAATACAGCCCACCTCCCCATAGAATATAATGCAGCCCCATCAGAGTATGATGCAATCATCCCTCATAAAATCTAATACAGCCCCCCATAGAATATAATACAGTCCACCTCCCCATAATATATAATGCAGCCCCCCATAGTATAAGACAGCCTCCCCCATAGAATATAATATACCCCCATAGTATAACACAGCCTCCCCTACAGAATATAATATACCCCCGCAATAGTATATAACACAGCCACATAGTATATAACATGGCCTCCCCCATAGAATATAATATACCCCCTATAGTATATAGCAAAGCCCGCATAGTATATAGCACAACTTGCATAGTATATAGCACAGCCTGCATAATATAGCACAGCCCGCGTAGTATACAGCACAGCCCACACAGGGGTATATAGAGCACAGCCCGCACAGGGGTATATAGAGCACAGCCCGCACAGGGGTATATAGAGCACAGCCCGCACAGGGGTATATAGAGCACAGCCCGCACAGGGGTATATAGAGCACAGCCCGCACAGGGGTATATAGAGCACAGCCCGCACAGGGGTATATAGAGCACAGCCTGCACAGGGGTATATAGAGCACAGCCCACACAGGGGTATATAGAGCACAGCCCACACAGGGGTATATACAGCACAGCACAGCCCACACAGGGGTATATACAGCACAGCACAGCCCACACAGGGGTATATACAGCCCAGCCCACACAGGGGTATATACAGCCCAGCCCACACAGGGGTATATACAGCCCAGCCCACACAGGGGTATTTACAGCCCAGCCCACATAGGGGTATATACAGCCCAGCCCACACAGGGGTATATACAGCCCAGCCCACATAAGGGTATATACAGCCCAGCCCACACAGGGGTATATACAGCCCAGCCCACACAGGGGTATATACAGCCCAGCCCACACAGGGGTATATACAGCCAAGCCCACACAGGGGTATATACAGCCAAGCCCACACAGGGGTATATACAGCACAGCACAGGGGTATATACAGCCCAGCCCACACAGGGGTATATACAGCAGAGCCCACACGGGTATATACAGCAGAGCCCACACAGGGGTATATACAGCAGAGCCCACACGGGTATATACAGCAGAGCCCACACAGTATACAGCAGAGCCCACACAGGGGTATATACAGCAGAGCCCACACAGTATACAGCAGAGCCCACACAGGGGTATATACAGCAGAGCCCACATCTCGTCACCCCCCCGATAATGGCCCCACAGTCCAGTTAAAAAAAACCAAAAAGCACTCTCCTCACCTTTCCTTTTGCCCGCGCTGCGCCCTGCTCCTGGCTCCTGTCTCCTGTCTTGGCGGCTGCAGTCTGCCCGGGACACAGCAGGTGCGCGATGATATGATGTCATCGCGCACCCACAGTGTCAGAGGCAGAGCGGGGAATGATGGGAGAGGGGGCGTCAGCGGACGCTCTCTCCTCCATCATTGCATTCAACTGTACCGGCATCATAGACGTCGGCATAGTTAAATGCGGCGGCGGCACTGGCGGGGGGGAGGGGGAGGAACAGTGCAGTGGCCCACTACTGGCACCGGCCCTTCTGGCATTTGCCAGAAGTGCCCGATGGCCAGTCCGGCCCTGGGCACATGTCTCTTAATGAATTAGGTGAGGCACAAAGTTGGTTAACCTTCCTGTGTGCCTCGACACAAATCTTACTCCTGGAGTAGGATCTGTGGCATAAAGAATGAAGCAACTCGTCAAGAATTTGAGGAGCAGGGTTGCCATATCTTGTCATGGCCCCGTTACGCCCCAGATCCAACGACTTTGTCAGTTGAGTAAAAAAATTGCGTGAAAATGCCCAAAACCAAAAAGTAACAATATAATGGGCATCACTTGTATATTAATGGAGTGATAACTAAAATACACTTAAAACAAATGTTCAAATTTAGGAAGTGTAACCATTCTTTGTACGTGTCTTTTTTTTCTTTTTGAGAATTCTGACAATGACTGATCAATTATGGCAGATAAAGAGGCAAATTTACCTGATAATAGATGTTACAAAGTTGCTTATTTTCATGTGTACTATTGATTTGAGATAAAAATTAAAACGACGGTTATGCTTTAAGCATCTCCTGATGGAAAATGGTCCGCTAGCACTGCCACTTCAGGAAAAAGACTGCTGAATTTTTCCTAAAGCAGATAAATCTAGGAAAGCCTTGCGGGTTTGCCAGTGTTTCACAGACATCATGTGGACATATACTTGTGGAATTTAAGGAGTTTTTGTTTCCTGATGCGGTTTTGAAGAGTTTTTCAACAATTTTTACAGTTTTTTTTCCTGAAGCTTTTTCTACAGTCTTTTTGATTTTACTCACACATGACGTCTTTAAAACAAAGAGAAACACGGATGTGTGAAACCAGTCTTAGGTTGGTTTCAGACTTGCATTCGGCAGGGCTGCGGATGAAAGCCTTCTTCCTCCGTTAAGCCTCACCCACTGCCGCGCCTCTTCCTTCAGCTCCGCCTACGTCTGCATGCGTCCTGCTTACCCTATCTTTAACTTTGGGTACACAGGCCAATTGAATAGTATTCAATGGACAAGTGAGTCAGTTCACATGTATTGATGTTTAGGTTTACCATTTTACTTTAACTCAAATTTAAAGTTTTAAAAAGTTTTCTTTTTTAAAGGGTCACTTTCATTTTACACTTTTTTCAATCGCACCTATCAAAATAAAAAACCTTGTAATATATCTTATTAGAAAATAAACGTTCTCTAAAACTGATCATTGATTCTCAAAATTCTTAATTCCCGGGTAAAATCTGTCTTAAGTGAATGTACATTTTCCCATTATTAATATATGGAAAAATGGCTGGGATCGATGAGAAGAATAGCAGAGCTGCAGTAGCTTCAACGGAGATTTGATCAAAACTACAGCAAGAAGTCCAGGAAATAATCCAGTTCTTGAATCAGGGTCTCTGCATCCATTTTACGATGCCCTCAGAGTGAAAAACAAAAAGCTGGTAAATTCCCTTTATATCTAATTAATGTAACTGATATTAAATCCATGAGAATTTATCTCTAAAACAACTGAAGCTTAAACAAATAACCATATATTTGAATTAATTTGCTTTTATTATTGAAGTATACCAATTCACATATAGTATATTATACAAATTACATAGAGAAATACCAGCATGCCCCACTAGGGTTGAGCGAAACGGGTCGATCATTTTCAAAAGTCGCCGACTTTTGGCTAAGTCGGCGTCTCATGAAACCCGATCCGACCCCTGTGCTTGTCGGCCATGCGGTACGCGACTTTCGCGCCAAAGTCGCGTTTCAATGACGCGAAAAGCGCCATTTCTCAGCCAATGAAGGTGAACGCAGAGTGTGGGCAGCGTGATGACATAGATCCTGGTCCCCACCATCTTAGAGAAGGGCATTGCAGTGATTGGCTTGCTGTCTGCGGCGTCACAGGGGCTATAAAGGGGCGTTCCCGCCGACCGCCATCTTACTGCTGCTGATCTGAGCTTAGGGAGAGGTTGCTGCCGCTTCGTCAGAAGCAGGGAGAGCGTTAGGCAGGGTCCACTAACCACCAAACCGCTTGTGCTGTAGCGATTTCCACTGTCCAACACCACCTTCGGTGTGCAGGGACTGTGGAAGCTATTTTTTTTTTTTTTTTTCCTCAGCGTTGTAGCTCATTGGGCTGCCCTAGAAGGCTCCGTGATAGCTGTATTGCTGTGTGTACGCCACTGTGCAAACCAACTGCTTTTTTCAAAGCACATATCCTCTTGTTCCTTTCTGCACAGCTATCTTTTTTGTTTGTCCACACTTTTTATTTAATTTGTGCATCAGTCCACTCCTATTGCTGCCTGCCATACCTGGCTTAGATTACTGCAGGGAGATAGTAATTGTAGGACAGTCCCTGTTTTTTTTTTTTTTTGTGGGAGATTAAGATTGGCATTTCTGCTACAGTGCCATCCCTGTGTGTGCCATCTCTCACTGAGTGGGCCATAGAAAGCCTATTTATTTTTTCCGTGATTTGTGTTCTAAATTCTACCTCAACACAAAAACACTACATCAATCAGTGGTAGAAAAATATTGGCCTCAGTCAGGGCTTGTGTGCCACTGCTGTGTGTGCTATCTCTCATTCAGTGGGCTATAGAAAGCCTATTTATTTATTTATTTTTTTTCTTATTATTTGGTTTCTAAAGTCTCCCTGAAAAAAAAAAAAAAAAAAAAAAACAGTGGGAGAGTAATATTGCCCTTTCAGCTTGTGTGCCAGTCTTGACTCCTGGGTGTGCCACCTCTCTCTCATTCAGTGGGCCATAGAAAGCCTATTTATTTTTTTGGTTTTTTTAATATTATTTGGTTTCTAAAGTCTCCCTGAAAATAAAAAAAAAAAACTTAAAAAAACAGTGGGAGAGTAATATTGCCCTTTCAGCTTGTGTGCCAGTCTTGACTCCTGGGTGTGCCACCTCTCTCATTCAGTGGGCCATAGAAAGCCTATTTATTTTTTTGGTTTTTTTAATATTATTTGGTTTCTAAAGTCTCCCTGAAAATAAAAAAAAAAAACTTAAAAAAACAGTGGGAGAGTAATATTGCCCTTTCAGCTTGTGTGCCAGTCTTGACTCCTGGGTGTGCCACCTCTCTCATTCAGTGGGCCATAGAAAGCCTATTTATTTATTTTTTTAAATATTATTGGGTTTCTAAAGTCTCCCTTAAAAAACAAAAAATACATAAAAAAACAGTGGGAGAGTAATATTGCCCTTTCAGCTTGTGTGCCAGTCTTGACTCCTGGGTGTGCCACCTCTCTCATTCAGTGGGCCATAGAAAGCATTTTTTTTTTTCCTTGATTTGTGTTCTAAAATCTACCTCAACACAAAAACACTACATCAATCAGTGGTAGAAAAATATTGGCCTCAGTCAGGGCTTGTGTGCCACTGCTGTGTGTGCTATCTCTCATTCAGTGGGCTATAGAAAGCCTATTTATTTATTTATTTTTTTTCTTATTATTTGGTTTCTAAAGTCTCCCTGAAAAAAAAAAAAAAAAAAAAACAGTGGGAGAGTAATATTGCCCTTTCAGCTTGTGTGCCAGTCTTGACTCCTGGGTGTGCCACCTCTCTCTCATTCAGTGGGCCATAGAAAGCCTATTTATTTTTTTGGTTTTTTTAATATTATTTGGTTTCTAAAGTCTCCCTGAAAATAATAAAAAAAAAACTTAAAAAAACAGTGGGAGAGTAATATTGCCCTTTCAGCTTGTGTGTCAGTCTTGACTCCTGGGTGTGCCACCTCTCTCATTCAGTGGGCCATAGAAAGCCTATTTATTTTTTTTTTAAATATTATTGGGTTTCTAAAGTCTCCCTTAAAAAACAAAAAATACATAAAAAAACAGTGGGAGAGTAATATTGCCCTTTCAGCTTGTGTGCCAGTCTTGACTCCTGGGTGTGCCACCTCTCTCATTCAGTGGGCCATAGAAAGCCTATTTATTTTTTTTTTAAAATATTATTGGGATTCTAAAGTCTCCCTTAAAAAACAAAAAATACATAAAAAAACAGTGGGAGAGTAATATTGCCCTTTCAGCTTGTGTGCCAGTCTTGACTCCTGGGTGTGCCACCTCTCTCATTCAGTGGGCCATAGAAAGCATTTTGTTTTTTCCTTGATTTGTGTTCTAAAATCTACCTCAACACAAAAACACTACATCAATCAGTGGGAGAAAAATATTGGCCTCAGTCAGGGCTTGTGTGCCACTGCTGTGTGTGCTATCTCTCATTCAGTGGGCTATAGAAAGCCTATTTATTTATTTATTTTTTTTCTTATTATTTGGTTTCTAAAGTCTCCCTGAAAAAAAAAAAAAAAAAAAAAAACAGTGGGAGAGTAATATTGCCCTTTCAGCTTGTGTGCCAGTCTTGACTCCTGGGTGTGCCACCTCTCTCTCATTCAGTGGGCCATAGAAAGCCTATTTATTTTTTTGGTTTTTTTAATATTATTTGGTTTCTAAAGTCTCCCTGAAAATAAAAAAAAAAAAACTTAAAAAAACAGTGGGAGAGTAATATTGCCCTTTCAGCTTGTGTGCCAGTCTTGACTCCTGGGTGTGCCACCTCTCTCTCATTCAGTGGGCCATAGAAAGCCTATTTATTTTTTTGGTTTTTTTAATATTATTTGGTTTCTAAAGTCTCCCTGAAAATAATAAAAAAAAAACTTAAAAAAACAGTGGGAGAGTAATATTGCCCTTTCAGCTTGTGTGCCAGTCTTGACTCCTGGGTGTGCCACCTCTCTCATTCAGTGGGCCATAGAAAGCCTATTTATTTTTTTTTTAAATATTATTGGGTTTCTAAAGTCTCCCTTAAAAAACAAAAAATACATAAAAAAACAGTGGGAGAGTAATATTGCCCTTTCAGCTTGTGTGCCAGTCTTGACTCCTGGGTGTGCCACCTCTCTCATTCAGTGGGCCATAGAAAGCCTATTTATTTTTTTTTTAAAATATTATTGGGATTCTAAAGTCTCCCTTAAAAAACAAAAAATACATAAAAAAACAGTGGGAGAGTAATATTGCCCTTTCAGCTTGTGTGCCAGTCTTGACTCCTGGGTGTGCCACCTCTCTCATTCAGTGGGCCATAGAAAGCATTTTGTTTTTTCCTTGATTTGTGTTCTAAAATCTACCTCAACACAAAAACACTACATCAATCAGTGGGAGAAAAATATTGGCCTCAGTCAGGGCTTGTGTGCCACTGCTGTGTGTGCTATCTCTCATTCAGTGGGCTATAGAAAGCCTATTTATTTATTTATTTTTTTTCTTATTATTTGGTTTCTAAAGTCTCCCTGAAAAAAAAAAAAAAAAAAAAAAACAGTGGGAGAGTAATATTGCCCTTTCAGCTTGTGTGCCAGTCTTGACTCCTGGGTGTGCCACCTCTCTCTCATTCAGTGGGCCATAGAAAGCCTATTTATTTTTTTGGTTTTTTTAATATTATTTGGTTTCTAAAGTCTCCCTGAAAATAAAAAAAAAAAAACTTAAAAAAACAGTGGGAGAGTAATATTGCCCTTTCAGCTTGTGTGCCAGTCTTGACTCCTGGGTGTGCCACCTCTCTCATTCAGTGGGCCATAGGAAGCCTATTTATTTATTTTTTTAAATATTATTGGGTTTCTAAAGTCTCCCTTAAAAAACAAAAAATACATAAAAAAACAGTGGGAGAGTAATATTGCCCTTTCAGCTTGTGTGCCAGTCTTGACTCCTGGGTGTGCCACCTCTCTCATTCAGTGGGCCATAGAAAGCATTTTTTTTTTTTCCTTGATTTGTGTTCTAAAATCTACCTCAACACAAAAACACTACATCAATCAGTGGTAGAAAAATATTGGCCTCAGTCAGGGCTTGTGTGCCACTGCTGTGTGTGCTATCTCTCATTCAGTGGGCTATAGAAAGCCTATTTATTTATTTATTTTTTTTCTTATTATTTGGTTTCTAAAGTCTCCCTGAAAAAAAAAAAAAAAAAAAAAACAGTGGGAGAGTAATATTGCCCTTTCAGCTTGTGTGCCAGTCTTGACTCCTGGGTGTGCCACCTCTCTCTCATTCAGTGGGCCATAGAAAGCCTATTTATTTTTTTGGTTTTTTTAATATTATTTGGTTTCTAAAGTCTCCCTGAAAATAATAAAAAAAAAACTTAAAAAAACAGTGGGAGAGTAATATTGCCCTTTCAGCTTGTGTGCCAGTCTTGACTCCTGGGTGTGCCACCTCTCTCATTCAGTGGGCCATAGAAAGCCTATTTATTTTTTTTTTTAAATATTATTGGGTTTCTAAAGTCTCCCTTAAAAAACAAAAAATACATAAAAAAACAGTGGGAGAGTAATATTGCCCTTTCAGCTTGTGTGCCAGTCTTGACTCCTGGGTGTGCCACCTCTCTCATTCAGTGGGCCATAGAAAGCCTATTTATTTTTTTTTTTAAATATTATTGGGATTCTAAAGTCTCCCTTAAAAAACAAAAAATACATAAAAAAACAGTGGGAGAGTAATATTGCCCTTTCAGCTTGTGTGCCAGTCTTGACTCCTGGGTGTGCCACCTCTCTCTCATTCAGTGGGCCATAGAAAGCCTATTTATTTTTTTGGTTTTTTTAATATTATTTGGTTTCTAAAGTCTCCCTGAAAATAAAAAAAAAAAACTTAAAAAAACAGTGGGAGAGTAATATTGCCCTTTCAGCTTGTGTGCCAGTCTTGACTCCTGGGTGTGCCACCTCTCTCATTCAGTGGGCCATAGAAAGCCTATTTATTTATTTTTTTAAATATTATTGGGTTTCTAAAGTCTCCCTTAAAAAACAAAAAATACATAAAAAAACAGTGGGAGAGTAATATTGCCCTTTCAGCTTGTGTGCCAGTCTTGACTCCTGGGTGTGCCACCTCTCTCATTCAGTGGGCCATAGAAAGCATTTTTTTTTTTTCCTTGATTTGTGTTCTAAAATCTACCTCAACACAAAAACACTACATCAATCAGTGGTAGAAAAATATTGGCCTCAGTCAGGGCTTGTGTGCCACTGCTGTGTGTGCTATCTCTCATTCAGTGGGCTATAGAAAGCCTATTTATTTATTTATTTTTTTTCTTATTATTTGGTTTCTAAAGTCTCCCTGAAAAAAAAAAAAAAAAAAAAACAGTGGGAGAGTAATATTGCCCTTTCAGCTTGTGTGCCAGTCTTGACTCCTGGGTGTGCCACCTCTCTCTCATTCAGTGGGCCATAGAAAGCCTATTTATTTTTTTGGTTTTTTTAATATTATTTGGTTTCTAAAGTCTCCCTGAAAATAATAAAAAAAAAACTTAAAAAAACAGTGGGAGAGTAATATTGCCCTTTCAGCTTGTGTGCCAGTCTTGACTCCTGGGTGTGCCACCTCTCTCATTCAGTGGGCCATAGAAAGCCTATTTATTTTTTTTTTTAAATATTATTGGGTTTCTAAAGTCTCCCTTAAAAAACAAAAAATACATAAAAAAACAGTGGGAGAGTAATATTGCCCTTTCAGCTTGTGTGCCAGTCTTGACTCCTGGGTGTGCCACCTCTCTCATTCAGTGGGCCATAGAAAGCCTATTTATTTTTTTTTTTAAATATTATTGGGATTCTAAAGTCTCCCTTAAAAAACAAAAAATACATAAAAAAACAGTGGGAGAGTAATATTGCCCTTTCAGCTTGTGTGCCAGTCTTGACTCCTGGGTGTGCCACCTCTCTCATTCAGTGGGCCATAGAAAGCATTTTTTTTTTCCTTGATTTGTGTTCTAAAATCTACCTCAACACAAAAACACTACATCAATCAGTGGGAGAAAAATATTGGCCTCAGTCAGGGCTTGTGTGCCACTGCTGTGTGTGCTATCTCTCATTCAGTGGGCTATAGAAAGCCTATTTATTTATTTATTTTTTTTCTTATTATTTGGTTTCTAAAGTCTCCCTGAAAAAAAAAAAAAAAAAAAAAACAGTGGGAGAGTAATATTGCCCTTTCAGCTTGTGTGCCAGTCTTGACTCCTGGGTGTGCCACCTCTCTCTCATTCAGTGGGCCATAGAAAGCCTATTTATTTTTTTGGTTTTTTTAATATTATTTGGTTTCTAAAGTCTCCCTGAAAATAAAAAAAAAAAAACTTAAAAAAACAGTGGGAGAGTAATATTGCCCTTTCAGCTTGTGTGCCAGTCTTGACTCCTGGGTGTGCCACCTCTCTCATTCAGTGGGCCATAGAAAGCCTATTTATTTTTTTGGTTTTTTTAATATTATTTGGTTTCTAAAGTCTCCCTGAAAATAAAAAAAAAAAACTTAAAAAAACAGTGGGAGAGTAATATTGCCCTTTCAGCTTGTGTGCCAGTCTTGACTCCTGGGTGTGCCACCTCTCTCATTCAGTGGGCCATAGAAAGCCTATTTATTTTTTTTTTTAAATATTATTGGGTTTCTAAAGTCTCCCTTAAAAAACAAAAAATACATAAAAAAACAGTGGGAGAGTAATATTGCCCTTTCAGCTTGTGTGCCAGTCTTGACTCCTGGGTGTGCCACCTCTCTCATTCAGTGGGCCATAGAAAGCATTTTTTTTTTCCTTGATTTGTGTTCTAAAATCTACCTCAACACAAAAACACTACATCAATCAGTGGGAGAAAAATATTGGCCTCAGTCAGGGCTTGTGTGCCACTGCTGTGTGTGCTATCTCTCATTCAGTGGGCTATAGAAAGCCTATTTATTTATTTATTTTTTTTCTTATTATTTGGTTTCTAAAGTCTCCCTGAAAAAAAAAAAAAAAAAAAAAAACAGTGGGAGAGTAATATTGCCCTTTCAGCTTGTGTGCCAGTCTTGACTCCTGGGTGTGCCACCTCTCTCTCATTCAGTGGGCCATAGAAAGCCTATTTATTTTTTTGGTTTTTTTAATATTCTTTGGTTTCTAAAGTCTCCCTGAAAATAAAAAATAAAAAACTTAAAAAACAGTGGGAGAGTAATATTGCCCTTTCAGCTTGTGTGCCAGTCTTGACTCCTGGGTGTGCCACCTCTCTCATTCAGTGGGCCATAGAAAGGCTATTTATTTTTATTTTTTTTTTAATATTATTTGGTTTCTAAAGTCTCCCTGAAAAAAAAAAAAAAATAAATTAGGTGGGAGATTAATATTGACATTAGTGCTTGAGTGACAGTCCTGCGTGTGTGTCATCTCTGTGATTTTGTGCCACAGAAAACAGAGTGTGTAACATTGTGCCTGATTTTCCTTGTGGTCTCACCAACCTGTTAAGGGATATTGAAATCATACTGAAGTTATAGCTCACCGTGTAAGTTGTTTGACAGCAACAAATAAAGTTACTTTGGTTAAGATTTTAAAACAATGAGGAAGTCTGGTGCAAGAGGTCGTCGTGGGCGTTCATTGTCAGCTGGTAATGATGGTAGTGGTAGTGGAGCATCAGGTGGTCGTGGGGATAAAAATATTCCACCTAAGTCTGGAGCTGTGGAGCCAGTTTCGTCGTCAGGCTACACAAGGCCTCGAACGCTCTCTTTTCTGGGAGTAGGAAAACCGCTTTTAAAGGCGGAGCAGCAACAGCAAGTTTTGGCTTACATTGCAGACTCAGCCTCTAGCTCTTTTGCCTCTTCTTCCGAAACTGGTAAATGTAAAAGCAGCGCGTCGCTTGTGGATGTTCACGGTCAGGGACAAGTCGCTTCCTTGTCCTCCTCAGCAAAAACTACAACAAGAGAGAAGGATGCAGCAGGCGACACAACGGGTCACTCCATGGAGCTCTTTACACATACCGTTCCTGGCTTAGAAAGTGAAACATTTAACAGGCCATGCCCATTACAAGTATATTCTGACATGGAGTGCACTGATGCACAGCCACAGCCAGAGTACTATGCTGCTCCTTTGACTCAGACCACCACATTGCCCTCTCAGGGTACAGATCCACAATCAGACCCTGATGAGACTATGTTGCCCCGCCACGAACGCTATACCACCGACCGACACAGTGACACAGACGAAGTTGCACACGAGCTCGAAGAGGAGGTAATAGATGACCCAGTTATTGACCCCGATTGGCAGCCATTGGGGGAACAGGGTGCAGGCGGCAGTAGTTCAGAAGCGGAGGTGGAGGAGGGGCCGCAGCAGGCATCAACATCGCAACAGGTTCCATCTGCCGGGCCCGTATCTGGCCCAAAACGCGTGTCAAAGCCAAAACCTGTTGGAGGACAGCGTGGCCATCCGGTTAAAGCTCAGTCTGCAATCCCTGAAAAGGGATCCGAGTCTAGGAAGAGTGCAGTCTGGCATTTTTTTAAACAACATCCAACTGATCAGCGCAAAGTCATCTGTCAAAAATGTTCAACTAGCTTAAGCAGAGGTCAGAATCTGAAAAGTCTAAATACTAGTTGCATGCATAGACACTTAACCACCATGCATTTTCAAGCCTGGACTAACTACCAAACGTCCCTTAAGGTTGTAGCACCCTCGGCCAATGAAGCTAGTCAGCAACGCAACATCCCTTCCGTCACTGTAAGGCCACCATTTTCCGCACCACCGGCAGTATCTGTGCAGGTTTCTTTGCCAGCCAAAAGCAGTCAGGGTCAGGGAACCACCAGTTTTGTAGGAGGAAATATTGCATCTAGGGCACCGGCGGAAACAATACCGTCTCCAACCGTCTCTCAGTCTGCCATGTACACCGGCACACCCGAAAGTTCCACGATCTCCAGCTCTCCAGTCCAGCTCACCCTACATGAGACTCTGGTTAGAAAAAGGAAGTACTTATCCTCGCATCCGCGTACACAGGGTTTTAACGCCCACATAGCTAGACTAATCTCGTTAGAGATGATGCCCTACCGGTTAGTTGAAAGCGAAGCTTTCAAAGCCCTGATGGAGTACGCTGAACCACGATACGAGCTACCCAGTCGACACTTTTTTTCCACAAAAGCCATCCCAGCCCTGCACCAGCATGTTAAACAGCGCATCGTCCATGCACTCAGGCAATCTGTGAGTACAAAGGTGCACCTGACTACAGATGCATGGACCAGTAGGCATGGCCAGGGACATTATGTGTCCATCACGGCACACTGGGTGAATGTGGTGGATGCAGGGTCCACAGGCGACATCAATTTAGGGACAGTTGTGCCTAGCCCACGGTCTAGGAAACAGTTGGCTGTAGGCGTTCGCACCCCCTCCTCCTCCTCCTCCTCGTCCTCCTGCAGAAGCTACAGCTCTTCCACAGAACGCAGTCTGCCAACCACTCCATCGGCAGATGACACTGTTGCACACCAGTTGTCCCATTATGGGCCAGCTACTGCCAAGCGTCAGCAGGCTGTATTGGCTATGAAGTGTTTGGGCGACAACAGACACACCGCGGAAGTTCTATCCGAGTTCTTGCAACAAGAAACGCAGTCGTGGCTGGGCACAGTAGATCTTGAGGCAGGCAAGGTAGTGAGTGATAACGGAAGGAATTTCATGGCTGCCATCTCCCTTTCCCAACTGAAACACATTCCTTGCCTGGCTCACACCTTAAACCTGGTGGTGCAGTGCTTATTGAAAACTTATCCTGGGTTCTCCGACCTGCTCCTCAAAGTGCGTGCACTTTGCTCACATATCCGACGTTCGCCTGTACACGCCAGCCGTATGCAGACCTATCAGCGGTCTTTGAACCTTCCCCAGCATCGCCTAATCATAGACGTTGCAACAAGGTGGAACTCAACACTGCACATGCTTCAGAGACTGTGCGAACAGAGGCGTGCTGTTATTTATTTGTGGGAGGATACACGGGCAGGCAGTAGGATGGCAGACATGGAGTTGTCAGGTGTGCAGTGGTCTAAGATACAAGACATGTGTCAAGTCCTTCAGTGTTTTGAGGAATGCACACGGCTGGTTAGTGCAGACAACGCCGTAATAAGCATGAGCATCCCCCTAATGCGTCTGCTGATGCAAAGTTTGACGCACATAAAGGAGCAGGCGTCTGCACCAGAGGAAGAGGAAAGCCTTGATGACAGTCAGCCATTGTCTGGTCAGGGCAGTGTACAGGACGAGGTAGCGGGCGAAGAGGAGGTGGAGGACGAGGAGGATGATGGGGATGAGTATATTTTTAATG
Source organism: Ranitomeya variabilis (assembly GCF_051348905.1). Classification (NCBI taxonomy): domain Eukaryota; kingdom Metazoa; phylum Chordata; class Amphibia; order Anura; family Dendrobatidae; genus Ranitomeya; species Ranitomeya variabilis. The sequence goes on along the minus strand of NC_135239.1, from coordinate 40,673,340 downwards.
CCGAACCTTTCCCGGGGGCACAGGAAATTGGTTGCGTGTCACGGCCGGGTTCTGGTTTTTTGAGGGACACAAGTGACGTAGATTTGCCTGCAACTGCCCCTCAACCAATCACAACCGGAGATTTGACAACTGGAACTTTGGCCCACATGGCGGATTATGCCTTACGTATCCTAAAAAGGGACACACGCATTACGAAAATGATGAACGATGACGATTACTGGTTGGCCTGCCTCCTTGATCCACGCTATAAAGGCAAATTGCAAAATATTATGCCACATGAGAACTTGGAACTAATATTAGCAACCAAACAATCAACTCTTGTTGACCGTTTGCTTCAGGCATTCCCAGCACACAGCGCACGTGATCGTTCTCACACGAGCTCCAGGGGGCAGCAGACTAGGAGTGTTAGGGGTGCACACATCAGAAGTGGCGTTGGACAGAGGGGTTTTCTGACCAGGTTGTGGAGTGATTTTGCTATGACCGCAGACAGGACAGGTACTGCTGCATCAATTGAAAGTGACAGGAGACAACATTTGTTCAGTATGGTTACTAACTATTTTTCATCCCTTATCGATGTTCTCCCTCAACCGTCATTCCCATTTGATTACTGGGCCTCCAAATTAGACACCTGGCCAGAATTGGCAGAATATGCATTGCAGGAGCTTGCTTGCCCGGCAGCAAGTGTCCTATCAGAAAGAGTATTCAGTGCTGCAGGTTCAATATTAACCGAAAAAAGGACTCGTCTGGCTACCCAAAATGTTGACGATCTAACATTCATTAAAATGAACCACAACTGGATTTCGAAATCTTTTGCCCCACCTTGCCCGGCCGACACCTAGCTTTCCTATGAAAAGCTCTTGCCTGTGAATTACTTTTCTAATGTCTAATTTGCTGCAGCTGATTGTACAGCATACGACATGTTTACACCTCCCTAAATGGCAAAACTCCCCACACGGGGCCGTGGTATCGCGACTTGGCGCAAGCACCCGTGAGACTGCTGTTTGTCTGAAGAGGTGGGTGTGCTCGCTTTTGGTTGACGGCATTGCTACTGGGTCCCTCATAGTACAATGTAGTGTCTCTGGCGGTGGTGGTGCGCACCCAACGTCAGACACACCGTTGTAACATGAGGGGCCCTGGGGCGGTCCCGCCGGCCTCAAGAGAGTTCCCCCCTACCCCAGCTCAAAATGTGCTCTACCACGTGCAAAATTATGTCGCACAGCTCCACCAATCTTTAGTCTATTCGCTGACATCATTCAATGTCTGGCACTGACAATACAAATTTGTAGACATCTATGATGCAACTTAAAGTAGTCTGTGTCTGTGTCCTATATTGGCACCATTAAATAGTTACTGCCAAATTACTATGTCAGAAACTCAGTAGATGAGCCCACCCCTGTACCTAAGTATGCCACCTTTTTTTTTGTTTTGGTTGTTTTGCGAGACATTAACATCTATTTATATTTTGGGAGTACTGGGACAGACACTCCTTGCACTACTCCTCCACTCACCACCAAGCTGCCTGTGTATCCATGTAACCGCTGTAAAGCTGCCATGAGCCTATTGTTTGTTATTTTAGGCCTTTGATAGCCTGTCTGCGGTCCCTACTTTAAATACTCCTCCACTCACCACCAAGCTGCCTGTGTATCCATGTAACCGCTGTAAAGCTGCCATGAGCCTATTGTTTGTTATTTTAGGCCTTTGATAGTCTGTCTGCGGTCCCTACTTTAAATACTCCTCCACTCATCACCAGCTGCCTGTGTATCCATGTAACCGCTGTAAAGCTGCCATGAGCCTATTGTTTGTTATTTTAGGCCTTTGATAGCCTGTCTGCGGTCCCTACTTTAAATACTCCTCCACTCACCACCAAGCTGCCTGCCCGTGTATCCATGTAACCGCTGTAAAACTGCCATAAGCCTATTGTTTGTTATTTTAGGCCTTTGATAGCCTGTCTGCGGTCCCTACTTTAAATACTCCTCCACTCACCACCAAGCTGCCTGTGTATCCATGTAACCGCTGTAAAGCTGCCATGAGCCTATTGTTTGTTATTTTAGGCCTTTGATAGCCTGTCTGCGGTCCCTACTTTAAATACTCCTCCACTCACCACCAAGCTGCCTGTGTATCCATGTAACCGCTGTAAAGCTGCCATGAGCCTATTGTTTGTTATTTTAGGCCTTTGATAGTCTGTCTGCGGTCCCTACTTTAAATACTCCTCCACTCATCACCAGCTGCCTGTGTATCCATGTAACCGCTGTAAAGCTGCCATGAGCCTATTGTTTGTTATTTTAGGCCTTTGATAGCCTGTCTGCGGTCCCTACTTTAAATACTCCTCCACTCACCACCAAGCTGCCTGCCCGTGTATCCATGTAACCGCTGTAAAACTGCCATAAGCCTATTGTTTGTTATTTTAGGCCTTTGATAGCCTGTCTGCGGTCCCTACTTTAAATACTCCTCCACTCACCACCAAGCTGCCTGTGTATCCATGTAACCGCTGTAAAGCTGCCATGAGCCTATTGTTTGTTATTTTAGGCCTTTGATAGCCTGTCTGCGGTCCCTACTTTAAATACTCCTCCACTCACCACCAAGCTGCCTGTGTATCCATGTAACCGCTGTAAAGCTGCCATGAGCCTATTGTTTGTTATTTTAGGCCTTTGATAGTCTGTCTGCGGTCCCTACTTTAAATACTCCTCCACTCATCACCAGCTGCCTGTGTATCCATGTAACCGCTGTAAAGCTGCCATGAGCCTATTGTTTGTTATTTTAGGCCTTTGATAGCCTGTCTGCGGTCCCTACTTTAAATACTCCTCCACTCACCACCAAGCTGCCTGCCCGTGTATCCATGTAACCGCTGTAAAACTGCCATAAGCCTATTGTTTGTTATTTTAGGCCTTTGATAGCCTGTCTGCGGTCCCTACTTTAAATACTCCTCCACTCACCACCAAGCTGCCTGTGTATCCATGTAACCGCTGTAAAGCTGCCATGAGCCTATTGTTTGTTATTTTAGGCCTTTGATAGTCTGTCTGCGGTCCCTACTTTAAATACTCCTCCACTCATCACCAGCTGCCTGTGTATCCATGTAACCGCTGTAAAGCTGCCATGAGCCTATTGTTTGTTATTTTAGGCCTTTGATAGCCTGTCTGCGGTCCCTACTTTAAATACTCCTCCACTCACCACCAAGCTGCCTGCCCGTGTATCCATGTAACCGCTGTAAAACTGCCATAAGCCTATTGTTTGTTATTTTAGGCCTTTGATAGCCTGTCTGCGGTCCCTACTTTAAATACTCCTCCACTGACCACCAAGCTGCCTGCCCGTGTATCCATGTAACCGCTGTAAAACTGCCATGAGCCTATTGTTTGTTATTTTAGGCCTTTGATAGCCTGTCTGCGGTCCCTACTTTAAATACTCCTCCACTCACCACCAAGCTGCCTGTGTATCCATGTAACCGCTGTAAAGCTGCCATGAGCCTATTGTTTGTTATTTTAGGCCTTTGATAGCCTGTCTGCGGTCCCTACTTTAAATACTCCTCCACTCACCACCAAGCTGCCTGTGTATCCATGTAACCGCTGTAAAGCTGCCATGAGCCTATTGTTTGTTATTTTAGGCCTTTGATAGCCTGTCTGCGGTCCCTACTTTAAATACTCCTCCACTCACCACCAAGCTGCCTGCCCGTGTATCCATGTAACCGCTGTAAAACTGCCATAAGCCTATTGTTTGTTATTTTAGGCCTTTGATAGCCTGTCTGCGGTCCCTACTTTAAATACTCCTCCACTGACCACCAAGCTGCCTGCCCGTGTATCCATGTAACCGCTGTAAAACTGCCATGAGCCTATTGTTTGTTATTTTAGGCCTTTGATAGCCTGTCTGCGGTCCCTACTTTAAATACTCCTCCACTCACCACCAAGCTGCCTGTGTATCCATGTAACCGCTGTAAAGCTGCCATGAGCCTATTGTTTGTTATTTTAGTCCTTTGATAGCCTGTCTGCGGTCCCTACTTTAAATACTCCTCCACTCACCACCAAGCTGCCTGTGTATCCATGTAACCGCTGTAAAGCTGCCATGAGCCTATTGTTTGTTATTTTAGGCCTTTGATAGCCTGTCTGCGGTCCCTACTTTAAATACTCCTCCACTCACCACCAAGCTGCCTGCCCGTGTATCCATGTAACCGCTGTAAAACTGCCATAAGCCTATTGTTTGTTATTTTAGGCCTTTGATAGCCTGTCTGCGGTCCCTACTTTAAATACTCCTCCACTGACCACCAAGCTGCCTGCCCGTGTATCCATGTAACCGCTGTAAAACTGCCATGAGCCTATTGTTTGTTATTTTAGGCCTTTGATAGCCTGTCTGCGGTCCCTACTTTAAATACTCCTCCACTCACCACCAAGCTGCCTGTGTATCCATGTAACCGCTGTAAAGCTGCCATGAGCCTATTGTTTGTTATTTTAGGCCTTTGATAGCCTGTCTGCGGTCCCTACTTTAAATACTCCTCCACTCACCACCAAGCTGCCTGTGTATCCATGTAACCGCTGTAAAGCTGCCATGAGCCTATTGTTTGTTATTTCAGGCCTTTGATAGCCTGTCTGCGGTCCCTACTTTAAATACTCCTCCACTCACCACCAAGCTGCCCGTGTATCCATGTAACCGCTGTAAAACTGCCATGAGCCTATTGTTTGTTATTTTAGGCCTTTGATAGCCTGTCTGCGGTCCCTACTTTAAATACTCCTCCACTCACCACCAAGCTGCCCGTGTATCCATGTAACCGCTGTAAAACTGCCATGAGCCTATTGTTTGTTATTTTAGGCCTTCGAAGTCTGTCTGCGGTCCCTCCTTCCACTAGGCCTCCACTGACCAGACCACTGCTGCCCGTGTACCCCTGGAACCAATTTTAAAGTGCCTACAGCCAGCCCATTTTATTGTGTTAGGCCTTCGAAGCCTGTCTGCGGTCCCTCCTTCCACTAGGCCTCCACTGACCAGACCACTGCTGCCCGTGTACCCCTGGAACCAATTTTAAAGTGCCTACAGCCAGCCCATTTTATTGTGTTAGGCCTTCGAAGCCTGTCTGCGGTCCCTCCTTCCACTAGGCCTCCACTCACCTGACCACTGCTGCCCGTGTACCCCTGGAACCAATAATAAAGTGCCTACAGCCAGCCCATTTTATTATGTTAGGCCTTTGAAGCCTGTCTGCGGTCCCTCCTTCCACTAGGCCTCCACTGACCAGACCACTGCTGCCCGTGTACCCCTGAAACCAATAATAAAGTGCCTACCGCCAGCCCATTTTATTGTTAGGCCTTCGAAGCCTGTCTAAGGTCCCTCCTTCCACTAGGCCTCCACTCACCTGACCACTGCTGCCCGTGTACCCCTGGAACCAATAATAAAGTGCCTAGAGCCTATTTTTTTATTTAATTTAATATTAATAAAGCCAGGATGAACTACGATATACCACGCTATGAGCTACCCAGTTGACAATTCTTTTGCGAGAAAAGCCATCCCACCCCTCCACCTGCATGTTAAAGACCGCATTGTCCTTGCATTCTGTCAATTTGTCAGTCCAAAGGTATACCTGACAACAGACACATGGACCTGTAGGCCTGGCCACGGAAGGTTACGTGTCCTTTGTGGCTAAATGGGTTAATGTATTGGATGCATGGTCCACACAGGGGACAGCCTGCAAAGTCTGTCTGCAGTCCCTAGTTCAAGTTGTCCTCAACTGAATAAAGCTGAGCTTCTACCTTCTGGCTCTGATTAACTGCTGTTTTTAAAAAAATTGGCTGTTCCGTCCTTCTAAAGGTGTCTGCCCCTGCCTGGTGTTGTCCTCAACTGAATAAAGCTGAGCTTCAACCTTCAGTTCCAAACATACAACAGAAAACTGGTACAATACAAAAAGTGGCCTCCAGCTACAAAAACTTTCTCCTACAAGTAGTTAACTGACAGTTTTTTTTCCAGTGAAAACACAGATATGGCATCCAACGAGTGTTGTCCTGTCTCGTCTTCTTTATATTATTGCCAAGAAGCTGCAACTGAATAAAGCTGAGCTTCAACCTTCAGTTCCAAATTACCATTTTTAAAAAAGCAATTGGCTGTTCCGGCCTACTAAAGGTGTCTGTCTGCCCCTGCCTGGTGTTGTCCTCAACTGAATAAAGCTGAGCTTCAACCTTCTGTTCCAAATTACCATTTTTAAAAATGCAATTGGCTGTTCCGGCCTACTAAAGGTGTCTGTCTGCCCCTGCCTGGTGTTGTCCTCAACTGAATAAAGCTGAGCTTCTACCTTCTGCCTCTTACTAACTGCTGTTTTTTTAAAAAATTAGCTGTTCCGGCCTACTAAAGGTGTCTGTCTGCCCCTGCCTGGTGTTGTCCTCAACTGAATAAAGCTGAGCTTCAACCTTCTGTTCCAAATTACCATTTTTAAAAATGCAATTGGCTGTTCCGGCCTACTAAAGGTGAATGTCTGCCCCTGCCTGGTGTTGTCCTCAACTGAATAAAGCTGAGCTTCAACCTTCAGTTCCAAATTACCATTTTTAAAAATGCCATTGGCTGTTCCGGCCTACTAAAGGTGTCTGTCTGCCCCTGCCTGGTGTTGTCCTCAACTGAATAAAGCTGAGCTTCAACCTTCTGTTCCAAATTACCATTTTTAAAAATGCAATTGGCTGTTCCGGCCTACTAAAGGTGTCTGTCTGCCCCTGCCTGGTGTTGTCCTCAACTGAATAAAGCTGAGCCTCAACCTTCTGTTCCAAATTACCATTTTTAAAAATGCAATTGGCTGTTCCGGCCTACTAAAGGTGAATGTCTGCCCCTGCCTGGTGTTGTCCTCAACTGAATAAAGCTGAGCTTCAACCTTCAGTTCCAAATTACCATTTTTAAAAATGCCATTGGCTGTTCCGGCCTACTAAAGGTGTCTGTCTGCCCCTGCCTGGTGTTGTCCTCAACTGAATAAAGCTGAGCTTCTACCTTCTGCCTCTTACTAACTGCTGTTTTTTTAAAAAATTGGCTGTTCCGGCCTACTAAAGGTGTCTGTCTGCCCCTGCCTGGTGTTGTCCTCAACTGAATAAAGCTGAGCTTCAACCTTCTGTTCCAAATTACCATTTTTAAAAATGCAATTGGCTGTTCCGGCCTACTAAAGGTGAATGTCTGCCCCTGCCTGGTGTTGTCCTCAACTGAATAAAGCTGAGCTTCAACCTTCAGTTCCAAATTACCATTTTTAAAAATGCCATTGGCTGTTCCGGCCTACTAAAGGTGTCTGTCTGCCCCTGCCTGGTGTTGTCCTCAACTGAATAAAGCTGAGCTTCTACCTTCTGCCTCTTACTAACTGCTGTTTTTTTTAAAAATTGGCTGTTCCGGCCTACTAAAGGTGTCTGTCTGCCCCTGCCTGGTGTTGTCCTCAACTGAATAAAGCTGAGCTTCAACCTTCTGTTCCAAATTACCATTTTTAAAAATGCCATTGGCTGTACCGGCCTACTAAAGGTGTCTGTCTGCCCCTGCCTGGTGTTGTCCTCAACTGAATAAAGCTGAGCTTCAACCTTCTGTTCCAAATTACCATTTTTAAAAATGCAATTGGCTGTTCCGGCCTACTAAAGGTGTCTGTCTGCCCCTGCCTGGTGTTGTCCTCAACTGAATAAAGCTGAGCTTCTACCTTCTGCCTCTTACTAACTGCTGTTTTTTTAAAAAATTGGCTGTTCCGGCCTACTAAAGGTGTCTGTCTGCCCCTGCCTGGTGTTGTCCTCAACTGAATAAAGCTGAGCTTCAACCTTCTGTTCCAAATTACCATTTTTAAAAATGCAATTGGCTGTTCCGGCCTACTAAAGGTGAATGTCTGCCCCTGCCTGGTGTTGTCCTCAACTGAATAAAGCAGAGCTTCAACCTTCAGTTCCAAATTACCATTTTTAAAAATGCCATTGGCTGTTCCGGCCTACTAAAGGTGTCTGTCTGCCCCTGCCTGGTGTTGTCCTCAACTGAATAAAGCTGAGCTTCTACCTTCTGCCTCTTACTAACTGCTGTTTTTTTTTAAAATTGGCTGTTCCGGCCTACTAAAGGTGTCTGTCTGCCCCTGCCTGGTGTTGTCCTCAACTGTATAAAGCTGAGCTTCAACCTTCTGTTCCAAATTACCATTTTTAAAAATGCAATTGGCTGTTCCGGCCTACTAAAGGTGAATGTCTGCCCCTGCCTGGTGTTGTCCTCAACTGAATAAAGCAGAGCTTCAACCTTCAGTTCCAAATTACCATTTTTAAAAATGCCATTGGCTGTTCCGGCCTACTAAAGGTGTCTGTCTGCCCCTGCCTGGTGTTGTCCTCAACTGAATAAAGCTGAGCTTCTACCTTCTGCCTCTTACTAACTGCTGTTTTTTTTAAAAATTGGCTGTTCCGGCCTACTAAAGGTGTCTGTCTGCCCCTGCCTGGTGTTGTCCTCAACTGAATAAAGCTGAGCTTCAACCTTCTGTTCCAAATTACCATTTTTAAAAATGCAATTGGCTGTTCCGGCCTACTAAAGGTGTCTATCTGCCCCTGCCTGGTGTTGTCCTCAACTGAATAAAGCTGAGCCTCAACCTTCTGTTCCAAATTACCATTTTTAAAAATGCAATTGGCTTTTCCGGCCTACTAAAGGTGAATGTCTGCCCCTGCCTGGTGTTGTCCTCAACTGAATAAAGCTGAGCTTCAACCTTCAGTTCCAAATTACCATTTTTAAAAATGCCATTGGCTGTTCCGGCCTACTAAAGGTGTCTGTCTGCCCCTGCCTGGTGTTGTCCTCAACTGAATAAAGCTGAGCTTCTACCTTCTGCCTCTTACTAACTGCTGTTTTTTTAAAAAATTGGCTGTTCCGGCCTACTAAAGGTGTCTGTCTGCCCCTGCCTGGTGTTGTCCTCAACTGAATAAAGCTGAGCTTCAACCTTCTGTTCCAAATTACCATTTTTAAAAATGCAATTGGCTGTTCCGGCCTACTAAAGGTGAATGTCTGCCCCTGCCTGGTGTTGTCCTCAACTGAATAAAGCAGAGCTTCAACCTTCAGTTCCAAATTACCATTTTTAAAAATGCCATTGGCTGTTCCGGCCTACTAAAGGTGTCTGTCTGCCCCTGCCTGGTGTTGTCCTCAACTGAATAAAGCTGAGCTTCTACCTTCTGCCTCTTACTAACTGCTGTTTTTTTTAAAAATTGGCTGTTCCGGCCTACTAAAGGTGTCTGTCTGCCCCTGCCTGGTGTTGTCCTCAACTGAATAAAGCTGAGCTTCAACCTTCTGTTCCAAATTACCATTTTTAAAAATGCAATTGGCTGTTCCGGCCTACTAAAGGTGTCTGTCTGCCCCTGCCTGGTGTTGTCCTCAACTGAATAAAGCTGAGCCTCAACCTTCTGTTCCAAATTACCATTTTTAAAAATGCAATTGGCTGTTCCGGCCTACTAAAGGTGAATGTCTGCCCCTGCCTGGTGTTGTCCTCAACTGAATAAAGCTGAGCTTCAACCTTCAGTTCCAAATTACCATTTTTAAAAATGCCATTGGCTGTTCCGGCCTACTAAAGGTGTCTGTCTGCCCCTGCCTGGTGTTGTCCTCAACTGAATAAAGCTGAGCTTCAACCTTCTGTTCCAAATTACCATTTTTAAAAATGCAATTGGCTGTTCCGGCCTACTAAAGGTGTCTGTCTGCCCCTGCCTGGTGTTGTCCTCAACTGAATAAAGCTGAGCTTCTACCTTCTGCCTCTTACTAACTGCTGTTTTTTTAAAAAATTGGCTGTTCCGGCCTACTAAAGGTGTCTGTCTGCCCCTGCCTGGTGTTGTCCTCAACTGAATAAAGCTGAGCTTCAACCTTCTGTTCCAAATTACCATTTTTAAAAATGCAATTGGCTGTTCCGGCCTACTAAAGGTGAATGTCTGCCCCTGCCTGGTGTTGTCCTCAACTGAATAAAGCAGAGCTTCAACCTTCAGTTCCAAATTACCATTTTTAAAAATGCCATTGGCTGTTCCGGCCTACTAAAGGTGTCTGTCTGCCCCTGCCTGGTGTTGTCCTCAACTGAATAAAGCTGAGCTTCTACCTTCTGCCTCTTACTAACTGCTGTTTTTTAAAAAAATTGGCTGTTCCGGCCTACTAAAGGTGTCTGTCTGCCCCTGCCTGGTGTTGTCCTCAACTGAATAAAGCTGAGCTTCAACCTTCTGTTCCAAATTACCATTTTTAAAAATGCAATTGGCTGTTCCGGCCTACTAAAGGTGTCTGTCTGCCCCTGCCTGGTGTTGTCCTCAACTGAATAAAGCTAAGCCTCAACCTTCTGTTCCAAATTACCATTTTTAAAAATGCAATTGGCTGTTCCGGCCTACTAAAGGTGAATGTCTGCCCCTGCCTGGTGTTGTCCTCAACTGAATAAAGCTGAGCTTCAACCTTCAGTTCCAAATTACCATTTTTAAAAATGCCATTGGCTGTTCCGGCCTACTAAAGGTGTCTGTCTGCCCCTGCCTGGTGTTGTCCTCAACTGAATAAAGCTGAGCTTCAACCTTCTGTTCCAAATTACCATTTTTAAAAATGCAATTGGCTGTTCCGGCCTACTAAAGGTGTCTGTCTGCCCCTGCCTGGTGTTGTCCTCAACTGAATAAAGCTGAGCTTCTACCTTCTGCCTCTTACTAACTGCTGGTTTTTTTTAAAATTGGCTTTTCCGGCCTACTAAAGGTGTCTGTCTGCCCCTGCCTGGTGTTGTCCTCAACTGAATAAAGCTGAGCTTCAACCTTCTGTTCCAAATTACCATTTTTAAAAATGCAAATGGCTGTTCCGGCCTACTAAAGGTGAATGTCTGCCCCTGCCTGGTGTTGTCCTCAACTGAATAAAGCTGAGCTTCAACCTTCAGTTCCAAATTACCATTTTTAAAAATGCCATTGGCTGTTCCGGCCTACTAAAGGTGTCTGTCTGCCCCTGCCTGGTGTTGTCCTCAACTGAATAAAGCTGAGCTTCAACCTTCAGTTCCAAATTACCATTTTTAAAAATGCAATTGGCTGTTCCGGCCTACTAAAGGTGTCTGTCTGCCCCTGCCTGGTGTTGTCCTCAACTGAACAAAGCTGAGCTTCCACATTCTGGCTTTCGCCCTATACTATCAGATATTAAACTGCATTTGGCCTACTAGTGTGGTTATGCCCTTGAAACAGTGTCTGCTGCTCTTGCGTTTGCTACTCCACTGAACAAAGCAATGCCGCCTGTTTAGTCCTGTTACCAATTTTGAACTGCATTTAGCCTACTTTATTCTTTGGCCCTATATCTGTTTCCTCCTCATCCTGCCCATTGCCCAGCCACTGCTAGATGAGTCTGCTGGTACATTGACCTAGACCACTACATTCCCCTTATACTCTACACAGCCAGAATCTGACCCTGCTGAAAGTAAGGTTCCCCTTCCCGCATGTTATACCACCTTACACAGGGACAGAGAGGAAGGTGCAGATGAAAGTGCAGGTTCCTTCATCAGGTGGGGGGGCATACTCGTTGGCGACGTCACTGGCACAGGGCCCCTCAGAGTACGCAAAAGTGTCACTGCTGGTGGGAGGCGCCCCCGCCATGCAAACACACATCGCTGTACTTTGAGGGGCCCTGTGCCAGTGCCAATGCGAACGAGTGGGCCCCCCCTGCTTGCTCAGGATCACAGCACTTGCAACGTTGAAATACTTACCTTTCCCTGCAACACCGCCGTGACGTAGTCCGCATTTCCTGGGCCCACGAAAAACTTGAGCCGGCCCTACTCCCCCCACAACTTTTGCCAAATGACCCCCAATTCCCTATGCCCAACTATTATTATAAAGTTAATTAAGATTGACAAGCTTCAGAAACAAGAATGGATGTTTTTGGCATTAAAATGGGCACTGTAGGTGTTTTCCTGGCCTCCACTCACTGCCGACTATGCTTCCCCATTGACTTGCATTGGGTTTCGTGTTTCGGTCGATCCCCGACTTTTAGCGATAATCGGCCGACTGCACTCGACTCGACTCTGGACAAAATCGGGTTTCACAAAACCCGACTCGATCTTAAAAAAATGAAAGTCGCTCAACTCTATGCCCCACAAATGCCCAATCACACCAGTATATCAGCGTGGACAATATTTGTGTAGTCCATATATTTTGACCAAAACATTTCCTGTAGGACCAGCACCTTTTGAAGGGTAAGTTCGGTAGCTCCAACCGACACAGACGGATGTCGCTAGAGGAGGTCAGGGTAGAGATGTAACGTTCACAGTTTTAGAAAATTTTTCAAGACAGATATGAGAAAACCCAAAATGGAAAGTTGTCAATCACTTTATACTTTTGTAGGATTAATAACAAAGGGATAGCACAATACAGACTTCACCTATAGCTTCGTCCCTGCATATTTACAGCTTTCATTAAGAGTTTTCCTTTAATTCCCTCATTCACAGCATGCTGAAATCCGAAATACAAGAACCACGTATTGATTGTTCACAGAAAGTGATGGAAAAGTCTATAGAACTGGAGCACTGCAAGAGGAAACTACTTCTGAACAGTGGAAATAACAAGTAAGTGCCACATTGATATAATAAACTATGCGTTGTAACTAAGTTAGTAATAAATGAATAAATTGAAAAAAGTCAACTGACAATTTAATGTTACTGTCCCTACATAATTGTCAGATACCTTGAAGGCTAGAGAGGTGTTAGACACTTAATATGGGAGCAGTATGACTAACATTGCAATTGGAAGACCAACGGGACACACAAGTACGTCCAATATCAGTAAGGAGTTAAAGATCTCTCAAAAAAAAATTGATGCCCTATTCATGAGATTGGTGATAAATGTATAGTTTTTGGCGGTTTGATGGCTGGAAGCCCAGTGATCTTGAGAACAATGAACCCGTATCCTCCGAGTGAATGATCTGCTACCGGAAAGTGTGTGTAGTATGACTGCATAACTAAGCTGAGAGTGTAGGGTGCTTGAGACACTGTTTCTATGGCTGTCTCTATGGACCTTTACTCAAGTGATATCGTTAGATAACTTGAACTTGACGGCAGGAGGCATGCATGAAGATTTCAGATTAAGATTTATTTTCCAGCTGAATTATTGTAGTTCTACCCACATGCAGTAGCTAAAATAGATTTTTCAGAACCTGAGCTGAAAACACACGGGCTTCTAAGATGGTTGACAGACAGTGAATGAAGAAGGGAGGGGTTACTGACATCAGAGAGAGGAAGGACAAACTTCTAAAGCGGGCAAACCTTATTGCAGAGCAACGAAACAGCACAATATAACAACACAATGATTTTGATTATCATTCCAAATCCAGATATTTATTTTGATTCACATTGATCATTTTTATGTTTTATTGTTCTCAACGGATTCCACTATGTAATGAATAAAGATGTGCAACTGGAATATTTCATTCAGTGATATCTAGGATGTGGTATTTTAGTGTTCCCATTATTTTGTGAGCAGTGTGTATATATGTGTGTATATAGATGTGTAACAAAAGAAAAAAGGAATGTAGTCAGCTTACCGGTCTTAGACGAAATCCCCAGACCTGCCAACGCCCAGCACGGTTCGGGGTGAGCGCCTACAGCAAATGAAGACAAAAAGAGAAATGATCCAGCTGGAGGTGGAGGCCGTTCAGACTTTGTGAGACTTTATTAGACAACTAATAATCATGATCATGAGTAAGACTTCATCGTTGAAACGCGTTGATCCTCCTCACTGGTGTGCCAGGTGTTTGCTATGTAAAGATTTTTCTGTTTGAAGAACTATTTATCGCTTTAGTTGTCTAATAAAGTCTCACGAAGTCTGAACTGCCTCCACCTCCAGCTGGATCATTTCTCTTTTTGTCTATATAGATGTGTGTGCCTTTAGCAACACACACTAGATGTCTCCACACCTCCAGCCACAGACACTAAGTGAGAAACTCGGCCTCCATTTTATCTGCCAAACTACACCCCTGGGGGTTGGGATATGTGAGCAGTCCTTCCCATCCATCTCTTATGACTGCTCGTAATACCTGGCCCTGGAATGGCCGGATACCTCTCTCAGCACTATAAGGGCTGGAGCATGCTTCCGAGCTCACATCACCACAGCTAATAGCCGCGATGACACATATCTCCCCTCAAGGACTTGTCCGGCGACAATCTTACAATATATATATTCACACACAACACATACAACAGACCCCAGTATACAGAGTGTGGTAGCCTAATTAGTTTATCTGAAAAGCATAATAATAAGGAAGATTTGGCAAATTACCTCCTTATATGCAGCAATAGGCGTAATGGAACAACAGGTGAAAAGTATGCACCATATAAGTAGCTGTCATCCGCTAATAGTTCCAGGAAGGTAATGTGTCACGGCCACAGTTACACTTATGTTTGTGATATAATTAAAGGGAACCTGTCATCAGTTTTGGCTGATATAAGATACGCCAGTCACCTTTCGGGGCTTAAATTCAGCATTCTATAATGCTGTATATAAGCCTCCAACCCGACCCGGAAAACTGAAAAATGAGTTTTATTATATTCACCTGCAGGGCGGTCCGGTCCGAGGTGTGTCGCTGGTCTTGGTCCAGCACCTCCCTTCTTCTTATGATCGTCGCCTTCCTGCTTGCTTCTTGTGGATGATGCGACCCTGCATCATCCACACAGGCTCCCCGGCATCCCACTCCTGTGCAGGCGTACTTATCTGCCCTGTTGAAGGCAGAGCAAAGTGCTGCATTGCACAGGTTCTGGGCCCTTTGACCTTTTCTGTCACCTGCGCACTGCAGTACTTTGTTCTGCCTTTAACAGGACAGATAAGTACGCCTGCACAGGAACGCGATGCCGGGAGCCTGTGTGGATGATGCAGGGATGCGTCATCCATGAGAAGCAAGCAGGAGGGCAGCATCACAAGAAGATGGGAGGCACCTGACCAAGACCAGCGACACCCATCAGACCGAAACGCCCCCAGGTGAGTATAATAAAACTTATTTTTCAGTTTTCCAGGTCGGGTTGGGGGCTTATATACAGCATTATAGAATGCTGTATATAAACCCTGAAAAGTGATGGCCGTATCTTATATCGGCCAAAACTGATGATAGGTTCACTTTAAGTATTAAAGCTGAGGTTTCCAACTTGCACTAGTCGTCTATTTACAGACTTATTAAAGTGTGTATATAGTGCAGGTAAGCCCGCATCCTAGATAGATAAGAAAAAACCTTTTGGTATGCAGCTACTAATACAAACAGGGCGAGTCACATGTTACCTCGTCACGAAACTGACTATTTAAAAAAAAAATGGAACTCTCTCACCCAAAGCTTGATAGAAGTCCTGACTGATAAATATCACCAAAATGTAAAGCCCATCAGGATGTAGAGGCAGTTATATATCTCAGTTATCCGTCCATTTTTAAGGGCAATAGGGGGATATTAGTAGGACAAAAGACGACCTGCTGACGCATTTCTTCAGGCTCAGGGATTCATCAGAGGATCCAGTAGTCTGGTTGGGGGTCCGTACTCTCACCTCCTGCTACAGACCTCCCAACCAGACTTCTGGATCCCATGATAAATCCCTGAGCGGGAAGAAACGCGTCGGGAGGTGATATTTTTTCCTACTAATATCCCCCTAATTTCCCTTAAAAATGGACAGGTAACTGAGTCATATAACTGCCTTTACGTCCTGATGAGCTTTACATAGGGGTTTCTATCAAACTTTTGTGAGAGAGTTCCAATTTTTTTTTAAATGGTCAGTTTCGTGACAAGGTAACATGTGACTTGCCCTGTTTGTATTAGTAGCTGCATACCACAACATTTTTTCTTAGTATCTTGTCTGCGGCTTTAACTGCACTATATATACACACTTTAATGAGTCTGTGAATAGACGACTAATGCAAGCTGGAAGCCTCAGCTACAAGTGCATCTCACAAAACTAGAATATCATCAAAAAGTTAATTTATTTCAGTTCTTCAATACAAAAAAGTGAATTTCATATGTTATATAGAGTCATTGCAAACAGAGTGATCTATTTCAAATGTTTATTTCTGAAAATGTTGATGATTATGGCTTACAGCCAATTAAAACCCCAAACTCATTAGCTCAGTAAATTAGAATACTTTATAACACCAGCTTGAAAAATTATTTTAAAATCCGTAATGTTGGCCTACTGAAATGTATGTTCAGCAAATGCACTCAATACTTGGTCGGGGCTCCATTTGCATCAATTACTGCATCAATGCGGCGTGGCATGGAGGCGATCAGCCTGTGGCACTGCTGAGGTGTTATGGAAGCCCAGGTTGCTTTGATAGCAGCCTTCAGCTCGTCTGCATTGTTGGGTCTGGTGTCTCTCATCTTCCTCTTGACAATACCCCATAGGTTCTTTATGGGGTCAAGGTCAGATGAGTTTGCTGGTTAGTCAAGCATAGTGATACTGTTGTTTTTACACCAGGTATTGGTACTTTTGGCAGTGTGGACAGGTGCCAAGTCCTGCTGGAGAATGAAATTTCCATCTCCAAAAAGCTTGTCGGCAGAGGGAAGCAAGAAGTGCTCTAAAATTTCCTGGTAGATGGCTGCGCTGACTTTGGTCTTGATAAAACACAGTGGACCTACACCAGCAGATTACATGGCTCCCCAAACCATCACTGATTGTGGAAACTTCACACTAGACCTCCAGCAGCTTGCATTGTCTGTCCCTCCACTCTTCCTCCAGACTCTGGGACCTTGATTTCCAAGATCAAATATTAATATGACTGTGCCTGGGTAGAATTTCCCAGTAGAATCCTCATAACTAAGGCTTGTGAGAAATGGCAAAATTGTTGAATATTACCCAACCAAAATTCTTGAAACTTCATAAATGAAATAAAAGAATATAAATATTTTTTTCAAAATTTTTCAGATTTTTTTTGGGCAGCAGAATTGGCATTTTAGCAGGGAAATCTTTTGTACAGTGGATGGTTGCCAACTACATGTATGACCAGGTGACCACTATGTGCTTCCTGCAATTTTTCGTGTGCAAGGCCCCTGGGCTGTGCAGGTCAGAAAGGTAAAAACTGTTAAACTGTTTTAAAGGGGATCGGTGTAATAAGAGAAAAATATCAGTTTTCTAATTGTTGAATCTTTTTGCACAGTGTACTGTTACCAACTAGTGATGAGTGAGTATACTCGTTGCTCAGGTTTCCTGAGCACGCTTGGGTGATCTCCAAGTATTTGTTAGTGTTCGGAGATTTAGTTTTTGTCACCTCAGCTGGTTGATTTACACTTGCTAGACAGGCTGAACACGTGGGAATTCCCTAGTAACCAGGCAACCACCACATGTACTCAGACTGGCTAGTAGGTGTAAATCACTAACGAATAGTGTTGAGCATTCCGATGCTGCAAGTATCGGGTATCGGCCGATACTTGCTGTATCGGAATTCCGATACCGGGATTCCGATACTCTTGTGGTATCGGGTATCGGGTATCGGAACAACATTAATGTTAAAATGTGTAAAATAGAGAATTAAAATAAAAAATATCGCTATACTCACCTGTCCGACGCAGCCGGGACCTCAGCGCAGGAACCGGCAGCGTTGTTTGTTTAAAATTCCCGCTTTTACATGGTTACGCGAAGTCCCGGCTTGTGATTGGTCAGGGCGGCCATGTTGCCGGGCCGCGGACCAATCACAGCAAGCCGTGACGAAAATACGTCACGGCTTGCTGTGATTGGTCCGCGTCCCGGCAACATGGCCGCCATTAACCAATCACAAGCCGTGACGTCACGGGAGGCTGGAAACGCGCTCATTTTAAAAAGGGCGCGTGTCCAGCCTCCCGTGACGTCACGGCTTGTGATTGGTTGCGTCGCGGTCAACCAATCACAAGCCGGGAGGCTGGACACGCGCCCATTTCAAAATGAGCGCGTCCAGCCTCCCGGCTTGTGATTGGTTGATCGCGGCGCAACCAATCACAAGCCGTGACGTCACGGGAGGCTGGACACGCGCCCATTTCAAAATGAGCGCGTCCAGCCTCCCGGCTTGTGATTGGTTGATCGCGGCGCAACCAATCACAAGCCGTGATGTCACGGGAGGCTGGACACGCGCCCATTTTAAAATGAGCGCGTGTCCAGCCTCCCGTGACGTCCCGGCTTGTGATTGGTCAGGGCGGCCATATTGCCGGGACGCGGACCAATCACAGCAAGCCGTGACGTAATTTCGTCACGGCTTGCTGTGATTGGTCCGCGTCCCGGCAACATGGCCGACCTGACCAATCACAAGCCGGGAATTCACGTAACCAAGTAATAGCGCGATTTTTAAACAAACAACGCTGCCGGTTCCCTCGCTGAAGTCCCGGCTGCGTCGGACAGGTGAGTATAGCGATATTTTTTATTTTAATTCTTTCTTTTACACATTTATATGGTTCCCAGGGCCTGAAGGAGAGTTTCCTCTCCTTCAGACCCTGGGAACCATCAGGGATACCGTCCGATACATGAGTCCCATTGACTTGTATTGGTATCGGGTATCGGTATCGGATTGGATTCCGATACTGTGACGGTATCGGCCGATACTTTCCGATACCGATACTTTCAAGTATCGGACGGTATCGCTCAACACTACTAACGAACACTAACAAATACTCGGAGATCACACAAGCGTGCTCGGGAAAACCCGAGCAACGAGTACACTCGCCCATCACTATTACCAACCTCATGCATGGCCAGGTGACCCCTATTTGCTCCCTGCAGGGATAACAGTTCCTCGAGTGTTCGGACACTGCCCAGGACATGTCAAAATGGGAAAAATTATAGCACTGGATTGTTTAAAATATTAAAAACTAAATTATTTGAATTGCATAAGTGCAATTTTCTTCCACAAAATTAACAATTTTACACATATGCAAGGCAGCAGCTCCAATTTCAACGTACGACATGGTGGACCAGTTGGTTTATCTGCCAATGCAAAAACTGATGGACATCAGCAAACAAAGATGCAATACCAGAATAGCCAGGTTCAGTGCTACCTAGACACTTTTCAAGCAGATATGACGTGCCCCTATCTTATTGATTTCTCTGTCATCAGATGGTACCAGTGGCAAGAACTAGCCTAGTTTACTATGGGCGTTCAGCCCCAGTGTAATATCAGAGAGGATGTTCTTCATGGCTGACTGATCTTTACAGAAGCTCCACCATGGCAGACCCATGAGTTTCCCTTGAAACTAAGCCCTTAAAATACCCCTATAAAAGATTCACAGCTGCATGTAAGGGATTAACAGCAGCGATCGGAGATCAACCAGCAATTAATGGAGAAGATGTAGGCTCAGCTCCTAAGCCCTCATCATACATGGTGAACAGACTTTGGAAATACCAGTACATCCAATGTTGGTAAAGAGTTATGTAATTAAAAACATTAATGACCTATCAATGAGATCGGTGATAAATGTATAGTTGGTGGGGATTCAACAGGTGTGAGCCACTATCACAATAACAATACAACCATTCAAATACAAAGAAAATTAAATGTCTCAACACTATCGGTAATCATGGCTGGAGATCTGAATGCTATGTATTCCACATGATATGGAATGCCAGTAAATAAAGGTGGTGTCCTGCTTTTAGGTTCCTTGAATGGGGAAACAAAAAAATATAAATGTCCACAAAAAAGAGAAGGTGGCACTCACCACGTTAAAACACTTTTTATTCAGGTCCTTTTAAAACACACAGGCAGGAAGTAAGGGGGAGAGAACGGGTGCGGCTGGCCAGACGATTTGTGTATAGAGACCCGTGGAAGCATCTGACCAGCCGCACCCTCTATCTCCCTCTCCCTTTCTGCCTGCAGGTTTGAAAAGGACCTGAGTAAAAAGGGTTTTTACATGGTGAGTGCCACCTTCTCTTTTTCTTTAACAATACCATGTCTTACAAGTGAATGAGGCTGACAATTTCGACAGATTGGGCATTGTGAGTTCAATCTGAATGCTGAGCTCTGCATAACCCCGCCCACACTACTGATTGGTAGCTTTCTGTGTACACTGTTCATAGACAGGAAGCTGGCAATCAGTGGTGGAGGCGGGGTTATAAAGAGCTCACGAATATTGAGGACTACCTAGCAGCAGGTTTACTAGTCCTCTAGTGATAATCTCCTGCTGACAAAACAGTGATTTTAATAAAACTACACAAAGCATCCCAGTAATTGACACATTGCTGGAATCTGGGTCTTATGTTGCACTCAGATTAGGTGGCAAAAATCTGGTGACAGATTCCCTTTAACTTTTTGTTGACCCCTATGATGGATACCCCCTATTCCAAAAGCTTTCCCTATTCCAAATGCTTTCCATGCAGTCCTGTCATCCAGGCTGGGACTGCTTCATGGCAGCTATTGCATCCATCACTGCAATTCATTGTTGGGTGTTCTGTGCTATTGTAGATTGTTTATTCTTTAGTGGTTTTGTTACCTGTACCTTGGAAGCTATGGCTTTCCAACACATTTGAGCTTTTTGTTCAATTCTTCTCACAGGGAACAAAATGACCAACAGTCTGGAAATGAGAATCGTAAACCTGCATACAGGTAAATGGCAAAAGCTGCAGTTATTACCAGAATTTTGATTGGTGCCACACTGGTCATTGGTTGTGTCAGGTTTTGCAGCTCAACCGCGGTACCTGAATGCTCCCATGACAATATATTATAATGTAACTATGTAAAGGCAAGATTATCCAACACACCGACCATTTCAATTTTGAATCTTCATTTTTTTATCTATTCTAATAAAAACACCAGTAAAACTCCTACATGGCATTTTCAACATATTCCGTTCTTACTTCAGTAAAGGAGCACTCCTACCATCAAAGTTTTTATCCTCTTAGTATATTGTAATAATCATCATAATACATTGCATTGTGTACTTACAATTGCTCATTTTGGTTTTCTACCTAGCTAATTCTTCTGTTTTCCATTAAGTCTATGATATCACTTGATTGAAAACTGGCTAGCTGAATCCTTCCAATATCTAGGTAGAAACAGGAGGTCAATTTTTCCTGTATGAGTCATTAGTCACTGCAAAAGTCTTTGGCAGGAGGAGAATGGAGCAGCTGGGTCAGGAGTTGAAGAGGGGAATGATTAATACAGGTACAAGATTCTTCCTGCTTCTACACAGAGCAGAGAAAAGAGAAGAACTAGCTGGGTAGAAAGGCAAAAGGAGCAATTGTAAGTATACAATGCTATATATATATATATATATATATATATATACAGTTAGGTCCATATATATTTGGACAGAGACAACATTTTTCGAATTTTGGTTATAGACATTACCACAATGAATTTTAAACATAACAATTCAGATGCAGTTGAAGTTCAGACTTTCAGCTTTCATTTGAGGGTATCCACATTAAAATTGGATGAAGGGTTTAGGAGTTTCAGCTCCTTAACATGTGCCACCCTGTTTTTAAAGGGACCAAAAGTAATTGGACAATTGACTCCAAGGCTATTTCATGGACAGGTGTGGGCAATCCCTTTGCTATGTCATTCTCAATTAAGCAGATAAAAGGCCTGGAGTTGATTTGAGGTGTGGTGCTTGCATTTGGAAGGTTTTGCTGTGAAGTAAACATGTGGTCAAAGGAGCTCTCCATGCAGGTGAAACAAGCCATCCTTAAGCTGTGAAAACAGGAAAAAACCCATCCGAGAAATTGCTACAATATTAGGAGTGGCAAAATCTACAATTTGGTCCATCGTGAGAAAGAAAGAAAGCACTGGTGAACTCATCAATGCAAAAAAATCTGGGCGCCCATTGAAGACAACAGTGGTGGATGATCGCAGAATAATCTCCATGGTGAAGAGAAACCCCTTCACAACAGCCAACCAAGTGACCAACACTCTCCAGGAGGTAGGCGTATCAATATCCAAATCTACCATAAAGAGAAGACTGCATGAAAGTAAATATAGAGGGTTCACTGCACGGTGCAAGCCACTCATAAGCATCAAGAATATAAAGGCTAGACTGGACTTTGCAAAAAACATCTAAAAAAGCCAGCACAGTTCTGGAAGAACATTCTTTGGACAGATGAAACCAAGATCAACCTCTACCAGAATGATGGAAAGAGAAAAGTATGGGGAAGATGTGGTACAGCTCATGATCCAAAGCATACCACATCATCTGTAAAACACGGCGGAGGCAGTGTGATGGCTTGGGCATGCATGGCTGCCAGTGGCACTGGGTCACTAGTGTTTATTGATGATGTGACACAGGACAGAAGCAGCCAAATGAATTCTGAGGTATTCAGAGACATACTGTGTGCTCAGATCCAGCCAAATGCAGCCAAACTGATTGGTCGTCATTTCATACTACAGAAGGACAATGACCCAAAACATAAAGACAAAGCAACCCAGGAGTTTATTAAAGCAAAGAAGTGGAATATTCTTGAATGGCAAAGTCAGTCACCTGATCTCAACCCAATTGAGCATGCATTTCACTTGTTAAAGACTAAACTTCAGACAGAAAGGCCCACAAACAAACAGCAACTGAAAACCACCGCAGTGAAGGCCTGGCAGAGCATCAAAAAGGAGGAAACACAGCGTCTGGTGATGTCCATGAGTTCAAGACTTCAGGCAGTCATTGCCAACAAAGGGTTTTCAACCAAGTACTAGAAATGAACATTTTATTTAAAATTATTGAATCTGTCCAATTACTTTTGGTCCCTTTAAAAACAGGGTGGCACATTTTAAGGAGCTGAAACTCCTAAACCCTTCATCCAATTTTAAGGTGGATACCCTCAAATGAAAGCTGAAAGTCTGAACTTCAACTGCATCTGAATTGTTTTGTTTAAAATTCATTGTGGTAATGTCTATAACCAAAATTTGAAAAATGTTGTCTCTGTCCAAATATATATGGACCTAACTGTATATATATATATATATATATACATATATATATATATATATATATATATATATATATATATATATGATTGCAATATATTAAGAGGATAAAAACTTTGATGGGAGGAAGTGAGCTTCTTTAAAAATTCCTGTACACGTCACTTCCTATATATGTCTAGCAGCATGTGCTCGACTATTCATGTGGAATAAATATATTAACCATATATCGTCCAACAAAAACATAAAACAAGACTTAAAAACCTTTAGATGCACATAAACCTCTTACCCTTAACAAGAACATATACAATTCTCAGAATAAATTTGTATACCCTCTTTGAAAAACAATTTTTTAATTAATACCTCACTGAACACAAGAACAATTTCCAAAATGTTAACAATACTGAGTTTCATAAAACATTGTTTAACCCAAAACATGAAAGCAAAGTTAATAATATTTCTCTAACTCCTTTCCGACATAGGATGTAATAGTATGCCGATGTCGGACTCCCTCCCTTTGATGTGGGCTCCGACGCTGAGTCCACATCTTTTCCGGCACATGTCAGCTGTTTTGAACAGCGATCAATCCGTGACTGTTAACTAGTTAATTGCTGCTGTCAATCTCTGACAGCAGCATTTAACACATGCTTCCACCAAGCGCACTAGAAGTCCTGCTCATCTGTGACCTGTCACGTGATCATGGGTCACCGATGGGTTGGCATGACAACCAGAGGTCTCCAGCAGACCTCTATGGTTGTCAATGCCGGAATGCTATGAGCGCCGTCCGGTGGTCGGAGCTCATAACAAGTGAGCATTTCTGCAACATATAAGCGATCTGATCATCGCCTGTATGTGTGATGCTCCAGGATCCTGGTCATCACAGTGGTATTGCTTTCCCCATGGCGATAGTGGTGTCACACTTGGAAGCGATGAAGGATATCTTTCACCAGGTAAACACTACATACAACACGTTCACACTCCAGACCAGAAGGGGGAGCTCTGAACTCAGATTCAGGGTGAACTCCCCTTGATATATTCTGGTTTTGGAGGGAAAGCAGACAGTTCGTCCCAGACAGCAGACAGTGCAGACTGTCAGGGGACCTGAAGAGAGCAGATGGCAGTGAGTGCCAGAAAGTCTGAAGGGGCCGTGTAGTCCAAGGTACTACAGCTCCTGGAGGAAGAAGGAAACAGAAAGGAAGAACAGCTTGTAGAAAGAGTGCAGGAGGGAGAAAGCGCAGGAGAACAACACCAGTGGAGCAGAGCTGAGAAGTGGCTACCTCCCTGGTTAGTGCAGATTCCGGTAGCCCGAAGACCGTGGCCATGATGAACTCTATAGTGGCATATCTGAAACCGGCAGGTCAGCTGGATTGTACATCACCTGTCTGCATTGATACCCAGGAGACACAGTGATATCTATAGGGCCTGGGTCATGATAGAGACCCTGTAAAAAGGCCTAGTTCACCTTTCACATGGGTTGTGTCCTGACCTTTATGGGTGACAGAGAGGAACTGTGAGGACCTTATTGAAAGCCTTAGGCAGTAAGGGACTACAACACCACCGCACTTGGAGGAAGGCTTTGATCTCCACCTGGTAAGGGAGACTCTGGATTCGCTTCCAAGCCGGCCGGACCCTGCCTGTACCTGTTGTCTGGTGCCCTGCACGGCGGTTGCCTGGAGCTACAGTAAACCAGGTAAAGACATTGCAAACCTGTGTCCTCGTTCTTCATCGCACCACCCACCATCTTCACCATACAATGGGAGCCCTGGGGACTTACTTCACCAGTGGGAAGTAATACCATCTAGCTGCCATACCATCACCCCAGAGGACCCCTTTAAGCAGCGTCGGTCCCTACTGATCGAATACCACAGGTGGCCTCACAAAATGTATTCATAAGACCCCTAAAAGACCGTTTCCTTTAATTGGGTGCCCAGGGCCATCCCCTTTAAGTACCGGACCTGGTACCGAGTACCCCACGGCCCAGGCGGGCGACTCATATATAACAGAGCCAATCATATTATGGCAGCTTCTAGTCTCCTGTCACGATATGGTATGAAATATCATAAGTTAGTTTTCTTGCTAGCATGCGGGGGCTAAAACCCCCTCTCTCTCTGGTTCTCTTTCCTTCCCTGTGTTTCTATCTGTCTGTGTAGAAGAGCTTGCCATGTGGGGGAGTTTTATTGACGAAAGGTATTTACGACTAGCATAGCTGCAAGAGAAATTTGTGTTAGCAGGAACTGTTAGAGAAACTTCTAGAACGCATGGAAGGTCTTTGTTCTGTTTTTGGAAGATATTATGCAAACCGTTTAAGTTACGAACACCAAAATATATCGTCATAATCACACTCGGAGGATCTACGCATCACTCTAATCACAGGCTTGTAGCTCCATCTGGTACAGAGGTAGGGATTTCTCTGTCAGTGTGCGTGACAAATAGGACATATTTGATCTCATCGGAATGCCCACGATACTATGAGATGAACGATGGGTATGGTGCGATTATTTTATGTTCTGTAGCGAAGTTACGGGCATCAGATATATTTAATGCCCAGTTAGTGAAACCGAAGAGGTAGGAGGAGTTGGAAAACCAGGCCCTTTCTGTGAGGTCACAGACTGTAGGTTTTAAGTGCTGGCAGGCATCCAAGAGAGGAGAGTTGTGAGTTTTTACCTGAAGCGACCAGACTGCGAGTGCCAATGCACTGGGATAGATGGAAAGCTCTCCTAGCCTAGCCTGCAATGCAATGATCTGAGAATATGTGAGTGTTACCTTTTCTTCATTTAATCCTTTTATTTTCATAATTACCTTGTACATATTTGCAATTGTCTCATTTGTAACATCTTTGTAAAATATTTTATAAACACTGCCTAAAAATCTTTTATGGGGTATATTATTCAATACTAGTTCGTTCTTCCTGCCCTAAACCGTACCCTGTCTCTGAAGGGAATTACGCTACTGTTTTTTTGGGGTTTGCTCCAGACCCGTTCAATTGGAGCTGGTGGCAGCGACCGTGTGCCAGCTTTTGGGGGTCCCTGTAGCGACTGCGGCTTGATAATTATTGTTCCTGCCTGAGTGGGAGTAGTTATCGCGTCGCTGCAGTGCACCCAATAGCCAGTACATAGCAGGCAGCGTTTCTGGCGACTAATCACCCTAGGTGCAGTACCTAATCTGACCTGAGAGAAAGGGGGGCGCCAGAGAGCTGCAAGGTTTAAGTGGAACTGCAAGCGGGATATACACAAATCCCTGCAGTTCATGGTATACTGAAGAGCAGTGGGATACCTAAAATAAGCCCCTGCTGTAAACAAGAGGTCAATAGCCTCGTGTGTGTTTTTTCATCACATTGTGGCAGTGGAGGGATAACTAGGATAAGCCCCCTGCACATGTGACAGCCGGCTGCTGGTCTAAAGTCACCCCGATCCGTGACATATTGTGGGCAGCGGCTAAGGGATCTTGACAGTCACGGTGTGAATCGTGACATATTGGTGGCAAGGCGGTGGGATATTAGAGCATTAGTGATTTGGTTTGAGCAATCATTCCTTTCACTAAAAACTTGCAGAAAGTTCTTGCGAGAACTCTGCGCAAATAAGTTTGGAGAACGAACTCAGTGTTTATTAGTTGTGAGACAATTGTGTACTGGTAATTATCCCCTCCCTTTTTCTTCGTTTTTCTATCCTATCTTTTATTTGGCAACCATGGTTGGGCTGGGAGAAGCCTTTTATGAACAGCAGACCAGAGACACCCTTGTTGCCTTATGCAAGTCACAGCACATTGACTATGCAAGCAAAAACAAAAGCGAACTGGTCGCAGCCCTGATGCAATGGGAAGCCGCTCTAGACCACTCACAGGGCCCAGAAGCCGCAGATGCCAGCACCCGCGAACATGGTGCTGCAGCAGAGGTCCAACCACTGAATGCTGGCCCTGTTAGCAATCCGGGCGAATTGGACCCCCACCTGCAGGCGGCCTTGAAAGAATTCCCCACTGACGACCATGAGGGACGTCGGCAGCTGATTCAGCAATACCGGCAGGAGGCTGAGGCCCGAGCTGAGCGAGAGGCCCAGCGAGAGGCCCAGCGAGCCGAGCGAGAGGCCCAAGCGCAGCGGGAGTACCAGCTGCAGATGGCCCGACTGCAAATGCAGGGGTCGTCCCAGTCCAGTCGTGAGCCCAGCAGCGCTCAGACACCAAAGCCCCGGCCCGACCACTTTCCTGTTATGGAAAAGGATGGGGACTTGGACACGTTTCTGCGGGCCTTTGAGAAAGCCTGCAGACAGTACCAGCTGCCTACACAAGAATGGGCACGGTACCTGACACCAGGGCTGAGAGGAAAAGCTCTGGAGGCGTTTGCTGCACTCCCTCAAGAACAAGATGGTGACTATGAGGCCATCAAGCAGGCTCTCATAGCTAAGTACCAGCTTACACCCGAGGTGTACCGTAAAAAGTTTCGGACCCTCCTACGTGGCCCACACGACAGTTACAGTGATGTGGTGCATAGACTGGGGACCCACTTTGACCAGTGGACCCAAGGACTGTCAGTGACCACCTTTACACAGCTGCGAGACCTGATGATCAAAGACCAGTTCTTCCGTCTTTGCCCAACTGAAGTGCGACAGTTCGTGATGGACAGAGAACCCAACGATGTGACGAAAGCAGCACAGATTGCCGATGCCTATGAGGCCAACCGTAGATCGGAAGTGCGGAAGCCAGTCACCACCAGCTGGAGAGGGGGTAAGCCTGCAGCCAACGCCAGTACCCCTGCCAGCCAACACACCAGAGGTCCTGTCCCCGTGGCCAACAGCACCAGACCTACCACCGAACTTCGCCAGTGTTACCACTGCAGGCAGACTGGACACCTCAGTCACCAATGTCCAGCCAGGCAGAAGAACCCCTCATCCCAGGCCCCAGGGCCTAATGCAGCCGTTCTTTTGGTGGGTGGTGTGGTTGGGAGGGTGTGTGACAACGTACAGCCCGTCACTGTGGGAAGTCGTGTTGCTACAGGCCTCAAGGACACCGGGGCTGAACGAACCCTCATCCGACCCGAACTGGCGGCCCCTGAAGAAATCATTCCGGGGAAAACCCTAACTGTCACTGGGATTGGGGGCATCAGCTGTCCCTTGCCAATGGCCCGGGTTTTTATTGATTGGGGTGCTGGGAGCGGGGTGAAGGAAGTGGGGCTGTCTGATAATTTGCCCACTGATGTTTTGTTGGGGACTGATTTGGGGAGGTTGGTTGCATACTTCGTGGATGACCCTCCTCCCCAATCTACTAATGAGGGTAAAGTTAACCCTGATGATGATGATGATGATGGGAAATCGCATGTGTTACCTGACCATGCTTTATCTTGTAGTGATGCATCTGCTAACCATTTTTTCCCTAGGATTGATGGTGAAAATGCTGTACCTGGGCCAACTGTATCTGATAATGATGTTTCTGTGAAAGTTGATGTGTCCATAGGTACAGGAGTGCTCAGCCACGTCGCTCTGCGGAGTGAGACGGCTGAGGAACCCCTAGCAGGGGCAAGTGTCGGTGCTACAAGAAATGGGGAGATACATGGGAACCGTGAGACAGGTGATGCCATGAAATTGACCAGTGCCACCGAGGAAGGTAACTGGCCCCTAAGTAGCAATGCTCCTGAGGTAATGGGGGAGGATGGGGAGGTAGAGCCCATAGCAGCGTCAGCTGATGGGTCTGTAGAAACCCCCGGGGAGACAGCCTACGTAGCTGCTGTCACCCGCAGTCAGAGTGCCCGGAACGCAGATACCTGTCTGCCTTCCGGACCCTCCTCAGTCATCAGTGTGACTGAACCAGAGGTGGACCCAGTGCAGGTCCCAGAGGGCTCCCGTGGGCAAGGGACCCTGACGTCACTTCTGGCTTCCCCTAGCCAGGAGTTTCAGGCCGCTCTGCACACAGATGCGAGCCTAGAGAGTTTGAGACAACTCGCCGGGACGTCATTCTCCGAGACTGATAAGGGGAAGGTGTTCTGGGAAGGAGGAAGGTTGTACCGGGAGACAGTACCCGGAGAATCACAAAAGGAGTGGTTGAGGGAAAGACAGCTGGTCGTCCCGCAGCAATTCCGGGGTGAGTTGTTGCGGATTGCCCATGAGATCCCACTAGCTGGACACTTGGGGATCAGCAAAACTAAGGCCCGGCTGTCTCAACACTTCTATTGGCCTAAGATGGGGACAGATGTGTCAAACTACTGCCGCTCCTGTGTCACCTGTCAAAGAGTGGGGAAGGCGGGGCCTGCTCTTAAGGCTCCCCTGATCCCTTTGCCAGTGATAGAGGAGCCTTTCCAGAGGATTGCGGTGGACATTGTGGGCCCGCTGGCCGTCACCAGCAGCTCTGGAAAGCAATATATTCTTACTGTGGTAGACTACGCTACCCGGTACCCAGAGGCAGTAGCTCTGTCGTCAATTAGGGCAGATAAGGTGGCGGATGCCCTGTTGGCCATCTTTTCACGTGTAGGATTTCCCAGGGAAATGCTTACTGATCGAGGGACCCAATTTATGTCTCACCTAATGGAGGCTCTCTGTAAGAAAATGCAGGTGAAGGACCTGGTATCGAGTGCATATCACCCACAGACCAATGGCTTGTGTGAACGCTTCAATGGTACCCTCAAACAGATGCTACGCATGCTGGTTGAGACACAAGGGCGCGACTGGGAGCGGTACCTCCCACACCTGCTATTCGCTTACCGAGAGGTTCCGCAGGCCTCGACGGGGTTCTCCCCCTTCGAGCTCCTGTACGGCAGGCGAGTCCGGGGACCCCTTGGGTTGATAAGAGAATCCTGGGAAGAGGAGCCGAACCCTTCTGAAGTGTCCATAGTGGAGTATGTCATGCGCTTCCGTGACAAGATGCAGACCTTGACGCAGTTGGTGCATGACAACATGACGCAGGCTCAGGCTGAACAGAAGCACTGGTACGACCAGAACGCCTGGGAGCGGACCTACCACGTGGGTCAAAAGGTGTGGGTGCTGGTTCCTGTACCAACGGATAAGCTTCAGGCAGCCTGGGAGGGCCCGTACGTCGTCCACCAACAGCTCAACCCGGTCACCTATGTGGTCACGCTTGACCACACTCGGGGTAGGCGAAAGGCCTTTCACGTCAACATGATGAAGGCTCATCACGAACGTGAACCTTTCGTCCTACCGGTCTGCAGCTTACCCGAAGACGGGGAGGAAGACACCCTCCTGGACATGCTGGCCCAAGCCAAGGCCCGTGGGTCCATTGAGGACGTGGAGGTAAGCGCCTCGCTAGATGAACCACAGCGGTTGCAGTTGCAAACCATGCTGGAACCCTTCCGGGTCGTGTTCTCCAACCGGCCTGGAAGGACTGAGTTAGCCGTCCATGAGGTGGACACCGGGAAACACGCCCCACTACGGCGAACACCCTATCGAATCTCTGACCAGGTGCAGCAGATTATGCGCCAGGAGATCGATGAGATGTTACAGCTGGGGGTGATTCGACGGTCAAAGAGCGCGTGGGCCTCACCTGTAGTTCTCGTGCCAAAGAAGGACCGGACCACCCGGTTCTGCGTGGACTACAGGGGGCTCAACGCCATTACAGCCTCTGACGCGCACCCAATGCCGCGCATCGAGGAGCTGCTTGAGAAGTTAGCTGGCGCAGAATACCTGACAATAATGGATCTGAGTCGCGGATACTGGCACATTCCCCTGAGCCCCGAGGCGCAGGAGAAGTCCGCCTTTATCACACCCTTTGGACTGTACGAGTCCACGGTCATGCCCTTCGGCATGAAGAATGCCCCTGCCACTTTCCAGCGGATGGTCAATCTCCTGCTTCAGGGACTGGAGAAGTACGCTGTGGCGTACTTAGATGACATTGCCATCTTCAGTCCCTCCTGGGATGAACACCTGCAGCATCTCGAGGAGGTGCTCGGGCGAATTCACCGAGCAGGACTGACCATCAAGCCGGGAAAGTGCCAGATGGGCATGAGGGAGGTTCACTACCTGGGGCACCGGGTAGGCGGAGGCACCCTGAAACCGGAGCCTGACAAAGTGGGCGTGATCGTGAACTGGCCCACTCCCAGGAACAAGAAACAGGTGATGTCCTTCCTGGGCACTGCAGGGTACTATAGGCGCTTCGTGCAGCACTATAGTAGCCTGGCAAAACCTTTGACGGACCTCACCAGGAAGAAGCTACCCCACATCGTCAACTGGACAGATGGCGGTGAGGGGGCCTTCCAGGCGTTGAAAACAGCACTGTGCAACGCCCCTGTGTTGAAAGCCGTCGACAGCAGTCGACCGTTCTTGGTACAGACTGACGCCAGTGAGTTTGGCCTTGGTGCTGTGCTCAGCCAGGTTGACCCGTGTTGTACCTGAGCCGGAAACTTTTGCCGAGGGAAGTGGCCTACTCCACCATTGAGAAGGAGTGCCTGGCCATAGTCTGGGCCCTGCAGCGCTTGCAGCCCTACTTGTACGGTCGCACCTTCACGGTGGTGAACGACCACAACCCTCTGCGCTGGCTAAGCACCATGTGTGGAACCAATGGCAGGTTGCTACGCTGGAGCCTTGCCCTTCAGCAATTTGACTTCACCGTTAAACACAAAGCGGGCAAAGAGCATGGTAATGCAGATGGACTCTCCCGCCAGGGTGAACCCACGGAGGTGCGCATGGAGGCATACCGAGAGGTCCTGCCGCCGTAGCGCACGCCAAAAGGGGGAGGTGTCACGATATGGTATGAAATATCATAAGTTAGTTTTCTTGCTAGCATGCGGGGGCTAAAACCCCCTCTCTCTCTGGTTCTCTTTCCTTCCCTGTGTTTCTATCTGTCTGTGTAGAAGAGCTTGCCTTGTGGGGGAGTTTTATTGACGAAAGGTATTTACGACTAGCATAGCTGCAAGAGAAATTTGTGTTAGCAGGAACTGTTAGAGAAACTTCTAGAACGCATGGAAGGTCTTTGTTCTGTTTTTGGAAGATATTATGCAAACCGTTTAAGTTACGAACACCAAAATATATCGTCATAATCACACTCGGAGGATCTACGCATCACTCTAATCACAGGCTTGTAGCTCCATCTGGTACAGAGGTAGGGATTTCTCTGTCAGTGTGCGTGACAAATAGGACATATTTGATCTCATCGGAATGCCCACGATACTATGAGATGAACGATGGGTATGGTGCGATTATTTTATGTTCTGTAGCGAAGTTACGGGCATCAGATATATTTAATGCCCAGTTAGTGAAACCGAAGAGGTAGGAGGAGTTGGAAAACCAGGCCCTTTCTGTGAGGTCACAGACTGTAGGTTTTAAGTGCTGGCAGGCATCCAAGAGAGGAGAGTTGTGAGTTTTTACCTGAAGCGACCAGACTGCGAGTGCCAATGCACTGGGATAGATGGAAAGCTCTCCTAGCCTAGCCTGCAATGCAATGATCTGAGAATATGTGAGTGTTACCTTTTCTTCATTTAATCCTTTTATTTTCATAATTACCTTGTACATATTTGCAATTGTCTCATTTGTAACATCTTTGTAAAATATTTTATAAACACTGCCTAAAAATCTTTTATGGGGTATATTATTCAATACTAGTTCGTTCTTCCTGCCCTAAACCGTACCCTGTCTCTGAAGGGAATTACGCTACTGTTTTTTTGGGGTTTGCTCCAGACCCGTTCAATTGGAGCTGGTGGCAGCGACCGTGTGCCAGCTTTTGGGGGTCCCTGTAGCGACTGCGGCTTGATAATTATTGTTCCTGCCTGAGTGGGAGTAGTTATCGCGTCGCTGCAGTGCACCCAATAGCCAGTACATAGCAGGCAGCGTTTCTGGCGACTAATCACCCTAGGTGCAGTACCTAATCTGACCTGAGAGAAAGGGGGGCGCCAGAGAGCTGCAAGGTTTAAGTGGAACTGCAAGCGGGATATACACAAATCCCTGCAGTTCATGGTATACTGAAGAGCAGTGGGATACCTAAAATAAGGCCCTGCTGTAAACAAGAGGTCAATAGCCTCGTGTGTGTTTTTTCATCACATTGTGGCAGTGGAGGGATAACTAGGATAAGCCCCCTGCACATGTGACAGCCGGCTGCTGGTCTAAAGTCACCCCGATCCGTGACATATTGTGGGCAGCGGCTAAGGGATCTTGACAGTCACGGTGTGAATCGTGACATCTCCCATGGATACTATTGAAGCATTTAAAATAAAACAATAAAAAAATATATCAAACACACACATATTTGGTATTGTCGTGTTCAGAATCACCAGAACTATCAATATTAAAAAAAATTAACCCGATTGCTAAATCACGTAATGAGAAAAAAAAGTAAAAACGCCAGAATTACTTTTTTTGGTCACCGCGACATTGCATTAAAATGCAATAACTTGCGATCAAAAGATCATATCTCAACTAAAATGGTATCTTTAAAAATATCAGCTCAGCACGCAAAAAAATAAAGCCTCACTCAACCTGAGGTCATGAAAAATGGAGACGCTACGGGTGTCGGAAAATGACATTATTTTTTATTATATTTGTTTTAACAAATTTTGGAATTTTTGTTCACCACTTAAATAAAAAAGAATCTATATATGTTTGGTGTCTATGAACTCGGAGAATTACAATGAAAGATGAATTTTAATTTTAGCATTTAGTGAACATGGTAAAAGAACAAACCAAAAAACAACTGTGGGATTGCACTTTTTTGCAATTTCACCGCACTTGAAATTTTTTTCCCATTTTCTAGTACATGATATCGTAAAACCAATGGTATTGTTCAAAAGTATAACTCATCCCGCAAAAAACAAGCCCTCACATGGCCATTTTTACCAAAAAATAAAAAAGTTATGGCTCTGGAAAAAGGGGAGAAAAACATGAAAATGCAAAACCAAAAATACAGTGCCTTGCGAAAGTATTCGGCCCCTTGGAACTTTTCCACCTTTTCCCACATATCATGCTTCAAACATAAAGATACCAAATGTAAATTTTTGGTGAAGAATCAACAACAAGTGGAACACAATTGTGAAGTTGAACGAAATTTATTGGTTATTTTAAATTTTTGTGGAAATTCAAAAACTGAAGAGTGGGGCGTGCAATATTATTCGTTCCTTTTAACTTATTACTTTGTTGTGCCACCTTTTGCTATGATTACAGCTGCAAGTCACTTGGGGTGTGTCTCTGTTAGTTTCGTACATCAGGAGACTGAAATTCTTGCCCATTCTTCCTTGGCAAACAGCTCGAGCTCAGTGAGGTTTGATGGAGATCGTTTGTGAACAGCAGTTTTCAGCTCTTTCCACAGATTCTCGATTGGATTGAGGTCTGGACTTTGACTTGGCCATTCTAACACCTGGATACGTTTATTTGTGAACCATTCCATTGTAGATTTTGCTTTATGTTTGGGATCATTGTCTTGTTGGAAGACAAATCTCCGTCCCAGTCTCTTGGTCTTTTGCAGACTCCAACAGGTTTTCTTCAAGAAATGTCCTGTATTTGTCTTCATCCATCTTCCCATCAATTTTAACCATCTTCCCTATCCCTGCTGAAGAAAAGCAGGCCCAAACCATGATGCTGCTATCACCATGTTTGACAGTGTGTTCAGGGTGATGAGCTGTGTTGCCTTTACGCCAAAC
Organism: Ranitomeya variabilis; assembly: GCF_051348905.1. Lineage (NCBI taxonomy): Eukaryota > Metazoa > Chordata > Amphibia > Anura > Dendrobatidae > Ranitomeya > Ranitomeya variabilis. The sequence goes on along the minus strand of NC_135239.1, from coordinate 40,639,044 downwards.
ATATCGTTTGGCATTGTTGCCAAAAAGTTTGATTTTGGTTTCATCTGACCAGAGCACCTTCTTCTACATGTTTGGTGTGTCACCCAGGTGGCTTGTTGCAAACTTTAAACAGCACTTTTTATCGATATCTTTGAGAAATGGCTTTCTTCTTGCCACTCTTCCATAAAGGCCAGATTTGTGCAGAGTACGACTGATTGTTGTCCTATGGACAGACTGTCCCACCTCAGCTGTAGATCTCTGCAGTTCATCCAGAGTGATCATGGGCCTCTTGGCTGCATCTCTGATCAGTCTTCTCCTTGCTTGGGGTGAAAGTTTAGAGGGACAGCCGGGTCTTGGTAGATTTGCAGTGGTATGATACTCCTTCCATTTCAATATGATCGCTTGTACAGTGCTCCTTGGGATGATTAAAGTTTTAGAAATCATTTTGTTTCCAAATCTGGCTTTAAACTTCTCCACAACAGTATCACGGACCTGCCTGTTGTGTTCCTTGGTCTTCATGATGCTCTCTGTGCTTCAAACAGAACCCTGAGACTATCACAGCGCAGGTGCATTTATACGGAGACTTGATTACATACAGGTGGATTATATTTATAATCATTAGGCATTTAGGACAACATTGGATCATTCAAAGATCCACAATGAACTTCTGGAGTGAGTTTGCTGCACTGAAAGTAAAGGGGCCAAATAATATTGCACGCCCCAGTTTTCAGTTTTTGAATTTCAACAAAAATTTAAAATAACCAATAAATTTCGTTCAACTTCACAATTGTGTTCCACTTGTTGTTCATTCTTCACCAAAAATTTACATTTGGTATCTTTATGTTTGAATCATGATATGTGGGAAAAGGGTGAAAAGTTCCTGGGGGCTGAATACTTTCGCAAGGCACTGTACCTTTGGTCGTTAACGGGTTAATTACAAAATCTTCAAATCATCAATTTTTACTCAAATTAGTTCATGCAAAAATGAACCCACACCCCATATTAAAAACTACTATATTTAGTATTTTGTATGAACTCCATGACTTTTAAGGACAGCATCAAGCCTTCTAAGCACGAAATGAACAAGTTGGTGACATACTGTAAAATCTATATTTTTCCATTATTCAACAACGAACTTTTACAGCCTGGATACTGGACGGGGAGTGATGACAACTTTTTTCTCCAGAATTTACTATATGTGTTCGGTTGGGTTGAGATCAGGAGACACATGGCCTCTGAAACATTTTCATCATGTTCTTCTTCAGAAACCAACAGTGGCCTTAGATGTGTGTTTTGGAACATTGTCATGTTGGAAAAGTGCACGTCTACCAACATGAAATGATGGTAGCATCTTCTCTTTCATGATAGAGCAGTACATCTGTGAATTCATCAATAAAATATAGCTCTCCTACACCAGCAGCACTCCTGTAGCTCCACATCAAGACACTGCCACCACCATGTGGCACTGTAGGCGCCATGTATTTTTCTTAGTAATACTCACCTTTGCTACGTCATACAGATATGAAACAATCAGTTTTAAAAAATGTATCTTGGTCTCATCACTCTGGACGGAGTATAGAATCCTAGAATCCTTATTTTTTTTGCCTGGGCCCTCACAAATTGTAGGCAAGCTTTTTTGTGCATGGGCCTTAAGAGAAGATTTCATCTTAGATGACCCCCATGCATACCATTCCCCTGCAGTGTTTGCAGTATTGTGTTCACAGGAAACACTCTGCCAAGTTTGGCTTTCTTCTTTAGCTAACTGCAGTACACTTGCATGTCGATTTTCTTCAACCCTTCTCATCAGAAGATGCTCCTGTTTAGGCAATAATTCTGTGGTTGGCTGGACATCTCTGTGTGATGGTTCCAGTTCAATTTTTGTGAAATTTTGGCAGATCAGCATTTAACAGGTTAACAGCTTTGGGCAGATGAAGGCTGAATGTTACAGCCATCATCTGCAAGAAGAGAAGTTTCTGCAAGACATGAAATTTCTTATTTTATATGTTTTTCAATGCTAAGGGCTCTCTATTTGAGATAAAGTAATGTAGCTACACACACATATGGGAAGAGTGTGGTATCTGTTATTTTGGTATCATTCTATTTTTTTTTTTCAATAGGAAATCGGGTCTCAATGTTCTCACTCCTTGGCTCGCCCCAATTATCTGGGATGGAATATACAACATTAAGATTTTAGATAAGCAACACAATGGTACAAGAATTGGATTGTTTGTATTTGCTGTCAAAAAGTAAGTATACATTGAAAGCTAAGGGTATGTGCACACGTCAGGATTTCTTGCAGAAATTTCCTGAAGAAAACCGGAAATTTTCTGCAAGAAATCCGCATTTTTTTTTTTGTTTTTTTTTCCTGTTTTTTTGCGTTTTTTTTAGCATTTTGCAAGCGTAATTAGCTTGCAGAATGCTAAAGTTTTCCAAGCGATCTGTAGCATCAAGACAAGTAGACAAGTGTGACCAAGTTTTTACTATAGATGCAGCCTATGCAGCATCAATAGTAAAAGATAGAATGTTTAAAAATAATAAAAAATAAAAAAAATGGTTATACTCACCTGCAGACAGCCGATCTCCTCAGCGGCGTCCGTTCCTATAGATGCTCTGTGTGAAGGACCTTCGATGACGTCGCGGCTTGTGTTTGGTCGCGTGAGCGGTCACATGAGCGGTCACGCGACCAATCACAAGACCGCGACGTCATCGCAGGTCCTTCACACAGAGCATCTATAGGAACGGAAGCGGCAGCATGCACCGGAGAGGCGGGAAGACTGCGGGGGGCCATCAGAGGGTGAGTATATGACTATTTTTTATTTTAATTCTTTTTTTTTACCAATTATATGGTGCCCAGTCCGTGGAGGAGAGTCTCCTCTCCTCCACCCTGGGTACCAACCGCACATAATCTGCTTACTTCCCGCATGGTGTGCACAGCCCCGTGCGGGAAGTAAGCAGATCAATGCAGTCCTCGGTGTGCGGAATCCCCGCAATTCCGCAAATTTAATGAACATGTTGCTTTTTTTTCCGCGATGTGATTTTTTCGCGGAAAAAAATGCAACATTTGCACAAAAAATGCGGAATACCCTGTAAATAATAGGAGGCATATGTTAGCGTTTTTTTCACGTTTTTATCCCGTTTTTATAGCGAACAAACGTGAAAAAAAACGCGAAAAATCCTGAACGTGTGCACATGGCCTAATAGTTTGTAACACTACATGATGTGTCGTTCAATAGTTTGCTTGCAGTCCGACCACTTTTCAGATGTGCACTGGATGTTCAGTAATAGATCGTTTAGTGTGAAAAGGCTGCTACTGTTCGTGACAGCGAGAATCCTTTTTAAACAGGACGATGTGCTGCCGAGAATGATTATTTTTGGTTAGACATCAGGTGGCACCCATAACAGCTGATAGCCAGGGGTGCTGTTTGCTGTGTTTTTGCACTTACTCATTGCTCGTATCTTTTGCTGGTGCTATAAAATTCATTTAAAAAAATCATCAGAAAAACTGGAATACATTTTCTGGAACAAACTATAGTTTTTTTTGAGACACAAACAACTTTTGATCAATTTTTGTATCATTTTTGTTAGGAGGCATGAAGAAAAAAGCAATACATTTGTAATTGTTAATAGAATGGTTACTATGTTCACCCTACAATATAATTTAAATTACCAGTATAGTGAGTGTTGATAAGATTACTGTGATACCCAATTTATCTATATTTTATGCTTTACTACTTTTACACAAGATAATGAATTTATAAGTAAATATAATAAATAAAGTACCATATGTCCCTTGCTGTGGCCCTGCATTGCACTGGCTCCCCTGTGGTCATTTTTGATGTGACTGGGGCATCTTTGCTGTGTCCCTGTGTCAGAGTCCTGGCTGGGTGCTAGTGGATGCCTTCTCTCCGGGCTACACACCTCTCGCTGGTTTTACTGAGGACCCTCCACTCCACTATATATAGGCAATATTATGCAGCACACCAACCATTCAAATTATGAATCTTCCAGTTTTTTAATCAATTCCAATAAAAAGACCAATAAAACGCCTACATAGCATTTTCAACATTTTCTGTTTTCACTTAACTGAAAAAGCACTCTGGCCCTAGCGGGCATCACCAGGTTTTCCCGCTAGGCCGCAAGTTTCTTCCTGACCTAGTCTGTTAAAGCCCTTTGAGCCTCCCACGCACCAACCGGTCCCCTCCCAACCTTTACGCCTAATGACAACCGATCCCCATACCGTGGTGGCCCTGCTCACTTCCACTGTTCCTCTGCAATCACAGGCGTACCTCTCCTGTCACAGTCTCCGCATGGCTTTTTTCGGCTTGACCTTTGGTGGAAGTCTCTCAGGCTCGCGGTGGGGAGGACTGGGCCTCAGAAGCTTGACAAGTGCAGGTCACAGATTCTGTCTCTGATCAGTGTAAGTCATACTTGGAGGTCTCCAGCGGAGAATCCGGACCTTGCCAGGTGGTGACCAGCAGACTTCCCGCATTGGTCTCAGTGGTGTCTCTGAAGCAAGTTTGCCCCTCTCCCTTTCCTGGTGACAAATCCCTCATGATTGAGTGTGCAGAGCTTTTATACCAGGGAAGTCCTTCCTGTGGGTCACCTGATGCAGTCTAGCACATGAGGTCGCTCCCCCTGCAAATCTTGCAGCACACTTTGGTTCCGCTTGATTTCGGCTGGCCAGCAGATGGCAGCCTCTCTTCACCAATGGCACCTCCTGCAAGAGTTCTCCAGATATGTCATGGCTTCTTGTTACAGATCCAAGCGGCCTTAGATTAGATTTTCATCTAAGCCCCCATCTGTGTCTTCTGAGATGCGGTCTTGGTCTCACTCCCTCAGTCCCCACAAAGGTCAGCACCAAGTTTCAACTCAGACATAGATTTTGACTCCTATCAAGCGAAGAAGCTATAGGAAATGATTGATAGACTAGTACTGGCAGCAAACTTATCTCTGAAGGTCACTGAGGCAAATTCTTATGTTCCACTGAGGCAGGGTATTTTAGAAGGGGGAGACAAATGGTTACATGCTTCACCAACCACAAAGAGTTTGTGGGATTCTGGTAAGATATTGGCCGATCTGCCAAAATTTCACAAAGATTGAACTGCAACCATCAGACAGAGATATCCAGCCGACCACAGAATTATCACCTAAACAAGAGCATCTTCTGATGAGAAAGGTTAAAGAAAATAGACATGCTAGTGTACTGCAGATAGCTAAAATAGAAAGCCAAACCGGGCTGAGTGTTTCCTGTGAAAACAATACTGCAAACACTGCAAGTGAATGGTATGCATTTGTGTCATCTAAGATGAAACCTTCTCCTAAGGAAAAATTGTACCCCTTCTCAGTGGAACTGGTGGCACCTCGGTCCAGTGTTAGGCGATACTGTCAAGATTTTTTAAATTTACTTACAGAAGAGTGTTAATTTGCAAATTAAACCCGGAAACTGATAACAATAAGATTATAATAACCTGCCACATCAATATAATACATTATAATTGCTGTAAAATTTGCTTGAAGGCTAGAATGATATAAATTATCACAGTGTTTATAAGAATGCAAAAGTATCTGGTTTTCAGTAATGTAGAAGTGACTTCAGGTTGAAGCCAATGATTGTATAAAATGAAGTCAATTTATTTTTTACAGGTATATCCAATTCCTTCTACCATTATTGGAGTCTGCGGAACGTTTTTTCATGGTTGGTCACAATGTTACATACTATGTATTTACGGACAAAGTTAATGATGTAGTGGAACCCAAAATGGCTGATGGACGCATCTTGCAACTGCACAATGTGGCTGCTGACCAACGCTGGCAAGATGTCTCCATGAGAAGAATGGAAACCCTCACGATTTTCACCAAGGAGTATATGCCCAATGAGATAGACTACCTGATATGCGTCGATGTAGATATGGTATTCAATGATCATGTAGGAGTCGAAATACTTGGAGATTTAGTAGCTACTCTCCACCCAGGATATTTTCTTTCTGAATCAGAGTCCTTCGCATATGAGCGTAGACCAATTTCTGCAGCATATATACCACAAGGGGAAGGAGACTTCTATTACATGGCCGCTCTGTATGGTGGAAAAGTGGAAGAAATTTACAAACTTAGTATGGAATGCCAGAAAGGTATTATGGAGGACAAGAAAAAAGGTATAGAAGCTGTGTGGCAGGAGGAATCTCATCTGAACAGGTATCTGGTCTATAATAAACCTACTAAGATACTTTCACCCGAATACCTCTGGGCCAATGGACTGCCTCATGGTGAGTTAATCAAGAGGAGGCGATTCTTAGCCGTGCACAAAAACAATCAACAAGTTAGGAACTAAGATGCTGTCTTGAAATATGTAATCTGTTCCCACAGCAAAGACCTAGGAGCAGATCTAACTTTATGTCTGCATGCTATAAGGTGATTTATTCTCCCAACAAGGACATTCAACTTTATATTTAATCTAGTATGTGTTGATAATACTTTGAGTGGAGAGGACCATTGCAAAGAGCAAACAATGTTCCTGCTTTCAACATGATGCGTATGTTTCTTTGCTATAGTAATCTGACATTTAAGAAAATTTTCTTTAAAGGGAATCTGTCAGCAGGCTTTCACAGCACAAACTATGTATATATGCATGTAGCTTTTTCCCAGACAAGTCCAACAATACCTTTACAAGGACAGTCTGTTCCTCTGTTACTGAGAAATCAGCATTTTAATTGATATGCAAATTATTTTGAAGGGCTATGGTAGCTCTGAAACTCTCAAACTCTATTCCCCCCAGTGTCACCTCCTCCTATTTAACTAATTGCTTCTTGCCTGAAATCATACAGAGGCTGTCAGTCAAGCAGCAGCATTGGGCGTGGAATAGAGCAGGTGTGACAGACGCTTCAGGTCTATCATAGTCCCCCAAACTCATTTTGCAGAGGGTGACCCTTCTTGCCTCTGATTTGCTCCTCCAGAAGGCAGCCCTTCGATCGAAACAATCCGGTGAACCTAATTGTAAGCCTAGATCCCTGCATAGGGGTTAAAAGGAAAAGGTCGGGTTCCTCTGAAATCTGCCAAACAGAGTGGTTTGTTTCTTGTCTATCCGAGGTACTTTTTTTGAGCCTGTGGCAACTGACTGTCATGACAAAATACATGCACATATAAATAGTTTGGGGTGTGTAATAGTGCTGATGGATTCTCTTTAACCCCTTCAAGACGCAGCCCTTTTTCGTTTTTGCATTTTCGTTTTTCGCTCCCCTCTTTCCCAGAGCCATAACTTTTTATTTTTCTGTCAATATGGCCATGTGAGGACTTATTTTTTGCGGGACGAGTTGTACTTTTGAACGACATCATTGGTTTTAGCATGCTTGTACTAGAAAACGGGAAAAAATTCCAAGTGTGGTGAAATTGCAAAAAAAGTGCAATCCCACACTTGTTTTTTGTTTGGCTTTTTTGCTAGGTACGCTAAATGCTAAAACTGACCTGCCATTATGATTCTCCAGGTCATTATGAGTTCGTAGACACCAAACATGTCTAAGTTATTTTTTATCTAAGTGGTGAAAAAAAAATGCAAATTTTGCTAAAAAAAAAAGCAATGGCGCCATATTCCGATACCTGTAGCGTCTCCATTTTTTGGGATCTTGGGTCAGGTGAGGGCTTATTTTTTGCACGCCGAGCTGATGTTTTTAATGATAGCACGTTTGTGCAGATACTTTCTTTTGATCGCCCGTTATTGCATTTTAATGCAATGACGTTTCAATTTTTTTTCTGAATGCGGCGATACCAAATATGTGTATGTTTGATTTTATTATTGTTTTATTTTGGATGTGACGAAAGGGGGGTGATATAAACTTTTACGTTTTTTTTATAACATTTTTTTTTACTTTTGCCATGCTTCAATAGCCTCCATGGGAGGTTAGAAGCTGGCATAGCCTGATTGGCTCTGCTATATAGCAGCGATCATCTGAATTGCAGGCTTGCTATGAGCGACATCCACAGGGTGGCGCTCACAGCAAGCCGGCATCAGTAACCATAGAGGTCTCAAGGAGACCTCTGGTTACTATGCCGACACGTCGCTGACCCCTGATCACCCCCTGATGAACACAGTTTCCTTAATTTCTCTCCCATTGAGGCTGTAAAAAATGAATGTATTTTATAAATACTATTAAACATCTAACCAACAAAGACCTAACAAAGGAGCACATATTTTATTGAGTGGGCAATACTTAGTGTGAAAATAGCCTATCCATTGGAAGGGGTTCTACAGGGTTAGTCAAACATTGCTGGTCTCTTCTACTAACAGCACCACATCTCGCTATAAACACTGGTACTCCTCTGGTATTCCTAGCTACCATACCACACACATCTCATGGACATGTGTGACTTATTTTACGGAAGAACGCAGCCTTGTTTTGTAATCTTAGACAACTCCTTTAAGTGAGTACAAGCAACACTGTTGTGTTAAAGAACCACTCCGAGTTCTCCGGAAACGAAAGTTACAGTTCTCCACAGAACTTTATGAGCATCAACTGTCATCTATCTCAGGAATAGGGAAATCTGTATTCACTGAGAAGAGGTTATACGAATGAGTTGAGAATTTAGAGAGTGAAAGATCAGTCCAGGAGGAGAAGGAAGCAGATTTATCTGACATATCAAAAAGTTTCTTATTTTCAGTAGAGATGAGCAGATCGATCCGCTGAGGATTGAGCTCAAGTCGAAAATTGAGATTCTCAGAAAAAAAGAAAGTTGCCCAGCACCATTTCCTACACTGCTGAAGCACCAGAGAGTGGGCAAATGTATTTTTGAGTTGTCTTGCAAGCCTTCCATAATGCCCTGCACCTTTGACATCTAGCATATTATCAGACCTTGTACAGTGGTGGTCAGTTCCTCAGCCATCAAACATCAGCAGTTCCCAGAGGAGCACAGTTTGTACAAAAGTTGTTTTCCATTTCAAGAGTAATTGGGTAAGTCTCTATTTTCTGTAGAGTGTAAGCTCTTATCGTCAGCAGAGTCCTCTGTCTTCTATAGAGTGTAAGCTCTTATGGTCAGTCGGGTCCTCTCTCTTCTGTAGAGAATAAATTCTTATGAGGTCCGCTCTCTCTCTTATATACAGTGTAAACTCCTATGGTCAGCGAGGTCCTCTCTCTCCTGTAGAGTGTAAGCTTTTATGGCCAGCGAAGTCCTGTCTCTCCTGTAGAGTGTAAGCTCTTATAGTCAGTGAGGTCCTCTCTCTCCTGTAGAGTGTAAGATCTTATGGTCAGTAACACTCTTATGGTCAGCAGGGTCTTCTCTCTCTTGTAGAGTGTAAGCTCTTATGGTCAGTGGGGTCCTCTCTCTCCTGTAGAGTGTAAGCTCTTATGGTCAGTGAGGTCCTCTCTCTCCTGTAGAGTGTAAGCTCTTATGGTCAGTGGGGTCCTCCCCCTTCTGTAGAGTGTTAGCTCTTATCTTCAGCGGGGTCCTTTCTCTCCTGTAGAGTGTAAGCTCTTATGGTCAGCGAGATCCTCTCTCTCTCTTTTGTAAAATGTAAGCTTTTATGGTCAGCAAGGTCCACTGAATGCAGCCATGTTTTTTCTAATTTAATTTATTTTAGCAAAGTTAGGGTCATGTCTACCACCCCATCGCGGTCTGAGTACAAGCTGCAAATCTACAACATTTTGAATGCACCATTGATTTAGATCAGACTATAAACCATGACACACCTCTGGATCAATGCAAGAAAAGCAAAGCAACATTGTAGCTAGATTGCATTTAGTCATAAAATGATGGAAAAAGGTGAGCACTTAAAATAGCCATTATGTGACCTGAATGACGTTTTAAAAGAACTAGCCCTTATGAAAAAAACACTAATATTCTTAACATTTGTCAAGCTCTTCTTAGTTATAAATGTTTTCCTAGGTTGATTGATTTTCTTGTATTATTCATGCAGAACCATTGTGTATGTGACAGGTTTACTGTAACAAGTTACACTAGTTCTTTCTACAGAATCTATTTGCTTTATTTGCCACATTGTCATTACACATGATACTTGTAAATTTCAGTTTTGAAGGCATAATAATGTTTGCTTTACTGTGGTGTAATTGTTCTTATCTTGGGCTAGGTAAAGCTAATCTTTGTGTGTATTAAGGTACCTTCACACATAACGATTTCGTTAAGGATATCGTTGCAACGTCATGCTTTTTGTGACGTAGCAACGATCCCGCTAACGATCTCGTTATAGTATGACAGCGACCAACGATCAGGCCCCTGCTGGGAGATCGTTGGTCGTAGGGAATGATCAGGACCTTTTTTTGGTCGCTGATCACCCGCTGTCATCGCTGGATCGGCGTGTGTGACGCCGATCCAGCGATGTGTTCACTTGTAACCAGGGTAAACATCGGGTTACTAAGCGCGGCCCTGCACTTAGTAACCCGATGTTTACCCTGGTTACCCGGGGACTTCGGCATCGTTGAAGACAGTTTCAACGATGCCGAAGTTGTTCCCCTGATCGTTGGTCGCTGGAGAGAGCTGACTGTGTGACAGCTCCCCAGCGACCACACAGCGACTTACCAACGATCACAGCCAGGTTGTATCGCTGGTCATGATCGTTGGTAAGTCGTTAAGTGTAACGGTACCTTTAGAGATGAGCGAACCAGAACAGTAATATTTGGGGTTAGTACCGGATACTAGGATTCACTTAGTGTCCGGTGCTGAACTCCAAACACAAACATCTCCTTGAAAGTCCATTTTACAGTTCGAGAGAGAGAGAGAAATTTTCCAGCTCCAAAGTTATAGAATTCGAATAGAGTTTAAATTCAGACACCCAAACCGAACTTTTGATTAATGCGTGTCCGCTCATCCCTAGTGTGTGTATATGTGTATATAGATAGATAAATATATGAATTTAGAAAAATGCATGATGCCTACAATGAAACATGGTGGTGACTGGGTCCTTATGTGGGGCTACATGAGTACTGCTCTTTTCCAACATGACAATGATCCAAAACACACATCTATTGCATTTCTGAAGAGCTGGGTGAAAGTGATTCAGTGGCCTAGTGTCTCCTGATCTGGACAGAATCCAACACCTATGGGGAATTCTGAAGAGACAAGTTGTGATCGCTCTCCATCCAACTTCCAGGCTGTAAAAGAGGTTGCTCCTAAAGAATGGAAAAATATAGATGTTATAATATGACGCCAACTTGCTCATTCCAATGGCTAGGATACTTGGTCGTGTCCATAAAAACGTGGAGGTAATCCAAAATATTAGATGTAATAGTTTTTGATTTGTGGTGCACTCATACAGTCATGGTTGAAAGTGTTGGCACCCTTGAAATTGTTCCAGAAAATAAAGTATTTCTCCCAGAAAATTATAGCAATTACAGATGTTTTGTTATACACATGTTTATTTCCTTTGTGTGTATTGGAACAACACAAAAAAAGCAGAGAAAAAGGACAAATTGAACATAATTTTATGCAAAACCCCCTAAATGGCCCAGTCAAAATTGTTGGCACGCTGAGCTTCATATTTGATTGCACACCCTTTGGAATGAATAACTGAAATCAATCACTTCCTATACCTATCAACAAGCTTCTTACTCCTCTCAACTGGAATTTTGGAGCACTCTTCTTTTGCAAATTGCTCCAGGTCTCTCATATTGGAAAGGCCGCCTTCTCCGAACAGCAATTCTGAGATATCTCTACAGGTGTTCAATGGGATTTAGATCCTGGCTCATTGCTGACCACTTCAGAACACTCCAGGGCTTTGTTTCCATCCATTTTTGGGTGCTTCTTGAAGTATGTTTGGGGTCAGTGTCCTGCTGGACTGTAGGTACTGTGTTCTTTCATTGGAAGACGTCATTTAATTTTTGACTAGCAGTAGAATGATGTGTTTTGCCAAAAATCTCTATCTTGGTCTCATCTGTCCACAAGATGCTTTCCCAGAAGGATTTTGGCTTACGTACATGTTGGCAAACTGCAGTCTAGCTTTATGTCTCTCTGTCATAAGTGGGGTCTTCCTCGGTCTTATGCCATAGCGTTAAATTTCAGTCAAATGTCGATGGATAGTTCACACTGACATTGATGCACACTGAGCCTGCAGGACACATTGCATTTCTTTGGAACTTGATTGGAGCTGTTTATCCACCATCTGGACTATAATGCGTTTTAACCTTTCATCAATTTTTCTTTGCGGTCCACTGCCAAGGAGATTAGCTACAGTGCCATGGGTTGTAAACGTTTTGAATCTGTTGTGCACTGTGGACAAAGAAACATCAAGACCGCAGGAGATGGACTTGTAACCTTGAAATTGTTGATATTTTTCAACAATTTTGGCTCTCAAGTTCCCTGACAGTTCTCTTTTCTTCTTTATCTTCTCAATGTTTAGTGCGGCACACACAATGCAAATATTGAGTCAACTTCTCCCCTTTTTATCTGTTTTCGAGTGTGATTTTCATATTGTCCACACCTGTTACTTGTCACAGGTGAGTTTGAACGAGCATCACATGCTTAAAAAAAAAAGTTGTTTACCCACAATTTTGGAAAGGTGCCAATAATTATTTCTGATCCATTTTGGGGGTTTTATGTGAAATTATGTGCAATTTGTCTTTTTTCTCTATTTTTGTGTTGTTCCAATACACACAAAGAAAACAAACATGTATAAAAAAACTTGAAAACGTTGGAAATTGATCTTGTGTTTAATGAGATATTGATTAAAATCCGGTGTACTCATTTATGTGGAAAACTGTATGTTAATATATAAACCAGCGAACAAATGGGTAACAATGTTTTGAACTTCTGACTTTCAGGCTCCATATCTCACCATCCACTACTACTTTGAGCTTGAAACTACCATACTTTCATTGACAATCATCTAGGCTATCTCACACATAAGTTTCGCTTGCAGCTCTTTAGCATATGATTAGTTATGCAGATTCTTGTCATGTCACTGCATTGTTACAGCTTTGCTCCCGGAGGTGGAAAAATCTTTTTCCTCCTGTATACTACAAATTACAATCTTTTTTTCACATTCTCTAATAGCTCAGTGTGTTATTAGGGTGATTTCTAAGTGAAAGGTCACTGGCTTGAATAGAGGAGCAGCCATGAAGAAGATTTCCCAAGAAAAAAGAAACGGCATCATTCAGCTTATCAGTAGCCGTCTTTCAGCCAAGAAAATTGCCAAACTGCATTATGTGAGTGCCATGATGACAGTTGGAAACATACGAAATGAAGTCCATTCATTCATTCAGAAGCCAAGAGGTGGACATCCCGGCAAAATATCGGAGTCAAGAAGTCTGCTCGTGACAAGGTCTATCAGTTGGTGTGCGACAAACACTGCAGTGGAGGTGGCTTGTATGCTTCGTGGCAGTGAAAACACAGTTGTCCATCTAAGCTCCATTCGTTCCATAAGTCTAGAATGGTGGCCCGAAAAAAAGGTGAAGAAGCTTTGACTTCAATATCATCATAAGAAGTTTGCAAAAGTACAAAGTTTCAAAAAGTACAAAAAGTGGACAGTAGAAGATTGGAAATTGCTGATTTCCAGCATTGAGATGAAAGTCAATAGACTAGGCTCTGATGGGTGCAAATGGGTCTGCAAGATACAAGGGAAAAAGGGGCTAACAGCGGGAAGTTGAAGGAACTGTCAAGTTCAGTGGAAGAAGCCTGATGATATTGGGTTGTTTCACAGCCAAAGGCATTGAATACTTGACCAGGATCGATGGTGGTCTCAATGCTGAGTTACATGTGAGTATTCTACAAGACAAGTTACTTCGTATACTCGAGTACAGTTGGTATGAAAAGGAAGACATAGTGATTCAGCAGGACAACGACCCGAGGCATACATCGAGATTGATGAAGAAATGGAGCAATTTGATTCATGCTTACATGGACTGGCTTCTGGTCCAATCCTACATGATAGCTGGTCTTTACAAGGCTTCACGTAGCGTCATAACTTCACTGGGCCAATTAAGCACCAGAGGCGCCCAGCATGCCAGGCCGAGAGTGCAGAAGTAAAGTCTAGCTGTCATGAAAAGGGTTTGACTGGTACTAGAAGTTATTCAAGTAAATTACATTTCCTTGATATATCTAGACCTAGTGGTGTGAAATGCTTAGCATCAATTCTTTACACTGTTATACATTGTAGGGTTTTGTACTCTCTCAGGTTGAGGTCAGCACAGTAAGCGGTTTCATAAAAATGTTCAGTTAGGTTTATTTAACTTCATAAACTTGCTTAAGCATAAGCAAACAGGAGATAGCCTTCTCCGGCACAAGGTGAAAACAAATAAAAAATAAACAGTCCATTAGTACTGCGGGTTCCCCCGCTCAAGTCAATGTCTTTAGCAAACACACTGGAAGCCTCCATACCTCCATACCCAGGAATGCTCTAATAACGCTCTCAGCACTATATGTGCTGGAGAATGCTTTCCGAGCTCACATCATCGAAGCTAGCAACCTCAATGATACATATTTCCCCTCAAGGACCTTTCTGGTGGCCATCTTACAACATATTATATCAAAGTTGACTCAATACATCAATTCCAGCAGGACTATCTGATGTGAATGGGGGCTTCCAGAGAATCGTCAAACTAATGATGTCAGGGGAGAGAAAGATGGACAGTTGGAATTTCAACTCTGAATCTTTTTGTTTTCAGGAAAGATAAATCACGGATAGAGGTGTCTGGCAATTGTGTCCTCCTCTCATCCTGCTGAAAACCCAAGTGCTTGGAGTTGCTGGTAGAGATGGCTGCCTGCCAAAAGCACATTCAGTCTCCAACTATCTCAGGTGTATGGCCAACTTAACAAGAATAGGGTAAGCTGCAATACAGCCCATCAACAACAGTGGCGCTATTTTGGAACTTTTTTTTCTGATCCCAGACAACCCTTTTAATCCACCTAAGATTAAGTGCCAATTCGTAGGAAGTCATGTTTGGTTAAAAAATATGTAACTTACAATGAAACAACATTTGACAATGTGAAAACCTGGCTCAATTCCTCTTCCTTTAGTCTATAAGAGAAGCTAGGACACCTGTGACGACTACATAAGAAAACATCTGTACTGAATTCTTTAGAGGCCAAAATGCCCTTTTTGATTCTTCTGCTTTCTATTATATACACCAAATCCATTTTTAGATACATTTGCCTCCTACCAGGCTCAGAAGGCACACCGGACTCTGCGGGCTCCTCAACAGTGTCTTGTATCAGGCAGCAACAATTCAGATCACAGTGGGGGCAAGTTGCTAAGTTTCTAATATATTGTATGAAAGTGCAGAAAATGGTAGAAAACGAGAAAAAAAAATGTCGCATCCACATCTCAGTCTTTTACAGGTTTATTGAACTTTGAAGTGAGATGGAAGGAAGCAGTTGCTATTTCCAGACGAAATCGTTGACAACATGTTCTGGGGACAGTTTGCTACTAAGCACTTTTATATATCAGATATTATAAATATTATCATCCAGCAAAGAAAAAGACTAAAGTGAATCCTCAGTGTCTGATATTCATGCAAAACAATGGAAGATGGTGCAGGCTGCATCAAGGCTACGGACGTTGGGCGCAGTAATACCCTTCTTCGGGTCTAATTGACGTCATGGCTTCTCATTTTCGCACATTGCTTGACATCAGTATAGTAACAATCCATAATATATATTAAAAAGAGTTTAGCCAATTAAATAAAAACTAAAATATAGATGAAAGCAAACAAAAAATCCTATTTAAAAAATGGTCAAATTACATTTATTGTTAAAGCTGTGCGCTCCTAATGCATGTGAATGCTATATCAGCTCAGCCTCTTTTTCAAGTCTATTGTAGCCTTGTAGATGGAGAGTAACTCCTTTTTAATTCCAGCAAAGAGCGGACTTTTGCTGTTAAGGTATGTTCACACATTGCACTTTTGCCAATTTTTTTCTGCACTCAAAACCTTTCTTCTTCCCAAGAAAAACGATGCATGCAGAATACATAAATTTGTTGCCTAATATATGTTTTTTAAATTATTGATGTAACACTCAATTGATTACTATATCAATATTTGATTGTACTTTGCATATTATGATTTCCAGTAGTGGTGAGCGAACGTGCTCGGATAAGGCAGCATGCTAGGGTGCTAACCGAGTGACTTTGACATGCTCCAAAAATATGTTTGAGTCCCCACATCTGCATGTCTCGAGGCTGTTCATCAGCTGCAACACATGCAGTGATTGCCTAACAAACAGGCAATCCCTACATGTGTTGCGGATGTCGAAAGCCACAAGACATGTGCAGCGCCCCAGAGTCCTGGTCGTTGCAGTAGCATGGTTCAGCCACTAAGGGGGGCCATGGTGCGTTCGATGGCACTGAAGGAGTTCTCTGAGCAGGTATCACAGTCACCAATACATTTCACAGCTGGGCCTCCGGGGGGAGCTAAGGGTGCTATTCATTAGGCCACTCCCCACCATAGTGGGTAAACTGGGGGTCAGGCAGGAAGTTAGAGAGAACGCTGACGGGATTGAACGGAGCAACACCCTGTGGCAGGGGGTGTTGTGAAGGGAGAGACTGTAGGGTCTCTGCCAGGGGTGGGATCCTGGCAGAGGCTTGGCATTAAAAGAACGTAACGGGTCCGCGCAGGCTCCTGGAAGCGGCGGGACTCAAGAAAGGACTAGAAGCGAGATAGATTGTGCTGAGTGAGAAACGAAATCAAGCGAAAGGAGATACCAGTGAGGGTTGTGCTGAAAGAGGCAGCACCTTACTGAGGCGCACTACCGGTGGCCGGAACGCCGAGGAGGTAAAGAGTTTCAAGCCATACCTCAGACCTACGGCAGGGCAGTTAGCTTGAGGCGGACTGTCTCACGCATCACCCAGGAAGGCAAAGGGGGGTACCAACAGGAGAGGGGCGCAGATAGAGTCCCGGAAGATCTCCGAGCCTCCCCGTCATACGGGTGCGTTCCTACCATAGCATCTGGAGGGACGAGGAAGATCATTGCGAATTAAGTTGTTGTGAGGGAACACGAGAAACAGACACAACAGTTGTGGGGTACTTTCCGTAAGCACAGCAGGGAAGGACTGCAACACATAGCGCTAGAAGGAAGGCACCGATTTCCACCTGCAAGGAGAGCTCTGGAAGTGCCATTGGACCGGCCGGACTTGCGCAGCCTGGTGAACCGTATTCTGGACTGAGGACCCAGAGAGCTTCAGTAAAGAGGTAAAGAGACTGCAACCTGGTGTCCTCGTTATTTACCGCGACCTGCACCCCACAACTGCACCGCTACACCGTTACTACATCACTTATTGCACCGGACGTCCCCCACTGACAGACAGGGCCACGGACCGGGTCTAGCCACCGTGACAACCCCAGGACTGAGACCTAGAGGCCCGGCTCCGGGTACCCCTCGGCCCTGCGGCAGTGTGGGGGCGCTCCAAACTTGGCGTCACGAACAGGATCTACTTAAGCCTGAAGAATCAGGTCATGTGTGCCTAGAGACTGTGATTTACTGTGCTTGGACTGTACTTTATTGCAAGACTGTGTGCTGTGCCATTTGCCGCCAAAATCCGCCGCCATTGCAGCGCTGAGGAAAGCGCAGGAAGAGAAGAGGGGCGTGGAGTGGGCGTAGACGAGCTGGAGAGCGCGAACAGTAATGGCCGCCCAGTCTAAGTATTTCTGTGTCCTGAGGACGTGCCCGTCAACAGCTGAGGTACGCCTCCTGATCTTGGTCGGAGGGTGGAGACCATGGGGACGGGGCCGCCCACGGAAGAGACCGCGGGAAGAAAACGCGGAAGAGGAGAAAAAGATGGCGACATCCAGAGTGCCACGCGGAGCTGACCCGGCTCGGCCTGAGGATACGCAGCCTGAGGTAGCCTCAGGGACGCCCACACTGCGGGGTTCGGCCTTGGCAGGGCCACCGATGGGACGACCCCCTCCGCCGATGTCCGCGGAGTGTGCGGCTGCAGCCGAGACCCGACAGCTGGCACGCCGCCTAAAGGTTGACACCCGTGTGCTAGCTCGGATGGGGCAGCCAACAGAAATCCGCCTGTCCCCAGTGTCCCTTGCTCCTTCCCACCTGGCCGCATCCGAAGATACACCACCGACGCCGGACTTGAAAATAATCCCGGATGCGGAACACTACCGGCGTCCGATGGCAGCCTGGCGGAGCCGGCCCCAGCCCGCTGAGCAGATTGACCTGGTAAGCCCCCCAGAGATCCCACCGTCGCACTGGGGTGTAGTGGTGGCCTTCAATCCCCAGTCCGGACGGGGAATAATCCAGGAGATCGGGGAGCCACTACAGGTCCGTGTGGATCGGATAGAGGTGGAACCAAGCAGCGGGAGGTTTGATTGCAACTTAGAGCCAGGTGATGCTGTCACCTACACGCGGTGGAGGAGGGCCGCGGGTGAGACGGGCTGGATAGCCCGAGGCGTGCAGCGATGCGTTGCCCTCCAGGCTGCTGCAGGAGCACCGGAAGACGATACTCCGGCGAGGAAAGCTGCAGAGCCCGGTCCCGCGGAACCATCAGAAGCTCGACCTCACCGTGCCCCGGGGGAACGTGTACGGTTACCGACCAAGAGGATCTCCCAGCGGGGGATTCTGGCACTGCTGGGACCGGAACGACGCCCTGGCTCACCAGAACGATCTGTTGGTTTGGTGAGGCCGGAGAGAAGACCCCCCGCCACATCTCAACGGTAAAGTAATACCATTGAAAAATGTACATAGTTACTGTTCTTCTAAGTTGCTGCTAAACCCGTTTAGGGTTAAAGGTGACCCCTTGTTGACCCGGGGCCACTGTTGTTGTTCTCAAAGTTTTGCACAAGTTTAAAAAAACTGCAGAAATCATGAACTGCGCATGATTCAAACTCTCCCTTGTAAAAAGTTGCACCTTCTTAAAGGTGCTCCCTACTGGTTTTAGTTAAAGACACTTTGCGAAGATATTTGCCCTATTTGGTTGAGTTAAAGACACTTTGCGAAGATATTTGCCCTATTTGTTTGAGCCAAAGACACTTTGCGAAGAAACCTTTCCTACTAGTCCTAGTTAAAGACACTTTGTGAAGATCCCGGGCTGGAACTTTGCATAAGACTGGTAGGCTGAGAAGACGAGCTACCTCAGAAAGACTTGGTCCCCTCTTAAAGGGGATGTGACGAAGTAAATTTGAAAGAGATACTGTTACCGAACAGTAATGTGATAATGATGCCTTGAAAAAGAAAATGTAACTGTTTTACATGCCGAGTTATATGTGTTGAAGTTGTTGAAATGTGAAATCTGAATAATGTTTTGTAGAAAGGAAAGATGCAGAGAGCCCGTAGGGGTAGATGTAGAAGCCTGCATAGTTGAAAGTAAAAGAAGTAATAATGAAGGTGAGGATAGAAGGTAAACCCCGCGTCCCCATTGAAAAGTTACTTTGTTACTAAGGACAGAGAGTGAACCCGTAGGGGTTAGAGAGTGGGTCCTTAAAGGAGCCGAGTAGAGCGGGCTCAGAGTTCTTTAAATGAAAGGAATGTTATGTCTATACTGTGTATAGTAGCGAAAGGCAGAAGGCCCTGGCTGAACAGGGCGGTCCTGTAAAAGAAAGGAGAGGCAGTAGGCCTGGTGCCGTAGGGACAGGCGGTCCTGCAGGTTCACAAGAAGGAGAATGTAAAGTTGAAATGCCTTATAATGTGATTATAGGAAGGCCTTTGATAGACTAAGAGTGTGAGTTTCTTAAAGGCAATGTTAAGTTATTGTTCTAAAAATTGCACTAAGTAGAATACCCGGTTGGGTAACAGAAGTTATTTATGCTCTGTAATTTATAATGTTGATTATGTTTGTAACGTTACAAGTGTCCTCACCTCCCATAAAGGGAAGCCTACTTAAGTATACTTACTGTTATTTGCACTCAACAAAATTGTATGTCTTTTTGCTAACCTGTATTGTTGTTTTTCTTCCCAGTCCCGGAGTACTGTGTTTAACCAGGGGGGAGTGCAGCGCCCCAGAGTCCTGGTCGTTGCAGTAGCATGGTTCAGCCACTAAGGGGGGCCATGGTGCGTTCGATGGCACTGAAGGAGTTCTCTGAGCAGGTATCACAGTCACCAATACATTTCACAGCTGGGCCTCCGGGGGGAGCTAAGGGTGCTATTCATTAGGCCACTCCCCACCATAGTGGGTAAACTGGGGGTCAGGCAGGAAGTTAGAGAGAACGCTGACGGGACTGAACGGAGCAACACCCTGTGGCAGGGGGTGTTGTGAAGGGAGAGACTGTAGGGTCTCTGCCAGGGGTGGGATCCTGGCAGAGGCTTGGCATTAAAAAAACGTAACGGGTCCGCGCAGGCTCCTGGAAGCGGCGGGACTCAAGAAAGGACTAGAAGCGAGATAGATTGTGCTGAGTGAGAAACGAAATCAAGCGAAAGGAGATACCAGTGAGGGTTGTGCTGAAAGAGGCAGCACCTTACTGAGGCGCACTACCGGTGGCCGGAACGCCGAGGAGGTAAAGAGTTTCAAGCCATACCTCAGACCTACGGCAGGGCAGTTAGCTTGAGGCGGACTGTCTCACGCATCACCCAGGAAGGCAAAGGGGGGTACCAACAGGAGAGGGGCGCAGATAGAGTCCCGGAAGATCTCCGAGCCTCCCCGTCATACGGGTGCGTTCCTACCATAGCATCTGGAGGGACGAGGAAGATCATTGCGAATTAAGTTGTTGTGAGGGAACACGAGAAACAGACACAACAGTTGTGGGGTACTTTCCGTAAGCACAGCAGGGAAGGACTGCAACACATAGCGCTAGAAGGAAGGCACCGATTTCCACCTGCAAGGAGAGCTCTGGAAGTGCCATTGGACCGGCCGGACTTGCGCAGCCTGGTGAACCGTATTCTGGACTGAGGACCCAGAGAGCTTCAGTAAAGAGGTAAAGAGACTGCAACCTGGTGTCCTCGTTATTTACCGCGACCTGCACCCCACAACTGCACCGCTACACCGTTACTACATCACTTATTGCACCGGACGTCCCCCACTGACAGACAGGGCCACGGACCGGGTCTAGCCACCGTGACAACCCCAGGACTGAGACCTAGAGGCCCGGCTCCGGGTACCCCTCGGCCCTGCGGCAGTGTGGGGGCGCTCCACATGCAGCTGCGTGGACTCATACATATTTTTCGAGCTTGTCAAAGTCACTCGAGCGTGATCGGATAACGCCTTATCTGAGCACAGTCGCTCATAACTCATCACTAGTGATGAGAGAATATACCCGTTGCTCGGGTTCCGAGTATTTGTTAGTGTTCGGAGATTTAGTTTTCATCACCGCAGTTGAATGATTTACAGCTATTAGCCAGCATAAGTACATGTGGGGGTTGCCTGGTTGCTAGGGAATCCCCACAACTAATCAAGCAGGCTAACAGATGTAAATCATTCAGCTGTGGCGATGAAAACTAAATCTCCGAACACTAAAAAATACTCGGAGGACCCCCGAGCAACGAGTACACTCGCTCATCACTGATCATCACTAATGTCCAGTATCCAATATATATTACATCAATATGCATGCTGTGTTCTCCGCCTCCATTGTTGTTGTTTTGCTTTTTTTTAATATCCTTTAATTCAAACTATTAATTTAACAATCAAACTAAAGACAAAATACATTTTAGTCCATCAGCTGGTACTTAGGACATAGAGGTGCACCATAACCTAAGTCCAATTTGGTAAATCAACTGAATTTTGACCTTGAATTTGTATTATAACTTGTTACCTAAAAAGAGGAAAGATTGGAAGGAGCCAATACCACTATAAAAAAAGCATGTATATTTCTAGGCATCCTTTCTGTATTCCCCTCTCTCTGTTCCACAGAGGGTCTCAGTTGATGGACAAGGAGGACTTGTGGATCCAATGGAAAGTGAACTTCCCAACAGGATTTTATTTGAGATATGACCCTGCCCCAATATTTAGTGGGGGCCGCACATTCACATACCCCATGCCTTAAGTTTGTTGATGGAGTATTAGATTTAAGGCATTCTATTATCTTACCAGGAAAATTGCTTGATGCTGGAATATTAAATGTGTGCATTAGTTTAAATAGGTCTCACGTCATTTTTGACTTAGTATATGTTTCCTTACACACTTCCATCCTTGTAATATCACCTCTGATATGTTCATGTCACCCGTCCATCGTTCCCTGATTCTGAAGAGTCTTTTGGGATCTAGTTTCAGAAATGTGTGCCTTATATTATTGTAGAGGGAAGGTACACTTACTATGTGTATTTGGGCTATTATATTATCAAGAGTATGTGTAGCACCCCACTGCCGCAGGGCCGAGGGGTACCCGGTACTGGGCCTCTGAGTCTCTGCTCTGGGGTTGTCACGGTGGCTAGGCCCGGTCCGTGACCCTGCTGAGGGGTGCACAATGAAAGTGGTGGTATGGGATGTCATTATGGTGTGGTGAAGTGCCGGTCGCGGTAAATAACGAGGACACCAGGTTGCAGTCTCTTTACCTCTTTACTGAAGGCTTCTGGGTCCTCAGTCCTGAATACGGTTAACAGGGCTGCGCAAGTCCGGCCGGTCCGATGGCACCTCCAGAGTTCCCTTCGCAGGTGGAAATCTGTGCCTACCTGCTAGCGCTTGTGTGTTGTGGTCCTTCCCTGCTGTGCTTACGGGATAGTACCCCACAACTGTTGTGTCTGTTTCTCGTGTTCCCTCACAACTCGATTCTGATGTTCTTCTACGTCCCCCTGATCTTACGGTTAGGACGCACCCGTATGATGGGGAGGCTCGGAGGTTCTTCCTGGGCTCTATCGTCACCCCTCTCCTGTTGTTACCCCCCTGTGTCTTCCTGGGTCTGTGTGAGACAGCCCGCCTGTGACTGACTGTCCTGCCGTAGGTTTGAAGTTTGGCTTGGAGCTCTATACTTCCTCGGCATTTCGGCCACCGGTTATGCGCCTCAATAGGATGTTGCCTCGATCTTACAGCACGACTCCTAGTGGTATTCTCCTAGTTGCGTTGATCTCGTTTCTCACTCAGCACAATAAATCTCGCTTCTTGTCCTTTCTTGGGGTACCGCCGCTATAGAAGAGGTGTGAAACTGGCTAAATAAGATTAAAATAGATAAATCTCCGGGTCCGGATGGCATACACCCACGAGTACTAAGAGAACTAAGTAATGTAATAGATAAACCATTATTTCTTATTTTTAGGGACTCTATAGCGACAGGGTCTGTTCCGCAGGACTGGCGCATAGCAAATGTGGTGCCAATATTCAAAAAGGGCTCTAAAAGTGAACCTGGAAATTATAGGCCAGTAAGTCTAACCTCTACTGTTGGTAAAATATTTGAAGGGTTTCTGAAGGATGTTATTCTGGAATATCTCAATGAGAATAACTGTTTAACTCCATATCAGCATGGGTTTATGAGAAATCGCTCCTGTCAAACCAATCTAATCAGTTTTTATGAAGAGGTAAGCTATAGGCTAGACCACGGTGAGTCATTGGACGTGGTATATCTCGATTTTTCCAAAGCGTTTGATACCGTGCCACACAAGAGGTTGGTACACAAAATGAGAATGCTTGGTCTGGGGGAAAATGTGTGTAAATGGGTTAGTAACTGGCTTAGTGATAGAAAGCAGAGGGTGGTTATAAATGGTATAGTCTCTAACTGGGTCGCTGTGACCAGTGGGGTACCGCAGGGGTCGGTATTGGGACCTGTTCTCTTCAACATATTCATTAATGATCTGGTAGAAGGTTTGCACAGTAAAATATTGATATTTGCAGATGATACAAAACTATGTAAAGCAGTTAATACAAGAGAAGATAGTATTCTGCTACAGATGGATCTGGATAAGTTGGAAACTTGGGCTGAAAGGTGGCAGATGAGGTTTAACAATGATAAATGTAAGGTTATACACATGGGAAGAAGGAATCAATATCACCATTACACACTGAACGGGAAACCACTGGGTAAATCTGACAGGGAGAAGGACTTGGGGATCCTAGTTAATGATAAACTTACCTGGAACAGCCAGTGCCAGGCAGCAGCTGCCAAGGCAAACAGGATCATGGGGTGCATTAAAAGAGGTCTGGATACACATGATGAGAGCATTATACTGCCTCTGTACAAATCCCTAGTTAGACCGCACATGGAGTACTGTGTCCAGTTTTGGGCTCCGGTGCTCAGGAGGGATATAATGGAACTAGAGAGAGTACAAAGGAGGGCAACAAAGTTAATAAAGGGGATGGGAGAACTACAATACCCAGATAGATTAGCGAAATTAGGATTATTTAGTCTAGAAAAAAGACGACTGAGGGGCGATCTAATAACCATGTATAAGTATATAAGGGGACAATACAAATATCTCGCTGAGGATCTGTTTATACCAAGGAAGGTGACGGGCACAAGGGGGCATTCTTTGCGTCTGGAGGAGAGAAGGTTTTTCCACCAACATAGAAGAGGATTCTTTACTGTTAGGGCAGTGAGAATCTGGAATTGCTTGCCTGAGGAGGTGGTGATGGCGAACTCAGTCGAGGGGTTCAAGAGAGGCCTGGATGTCTTCCTGGAGCAGAACAATATTGTATCATACAATTATTAGGTTCTATAGAAGGACGTAGATCTGGGGATTTATTATGATGGAATATAGGAATATAGGCTGAACTGGATGGACAAATGTCTTTTTTCGGCCTTACTAACTATGTTACTATGTTACTATGTTACTATGTAACTATGTTACTATATCGTGCAGGCGCGGTCCCGTAGCGTTCTCTCTGATTGCTAGGCCTCTGTCAGGATCCCACCCCTGACAGGGACCCCTCCGAATCTTCCCCTACAACACCCTCTGCCACAAGGTGTTGCCTGTTTCCAACCCAGTCAGCTTTCTGTTCTAACTTCCTGCCTAACCCCCAGTTTTACCAGATTGTGAGGAGTGGCCTAATAAATAGAACCCTTAGCTCCCCCTGGAGGCCAGACTGTGAAATGTATTGGTGTCTGTGATACCTGGTCAGATGAACTCCTTTAGTGCCATCAGACGTACCATAGCCCCCCTTAGCGGCGGAGCCACAGTACTGCAACGACCAGGACTCTGGGGCGCTGCACTCCCCCCTGGTTAAATCCAGTACTCCTGGACTCGGAAGAAAACAACAATACATGTCAGCAAAAAGACATACAATTTTGGAAATGCAAGTACAAGTAAACTTTTCAACAGAGCTTCCCTTTATGGGAGGTGAGGACTCTTGAACGTTACAAACATGGTTAAATACTTTCAATAACAGACTATAAATAACTTCTCTTACCCAACCGGGTATTCTACTAAGTGCAAAATTTGTGAACAATAATTTAACTTTGCCTTTAAGGACGTACTCGCTAAATCCACTAAAGACCTTCTTATAATCACATTATAAGGCTAATCAACTCTTATACATTCTCCTTCTTTACATCGGCAGGACCGCCTGTCCTAACTGCTCCAGACCTACTGCCTCTCCTTTCTGTTACAGGACCGCCCCTTTCTGCCCGGGCCTACTGTCTTTCCACTACTATACACAGTATAGAACATATCATTTTTCTTTCAGTTCAAGATCACTGAGCCATCTCTGTGCGGCTCCTAGGAGGACTCACTAACCCCGTACGGGCTCACTCTCTGTCCTCATTCTTCTATCAACATCATTAAACATTCCTTACAATCAACCAGTTAGCTATATATAACTTTCACATGTCAACATTATCAATACTCTTCTTTCAAAACATCATCACTCTTTAAGTGCTTTCAATGAACATCCCCTTTAAGAGGGGACCAAGTCTCTGTGAGGTAGTGCAACTTCTCAAGCTGCAAGTCCGTACGCAGCAAGGACTCCAGTGCTGGTTCTGCGACCAGTGTCTTCGCAAAGAGTCCTTTCGGTCATAAAACCAGTAGAGAGCACCTTTAAGAAGGTGCAAACTATTTACAACATCAGTTTTTGAATCATTCACCGTCCATGATTCGGCTGTCCTTTGATAACTGTGCAAAGTAGAAAACAAACAAAAACAATAGGGATCCCGGGTCAACAAAGGGATCCCTTTAAGAATAACCCTCGACGGGTTTTAGCAGCAAAACAGTAGAAACAGTTAACTATTTACATTGGCAAAGTGTTCAGCAGATTAGAGCATTTGGAGCTTCATAGTGAGTTACAAGACATCAGCCGATAGTGGGCACCTCTGGATGGTTCAGGTGTCGGCCCCTGGTCTACGACTGATGTAGTGTCAGTGTCAATGGTTGGTCTCTCGGGTGCAGTCAGATCACCCGGTGTCTGGACTCGAAGGCTAACCCTGGCTGCAAGCTCAGTAGCCGCAACAAGGCGTACAGTGGCGATATTAACAAGATCTGTCAAGTCCGGATCGGTCATGATCGGGGCGACAGGTGACACTTCTTCGGGCCCGCATCGTTGGACGTTCCGAGCGCACCATAGTTGGGCACTCCGGTGGCGGGTGTAGGTCACCTGATCCCCCCTTTGCAATGGGTCACCATATCTGTTGCAGCAGGGAGTTTTCACGTTGTAATTAGTAACGAAGACGTCAGTCGGTAGCCCCGGTTCCTGTATAGAGCCCCAGCCCCGCTTTGGGTGAAAGGCCAGCACAGTACCCCGCTTTACCACGTCTTTCCTGCCGTATGCAGGCTTTGGGCGTCGTACTATTAGCGGATCAGTCTGCCCAGTCTCTTTTCGGTTTTTCCAATGTAGGATCAGGCATTGTCTATATTGTTCCCAAGTGAGCACAGCAAGGGTGAGGCCGTCCCTCCGAGCTCCATCCGGCTCGATCCAGGGGGTGTCCCACCGGAGGATCACCCCGTCTGGGCCCACGTCTACGGGTTCTCCCATCTTGGTCGTTAGCGGGGGCACCAGCTTCCCCATCATGTCGGGGGTGAGCACCGCCAACCCCGCCGAGAGGAAACAGTTATTGTTGGGGTGAGGCGCGGTCGCGGGATCTGTCAGGGGAGCAGGATCGGTCAGGGGAGCAGGGGCGTCTTCCATACCTGCGCCTGATGTGGTTCCACCGATGTCGATCCGTCCCGCTGACAAGGACGCTGGAATCGGCCGCAGCCCGGACTGCGGTTCCTCTGAGGTGGTCTCTTGATGTGGTTCCGCCCTCCATGGCTCCGTGGTCGGGATAGGTAGGCTCAGCTCCTCCGTCGGCGGCTCCAGGGAGTTCAGATCCTTCACCGGCTGTGGACGCGAGTCCGCTTCTGATGGGTGAGGGCAAACCGGGATCGCTTCGCCGTGGCTCGGGCACTTGCTGCTCCTCATCGCTGTCTGGCATTCGGCGGCAACGCATGCACCTGGCTCTGCCATTTCTCCGTGGTCGAGCTCCTCCTTCACCTTGTTCCCGCCGTTGCAAATCAGGGGGTGTTTCTCCTCTGCTGCTGGGCAAGTCGTCATCTCACAGAAGTCGGAGGGGGCGGTCGCTGCTCCTGGCGCCGCTTTGGTAGTCTCCACCCATGGCACGCCCTCCTTCTCCCTCTGCGCTCCCTGTGGCGCTGCAATGGCGGCGGGTTTTGGCGGGAACTTTTGGCGGCAAGTAGCAATACACAGTCTTTGCAATAAGTCACAGTCCAAGTATAATAAATCACAGTTCCAAGGCACACATGACCTGATTCTTCAGGCTTAAGTACATCCTGTTCGTGATGCCAAGTTGTAGCGCCCCCACTGCCGCAGGGCCGAGGGGTACCTGGTACCGGGCCTCTGAGTCTCTGCTCTGGGGTTGTCACGGTGGCTAGGCCCGGTCCGTGACCCTGCTGAGGGGTGCACAATGAAAGTGGTGGTATGGGATGTCGTTATGGTGTGGTGAAGTGCCGGTCGCGGTAAATAACGAGGACACCAGGTTGCAGTCTCTTTACCTCTTTACTGAAGGCTTCTGGGTCCTCAGTCCGGAATACGGTTAACAGGGCTGCGCAAGTCCGGCCGGTCCGATGGCACCTCCAGAGTTCCCTTCGCAGGTGGAAATCTGTGCCTACCTGCTAGCGCTTGTGTGTTGTGGTCCTTCCCTGCTGTGCTTACGGGATAGTACCCCACAACTGTTGTGTCTGTTTCTCGTGTTCCCTCACAACTCGATTCTGATGTTCTTCTACGTCCCCCTGATCTTACGGTTAGGACGCACCCGTATGACGGGGAGGCTCGGAGGTTCTTCCTGGGCTCTATCGTCACCCCTCTCCTGTTGTTACCCCCCTGTGTCTTCCTGGGTCTGTGTGAGACAGCCCGCCTGTGACTGACTGTCCTGCCGTAGGTTTGAAGTTTGGCTTGGAGCTCTATACTTCCTCGGCGTTTCGGCCACCGGTTATGCGCCTCAATAGGATGTTGCCTCGATCTTACAGCACGACTCCTAGTGGTATTCTCCTAGTTGCGTTGATCTCGTTTCTCACTCAGCACAATAAATCTCGCTTCTTGTCCTTTCTTGGGGTACCGCTGCTATATCGTGCAGGCGCGGCCCCGTAGCATTCTCTCTGATTGCTAGGCCTCTGTCAGGATCCCACCCCTGACAGGGACCCCTCCGAATCTTCCCCTACAACACCCTCTGCCACAAGGTGTTGCCTGGTTCCAACCCAGTCAGCTTTCTGTTCTAACTTCCTGCCTAACCCCCAGTTTTACCAGATTGTGAGGAGTGGCCTAATAAATAGAACCCTTAGCTCCCCCTGGAGGCCAGACTGTGAAATGTATTGGTGTCTGTGATACCTGGTCAGATGAACTCCTTTAGTGCCATCAGACGTACCATAGCCCCCCTTAGCGGCGGAGCCACAGTACTGCAATGACCAGGACTCTGGGGCGCTGCACTTGTTGTATGGCTTCTTTATTCTAGAGAGTGAAGCCTAGAAAAACAAAAAGAGCGAGCCTGTAAGACATGTAGAAAACATTTGTTGTCAATGATAAATTTCTCCATAATTTCTTATGGTTTGAGCCATCTTTTTTTCTTCCATTTGAATAATGCCTCATTCTTTTCTCAGATTATCGGTGGTTGGTGGAAGGATATAAGTTGGTTCTGACCTGTGGGGAAATTCTTGGTGATTTAAAAATTTGCATATGTTTAGATAATTGAAATGGAAGATTAAATGCTTTTCTAACTATTTTTCAGCATGCTATGGCTTCCCGTATTAATGGAATTTGACCTTCTAGGGAAGTTTAGCTTGCTGATATTGACGGGATAGAATAAGTCTCATGGTGCGACAAGTTTACCAATCTACCACAGACTGGCTGGGTTATAGGCCCTAATGTCTGGAAAGTTTCTCACCCCGTTTTCTTCTGGGTAATATTAGTTTTTGCCTTGATGGACCTGGGACAAGGTAGGGGCTTATTCGCCATCAAGCAACGTTGACCTGCAAAAAATAAAAGAGTCGCTAGTGTTTTCGAACCTAGTCTGGCCAAGCAGAGAAAGACATGTTCCACCTTGCGTCCATTGATAGTTGTTCAGGATGGCGATCTGCCTCGATGTCATGGCATTCTTTGGGATTTTGTGTCGAGTAGAGTCTTTCTTCCTCACGGTTCTTTCTGCTTCCATTTGAACAGTTATATCTCTATGTCCACAGTTGCACAGAAATTCTTCCATATCCGATTCAACCTCATGGGACGACTTGTAAACGATAACGTCTCCATTCTTCTGAATGATCTTGAGAGTGGCTGGGTATTAGAACAAAAATCTTTTCTCGACTAGAACAAAGTTGATCACACATTGTTGAAGGTTCTCAGTGGAGTAGTCTTCAAAAACAAGATTCTCATGCTCTTGATTTGGAGAGGTTGGCATCTTTTCCTGTAAGCTCTCATGTCAGATTTGTCATTACAATCTAGAAACTTCTAGAACTTTAGTGCCACCTATAGGAAGTAGCAATCCTAAAAAGTCAATATCCACTCTCCAATGATCTTTGTCACATGATTTAGGATAAAAGACAAAACCAAATTGAGTTTCTGGTTTTGGCTTTTATCCAAAGTCATGTGACAAGGTTTTTGGATAGTCGATATTGATTTTTATGATTACTACTTCATATAGGTGGCACTAGAGTTCTAGTCCTCTTCCTCTCTGAAGAGACAATTTGCACGTTACCTGATATATATTTTTTTGAGTCTTCACTAGAGTCTTTGTAGGTTCTACTCTGACGAAGGCAGACGCTGAAACGCGCATCGGACCAGGGATCACCCTGGGGACTCCTTTCACATTGCATAAGGTAAATACCAGGTGGCTATTTATCTGACCCATATAAGTCAGCAGCACTTTGATTACAAACATCTTCTTACTATGTATGAAATCTTCTGATTACTGCTCTAGCCACTTTTACTTACTCCGCATTTGCACTTTATTTTTCTATTTTGGTATTTTACCTTGCACATTGATAATTCTGCTGATTGTAATGTTTACCTTTACTTGCGGCACCTATATACAGGGTGGGTCATTTATGTGGATACACCTAAATAAAATGGGAATGGTTGGTGATATCAACTTCTTGTTTGTGGCACATTAGTATATGGGAGGGGGAAAACTTTTCAAGATTGGGTGGTGACCATGGCGGCCATTTTGAAGTCAGCCATTTTGGATCCAACTTTATTTTTTCCAATGGGAAGAGGGTCATGTGACACATCAAACTTATTGAGAATTTCATAAGAAAAACAATGGTGTGCTTGGTTTTAGCATGACTTTATTATTTCATGAGTTATTTACAAGTTTATGACCACTTATAAAATGTGTTCAAAGTGCTGTCCATTGTTTTGGATTGTCAATGCAATGTCAATATCAGCAACCATTCCCATTTTATTTAGGTGTATCCATATAAATGGTCCACCCTGTATGTTATTCATGACCATTGTGGTTATAACAATTTTGATACTTTCTATTGCTGTTGCCACACTTTGCAATCAATGTTGTCCCTTGTGTAGTGCCCCTTTTGGTATTTTTTCCCCACTCTACCTCACGTTGTTGTACACCCCCTAATAAATTTTGTTATCTATTCAATTATTGGACATTTTTTTTCATTTTTTTCTCTTTTTATCTGTTCGATATTGGTCTAGTGGACCTGGTGGTGCATTGATTGTTTACTAGAGAGTACCCCTCTGATTATAGGGGTTCTTTGAATGTTCAAGTTGTACTTGTTTCCATTTTTTATAAATATTTTGTCTGAACCAAATTGTGACTTTTCTCTTTTTGTATGCAAGCCTCTTGGGATTCTATCGCATTCATCAAATGACCCTATAGCATTCATGGTCCAGCACATACAGATTTCCAGTTTTGCCAAATGTTTTTTTTTTTGTTTGAGAATTTTTGTGCTAAATAATTACTTGGATTCCATCTTTTCAGCTACATTGTCGAAAGAATGCATCTGTGGCTTCCCTCCTTGAGTTGCACCTGAAGCTCCCTATATATTTCCATTGTTTTATGCTACAATTCCAGTGTGCACAGGCCTAAAGTAAACAATGATAAGTATCCAGCAGCTGTTCATTCATCAGCAAACAATCGCACTCGCAGTGACCTCAACCAGTGAAAGCTTTTTGATCACTGAAGCAATTGGTGCTCAGCTCTCATGAAGGAAACCGACATTTAACCATCTAGCAAAGAAGAGAGCAGCACACACCATTGTGAATCCTCAAGTTATTTTATTTCAAACCTGAGCCCTCTCCCCATTGGGGCTCACAATCTAGATTCCCTATCAGTATGTCTTTAGACTGTGGGAGGAAACCAGAGAAAAACCAAACAAACAAGAGGAGAACATACAAACTCCATGCAGATGTTGTCCTTGGTGGGATTTGAACTCAGAAAGCCAGTGCTGCAAAGCAACAGTGCTAACCACTGAGCCACCATACAGTGCTAACCACTGAGCCAGCATTCATTACTAACCACTGAGCCACTTTCATGTATCATTCTTATATGCTCGAGACACGAAAAGAGCTTAAACCTGAACCAATAGATTAAAAATGTTCCATAAATGTGACAT
The DNA here is from genome assembly GCF_051348905.1 of Ranitomeya variabilis. Taxonomy (NCBI): domain Eukaryota; kingdom Metazoa; phylum Chordata; class Amphibia; order Anura; family Dendrobatidae; genus Ranitomeya; species Ranitomeya variabilis. Next base: position 40,607,277 of record NC_135239.1, on the reverse strand, counting down.
ATAGGCATCTTATGGTTTTTCCCCTCTATAAAAATAAAAACACATTGACTGATGGCATGAACAAAAAATTTGTCCTAACTGTGATAAATTGTCTTACCTTCTAAGAAACTTCACCCATCTGTAGTCGATTGGATCCAGCATTGTGTTTTCCAAATGATCAACTTCCATTTCTAACCCCTTCCCGACATTGGACGCATGGATACGTCCTCCTGTCGATTTTACGCACACAGGAACTGTGTTCACGTTATCGCCGTCGGGTGTTAAGTATACATCACAGCCAGGGGCGTAACGACCGCGGTCGCAGCGGTCGCCATTGCGACCGGGCCCTGCAGGTCAGGGGCCCCGGGCCGGCAGGTCAGGGCAGGGCCGGGCTGGACATCGGGCACTTCTGGCAAATGCCAGAAGAGCCGATGCCAGTAGTGGGCCGCTGCACTGTTCCTCCCCCCCCCGCCGCCGCCGCCGCCGCCGCATTTAACTATACCGGCGTCTATGATACCGGTATAGTTCAATGCAATGATGGAGGAGAGCGTCACCTGACGCTCCCTCTCCCATCATTCCCCGCTCTGCCTCTGACAGTACACTGCGGGTGCGCGATGATGTCATATCATCGCGCACCTGCAGTGTCCTGGGCAGACTGCAGCCACCAGGAGCAGCGCGGGCAAAAGGAAAGGTGAGGAGAGTTTTTTTTTTTCTTTTTCACCGGACTGTGGGGCCATTATCGGGGGGGGGGGGATGAGATGCGGGCTGTGCTCTATATACCCCTGTGCTGGCTGTGCTGTATATACCCCTGTGCTGGCTGTGCTCTATATACCCCTGTGCTGGCTGTGCTGCATATACCCCTGTGCGGGCTGTGCTGTATATACCCCTGTGCGGGCTCTGCTGTATATACCCCTGTGTGGGCTCTGCTGTATATACCCCTGTGCGGGCTGTGCTCTATATACCCCTGTGCGGGCTGTGCTCTATATACCCCTGTGCGGGCTGTGCTGTATATATCCCTGTGCGGGCTCTGCTGTATATACCCCTGTGCGGGCTGTGCTGTATATACCCCTGTGCGGGCTGTGCTGTATATACCCCTGTGCGGGCTCTGCTGTATATACCCCTGTGCGGGCTGTGCTGTATATATCCCTGTGCGGGCTCTGCTGTATATACCCCTGTGCGGGCTGTGCTGTATATACCACTGTGCGGGCTGTGCTGTATATACCACTGTGCGGGCTGTGCTGTATATACCCCTGTGCGGGCTGTGCTGTATATACCCCTGTGCGGGCTGTGCTCTATATACCCCTGTGCTGGCTCTGCTGTATATACCACTGTGCGGGCTGTGCTGTATATACCCCTGTGCGGGCTGTGCTGTATATACCCCTGTGCGGGCTGTGCTGTATATACCCCTGTGCGGGCTCTGCTGTATATACCCCTGTGCGGGCTGTGCTGGATATACCACTGTGCGGGCTGTGCTGTATATACCACTGTGCGGGCTCTGCTGTATATACCCCTGTGCGGGCTGTGCTGTATATACCCCTGTGCGGGCTGTGCTGTATATACCCCTGTGCGGGCTGTGCTGGATATACCCCTGTGCGGGCTGTGCTGTATATACCCCTGTGCGGGCTGTGCTGTATATACCCCTGTGCGGGCTGTGCTGTATATACCCCTGTGCGGGCTGTGCTGTATATACCCCTGTGCGGGCTGTGCTGTATATACCCCTGTGCGGGCTGTGCTGTATATACCCCTGTGCGGGCTGTGCTGTGTATACCCCTGTGCGGGCTGTGCTGTGTATACCCCTGTGCGGGCTGTGCTGTATTTACCCCTGTGCGGGCTGTGCTGTATATACCACTGTGCGGGCTGTGCTGTATATACCACTGTGCGGGCTGTGCTGTACATACCACTGTGCGGGCTGTGCTGTATATACCACTGTGCGGGCTGTGCTGGATATACCACTGTGCGGGCTGTGCTGGATATACCACTGTGCGGGCTGTGCTGGATATACCACTGTGCGGGCTGTGCTGGATATACCACTGTGCGGGCTGTGCTGGCACCCAACACCATGTTGCAGTGCAGGAGATTCCTGCAACAGTCCGAGGCGTATCTAGGGGAAGGGGGTGGGGGGGCGTCACGGAGGTAGGGGGGGGGGCCCCATTTGGAAGTTCGCACCGGGGCCCATAACTTTGTAGTTACGCCACTGATCACAGCTGACACCTGACTCTCACTGCCAGGAATGATGCCCACTCCGCTCCTGGCCGTTTAACCCCCTAAATGCAGCGATCGATATCGATCGATATACTATACATTATATGTAATGCATGTTTTCATGATCCTTTTTGTTGATGAATATGGAAATTTAAAGGGAACCTGTCATGTGAAAAACACTCAATCTGCAGGTTAATAATATTCTGAAGCTGCCAGCTGGCTGTCAGTCAGTGCCGGGGCGTGGTTACAGATGCTGCATCCTATGTACTGAGAGTTGACTGAGAGCTGAGTGATGTACGGAACCAATTTCTTTTTCTTTTCCAAACTGGTTAGTTAATTTTATATTTTAATATTTTTTAATTATCAAATATTAATTAGATAATTAGCTTTAATTATTCTAATTTTTAATTTCTATATTTTTATACCAGGAAAAGTGGGGAGTGGAAGTAATTCCATGTAATTTATATATTTTTTGTTAATATTTTTTTTTTTACTTTTTTATATCTTTATTTTGTTTTTGTATAACAGAGCCAACATCTGCTGTGTGCGAAGCGGGCTCAGCTCTTGAACCCGCTTCATACACCTGCACTCAAAAAGTGACAAACTCCTACGTTGCAGATCACGAAAGGCTTCATTTTTGTCTTTCTAATTCAAGGGCATTGTGTTAGCAGTGCTTTTTGAGAGAAGTTTCTACGAAAGATTAGTGTATAAGGTTGGAAAAAGTTTATGCCGAAGAAAGTCTGTCGACAACTTTGTTGGTTAGCCTTTGCCTAAGCATTAATTAAAATAAAGTTCAGTATACAAGGTGTTATAATCCTAAACCCCTGTCCATTTATTAGGCATTCTGGGAATGGAGAAACAATAATGAACATAGCGATGAAGATAAATTGCTTTTTATGAATGTAAACTGCGGTTTTTCCACTGTGCACAAGCTGAAAATCGTGGTGACATATTGACATCGAAAAGCATGAGAAAATGGAATGGGCTCATAAATTACACTGAGATAAGATTTAGTGTACAATGCAGGTATTATGGAGAACAGATCTTTGGTTCTCGGTTTCGAGGGGGCCACACGGACAGTTACCTTGACAACCAATGTCATGTCCATGCATCGTAATAATGATTGATGGGTAATATAGCGTTATGGCTAAAAAAGTATAAACAGCTGTGTAAAGGGTAACGGGACACAGTAATATCCCAAAGGACACTGTGATAACAAAATGTTTGGATATTCACAATTTAATATACTGATATATCCAATCATCCAAAAGTTAGGCCTTCCAGTTTTGAGCCAACTTAAAGGGGAATTTTCACTGGATTTTTAAGATTTAAACCGAGCACCTTCTCCAATTGTCACTGTGACGCTGATTCTGGAACAATTTTTCTTTTTCTTTTGTGCCCCTCCATTCCAGTCATATCCCCCTGGAATTAAAGATGCAAATGTAGCTTTACACAGAACTTCTCTGTGGGCGTATGCTTTTTTTTCCCAATGACACTAGCCAATTAAAACACAGCCACGCCCACAGAGAAGTTCTGTGGCATACGCCCGGTTAGTTGATGGGAATTTAGCCATCTTTATTTCTGATTCTTGATGATAATTCCATCACTACTAAAGAAATGCTGAAAACATGATCTGTTGTGGGGACTGGAGTTTCGGATACAGTAAAGGAACAAAAGGCCAATTAAATGATTAACATTTCCAAATAAGTTTTTGTACTGTAAGGGCGGGCTTACACTGGCCGATTATCGAGAACAAGAACGAGCGTTCCTAGTTTCCTGATAATCAGCAAAATGCTTGTTCATCGAATTAAGTGATCTTTTGCCATGCTTAAAATATGATCGTGCTCAGCAGCACATCATCCTGTAAAAACAGGTCATGTGCTGCCGAGAACAGTAAACTATATGCATAAAACGATCTATTACTGATCGGTCTGTGCGCATCTGAAGTACAGTCGTCCTGTCTAAACAGACTATGGTATTTAACGGCCGCCGATCGGCAAACAGTTAACCGATCAATGGTCGTTTAATGTCGCAGGTGGCTGATGTAAACCTGGCCAAAAAATCAGTAGTAATGGTTTCCTAATGGCTAATTATACAAGCCCCATTGGTATTGATGCAATTTAGGTCTAAATTGGACCAATTTTTCTTCTGATCTTCACCCATTTCATGAAGACAAATATGTGCTGCTTGCTTATGGCAAAAATTCTGGACTTGTAACTTTATCGTGAAAAATTTGTATAATTCAATCTTCCATAAACCTGTAATACTGAGTTTAATAGAAACTAATTCTGTGGATCTGTGGATATATTTTGTTTTATTAAAAGTCAAGGTTTGCAGTGTTAATATTAGATCCGTAGATCATGTAAGTAATATCAGCACTGACAATAATTAGAGGAAAAAAAGTCTAAAGCAAATGCAAAACACAAACAAGAAAATAAAAACAAGTTGCGCACAAGATAATGCAGCAATAAGAAAATAATTTCAATTTTATAGCAAAATTTAGAAAGTTAAACTAAATTATTTTTACTATTTTTTTATTGGTCTGTTTTTTTTTTTTTTTTTACGATCTTGTAAACAATTTGATTACAAAAAGAAACTTTCCTTCGCGGCATATTGTTCAGACCTCAGCACTTGACTAACTCTCTCTAGATGTCATTGAGGTAGTTCTTACTGTCAAGTTAAATCTGTGCTCAACTATTATATGACAGCATGCTAATGCCGCAATGACAGGACCCACGGGTGGTGTCAGTAGATGCATCACTGAATATGTAGGTAAAGATGACTAAGATAGCTGAGTGACAATCTCTGGGCGAGTTCTAATGGCATCTGAAACCGATATAACTTGAGGACAAGAATATTTACTAGTGACTATTTTTAAGGGGAAAACGCTCTTTAGTTCCATTAGTAAAAGCTATTAAAGTCCTAAAGTGTTCATTTTACAGAGCGAGACATGCAATGAATATACGAGACATTAGCAAACAGCTTAAAAGTTTGTACACTTTTTTTTTACAAGATTTAGGGTATGTGCATACAATGTCTTCTTCAGGTGGTTTCCACCTGAAAAAGAACTGCGAAACCACCTCAAAAAATGAACAGAACGCATAGCAATTTTTATAATATTGCTGAGCACATGTTCAATCTTTTGTTACTTCTTTTAAACGATTCAAGGTTCAGAAACTCTCTAGTTACAGTTTAAATTATAGAAAAAAGACACCTGAAAAACCACCGGAAAAGCCGCTTCAGGAAAAAGACTGCCGGTGTGAGACGTGGCTTTGCCTAGGAAGACCTTGGTGGGTGCACTGGCATTTTAAAGATCTAATACAACTCTGACCTCCGGGGTACATACATTTGGTGGCTAATTTTTATTGTAGGCTCTTAATTACACATTGCTCGATATCCTTGTGCGATTATCATATTTTATGATTGTTTTCGATGTTGTAGGAACCATTATTACAGAAGTACAGGGTGGGCCATGTATATGGATACGCCTAAATATAATGGGAATGGTTGGTGATATCAACTTCCTGTTTGTGGCACATTAGTATATGGGAGGGGGAAAACTTTTCAAGATGGGTGGTGGCCATGGTGGCCATATTGTAGTCGGCCGTTTTGGATTCAACTTTATAAATGGCCCACCCAGGTGTATCCATATAAATGGCCCACCCTGTATACAGTATGTTACTATGTTTTTTTTGCAGCAGTTATTTAGATTTGGCAATATAGATGTTGGGTCTTAGTGATTTTAGTGCCCTTTGTTCTTTTTAGATTTGCTTTTTAGGATTTGCAGTTGTCATTCCCTTTTGAATATTAACTATTCTTTAAATTTAATTTTTTGATTGTACATTTTTTTATGTTTCTGACATTTTTTTTCTTTATCACAATCTTTATTAAAAGTAAATATTAGCAGTCTTGCAATTTTCACAGTGGCCACTGAGGCTCTTTTAGGCTCCTGCATCTACATGCAATGGACAAACTCTGACCCTATCTTTTGTATTGAAACATCTAATGAGCGTGTGCAAAAGTCATTGTGAAGGGAGGTGGAGCAGGGTCAGCTGTGACATCGCATATTGTAAATGATGTATAGAGGTGTGACCTATCATTGTAATCCTGTCTCTGCTGAAAAGGAGTCTACTGAAAATTCATCCTGAAAGGATTAGATATATGAGTCTAAAATAGCCCCCGTGGCCAGTGTGAAATTGCAAGATTACTTGTTTTTTAATGGAGATTGCAATATTAAGAAAAAAAAGTGATTTTTTTTTAAATTACAAGTAAAAAAAGCCTGATTTAAGCAAGAGGTAATTTTTCTGCTGACACAATCCATTTAAGACTTTAGTTTGACTGATCTGGCAAAATGCCAGGGCATTCTTGTACATGTGAGATGTTAATTGGTTGTTCACACACAATGAGGTTTTCCAAAATGAATGTGACAACTTCAAAGTTTTATAATACACAATGGGTATAAATGGTCCAATGACTCTTTAAAATCAGCTGTTTTCTTGTAAATGGTGAAAAGACTCTGTAAAACTGGATATTTTCTCATTTGGATTACAATTAATAATGAAAAATTAATTGAGGGTAATTCTATGTCAGACAGATATTTTTTACTACATTGCATTAATTGGAAGTTCAAACTAATATTCTAGTGTCGATGCTGGTAACCCTGTAAGGCAATAAGATGTTTTTTTACAATTATGGAAAGATACCGTACATTAAAATTGAAATATTTTGTAAGGTCACCCTATTAGCAATCCAAATTTTATTAGCAATATAAAAAGTGTGCAGCTAGAAACTGGAAAATATTAAACATTCTTAGCTGGGAAGAAACCATAAATCACATTAATTGAATAGTTAAGATGGAGGAAATTAAGTTTTCATTATTCTGGCAAAACAATTATTGAAGTACATTTGTTGCAGCTGGAAGAGATCTAAATATACTAACTCTTCAGATTATTTTTATGTATGTGTGTCCACATCTAGTTAATGCGTTTTGGCCAGTTTATAAAGTACTAAATAATAATAACCTAAAAAACCGATTGGTCTAATCAGTTTCTTCTGATGTTGGGAGACTTTAGGTCAGTCCACGTTCACACATTCAGTATTTGGTCAGTATTTCATGGAATGCCGGCCAGAGCCGTGGGTTACTCGGTACCAGGTTCGGTACTTAAAGGGGATGTGTCACGGTGGCGAGCTGGCCCATGGCCCTGTGTGCCCAAGTAAAAGGGACGGTCTTTAAAGGGATTTGAATAAAGTTTGTAGAAATAGGAAATGTTCGAGGCGCCACCTGTGGTACTCGGTCAGGAGTGACCGACGCTGCTTAAAGAGGTCCTCTGGGGGTGATATCCTGCACCAAAGATGGTATCACTTCCCACAGGTGAAGCTGGTCCCCAGGGCTCCTGGTGTGTTTGGCTAAAGATGGTGTAGTGCCGGAAATAAACGGAGGACACAGGGTTGCAGTCTCTTTACCTGGTTTACTGATGTAGACAGTCTCAGTCCAGGCTACCAGCAACAGGTGTTGGTGTGGTCCGGCCGGCCTGGAGGCAATGGTGGATCCCTCTCCCAGGTGATGTTTGTAAGCCTTCCTTCTCGCGCTCTCATGCGAGGTCCTTGCTGCCTGTGGCTCCCTTACAAGGTCCTCTCTCTCCTGTCCTGGGACAGTGCCTCATATGGTGGGCAATGCAAGCCTTTTTACAGGGTCTCTATCACAACCCAGGCTCACTGTGTACTGCTGCACCTTCGGGTGTAGGTGCGGACAGACTACATAAAGTCTTCTGCCCTCCGATTCTGCTGTGGGACATGGAGTGCGACACAGCCTCGGGCTCCCATTGCCCGGTTCCTGCGCTTCAGCTCAGAGGGTGCCAAGTCACAGTTCCCCTCCAAGCTCCTTTCTTCTCCTGTGCTTCTCCCCTCATACACTTGCTATCACTGCAACCTGTCTGGTTCTCTTCTGTCCTGGAGCTGCAGCACTGTTGTGAACTCTATTTTTGGGCTCCCTCTAGTGGTCACAAGCGGTACTGTGTAGTGTTGTCTTTCTGCAGGTTGCAGCATCAGCTGGTTCGTTATCCTTGGTTGGTTTCTTATTTAGCTCACCTGGATACTCAGTTCCTTGCCTGCTATCAATGTATTCAGTGCTCTTCAGATTCCTTGCTCCCAGTCTCTCCAAGACAAGCTAAGTTTTTGTTTGATCATTTTTTGATTATCAGTGTTCATTATGTTTTTAGTCCAGCTCGCTAAAATGTGATTTCCTCGCTTGCTGGTTGCTCTAGGGGACTGAGTTTCTCCCCCCACACCGTGAGTTGGTGTGGGGGTTCTTGAAATCTCAGTGTGGATATTTTGTAAGGGTTTTTTACTGACTGCATAGATTCCCTTTTCTATTTTCTGCTATGTAGTATTAGTGGGCCTCATTTGCTGAATCTGCTTTCACCCCTGTGTATGTGCCTTCCTCTTACCTCACCGTTATTATCTGTTGGGGGCTTCTATATCTTTGGGGATTATTTCTCTGGAGGCAAGAGAGGTCTTTCTTTCTCTCTAGGGGTAGTTAGTTCCTCAGGCTGGCTCGAGACGTCTAGGATTTTTTAGGCACGTTCACCGGCTACTTCTAGTGTGTTTGGATAGGTTCAGATTTGCGGTCAGTCCAGTTTGCCACCACCCTAGAGCTTGTCCTACGTTTGTTACTTAGCTGGAGTAATTTGTGATCCTCAACCACTAAGGATCATAACACAGCACGCACGTGGCTGCACGACCCCACTCTCCACACTCCTCTTTCCTTCTCTCTCTGTCACCAACTGTCTCCAACTAACTATCTCCTCCTCCAGACCAGAATACATATATCTGGGGGAAACTCCCCTGAATCCTGGTTCAGAGCTCCCCCTTCTGGCCTGGATTCAGAATGTGGTGTATTACCTATTACAGGGAATCCTCCTTACCTCCAGGCATGACATCACCTTCTCCGAAAGGAAGGCAACCTCACTGTAACAACCGGTTACCTGGGGTGTTACATTTCACATCAGTATTTGTAAGCAAAAACCAGGAGTGGGTGAAAAATACTGAAGTGGTGATGTGTTTCTATTATACTTTTCCTCTGATTGTTCCACTGATTTTGGTTTACGAATACTGATGTAAAATACTGACCAAATACTGAACCTGTGAACATGGCCTTAGGCTAAAAATGGTGGGATCTCCATTGTGTAGCCAAAAGTCCCATGTCCTGTAAGAAACGACTGCGACTGTCTTTATTTTTTTATGTAATATTGCATTCCCATTATTGTCATTGGCCCACATAATTTTATGGATGTTATCCTTCATTAGTTGGTTGACTAATTTTTTCACTGGCCTCATTCTATATACTGTATATAAAAATGTGCAAAATAAAATACATAATAAAACTGTCCATTTTTCTTCAACCATGTCGGATCCTTGCTCAGTTCCTGCCTTGTGAATAAAACAATAGAAGGTGCTGTCTTGTAAGGCAACGAGGAGACGACCACTCTTTTGAGAGCCTGAGAGGTCTCTCCTTTTTCCGGGACTCTCCTGAATATTCAGGGAGAATAAGAAAGTTGTTACGCCACAATTGGTGAGAAGGATTCACAAAGTTTAATTGCACAGATTCTGGGAAACATGGGCAGCAGCCGATGGTACAGCAGGTCGATAGTTGGAACGATAGTGGCGGAAGTTTCTGAACGGGAGCAATGGCAACTGGAGTTGAAGAACAGGGATCACAGTAGCTGAAGAAAACAGTAAACTCAGAAATGAGGCATTGGAACAGCAGAGCTGAGTCAGCAACAGAGATCAGTGTGGCAGAGCTGGCCAAGTGATGTACCAGAGTTGACTCAGCAGTGAGGAATCAGAGTAGCAGACCTGAGTCAGCAACAAAAGTTCAATGAGGCAAAGCTGGTCAAAGAATGTTCGAGAATCTGATCAGTAGTCCCTGTAACCGCGATGAACCACAAGTATGAGTACATATTGCTTTATTAACTTCAGCAGAAGTACATTTTATTAAATGCAGCAGGACCATCTTTTCTTTGTTATATAACCTATATCTAAGGCACCTAATGTTGATTCTCATAGACAGGTTATTAAATATATTACGCCAACTACGCTGCTAATTGCACTTTGTCCTGCTGCACATACATTATCACAATTTACCTCTAGTAGATCTCTGTGGAACAAGTTGCTTTAATGATTTTTTCTAATGAGCAAAAGACTTTCATCAGCTCCGTACTTGTCATTGTTTTCCACCGCAGTCCACGGACACTTCATTGTACCAGACAGATTTATTACTATAGTAAATAGCGATGCAATTACACACCTGGTTGCTGCGTTGGTCTTCTATTGCAAGACAAATATATATATATATATATATATATATATATATATATATATATATATATACACTCACCGGCCACTTTATTAGGTACACCATGCTAGTAACGGGTTGGACCCCCTTTTGCCTTCAGAACTGCCTCAATTCTTCGTGGCATAGATTCAACAAGGTGCTGGAAGCATTCCTCAGAGATTTTGGTCCATATTGACATGATGGCATCACACAGTTGCCGCAGATTTGTCGGCTGCACATCCCAAAGATGCTCCATACAAGGCAGGATGGATCCATGCTTTCATGTTGTTTACGCCAAATTCTGACCCTACCATCCGAATGTCGCAGCAGAAATCGAGACTCATCAGACCAAGCAACGTTTTTCCAATCTTCTACTGTCCAATTTCGATGAGCTTGTACAAATTGTAGCCTCAGTTTCCTGTTCTTAGCTGAAAGGAGTGGTACCCGGTGTGGTCTTCTGCTGCTGTAGCCCATCTGCCTCAAAGTTCGACGCACTGTGCGTTCAGAGATACTCTTAGGCCTACCTTGGTTGTAACGGGTGGCGATTTGAGTCACTGTTGCCTTTCTATCAGCTCGAACCAGTCTGCCCATTCTCCTCTGACCTTTGGCATCAACAAGGCATTTCCGCCCACAGAACTGCCGCTCACTGGATTTTTTTTCTTTTTCGGACCATTCTCTGTAAACCCTAGAGATGGTTGTGCGTGAAAATCCCAGTAGATCAGCAGTTTCTGAAATACTCAGACCAGCCCTTCTGGCACCAACAACCATGCCACGTTCAAAGGCACTCAAATCACCTTTCTTCCCCATACTGATGCTCGGTTTGAACTGCAGGAGATTGTCTTGACCATGTCTACATGCCTAAATGCACTGAGTTGCCGCCATGTGATTGGCTGATTAGAAATTAAGTGTTAACAAGAAGTTGGACAGGTGTACCTAATAAAGTGGCCAGTGAGTGTATATATATACAGTACAGACTAAAAGTTTAGATACACCTTCTCATTTAAAGATTTTTCTGTATTTTCATGACTATGAAAATTGTACATTCACTCTGAAGGCATCAAAACTATGAATTAACACATGTGGAATTATAAACTTAACAAAAAAGTATGAAACAACTGAAATTATGTGTTATATTCTAGGTTCTTCAAAGTAGCCACCTTTTGCTTTGATGACTGCTTTGCACACTCTTGGCATTCTCTTGATGAGCTTCAAGAGGTAGTCACCAGGAATGGTTTTCACTTCACAGGTGTGCCCTGTCAGGGTTAATAAATGGGATTTCTTGCCTTATAAATGGGGTTGGGACCATCAGTTGTGTTGAGCAGAAGTCTGGTGGATACACAGCTGATAGTCCTACTGAATAGACTGTTAGAATTTGTATTATGGCAAGAAAAAAGCAGCTAAGTAAAGAAAAACGAGTGGCCATCATTACTTTAAGAAATGAAGGTTGGTCAGTCAGTCCGAAAAATTTGGAAAACTTTGAAAGTGTCCTCAAATGCAGTTGGAAAAGCCATCAAGCGCTACAAAGAAATTGGCTCACATGAGGACCGCCCCAGGAAAGGAAGACCAAGAGTCACCTCTGCTTCTGAGGATAAGTTTATCCGAGTCACCAGCCTCAGAAATCGCAGGTTAACAGCAGCTCAGATTAGAGACCAGGTCAATGCCACACAGAGTTCTAGCAGCAGACACATCTCTACAACAACTGTTAAGAGGAGACTTTGTGCACCAGGCCTTCATGGTAAAATAGCTGCTAGGAAACCACTCCTAAGGACAGGCAACAAGCAGAAGAGACTTGCTTGGGCTAAAGAACACAAGGAATGGACATTAGACCTGTGGAAATCTGTGCTTTGGTGTGATGAGTCCATATTTGAGATCTTTGGTTCTAACCACCGAGTCTTTGTGTGACGCAGAAAAGGTGAATGAATGGACTCTACATGCCTGGTTCCCACCGTGAAGCATGGAGGAGAAGATGTGATGGTGTGGGGGTGCTTTGCTGGTGACACTGTTGGAAATTTATTCAAAATTGAAGGCATACTGAACCAGCATGGCTACCACATCTTGCAGCGGCATGCTATTGAATCCGGTTTGCGTTTAGTTGGACCATCATTTATTTTTCAACAGGACAATGACCCCAAACACACCTCCAGGCTGTGTAAGGGCTATTTGACCAAGAAGGAGAGTGATGGGGTGCTACGCCAGATGACCTGATGGTTTGGGGTGAGCTGGACCGCAGAGTGAAGGCAAAAGGGCCAACAAGTGCTAAGCATCTCTGGGAACTCCTTCAAGATTGTTGAAAGACCATTTCCGTTGACTAGCTCTTGAAGCTCATCAAGAGAATGCCAAGAGTGTGCAAAGCAGTCATCAAAGTAAAAGGTGGCTACTTTGAAGAACCTAGAGTATAAGACATATTTTCACTTATTTCACACTTTTTTGTTAAGTATATCATTCCATATGTGTTAATTTATAGTTTAATGCCTTCAGTGTGAATTTGCAATTTTCATAGTCATGAAAATACAGAAAAATCTTTAAATGAGAAGGTGTGTCCAAACTTTTATGGTATGGTATATGAGGAGAGATATGTGTCACAAAGATTGCTTTCTTCCGTGATCTAGAAACCCATAAGTGTCTCTCTATCATGCCATGTTCTAAAGGAGTTAATCATCCATGTTATGGAATGGGTTTGTAGGTGAGTAGGTAAAAGATGGTCGGGATGCCTATACACCATATCTCCACCTCAAGGGTGTGGTTGGGATCTTAAATGTACAGTCACTGTTTTTTTTCTGTGCGTTGTGTTTGGAGAGGAGATGACTCCAGGTGGAGCTGAAAACACATGGTGGTCTGAGCGGAACAACCCCTCAGATATATGTACTTTGCTATATGTTATCTTTTGTTTTGCTATTATGCCAGTAAGGCCACTTTTACTTTGCTGCTCCCTGCTATGGTTTATGCTGTTCCATAATAAACCGGCAGGTGATTTACACAAGTGTTCCTGTGTCTACCTTTAAAAGCAGCTGAGTCAACCCCTCACACATGCTGGAAGACACAACCTCGACCCATCTTCAATGCTCTTACTGAGGGAAGGAGGTTGTTGGCCAAAATCTCGCGATACATGACCCCATCTATTCTACTTCAATATGGTGTAATCGTCCTGTTCCCTTTGCAGATAAGTGCAGCGCCCCAGAGTCCTGGTCGTTGCAGTAGCATGGTTCAGCCACTAAGGGGGGCCATGCTGCGTTCGATGGCACGGAAGGAGTTCTCTGAGCAGGTATCACAGTCACCAATACATTTCACAGCTGGGCCTCCGGGGGGAGCTAAGGGTGCTATTCATTAGGCCACTCCCCACCATAGTGGGTAAACTGGGGGTCAGGCAGGAAGTTAGAGAGAACGCTGACGGGATTGAACGGAGCAACACCCTGTGGCAGGGGGTGTTGTGAAGGGAGAGACTGTAGGGTCTCTGCCAGGGGTGGGATCCTGGCAGAGGCTTGGCATTGAAAGAACGTAACGGGTCCGCGCAGGCTCCTGGAAGCGGCGGGACTCAAGAAAGGACTAGAAGCGAGATAGATTGTGCTGAGTGAGAAACGAAGTCAAGCGAAAGGAGATACCAGTGAGGGTTGTGCTGAAAGAGGCAGCACCTTACTGAGGCGCACTACCGGTGGCCGGAACGCCGAGGAGGTAAAGAGTTTCAAGCCATACCTCAGACCTACGGCAGGGCAGTTAGCTTTAGGCGGACTGTCTCACGCATCACCCAGGAAGGCAAAAGGGGGGTACCAACAGGAGAGGGGCGCAGATAGAGTCCCGGAAGATCTCCGAGCCTCCCCGTCATACGGGTGCGTTCCTACCATAGTATCTGGAGGGACGAGGAAGATCATTGCGAATTAAGTTGTTGTGAGGGAACACGAGAAACAGACACAACAGTTGTGGGGTACTTTCCGTAAGCACAGCAGGGAAGGACTGCAACACATAGCGCTAGAAGGAAGGCACCGATTTCCACCTGCAAGGAGAGCTCTGGAAGTGCCATTGGACCGGCCGGACTTGCGCAGCCTGGTGAGCCGTATTCTGGACTGAGGACCCAGAGAGCTTCAGTAAAGAGGTAAAGAGACTGCAACCTGGTGTCCTCGTTATTTACCGCGACCTGCACCCCACAACTGCACCGCTACACCGTTACTACACCACTTATTGCACCGGACGTCCCCCATTGACAGACAGGGCCACGGACCGGGTCTAGCCACCGTGACAACCCCAGGACTGAGACCTAGAGGCCCGGCTCCGGGTACCCCTCGGCCCTGCGGCGGTGTGGGGGCGCTCCAACTTGGCGTCACGAACAGGATCTACTTAAGCCTGAAGAATCAGGTCATGTGTGCCTAGAGACTGTGATTTACTGTGCTTGGACTGTACTTTATTGCAAGACTGTGTGCTGTGCCATTTGCCGCCAAAATCCGCCGCCATTGCAGCGCTGAGGAAAGCGCAGGAAGAGAAGAGGGGCGTGGAGTGGGCGTAGACGAGCTGGAGAGCGCGAACAGTAATGGCCGCCCAGTCTAAGTATTTCTGTGTCCTGAGGACGTGCCCGTCAACAGCTGAGGTACGCCTCCTGATCTTGGTCGGAGGGTGGAGACCATGGGGACAGGGCCGCCCACGGAAGAGACCGCGGGAAGAAAACGCGGAAGAGGAGAAAAAGATGGCGACATCCAGAGTGCCACGCGGAGCTGACCCGGCTCGGCCTGAGGATACGCAGCCTGAGGTAGCCTCAGGGACGCCCACACTGCGGGGTTCGGCCTTGGCAGGGCCACCGATGGGACGACCCCCTCCGCCGATGTCCGCGGAGTGTGCGGCTGCAGCCGAGACCCGACAGCTGGCACGCCGCCTAAAGGTTGACACCCGTGTGCTAGCTCGGATGGGGCAGCCAACAGAAATCCGCCTGTCCCCAGTGTCCCTTGCTCCTTCCCACCTGGCCGCATCCGAAGATACACCACCGACGCCGGACTTGAAAATAATCCCGGATGCGGAACACTACCGGCGTCCGATGGCAGCCTGGCGGAGCCGGCCCCAGCCCGCTGAGCAGATTGACCTGGTAAGCCCCCCAGAGATCCCACCGTCGCACTGGGGTGTAGTGGTGGCCTTCAATCCCCAGTCCGGACGGGGAATAATCCAGGAGATCGGGGAGCCACTACAGGTCCGTGTGGATCGGATAGAGGTGGAACCAAGCAGCGGGAGGTTTGATTGCAACTTAGAGCCAGGTGATGCTGTCACCTACACGCGGTGGAGGAGGGCCGCGGGTGAGACGGGCTGGATAGCCCGAGGCGTGCAGCGATGCGTTGCCCTCCAGGCTGCTGCAGGAGCACCGGAAGACGATACTCCGGCGAGGAAAGCTGCAGAGCCCGGTCCCGCGGAACCATCAGAAGCTCGACCTCACCGTGCCCCGGGGGAACGTGTACGGTTACCGACCAAGAGGATCTCCCAGCGGGGGATTCTGGCACTGCTGGGACCGGAACGACGCCCTGGCTCACCAGAACGATCTGTTGGTTTGGTGAGGCCGGAGAGAAGACCCCCCGCCACATCTCAACGGTAAAGTAATACCATTGAAAAATGTACATAGTTACTGTTCTTCTAAGTTGCTGCTAAACCCGTTTAGGGTTAAAGGTGACCCCTTGTTGACCCGGGGCCACTGTTGTTGTTCTCAAAGTTTTGCACAAGTTTAAAAAACTGCAGAAATCATGAACTGCGCATGATTCAAACTCTCCCTTGTAAAAAGTTGCACCTTCTTAAAGGTGCTCCCTACTGGTTTTAGTTAAAGACACTTTGCGAAGATATTTGCCTTATTTGTTTGAGTTAAAGACACTTTGCGAAGATATTTGCCCTATTTGTTTGAAAGACACTTTGCGAAGATACCATGCCGGAACCTTTGCATGGGCTGGTAGGCTGAGAAGACGAGCTACCTCAGAAAGACTTGGTCCCCTCTTAAAGGGGATGTGACGAAGTAAATTTGAAAGAGATACTGTTACCGAACAGTAATGTGATAATGATGCCTTGAAAAAGAAAATGTAACTGTTTTACATGCCGAGTTATATGTGTTGAAGTTGTTGAAATGTGAAATCTGAATAATGTTTTGTAGAAAGGAAAGATGCAGAGAGCCCGTAGGGGTAGATGTAGAAGCCTGCATAGTTGAAAGTAAAAGAAGTAATAATGAAGGTGAGGATAGAAGGTAAACCCCGCGTCCCCATTGAAAAGTTACTTTGTTACTAAGGACAGAGAGTGAACCCGTAGGGGTTAGAGAGTGAGTCCTTAAAGGAGCCGAGTAGAGCGGGCTCAGAGTTCTTTAAATGAAAGGAATGTTATGTCTATACTGTGTATAGTAGCGAAAGGCAGAAGGCCCTGGCTGAACAGGGCGGTCCTGTAAAAGAAAGGAGAGGCAGTAGGCCTGGTGCCGTAGGGACAGGCGGTCCTGCAGGTTCACAAGAAGGAGAATGTAAAGTTGAAATGCCTTATAATGTGATTATAGGAAGGCCTTTGATAGACTAAGAGTGTGAGTTTCTTAAAGGCAATGTTAAGTTATTGTTCTAAAAATTGCACTAAGTAGAATACCCGGTTGGGTAGTTATTTATGCTCTGTAATTTATAATGTTGATTATGTTTGTAACGTTAAAAGTGTCCTCACCTCCCATAAAGGGAAGCCTACTTAAGTATACTTATTGTTATTTGCACTCAACAAAATTGTATGTCTTTTTGCTAACCTGTATTGTTGTTTTTCTTCCCAGTCCCGGAGTACTGTGTTTAACCGGGGGGGAGTGCAGCGCCCCAGAGTCCTGGTCGTTGCAGTAGCATGGTTCAGCCACTAAGGGGGGCCATGCTGCGTTCGATGGCACGGAAGGAGTTCTCTGAGCAGGTATCACAGTCACCAATACATTTCACAGCTGGGCCTCCGGGGGGAGCTAAGGGTGCTATTCATTAGGCCACTCCCCACCATAGTGGGTAAACTGGGGGTCAGGCAGGAAGTTAGAGAGAACGCTGACGGGATTGAACGGAGCAACACCCTGTGGCAGGGGGTGTTGTGAAGGGAGAGACTGTAGGGTCTCTGCCAGGGGTGGGATCCTGGCAGAGGCTTGGCATTGAAAGAACGTAACGGGTCCGCGCAGGCTCCTGGAAGCGGCGGGACTCAAGAAAGGACTAGAAGCGAGATAGATTGTGCTGAGTGAGAAACGAAGTCAAGCGAAAGGAGATACCAGTGAGGGTTGTGCTGAAAGAGGCAGCACCTTACTGAGGCGCACTACCGGTGGCCGGAACGCCGAGGAGGTAAAGAGTTTCAAGCCATACCTCAGACCTACGGCAGGGCAGTTAGCTTTAGGCGGACTGTCTCACGCATCACCCAGGAAGGCAAAAGGGGGGTACCAACAGGAGAGGGGCGCAGATAGAGTCCCGGAAGATCTCCGAGCCTCCCCGTCATACGGGTGCGTTCCTACCATAGTATCTGGAGGGACGAGGAAGATCATTGCGAATTAAGTTGTTGTGAGGGAACACGAGAAACAGACACAACAGTTGTGGGGTACTTTCCGTAAGCACAGCAGGGAAGGACTGCAACACATAGCGCTAGAAGGAAGGCACCGATTTCCACCTGCAAGGAGAGCTCTGGAAGTGCCATTGGACCGGCCGGACTTGCGCAGCCTGGTGAGCCGTATTCTGGACTGAGGACCCAGAGAGCTTCAGTAAAGAGGTAAAGAGACTGCAACCTGGTGTCCTCGTTATTTACCGCGACCTGCACCCCACAACTGCACCGCTACACCGTTACTACACCACTTATTGCACCGGACGTCCCCCATTGACAGACAGGGCCACGGACCGGGTCTAGCCACCGTGACAACCCCAGGACTGAGACCTAGAGGCCCGGCTCCGGGTACCCCTCGGCCCTGCGGCGGTGTGGGGGCGCTCCAACTTGGCGTCACGAACAGGATCTACTTAAGCCTGAAGAATCAGGTCATGTGTGCCTAGAGACTGTGATTTACTGTGCTTGGACTGTACTTTATTGCAAGACTGTGTGCTGTGCCATTTGCCGCCAAAATCCGCCGCCATTGCAGCGCTGAGGAAAGCGCAGGAAGAGAAGAGGGGCGTGGAGTGGGCGTAGACGAGCTGGAGAGCGCGAACAGTAATGGCCGCCCAGTCTAAGTATTTCTGTGTCCTGAGGACGTGCCCGTCAACAGCTGAGGTACGCCTCCTGATCTTGGTCGGAGGGTGGAGACCATGGGGACAGGGCCGCCCACGGAAGAGACCGCGGGAAGAAAACGCGGAAGAGGAGAAAAAGATGGCGACATCCAGAGTGCCACGCGGAGCTGACCCGGCTCGGCCTGAGGATACGCAGCCTGAGGTAGCCTCAGGGACGCCCACACTGCGGGGTTCGGCCTTGGCAGGGCCACCGATGGGACGACCCCCTCCGCCGATGTCCGCGGAGTGTGCGGCTGCAGCCGAGACCCGACAGCTGGCACGCCGCCTAAAGGTTGACACCCGTGTGCTAGCTCGGATGGGGCAGCCAACAGAAATCCGCCTGTCCCCAGTGTCCCTTGCTCCTTCCCACCTGGCCGCATCCGAAGATACACCACCGACGCCGGACTTGAAAATAATCCCGGATGCGGAACACTACCGGCGTCCGATGGCAGCCTGGCGGAGCCGGCCCCAGCCCGCTGAGCAGATTGACCTGGTAAGCCCCC
Source organism: Ranitomeya variabilis (assembly GCF_051348905.1). Lineage (NCBI taxonomy): Eukaryota > Metazoa > Chordata > Amphibia > Anura > Dendrobatidae > Ranitomeya > Ranitomeya variabilis. The sequence continues at coordinate 40,588,075 of NC_135239.1, read as the reverse complement.
CAGAGATCCCACCGTCGCACTGGGGTGTAGTGGTGGCCTTCAATCCCCAGTCCGGACGGGGAATAATCCAGGAGATCGGGGAGCCACTACAGGTCCGTGTGGATCGGATAGAGGTGGAACCAAGCAGCGGGAGGTTTGATTGCAACTTAGAGCCAGGTGATGCTGTCACCTACACGCGGTGGAGGAGGGCCGCGGGTGAGACGGGCTGGATAGCCCGAGGCGTGCAGCGATGCGTTGCCCTCCAGGCTGCTGCAGGAGCACCGGAAGACGATACTCCGGCGAGGAAAGCTGCAGAGCCCGGTCCCGCGGAACCATCAGAAGCTCGACCTCACCGTGCCCCGGGGGAACGTGTACGGTTACCGACCAAGAGGATCTCCCAGCGGGGGATTCTGGCACTGCTGGGACCGGAACGACGCCCTGGCTCACCAGAACGATCTGTTGGTTTGGTGAGGCCGGAGAGAAGACCCCCCGCCACATCTCAACGGTAAAGTAATACCATTGAAAAATGTACATAGTTACTGTTCTTCTAAGTTGCTGCTAAACCCGTTTAGGGTTAAAGGTGACCCCTTGTTGACCCGGGGCCACTGTTGTTGTTCTCAAAGTTTTGCACAAGTTTAAAAAACTGCAGAAATCATGAACTGCGCATGATTCAAACTCTCCCTTGTAAAAAGTTGCACCTTCTTAAAGGTGCTCCCTACTGGTTTTAGTTAAAGACACTTTGCGAAGATATTTGCCTTATTTGTTTGAGTTAAAGACACTTTGCGAAGATATTTGCCCTATTTGTTTGAAAGACACTTTGCGAAGATACCATGCCGGAACCTTTGCATGGGCTGGTAGGCTGAGAAGACGAGCTACCTCAGAAAGACTTGGTCCCCTCTTAAAGGGGATGTGACGAAGTAAATTTGAAAGAGATACTGTTACCGAACAGTAATGTGATAATGATGCCTTGAAAAAGAAAATGTAACTGTTTTACATGCCGAGTTATATGTGTTGAAGTTGTTGAAATGTGAAATCTGAATAATGTTTTGTAGAAAGGAAAGATGCAGAGAGCCCGTAGGGGTAGATGTAGAAGCCTGCATAGTTGAAAGTAAAAGAAGTAATAATGAAGGTGAGGATAGAAGGTAAACCCCGCGTCCCCATTGAAAAGTTACTTTGTTACTAAGGACAGAGAGTGAACCCGTAGGGGTTAGAGAGTGAGTCCTTAAAGGAGCCGAGTAGAGCGGGCTCAGAGTTCTTTAAATGAAAGGAATGTTATGTCTATACTGTGTATAGTAGCGAAAGGCAGAAGGCCCTGGCTGAACAGGGCGGTCCTGTAAAAGAAAGGAGAGGCAGTAGGCCTGGTGCCGTAGGGACAGGCGGTCCTGCAGGTTCACAAGAAGGAGAATGTAAAGTTGAAATGCCTTATAATGTGATTATAGGAAGGCCTTTGATAGACTAAGAGTGTGAGTTTCTTAAAGGCAATGTTAAGTTATTGTTCTAAAAATTGCACTAAGTAGAATACCCGGTTGGGTAGTTATTTATGCTCTGTAATTTATAATGTTGATTATGTTTGTAACGTTAAAAGTGTCCTCACCTCCCATAAAGGGAAGCCTACTTAAGTATACTTATTGTTATTTGCACTCAACAAAATTGTATGTCTTTTTGCTAACCTGTATTGTTGTTTTTCTTCCCAGTCCCGGAGTACTGTGTTTAACCGGGGGGGAGTGCAGCGCCCCAGAGTCCTGGTCGTTGCAGTAGCATGGTTCAGCCACTAAGGGGGGCCATGCTGCGTTCGATGGCACGGAAGGAGTTCTCTGAGCAGGTATCACAGTCACCAATACATTTCACAGCTGGGCCTCCGGGGGGAGCTAAGGGTGCTATTCATTAGGCCACTCCCCACCATAGTGGGTAAACTGGGGGTCAGGCAGGAAGTTAGAGAGAACGCTGACGGGATTGAACGGAGCAACACCCTGTGGCAGGGGGTGTTGTGAAGGGAGAGACTGTAGGGTCTCTGCCAGGGGTGGGATCCTGGCAGAGGCTTGGCATTGAAAGAACGTAACGGGTCCGCGCAGGCTCCTGGAAGCGGCGGGACTCAAGAAAGGACTAGAAGCGAGATAGATTGTGCTGAGTGAGAAACGAAGTCAAGCGAAAGGAGATACCAGTGAGGGTTGTGCTGAAAGAGGCAGCACCTTACTGAGGCGCACTACCGGTGGCCGGAACGCCGAGGAGGTAAAGAGTTTCAAGCCATACCTCAGACCTACGGCAGGGCAGTTAGCTTTAGGCGGACTGTCTCACGCATCACCCAGGAAGGCAAAAGGGGGGTACCAACAGGAGAGGGGCGCAGATAGAGTCCCGGAAGATCTCCGAGCCTCCCCGTCATACGGGTGCGTTCCTACCATAGTATCTGGAGGGACGAGGAAGATCATTGCGAATTAAGTTGTTGTGAGGGAACACGAGAAACAGACACAACAGTTGTGGGGTACTTTCCGTAAGCACAGCAGGGAAGGACTGCAACACATAGCGCTAGAAGGAAGGCACCGATTTCCACCTGCAAGGAGAGCTCTGGAAGTGCCATTGGACCGGCCGGACTTGCGCAGCCTGGTGAGCCGTATTCTGGACTGAGGACCCAGAGAGCTTCAGTAAAGAGGTAAAGAGACTGCAACCTGGTGTCCTCGTTATTTACCGCGACCTGCACCCCACAACTGCACCGCTACACCGTTACTACACCACTTATTGCACCGGACGTCCCCCATTGACAGACAGGGCCACGGACCGGGTCTAGCCACCGTGACAACCCCAGGACTGAGACCTAGAGGCCCGGCTCCGGGTACCCCTCGGCCCTGCGGCGGTGTGGGGGCGCTCCATAAGCACCCCCAAAGTATGATGTTTTCCACACCATGCTTCACGGTTGGGACTGTGTTCTTGTGGATGTACTCATCTTTCTTCTTCCTCCTAACATGGCGAGTGGAGTTATTACCAAAAAGCTCTATTTTGGTCTCATCTGACTACATGACCTTCTCCTATGCCTCCTCTGGATCATCCGGATGGTCATTGGTGAACTTCAAATGGCCTGGACATGTGCTGGCGTGAGCAGGGGGACCATGCATGCCCTGCAAGATTTCAATCCATGACAGATTCAATCCTCTAGGTTCATTGATGTTTTTGAAATGTAAAAAGTTATATTTTCAAAAATAGTATCTGGCTTGAAATCACTTTCTAGACCATAGCATAAGTGCAGAAGGGAAAAAGCCTGATTCATCATTAATTTTGTGCCTGTTTTTTGTCTAGTTATGTGTGTTTTGCGCCATTTTTTCATCTGCACCCAATTCATTATTCTATTTGCGCCGTTTTTTAAGTCTTTTTTTATGTGCTCACCTGTTTTTCTTCTGTTTTAAGGGTAGAATTTCATGGTTTTCACCTGATTCATCAATTGTGACTTTTTAAAAAGTCGCAAATTTTGGCGCAACTGCACCGTTTCCTCCTTATATATTTTTCAGTATGTCAAAATTTTGGTGCAATTTTTGCAACTTTCGGTGGCAAAACAATACAAAACAAGAAATAAGTCAATTTTTTTTAAAAACTTGAGCCAAACTCATGATTGGTATGTGCCATTTTTATTATTTTTGGTGTTAAAAATGACAACAAATACCACAATAAAAAAAGAAACTGGCTTAACCCCTCCCCCCAGCAAATGATAAATCGGAGCCACAGGAGTCCTGATTCATTGTTGCATATTTTCTTTGTTTGCACAAAATTCACCTTCCATTTGTGCCTTTTTTAAAGTTTATTTTATATGTATTCATCTGTTTGTTTTTATATAATTCGCCACTGTGGACAAGGTTTAGGTTTTCTGAATGTTTTCGCATAATTCTTCATGTGAAACTTTTCAAAAAGTGGCAGAATGTGTCAAAAAAGGAAAACCAGTTCTCTTCTGTAATAATTTCATGTAAATTTTCTACTTTTTGCTATAAAATGTCTTAAGACAGAAAAAAATTAGCATACTTGACTGTATGCAAAATTCATTAATCGTGCGCTATTTTGATGCAAAAATATCAGCGAATACCATAAGATAAAAAAAGAAAAGTGACGTAAAAAACTGAAAATGCTGAAATGCTCAAAACCTTCCTGACGCATAATATTTGCATTACTATACACCCTAAAGTGCACACATATGGGAGAAATTTCTCACAGTGAACTCTGGTGAACTCACTGAGCTGAGATGCAGTGAACTCACTGACTTTTTCTCACGGTGCTGAGGTCACCGCAGTTCAGCCCGGCTTGGAAAGCAGCCTCATTGATCCACGGTAACGTCGATGATGTCACCGCTAGTCACTGATGCTGCGCTCGCAGCAGCTCATTCCTCAGTGGTTCTCTGCCTGGACTGTCGCATTATGACATCTTCCAGGTTGAAAACAGTTTAACTCGCCCTGACCAAAATTACTAACGACCTACTTACAGCCAAAGCTAACGGACAATACTCTGTACTCCTCCTTCTAGACCTGTCCTCTGCTTTCGACACAGTTGACCACTACCTCCTATTTCAGATCCTCTCCTCCTTTGGCATCAAAGACCTCGCCCTATCCTGGATCTCCTCATACCTTTCCAAGCGTTCATTCAGCATCTCACACTCCACACTACCTCCTCATCCCACCCTCTCTCTGTTGGAGTCCCCCAAGGTTCTGTTCTAGGACCCCTACTCTTCTCAATCTATACACTTGGCCTGGGACAACTCATAAAGTCCCATGGATTCCAGTACCACCTTTATGCTGATGACACTCAGATCTACCTTTCTGGCCCGGACGCCACCTCTCTGCTCTTCAGAATCCCAGAGTGTCTATCAGCCATATCCTCCTTCTTCTCCTCTCGCTTCCTCAAACTCAATGTGGACAAATCTGAACTCATCATCTTTCCTCCATAGATCTTCCTTACCTGACATATCTATCACTATTAACGACATCACGCTTTCCCCGTACCGAAAGTCAGCTGCCTCGGAGTAACCCTTGACTCTGCCCTGTCCTTCAAACCGCACATCCAAGCTCTTTCCGGCTCCTGTCGCCTCCAGCTCAAAAATATCTCCAGAATCCGTCCTTTCCTCAACTGTCAATCAACTAAAATGCTTGTGCATGCTCTCATCATCTCCCGCCTTGACTACTGCAACATCCTTTTCTGTGGCCTCCCTGCTAACACCCTTGTACCTCTCCAGTCCATCCTTAACTCGGCTGCCCGACTAATTAATCTCTCTCATCGCTACTCCTCCGCTTTCCCCCTCTGCAAATCTCTTCACTGGTTCCCATTCCCTCAGCATATACAATTCAAATTATTTATACTAACCTACAAAGTCATCTACAACCTGTCTCTTCCATATACAGTTAGGTCCATATATATTTGGACAGAGACAACATTTTTCTTATTTTGGTTATAGACATTACCACAATGAATTTTAAACAAAACAATTCAGATGCAGTTGAAGTTCAGACTTTCAGCTTTCATTTGAGGGTATCCACATTAAAATTGGATGAAGGGTTAAGGAGTTTCAGCTACTTAACATGTGCCACCCTGTTTTTAAAGGGACCAAAAGTAATTGGACAGATGCAATAATTTTAAATAAAATGTTTATTTTTAGTGCTTGGTTGAAAACCCTTTGTTGGCAATGACTGCCTGAAGTCTTGAACTCATGGACATCACCAGACGCTGTGTTTCCTCCTTTTTGATGCTCTGCCAGGCCTTCACTGCGGTGGTTTTCAGTTGCTGTTTGTTTGTGGGCCTTTCTGTCTGAAGTTTAGTCTATAACAAGTGAAATGCATGCTCAATTGGGTTGAGATCAGGTGACTGACTTGGCCATTCAGGAATATTCCACTTCTTTGCTTTAATAAACTCCTGGGTTTCTTTGGCTTTATGTTTTGGGTCATTGTCCATCTGTAGTATGAAACGACGACCAATCAGTTTGGCTGCATTTGGCTGGATCTGAGCACACAGTATGTCTCTGAATACCTCAGAATTCATTCGGCTGCTTCTGTCCTGTGTCACATCATCAATAAACACTAGTGACCCAGTGCCACTGGCAGCCATGCATGCCCAAGCCATCACACTGCCTCCGCCGTGTTTTACAGATGATGTGGTATGCTTTGGATCATGAGCTGTACCACGCCTTCGCCATACTTTTCTCTTTCCATCATTCTGGTAGAGGTTGATCTTGGTTTCATCTGTCTAAAAAATGTTCTTCCAGAACTGTGCTGGCTTTTTTAGACGTTTTTTAGCAAAGTCCAGTCTAGCCTTTTTATTCTTGATGCTTATGAGTGGCTTGCACCGTGCAGTAAACCCTCTGTATTTACTTTCATGCAGTCTTCTCTTTATGGTAGATTTGGATATTGATACGCCGACCTCCTGGAGAGTGTTCTTCACTTGGTTGGCTGTTGTGAAGGGGTTTCTCTTCACCATGGAGATTATTCTGCGACCATCCACCACTGTTGTCTTCCATGGGCGCCCAGGTCTTTTTGCATTGATGAGTTCACCAGTGCTTTCTTTCTTTCTCAGGATGTACCAAACTGTATATTTTGCCACTCCTAATATTGTAGCAATTTCTCGGATGGGTTTTTTCTGTTTTCGCAGCTTAAGGATGGCTTGTTTCACCTGCATGGAGAGCTCCTTTGACCGCATGTTTACTTCACAGCAAAACCTTCCAAATGCAAGCACCAAACTTCAAATCAACTCCAGACCTTTTATCTGCTTAATTGTGAATGACATAACGAAGGGATTACCCACGCCTGTCCATGAAATAGCCTTGGAGTTATTTGTCCAATTACTTTTGGTCCCTTTAAAAGCAGGGTGGCACATGTTAAGGAGCTGAAACTCCTAAACCCTTCATCCAATTTTAATGTGGATATGCAGCGCCCCAGAGTCCTGGTCGTTGCAGTACTGTGGCTCTGCCACTAAGGGGAGCCATGGTACGTTCGATGGCACTGAAGGAGTTCCTCCAATCAGGTATCACAGACACCAATATGTTTCACAGCAGGGCCTCCGGGGGGAGCTAAGGGTGCTATTCATTAGGCCACTCCCCACCATAGTGGGTAAACTGGGGGTCAGGCAGGAAGTTAGAGAGAGAACGCTGACGGGATTGAACAGAGCAACACCCTGTGGCAGAGGGTGTTGTGAAGGGAGAGACTGTAGGGTCTCTGCCAGGGGTGGGATCCTGGCAGAGGCTTGGCATTGAAAGAACGTAACGGGACCGTGCCTGCTCAGCTTAGCGGCGGTGCCCAAGAAAGGACTAGAAGCGAGGCAGATTGTGCTGAGTGAGAAACGAGATCAAGCAGAAGGAGAATACCAGCAGGGGTTTTGTTGAAAGAGGCAGCACCCTGCTGAGGCGCAATACCGGTGGCCGGAACGCCGAGGGAGTGGATTAGAATACAGCTTCAAGCCATACTCCAAACAGCGGCAGGACAGTCGGTCTCAGGCGGGCTGTCTACCACATATCACCTATGAAGTCTTGGGGGGCAATTGCGGGAGAGGGGCGTCTCTAGGGTCCCGGAAGAACTCCAGGCCTACCTGACAAACGGGTGCCATTCCAACCTGAATACAGGGAGGGGTGGATTACAGAGGAACATCAAATCGAGTTGTGAGGGAACTTAAGAAACAGACACAACCGTTGTGGGGTCACTTTCCGTGAGCACAGCAGGGAAGGACTACAACAAATAGCGCTAGAAGGAAGGCACAGATTTCCACCTGAGAGGAGGACTCTGGAGGTGCCATTGGACCGGCTGGACTTGCGTAGCCTGGTGAACCGTGTTCTGGACTGAGGACTCAGAGATCTCCAGTAAAGAGGTAAAGAGACTGCAACCTGGTGTCCTTGTTATTTACCGCGACCTGCACCCCACAACTGCACCGCTACATCGCTATCATTACTACCAACACCCACACCTTGCATTCTACTGTGCGCCCCACGGCAGGGTCACGGACCGGGGCCTAGCCGCCGTGACAACCCCAGAAGCAGAGACTCAGAGGCCCGGTACCGGGTACCCCTCGGCCCTGCGGCGGTGGGGGCGCTACAGAAACTTGGCGTCACGAACAGGATCTACTTAAGCCTGAAGAATCAGGTCATGTGTGCCTAGAGACTGTGATTTACTGTGTTTGAACTGTACTTTATTGAGAGGACTGTGTGTTGTGCCATTTGCCGCCAAAATCCGCTGCCATTGTAGCGCTGAGGAGAGCGCAGGAAGAGAAGAGGGGCGTGAAGGGGGCGTAGGCAAGCTGGAGAGCGCGAACAGCAATGGCCGCCCAGTCTAAGTATTTCTGTGTCCTGAGGACGTGCCCGTCAACAGCCGAGGTACGCCTCCTGATCTTGGTCGGAGGGTGGAGACCATGGGGACGGGGCCGCCCACGGAAGAGACCGCGGGAGGAAGACGCGGGAAAAGAACGAGAAATGGCGACACCCGGAGCACCACGCGGCGCCGACCCGGTTCGGCCTGAGCCTGCACAGCCTGAAATAACCCCGGGGACGCCAACACCGATGGGTCGACCCCCTTTGCCGCTGTCCGAGGAATGTGTGGCTGCAGCCGAGGCCAGACAGCTAAGCCGCCGGCTGAAGGCCGCTGCCCGAGTGCTCACCCGGTTAGGTGAGCCCACGGAGATCCGTCTGACTCCAGCGTCTCCTGTCCCCTCCCAACTGACCGCGGCTGGAAGTACGCTATCAACACCGGATTTAAAGATCATGCCGGACGCCGAGCATCTACGGCGTCTGATGGCAGCATGGCGGAGCCGGCCCCAACCTGCAGAGCAAATTGATCTGGTCAGTGTTCCAGAGATTCCGTCCTCACACTGGGGTGTAGTGGTGGCCTTCAACCCCCGGTATGGAAGAGGGGTGATTCAGGAAATTGGAGAGCCGCTGCAGGTCCGCGTGGATCGGGAGGAGGTGGAGCCTTGCAGCGGGAGGCTCGATCGTGACCTGGAGCCAGGAGATGCCGTCACCTACACGAGGTGGAGGAAGGACACTGGCGAGACGGGCTGGTTCGCCCGAGGTGTTCAGCGATGCGTTGCCCTCCAGGCTGCTGGAACACAAGAAGGGGATGATCCCGTAGGGAAGGCAGCGGGACCCGGCCCCGCGGAATCACGAGAAGCACAGCCTCGCCGCGCCCCAGAAGGACGGGTGCACCTACCGACAAGGAGGACCTCCCGGCGAGGGATTTTATCATTACTGGGACCGGAACGGCGTCCTGGCTCACCGGTGCGATCTGTTGGCCTGGTGAGGCCGGATAAGAGGTCGCCTTCCGCAGAACCCCAGTAAGATTTTATTGCTTTATAAAAATGTAAATAGTTTTCCTTTAACTGTTCCTGATTGTTTGTTGCTAAACCCGTTCAGGGTAAACTTTAAAAGGTGACCCCTTTGTTGACCCGGGGTCACTATTGTTGTTTTCCAGAAGTTTTACACAAACTGCAGTAATCATGGACTGTGCATGATTCGAACTTCCTTGTAAATAGTTGCACCTTCTTAAGGGTGCCTCCTACTGGTTTTAGTTAAAAGACACTTTGCGAAGATACCTTTCCTACTGGTTTTAGTTAAAAGACACTTTGCGAAGATACCTTTCCTACTGGTTTTAGTTAAAAGACACTTTGCGAAGATACCTTTCCTACTGGTTTTAGTTAAAAGACACTTTGCGAAGATGCCATTCCGGAGCCTTTGCGTGGACTGGTAGGCTGAGAAGACGAGCTACCTCAGAAAGGCTTGGTCCCCTCTTAAAGGGGATGCGTGGAATTGAACTTGAAAGTGATACTGTTTTAGAACGGTAATATGATGATGCTTTGAGAAAGAATGTAACTGTTTTACATGAAAAGTTATATGTGTTTAAATTGTTTGAATTGTGAAATCTGAAAATAATGTTTTGTGAAAGGAAAAGATGCAGAGAGCCCGCAGAGGTAGAAGTAGAGATCTGCATAGTTGAAAGTAAAGAAGTAATGATGAAGGTGAGGATAGAAGGTAAACCCTGCGTCCCCATAGAAAGTTACTTTGTTGCTAAGGACAGAAAGCGAACCCGTAGGGGTTAGAGAGTGAGTCCTTAAAGGAGCCGAGTAGAGCTGGCTCAGAGTTCTTTAAACGAAAGGAATGTTATGTCTATACTATGTATAGTAGCGAAAGGCAGTAGGCCCTGGCTGAACGGGGCGGTCCTGTAAAAGAAAGGAGAGGCAGTAGGTCTGGTGCCATAGGGACAGGCGGTCCTGCAGGTTCAAAGTAGGAGAATGTGAAGTTACCCTACCCTGTAATGTGATTATAGGAAGGCCTTTGGTAAACTAAGAGTGTATGTTTCTTAAAGGCAATGTTAATTTATTGTTCCAGAATTTGCACTAAGTAGAATACCCGGTTGGGTAACAGGAGTTATGTATAGCCTGTAATTTATAATGTTGACTATGTTTGTAACGTTAAAAGTGTCCTCACCTCCCATAAAGGGAAGCCTGTTCAAGTATACTTATTGTTTTGCACTCAACAAAATTGTATGTCTGTTTACTAATCTGTATTGTTGTTTTTCTTCCCAGTCCCGGAGTACTGTGTTTAACCAGGGGGGAGTGCAGCGCCCCAGAGTCCTGGTCGTTGCAGTACTGTGGCTCTGCCACTAAGGGGAGCCATGGTACGTTCGATGGCACTGAAGGAGTTCCTCCAATCAGGTATCACAGACACCAATATGTTTCACAGCAGGGCCTCCGGGGGGAGCTAAGGGTGCTATTCATTAGGCCACTCCCCACCATAGTGGGTAAACTGGGGGTCAGGCAGGAAGTTAGAGAGAGAACGCTGACGGGATTGAACAGAGCAACACCCTGTGGCAGAGGGTGTTGTGAAGGGAGAGACTGTAGGGTCTCTGCCAGGGGTGGGATCCTGGCAGAGGCTTGGCATTGAAAGAACGTAACGGGACCGTGCCTGCTCAGCTTAGCGGCGGTGCCCAAGAAAGGACTAGAAGCGAGGCAGATTGTGCTGAGTGAGAAACGAGATCAAGCAGAAGGAGAATACCAGCAGGGGTTTTGTTGAAAGAGGCAGCACCCTGCTGAGGCGCAATACCGGTGGCCGGAACGCCGAGGGAGTGGATTAGAATACAGCTTCAAGCCATACTCCAAACAGCGGCAGGACAGTCGGTCTCAGGCGGGCTGTCTACCACATATCACCTATGAAGTCTTGGGGGGCAATTGCGGGAGAGGGGCGTCTCTAGGGTCCCGGAAGAACTCCAGGCCTACCTGACAAACGGGTGCCATTCCAACCTGAATACAGGGAGGGGTGGATTACAGAGGAACATCAAATCGAGTTGTGAGGGAACTTAAGAAACAGACACAACCGTTGTGGGGGTCACTTTCCGTGAGCACAGCAGGGAAGGACTACAACACATAGCGCTAGAAGGAAGGCACAGATTTCCACCTGAGAGGAGGACTCTGGAGGTGCCATTGGACCGGCTGGACTTGCGTAGCCTGGTGAACCGTGTTCTGGACTGAGGACTCAGAGATCTCCAGTAAAGAGGTAAAGAGACTGCAACCTGGTGTCCTTGTTATTTACCGCGACCTGCACCCCACAACTGCACCGCTACATCGCTATCATTACTACCAACACCCACACCTTGCATTCTACTGTGCGCCCCACGGCAGGGTCACGGACCGGGGCCTAGCCGCCGTGACAACCCCAGAAGCAGAGACTCAGAGGCCCGGTACCGGGTACCCCTCGGCCCTGCGGCGGTGGGGGCGCTACAGATACCCTCAAATGAAAGCTGAAAGTCTGAACTTCAACTGCATCTGAATTGTTTTGTTTAAAATTCATTTTGGTAAAGTCTATAACCAAAATAAGAAAAATGTTGTCTCTGTCCAAATATATATGGACCTAACTGTATCTCTGAACTAATCTCCCGATATTTTCCCTCACGTAATCTCTGGTCCTCCCAAGACCTCCTTCTCTCCTCCACACTTATTCGCTCCTCACCCAACCGCCTCCAAGACTTCTCCCAAATATCTCCCATCTTCTGGAATTCTTTGCCCCAACACGTCTAACTATCAACCACATTCGGATCCTTCATACGGAACCTGAAAACCCATCTCTTCAGGAAAGCCTACAGCCTGCACTGACCCCGCTGCCTCCTCACCACGACTGAAGCTACTGCCTCACCAACACCGGAGCTCCTGCAACCATCAACCTATTGTCTCCTTCCCCGCCATCCTGTAGAATGTAAGCCCGCAAGGGCAGGGTCTTCGCCCCTCTGTATCAGTCTGTAATTATTAGTTTGCTTACTGTGAGTGATAGCTGTAATTTGTATGTATCCCCTTCTCATGTACAGCACCATGGAATCAATGGTGCTATATAAATAAATAAATAATAATAATAATAATAATAATAATAATAATAACTCCAGAAATGGATTACGACATGGGACAGAATGACGGACAGGTGAGGGATATTGATGTTTTTTACTTTTGTTTTATTACAGGAGACGAGGGCTTCATTGGAATGGGTGTTAGGTGAGTATAACTGTGTTTGTTATTTTTAAATAAAAAAGGAAATGTGTCTTTTGTTTATATTTCAAATTAAAGACATTCTTTGTGCACGTGTGGGGGATGTTTTGCGGCTCATGTTGCTGTTAAAAAAATCAGATATGTCAGTGTTTTTTGCCCACGGACACACGGTTCATGGAAACACACTGACATGTGCACAGATCCATCACTTGAATGGGTCTACGTGTGTAAGTGTCTCTGGTACGTGTGAAAACTGTCCCCACATATACCGGACACACAGACAGTTGAAAGAGGCCTTACTGGGCACTTGCTATGGTCTAAAAGGAAAGTCGCCTATTTTGGCAAAAAGATCACCCGGTTTATTAAGATGATTTTCGACTACTATGTCGTTGCCAAGGATCTGCGATGCCAAACTATAAAAATCCTCCTCAAATTAAATTTTTCTTTCCATTAGAATGAAACTAATAAAAATCTAAAAAAGTAAGATGTATTGCAACGTGTCTTTTATTTTACAGGTAACAGTTTTTCACAGGAAGTCAGGACAGATCTCTCAGCAGGTCCCTGTCACTCTTTTCAGAAAATCACAAGTGAGAGGAGACGACGTGAGCTGGAGCAAAGCCGGGCCGGCAATTTACTTCTGGTGGGGCTGTCATTGCTATCATAGGCTTATCACAGCTGAAAATATCCTCATGCCCCAGCCGTAAGCTTTGGAGATTTTAGCTGTAGAAAGACTGTGCTGTAGAATCAACCGCTTTAGTGACCGCCGTAAAAAAAGGTTTAACATACTGCAACCGCAACGTCTGAATAAACCTTATGGCTTTCATCACATATAGTTTTCCAAAATTTCCATGAGCTTTTTAAGAGAACTTTGGGTTTTACTTTTTCTTTTTTCTAGAAAATGCATGAAAAACATGGCACTGTTTTTAAGAAAAAAAAAGAGGAACCCAAAAGAGGCAGTGTTCACATATAGTGTAAATAGTTTTTTCGGCTTCCTCGGACGTACATCCAGCTGAAACGTATTGCAGAGCAGAGACCCGTCAGGTCCGTGCGCGGCAATACATGATGGCGGCCAATCACAGAGGCCAGCAGCTGATAACAGGGTGCGTGTGATTGGGCCGTTGGCAGTAGCGTCATGAACTCCTGTCGCTTGCACGCTGAAGTCAACTGCCGGCTTCAGAAGAGGACGCAGCGCAAAGCTGGAGAGGAGGGAAGGTGAGTGTAATTGTTTATTTTTTTCTATGCATTAAAGAACAGCGGCAGAATGGGGAACATATACCAGGATGAGATATATATATATATATATATCATGATGGAGGACATATATACCAGGATGGGGCCAAGATGAGGGATATAATGTATATACCAGGATGGGACCCAAGACTGGGGACAAATATGCTAGGATTGGTAATATATATACCAGAATGGGCCCAGGAAAAAGGACATATATACCAAGATGAAGGACATATATACTAGGATGGGGCCAGGATGAGGGACATAATACATATACCAGGATGGTGCCCAAGTCAAGGGACATATACTGTATATCAGGATAAGGGACATATATACCAGGATGGGGCCCGGATGAGGCACAAATATACCAGGATGGGACCAGGATGAGGCACATAGTGTATATACCAGGATGGGGATATATATACCGGTATGGGGCCCAGGATAAGAGACATATATATCTGAATGGGGGATATATAGACCAGGATGGGGACAGAAAAGGAAACATATATACCAAGATGGAGGACATATATACCAGGATGGGGCCTAGATGAGGGATATACAGTATATGAGGAAATATATGTATATACCAGGATGGGGAGGGTCTAGCCCAAATCTTGCACCGGGACCCATCGGACGCCACAGCTGAAAGCAGTGATAAGTTGCCTTCTGGGAAAATATTTTGTATTTCTCTATGATCCAATGATCCGGAAAGTCCTGGGCTCAGGGATAATTCTGGGGGGAATTGTAATCGGATTACAGGATAAATCTGACTGAAATCTAACAAGATCGGCATTAGGGAAAAGGTGTCTGGTGAGAGCTGTCAGTCAGATGAGAGGGACGTGTTGCTTTGCCGACATCATACGAGAGTAACTTACCAGGGTTGTCCATTGGGTGATGCAGGGACCATTCTTTGTGTCATCTGTGTCCCTTTTATACAAAGATTGTAAAATATCAGAGACAGCAGCGATCTCTCTCCTTTAGTCTTTTAGGATGTGTTCACACTGCATCTTTTTCAGCCGTTTTTTAAAATGTGGGTCCAATGAAAAAATGGCAGAAAACGCAACCAAACGATCAAAAGAATGGTCCTATTAATTTGTATGGAAAAATCAACTTGCTCGGCATATGTTTGGAACCTCTCGGCAAGGCTTCAGGCTTTCAAAGACGCCGAGCAGTTAGACGTGAAATGTCCATTCTTCTGCTCATTTCTTTACAGTAAAAGTTAATGGGAAACTAAAAAAAAAAGGGCCAGAAGACACCTGAGCGCCTTTTTGAGCATTTTTTCAGTGGTTTTTGCTTTAAAAAAGTTAATGTTTTATTTGTTACGTGTCTAATAGATTTAAAATAAATGTCTGGAGACTGCCAGTGAAAAAAACACCCTAAAAAAGTAAAAAAAAAAAAAAAGCTGTAAAAAACATAAAAAAAAGTTCTCAAGAAACAGCAAAATAAAAAGCAAAAAAAAAATCTGCTTCAGCTTTGCAAATCTCCGGAGTGATTCTGCATTAAAATTGGAAATTTTTTGACTGCTGGAAAAAGATGCAGTATGAACATACCTTTACTCTGTAGCTTCATTTTCCTACATACAACACCTTGGAATTTAGTGGCATTATAAAATAATAATATATTAGAAAATAAAATACTAAATAAAAAAGATAACGCTTATAATCTTACCAAAGGGTACAGGTAAAGCTTCAATTGTTTCAGCATGTGACCACCAGATGGCATCTGGAAACTATCTTTTGGATGTACCTGTAGTCACAGATGACTGAGATATTACAGTAAGCGCTAGGACCGATAGCATCTGAATGTTTTATAAGAAAATACTGAAAACTTCCACCTCAATTAGCTAAATATACTTATATAAAAAGTTATTTAATTAGTGTGTTACATATGAATTGATTACAAATTTCATACACAAAAACACTGACATACCGTAGGACTAGTACAGTATATCAACCAAATCAAATCTATTGAGATCCTAGATCAACACAGGAAACCAAAAAGACAAGGATCCCTAAAATATAACTTTTAATGAATAAAGTTTAAAAATATTCCAAAATTGGAGACAAAGCAACAAATATTAAAAAGCTACCATAGGGAATTAAATATATCTCAGTAGTGTGTCCTACTGTGCCTGCGGGTACACTATGCTGACCCCTGCCTGGCAGTGGAGGTTGGCACCCTAAGTATCAGCGGTAGGCGCCCCCCACTCAGCGACGGCTCGCCCTGATATTCCTACAAGTCCCTATGGTTACTAGAATAGTGTCCCAATACACACATTGCCCATGTGAAAAGAAACACACAAAAATGTAACCCCCCCCAAAAAAAAAAAAAATTTAAAAAATGAAAAAAAAAAATAAAAAAAATAGAGGGGGATATTTTATCCTTAACCCCTTCTTGACCCTAGCCTTTTTCGGTTTTGGGTTTTTGTTTTTCGCTCCCCTCCTTCCCAGAGCCATAACTTTTTTATTATTCCGTCAATATGGCCATGTGAGGGCTTATTTTTTGCTGGACAAGTTCTACTTTTTAACAACATCATTGATTTTAGCATGTCTTGTGCAAGAAAACGGGAAAAAAAATTCCAAGTGCGGTGAAATTGCAAAAAAAAGTGCAATCCCACACGTGTTTTTTGTTTGGCTATTTTGCTAGGTTCACTAAATGCTAAAACTGACCTGATATTATGATTCTCCAGGTCATTACAAGTTCATAGACACTAAACATCTATAGGTTCTTTTTTATCTAAGTGGTAAAAAAAAAAATTACAAACTTTGCTAAAACAATTTGCGCAATTTTCCGATACCCGTAGCGTCTCCATTTTTTGTGATCTGGGTTCGGGTGAGGTCTTATTTTTTGCATGCCGAGCTGTCGTTTTTAATAATACCATTTTGGAGCAGATACGTTCTTTTGATCGTCCGTTATTGCATTTTAATGAAATGTCGCAGCGACCAAAAAAATGTAATTCCGGCATTTCAAATTTTGTTCTCGCTACGCTGTTTAGCGATCAGGTTAATCCTTTTTTTAATTGATAGATCGGGCGATTCGGAATGTGGTGATACCAAATATGTGTAAGTTTGATTTCTTTTTATTGTTTTATTTTGAATGGGGCGAAAGGAGGGTGATTTGAACTTTTATATTTCAGAATTTCAGTGCGAAACGCGCGTCGGGTGTGGTGGGTTCCCCGGGTGTGCCTCCTTGGTAACTATGCCTTATTTATATTAATTTAGCTTTGTATACCTATGTCTTACTGGTGTTTATCACTAGACACTGTCATTTGATTTCTTTCGCCTCCTCTGTGCTAATATGGACACGTTCGTGTTCTAGATATATTTTTACCTATGTGTTCACACTAATATTATTATTACGGTATATTAATTGATTCGTTATACATTTTTAGAATTTTTATTATTTTTTATGTGTCCTTTTTTGCATATGGAAAGTGCACTATTCTGTATATTATCTTGTAAGCAGCGTCTGATATGATGCGTATAACAGTGTAAAACTTACTTTTTGGTAACATTTTTTAATATTTTGTACATTATTATATTTTGTGGTATACCTTGTCTTAAGGGGCTTTTCTCCGTGGGTGTCCCACCGTTTTTCTCTTGCACTTGTGGTACCTGCCTTGTTTTTAATGGTTATATGTATTTCAATAGAGATATTTTTTTATTATAATTTGGCCTTGTGTGAAGGTTTGTTGTTGGTTTTCATATGGTTTTTCTTCATGGCCTTATATAATAGGGATATAATTATGTGTTTCCATAAAAGGGCTATGCAAAATCACAATGCCTGCAGTAAGCAATTATAATGGCGTCTGATTGTGCAAGACATAGTGCAGTAACCATGTATTCATTTGAGCTATGATGGATAACAGTCGAAGCGGAGATCACCATCCACACTGAGCCACCGGTCAGACTCTATACAAATAAGATATAAAGATTGTGCTTTTGTCTCATCATCCTAGTACATAATGGTATCAAGGACAGAGCTCCGCGAATCATCAGCTCTTTAACCATATATTACCCATAATAGGGCTTTATACATAATCCTAATGCATGTAGTAGATGGTTGCAATGATGGTAGATTTATACCACATATATTGCAATAACCATATACTCATCTGAGCTGTAAAGCACCAAACCAAAGGCGGAGATCACCGTCCAAACTGAGCTACCGGTGAGAATTCATATAAGAACGACATCCCTAACAATGCCCAAAGCGTTTTCCCCCCCCGTGGGAATGGCGGGGGTTCATCATGGGATGCTGGCCATCAAGATTAGAAAAGGCTGAAAGGAGGCCAACTCACGCGGTTATTATATGCCTCTGTATGAATGTAAAAGCAGGCCAATCGGCATCATATTCCGGAAATGAGATCAGGTGGAACCGAACACCGGAAGTAGCGCTGCATACAACTGCCCCTATCGAAAACCAGAAGTGATGTCGCTGGTTAGCAGTGTGGAACGCAGGTACCAGAAGTGAGGACACATGGAACGCACCTCCAGAAGTAGCGCTGAATTCAAAGATCAATAACCCTAATTAATGACAAGTGACACAAATGCGCCCCATCATTAGTGCCGAAAGTAGCGCTACACACTTAAGGCTAAATTAGCCATATCCATGGTATGGGGAGCAGTACCATATTGACTCCATGGGATTCAAAGCACTCCACGTATGGGCACTAAGATATAGAGCTCTATGGAAAGAATATATATAGCTCCATTCATAGTAAAAAAAATTTGGAAGGGATCACAATAGACTCAGACACTATTATTGCCTCAATAGATGTGGAGGCTTTGTATAGCAGTATCCGACATCAGGATGGCCTTAAAGCCATCAAGTTTTATCTGGGGGGTAGAGGAATTCACCTTGGGCCGCATAATATGTTTTTGATTGAGCTTTTGGGTTTTGTTCTGCAGCGGAACTATTTTCTCTTCAATGGAACATTTTACCACCAGCTTAGGGGTACAGCGATGGGAGCCCCTGTGACCCCACGTATGCTAATTTACTCCTGGGCTGGTGGGAAGACACTTTTGTGTTCAGAGACGAGGATGAAGTGTGAGGTCCCAGAATTATTTTCTGGGGCCGCTATATAGACAACATCCTCATACTCTGGAAAGTGGCATTTAACTAGCGCTTCCGGCCATCGTGCCGGAAATGAGCACATCGCTGACCCCCGTCACGTGATTGGGGGTCAGAGATGCGTCGGCATGACAACCAGAGGTCTATTGAAGACCTCTATGGTTGTTGATGCCGGATTACTGTGAGCGCCATCCTGTGGTCGGCGCTCATAGCAATGCAGCAATTCTACTACATAGAAGCGATCTGAGCATCGCTCAGATGTAGCAGAGCTGATCAAGTTGGGCCAGCTTCTAGGCTCCCATGGAGGCTATTGAAGCATGGCAAAAATAAAAAAAAATGTAAAAAAATTATGAAAAAAATATAACAGTTTAAATCACCCCCCTTTCGCCCCATTCAAAATAAAGCAATAAAAAAATCAAACCTACACATATTTGCTATCACCGCGTTCAGAATCGCCCGATCTATCAATTAAAAAAAGGATTAACCTGATCGCTAAACGGCGTAGCGAGAAAAAAATTTGAAACGCCAGAATTACATTTTTTTGGTCGCCGCGACATTGCATCAAAATGCAATAACCGGCGATCAAAAGAACGTATCTGCACAAAAGTGGTAGAATTGAAAACGACAGCTCGGCACGCAAAAAATAAGGCCTCACCCAACCAGAGATCACGTAAAATGGAGCAATTTTTTTTTAGCAAAGTTTGGAATTTTTTTTTACCACTTAGATAACAAAGAACCTAGATATGTTTTGGTGTCTATGAATGGTAATGACCTGGAGAATCATAATGGCAGGTCAGTTTCAGCATTTAGTGAACCTAATAAAAAAGCCAAACAAAAAACAAGTGTGGGATTGCACTTTTTTTCCAGTTTCACTGCACTTGGAATTTTTTTCTCGTTTTCTAGTACACGACATGGTAAAACCAATGATGTTGTTCAAAAGTACAACTTGTCCAGCAAAAAATAAGCCCTCACATGGCCATATTGACGGAAAAATAAAAAAGTTATGGCTCTGGGAAGGTGGGGAGTGAAAAAAGAAAACCCAAAACTGAAAAAAGCTAGGGTCATGAAGGGTTTAAGGATAAAATATCCCCTCTATTTATTGTTTTTTCATTTTTTCTAATTTTTGGGGTTTTTTTTACATTTTTTTGTGTGTTCTTTTCACATGGGCAATGTGTGTACTGGTACACAATTCTAGTAAACATAGGGACTTGTAGGAATATCAGGGCGAGCCGTCGCTGAGTTTAGGGCGTCTACCGCTGAAACTTAGGGTGCCAACCTCCACTGCCAGGCAGGGGTCAGCATAGTGTACCCACAGGCACAGTAGGACACACTACTGAGATATATTTCATTCCCTTTGGCAACTTTTTAATATTTGTTGCTTTGTCTCCAATTTTGGAATATCTTTAAACCTTATTCATTAAAAGTTATACTTTAGGGATCCTTGTCTTTTTGTATTCTGTCCATACCGTAGGACCAACATGGGGACAATGCAGAATTCTAAGAAAATAATAATAATAATAATAATAATAATAATAATAATAATAAAAATAATAAACGATGATCCAGAATTGTTGTAGTGCCCATCAGGGCCTGAGGCGACACAATTAAGGGGTGCAAATGGGTTGACATGGCAGCCAGATGCCAATAACAGACCTCCCCTCCCCCGTTGCTGCCATCTTTATACTCCCATAATGCTGAGCCACAGGCTGACATATTCCAGTACATAGGACAAGCGACCAAATAACTCAATGACTCAAAGAAGACCACAATAAAAAATGAAAATGGATAAAGAGTTTTAAAAAATATTACAACATAAAAAGATTAAAAAATAAAGATTAAATCACCTCCTTTTTCCCGAAATAAATAAAAAAGTAACTGATTTATTATCTCCGAGTCCGTAAAAGTCTGATCTATGAAAATGGAAAATTAATTAAACCATACCGTAAATGCAGTAAAGAGAAAAATAATCTAAATACCAGAATTGCTGCTTTTCAGACACTGCACCTTTAGCAAAAAAATGCAATAAAAATGAAAAAAAAAAAATGCCGAATGTGATCTACATGGAGGTAAAAACAACCCCCTTTTTTTTTTACAAAGTTCAGAATTTTTTTAATAACTAAAATATAAAAAATTTACAATTTTAGCATCATCATAATCGTACAGATATGAAGAATTATACCGCCAGGTCATTTTTACTGCACAGTAAATGCAAAAAAAAAAAATACTAAAGTAAAAACTAAAACCCCAAAACAACGGTGGAGATTAATTTTTTTTTCATTTCTCCGCCATTGTTTTTTTGTTTTTTTTCAGTACATTATATCATAAAAAGAATGGGATCATTCAAAACTAGACCTCGTCCCACAAAAAAAAATCATACCCTGATGGAAGAATAATGAAGTTATGACACTTAGTTGAACAGCAAAAACAAAAACAATGCAGGATTCATTTTTACTCTGCAGGTCTGAGACTTTGACACAAATTACAGCTAAAATATGTTATTTTGCGGAAATTTTTGGCAAAGATTTTGTCCTTCACAAGATTTTGACCTTCTCAAGATGGCGCTAGAAGCGGTCCGATGTGCACTATATTTATTTGCCCGTACTGAAACAATGGTGCGCCTCTCTGTGGTTCCGGCTGATGACGTGGCAGTCAGCTAATGGGCGGAGTCAGCCGGCTGATAACGCTGCTACCTGCTCCCTGCTGGCAGATGCTGTGAGTATCCATGGCGGCGCGGCCGCAGATCAGTGACAGCAGCAGCAGCGCCGCCGACTGCCCGGATCCTGCTGCTGTGCCGGGATTACACAGGAGGATAGCGCCGCCTGTGTGCAGTACTGAGCGATGACAGCAGTGAGCAATAGGGGGAAAGACCAGATAATAATGCAGAGCCACGGAGAGGGCAGGGGTCCTAGATAATGCAGAGCCTGTGTATAACTAATGATAGAGGGGAGAGAAGACACAGGGACAGGGAAACTGATCATGTATACATAATAGAAATACAGAGATACTGTAGATACAGATAGGAGCCAGATAATAGATAGAAAACAGATAATAGAAAATAAATAGATAACAGATAGATAATAGATAATAAATACAAAATAAACATAATAGGTAGATAATACATAGATAGAAAATAGATAGATAATAAATAGATGGATAATAGATAATAGACAGATAATAGACAGATAATAGATGGAATATAAATAGATAATAAATAGATGGATAATAGACTAATAGATAGATAGATAATAGATAGATTAATAGATAATAGATAGATTATAAATAGATAGATAATAGATAGATGATAGATAAATAATAGATGATAGAGATAGATAATAGATAATAGACAAATAATAGATAGATAATAGATTATAAATAGACAGATAATAGATAGATGAGATAAATAATAGATAATAGTTAGCTAGAGAATAGATACTGTAAATAAAGAGATATAAATAAATGTTAGACTATATATATAGATAATAAAAAGATAATACATTTATACTATAGATAGTAGGTAGCTGTGGGATAAATAAGTAGATATAATAGACAGATAGAAAGACAGATGCTAGATAGAGTTTGGTAGATAGATTTATAGATATGGATAGAAACACTAAAACGATGGATATAGATAAATGATCGATAGATAGATATGGGATATAGACAAATATTGATAGATGCATAGGGGATAAGTGATTGCTGATTGATATGAATAGACTGATTAATAGACATACCTGACTATGTGGATGGATACATATGATTAGACAAAAACATTTTGAAGCAGCATAAATGATATGGTTTATGGGAGGTTCTTCCATTCTTAGATAGATATGAATAGTTTGTTGGATAAGAAGTGAACAGACATAGAGAGATAGGTATGTGATAGACCGATCCTACCTGCCCATCACACTTGTAGACTTAACCCGGAAAAGGCACGTCTGATAAATATTAGAATTAGGGTTCCATCAAAGAGATGTTGCCCTGTCATGGCTGATGGGCTCTCATTTCCAACTTGTGCACTATTTACCTTCATTTTCTTAATATTTTCTATACAGCAGTAAAGTGGTTTACATTCCATGTATTCGATGGTTGCATACATGTTAGGGCACAGTAAGTGCTGTACTCTTTGGTTTGTCTAGTAGAGAGTCACAGCAGCTTGCCACCTGTACACACTTGCCTTATTTTGTTAGGAGATGCTGATTGTTGTTTATTTTTTTACAGATTGATACATATGAATTGATAACATAGATAAAAAATAGAAATTGAAACAGCACAAGCTATATGGTTTATGGGACTTAGCTGTGGGTGGTGGGGGAAGCTGCTTCCATTTTTAGAGAGATATGAATAGATTGATGGATAGGAGGAAAACAGATAGGAATAGATATTTGAAAAAAAAGCAGCACAGAGAAAAAAAATGGATGCAGACCATGTATCCTTCAAGCAAAGAAGCAGGCAGCTGTCACGGCGTGACTGCGGGATATCAGATGTGCACCTATACTGACCCTCAGGCTAGGGGTCTCTGGCTATCCCTGTTCTAGGATTACCCCTGAAGGTGGAGAAGCCTGGGCCTCATTCCTTCCTATGCTCCTAAGTAGCTCCAATGTGTACAGTAAACAAGACAGACAGGGCAGAAACGGAAGAACAATCACACAACACTCTGTCAGGGAACTACACAGAGAAATATAAAGTGTACAGCACAAGAGGCAACAAAGTAATATAATGATGCTTAGAGGAAAAGGAAAGGGTTAACCAAACACATTATTTGGTCAATATTTTACATCAGTATTTGTAAGCTAAAATCAGTGGAACAATCAGAGGAAAAGTATAATAGGAACACGTCACCACTTCTGTATTTCTCACCCACTCCTGGTTTTGTCTTACAAATACTGATGTAAAATACTGACCGAATACTGAGCGTGTGAACGTGGCCTTAGGACAGTGTGCGGCTCTCACGTGCTCTCTAGCTCCCCCTGGAGCATCTTGCTCACTGGCTGCCGCTCTCTGGCTCTTCTAAATTTCTTCCTTGCTTGTTTGTTTGCCTTCAGCAGATTCCTGTAATTGCACGTCTGACATGTTTATTATGATAGATAGATTAACTAACAATAAATATAAAATGAGATTTTACCGTCACAATGAATACAGAGTACAGGTTTATAGGAGAAATAGTGTGCGGTAATAGGAGAAAGCAGCAGGAAAAGACAAGTAATGAAATTCTAATTATTCAAGCACCAACAGATTTTTCCGTGTCCCTATATATGAGGTTGGGGGTTATTTTAGGGATTATATGCAATACACTGGGAACCTGCCACTCAAAAAGGCCGTAGCCTATTTTATGCAGCATGGACGACCACATCTATGCCAAAACTAAAAACTATTTTTTTTCTGACGATCTGACTTTACGAGTCCAGCACAATGGTTTGTGTTGATGCACTATAACAATCTGTACACTTATATACATAAAACTATTAGTATAGAAACGTAATAGGTGACGTCCTAGTTAAAGGCGATCTGTCACCAGATTTTACAATGCAAAAAGGCATATATTATGAAATAGATCCCTGATGAGGCCGATATATTTACTTTGAAAATCCATGTCAAAAATGGTTGTTTAATCCTGATAATAAGATGAGTCCAGCTAAAGTGTGAGAGAGCTCATGAGTCCAAGTGTATTCAGTCTCCGACCACCCAGCCTGACTGACAGCTGCAGCTTGTACTGAGCAGCGTGAGATCTCAGCAGCAGCAGGGAGGAAAAACATTGAAGAACTGTCAGTCAGGTTAGGTGGGCAAAGATGGAGTTAAATTTTCAGAAAGAATTATACAATCATTTTGACATGGATTTTCAAAGTAAATACAGCAGCTTCACCAGGACAAATAAATCTATTTAGTATTATAGTCAGTTTTTGTTTGGGTGGAAATACAATGACTGATCCACTTTAAGCTGTTAGGCTCCCTGTGTGAGGGGCAGAACTTTTCATTAGTGGGAAGGTTTTTTTTTATTGTTTTTTTATATTATTATATAATTTTTTAAATATTTTTAGCACGTTTTCCCAAAAGGTCATAAAAGCCCTATTTGTATAGATTATCTCTATACTCCCTAATTCTAGCCAGTGTAGTCAGTGATATTACACACACAGTTCTTATATGAGCAATGTATAAACAGCTTTCGGGAAGGCAGAAGCGGTAAGATACCACGTACAGTAGGTACGGAAAGTATTCAGACCCCTTTCAATTTTTCACTCTTTGTTTCATTGCAGCCATTTGGTAAATTCAAAAAAGTTCATTTTTTTCTCATTAATGTACACTCTGCACCCCATCTTGACTGAAAGAAAACAGAAATGTAGAAATTTTTTCAAATTTAATAAAAAGAAAAACTGAAGTATCACATGATCATAAGAATTCAGACCCTGTGCTCAGACACTCATATTTAAGTCACATGATGTCCATTTCCTTGTGATCCTCCTTGAGATGGTCCTACTCCTTCATTGGAGTCCAGCTGTGTTTAATTAAACTGATGGGACTTGATTTGGAAAGACTCACACCTGTCTATATAAGACCTCACAGCTCACAGTGCATGTCAGACCAAATGAGAATCATGAGGTCAAAGGAACTGGCCATGGAGCTCAGAGACAGAATTGTTGCAAGGCACAGATGTGGCCAAGGTTACTAAAGAATTTCTGCAGTACTCAAGGTTTCTAAGAGCACAGTGGCCTCAATAATATTTAAATGGAAGAAGTTTGGGACCACCAGAAGTCTTCCTAGACCTGGCCGTCCAGCCAAACTGAGCAATTGTGGGAGAAGAGTCTTGGTGAGAGAGGTAAAGGAGAACCCCAAGATCAGTGTGGCTGAGCTCCAGATATGCAGTAGGGAGATGGGAGAAAGTTCCACAAAGTCAACTATCACTGGAGCCCTCCACCAGTGGGGCCTTTATGGCAGAGTAGCCCGACGGAAGCCTCTCCTCAGTGCAAGACATATGAAAGCCCGCATAGAGTATGCTAAAAAAACACATGAAGGTCTCCCAGACTATGAGAAATAAGATTCTCTTGTCTGATGAAATGAAGATAGACCTTTTTGGTAATAAATAATTCTAAGTGTTGTGTGTGTTAAAAACCAGGCACTGCTCATCACCTGCCCGATACAATCCCAACAGTGAAACATGGTGGTGGCAGCATCATGCTATGTGGGTGTTTTTCAGCTGCAGGGACAGGATGACTGGTTGTCATTGATGGAAACATGAATGTGGCCAAGTACAGAGATATCCTGGATGAAAACCTCTTCCAGAGTGCTCTGGACCTCAGACTTGGCTGAAGATTCACCTTCCAACAAGACAACGACCCTAAGCACACAGCTAAAATAACAAAGGAGTGACTTTAGAACAACTCTGTGACCATTCTTGACTGGCCCAGCCAGAGCCCTGACCTAAACCCAATGGAGCATCTCTGGAGAGACCTGAAAATGGCTGTCCACTAATGTTCAACATCCAACCTGACAGAACTGGAGAGGATCTGCAAGGAAGAATGGCCGAGGATCCCCAAATCCAGGTGAGAAAAACTTGTTGCATCATTCCCAAGAAGACTCATGGCTGTACTAGCTCAAAAGGTGTTTCTACTCAATACTGAGCAAAGGGTGTGAATACTTATGACCATGTGATATTTCAGTTTTTCTTTTTTATTAAATTTGCAAAAATTTCTAAATTTCAGTTTTTTTTCAGTCAAGATGGAGTGCAGAGTGTACATTAACCCCTTCCCGACATGCGCCGTACTAGTACTGCGCTGCCGGCACTGCATTACTGACAGCCGCAGTATTAGTACGGCGCATCGATCACCGCGGTCTCGCGCTGAGCGCCGCGGTGATCGGGTGCGGGTGTCAGCTGTATATGACAGCTGACACCCCGCAGCAATGCCCACGATCGGCGCTATCGCCAATCGAGGGCATTTAACTCCTCTGATGCCGCTGTCAATAGTGACAGCGGCATAGAGGGGGATCGCGCAGGGACGGGGGCTCCCTGCGCTCTCCCACCGGAGCAACGCGATGAGATCGCGCTGCTCCGGTGACCTGGAAGGAGTCCCCGGATCCAAGATGGCCGCGGGACTCCTTCCGGGTCATGAGATGACCCTGTTTGCCGGCGTCTGCTGAGAATTCCTCATAGCAGGCGCCGGCAAGCCTCTGCAATGTGCCTGTCAGATCGATGATCTGACAGAGTGCTGTGCACACTGTCAGATCACCGATCTGTGATGTCCCCTCCTGGGACAAAGTAAAAAAGTAAAAAAAAAAATTTTCCACATGTGTAAAAAAAAAAAAAAAAAAAAAATTCCTAAATAAAGAAAAAAAAAAATAAAATTCCCATAAATACATTTCTTTATCTAAATAAAAAAAAAATCACACAATAAAAGTACACATATTTAGTATCGCCGCGTCCGTAACGACCCCACCTATAAAACTATATCACTAGTTAACCCCTTCAGTGAACACCGTAAAAAAAAAAAAAAAAAACGAGGCAAAAAACAACGCTTTATTCTCATACCGCCAAACAAAAAGTGGAATAACACGTGATCAAAAAGACGGATATAAATAAGCATGGTACCGCTGAAAACGTCATCTTGTCCAGCAAAAAAAAAGCAGCCATACAGCATCATCAGCAGAAAAATAAAAAAGTTATAGCTCTCAGAATAAAGCGATGCAAAAACAATTATTTTTTTATATAAAATAGTTTTTATTGTGTAAAAGCGCCAAAACATAAAAAAATTACATAAATGAGGTATCGCTGTAATCGTACTGACCCGAAGAATAAAACTGCTTTATCCTTTTTACCAAACGCGGAACGGTATAAACGCCCCCCCTAAAAGAATTTCAGGAATTGCTGATTTTTGTTCATTCCGCCTCCCAAAAATCGGAATAAAAAGCGATCAAAAAATGTCATGTACCCGAAAATGGTAACAATAAAAACGTCAACTCGTCCGGCAAAAAACAAGATCTCACATGACTCTGTGGACCAAAATATGGAAAAATTATAGCTCTCAAAATGTGGTGATGCAAAAACTATTTTTTGCAATAAAAAGCGTCTTTTAGTGTGTGATGGCTGCCAACCATAAAAATCCGCCTAAAAAACGCTATAAAAGTAAATCAAATCCCCCTTCATCACCCCCTTAGTTAGGGAAAAATAATACAATTTAAAAAAATATATTTATTTCCATTTTCCCGTTAGGCTACTTTCACACTAGCGTCGGTACGGGGCCGTCGCGCTGCGTCGGCCCGACGTACCGACGCATACTGTGCAAGCGCCGCACAACGGGGGCAGCGGATGCTGTTTTTCCACGCATCCGCTGCCCCATTGTGAGGTGCGGGGAGGTGGGGGCGGAGTTCCAGCCGCGCATGCGCGGTCGGAAATGGTGGACCGTCGGCACAAAAAAATTTACATGTAATGTTTTTTGCTGCCGGCGGTCCGCCACAACACGACGCAACCGTCGCACGACGCTTGCGACGTGTGTCAATATGTCGCTAATGTTAGTCTATGGGGAAAAAACGAATCCTGCAGATTACTTTGCAGGATGCGTTTTTTCGCCAAAACGACGCATTGCGACGTATGCAAAAAAACGCTAGTGTGAAAGTAGCGCTAGGGTTAGGACTAGGGTTAGGGCTAGGGTTAGGGTTGGGGTTAGGGCTAGGGTTAGGGCTGGGGTTAGGGTTGAAGTTAGGGTTTCAGTTAGAATTGGGGAGTTCTCACTGTTTAGGCACATCAGGGGCTCTCCAAACGCGACATGGCGTCCGATCTCAACGCGTTTGCGTTAAAAACGCATGCGTTTTTATAGAAAAAAACCAGAACACACACTGAAAAGTCACCCACCACCATCAAAGTGATAAAGTGATCCAAACCCTAACCCTAGCCCTAAACTCACCCCTAACCGTTTAATGAACATTTTCTGACAGTCATAGTGCCACGTATTTCAGTGCCACGATATTTCAGTGCCACGTATTTCAGTGCCACGTATTTCAGTGCCACGTCTTTCAGTGCCACGATATTTCAGTGCCACGTATTTAAGTGCCACGATATTTCAGTGAAATACGTGGCACTGAAATATTGTGGCATTTACGTGAAATACGTGGCACTTATATACGTGGCACTTATATACGTGGCACTTATATATGTGGCACTTATATACGTGGCACTTATAAACGTGGCACTTAAATACGTGGCCATTGAAATATCATGGCACTTATATACGTATATACGTATATACGTATATAAACGTATTTCAGTGCCACGTATTTCAGTGCCACGTATTTCAGGTTAGGGTTAGGGTTTTTTGGTTTTTTCTCGTTTTCTTGTGTTTTTCTATAAAAACGCATGCGTCTAAAAAACGCATGCGTTTTACCGCGTTTACATGCGTTTTTTCACACATGCGTTTTAAAAAAAAACGCATGCAGATAAATACGCAAGTGTGACACCAGCCTTACCCTTGGGAAAATAAAAACGTGGGGGCAAAAATATAATTTTCGTGGAAAAAAAAATATTTTTTATTTTCGCGGCTCTGCGTTATAAACTGTAGTGAAACACTTGGGGGTTCAAAGTTCTCACAACACATCTAGATAAGTTCCGTGGGGGGTCTAGTTTCCAATATGGGGTCACTTGTGGGGGGTTTCTACTGTTTAGGTACATCAGGGGCTCTGCAAATGCAACATGACACCTGCAGACCAAGCCATCTAAGTCTGCATTTCAAACGGCGCTCCTTCCCTTCCGAGCTCCTCCATGCGCACAAACAGTGGTTCCCCCCCATATATGGGGTATCAGCGTACTCAGGACAAATTGGACAACAACTTTTGTTGTCCAATTTCTCCTGTTACCCTTGGGAAAATAAAAACGTGGGGGCTAAAATATAATTTTCGTGGAAAAAAAAATATTTTTTACTTTCACGGCTCTGCGTGATAAACTGTAGTGAAGCACTTGTTGGTTCAAAGTTCTCACAACACATCTAGATAAGTTCCATGGGGGGTCTAGTTTCCAATATGGGGTCACTTGTGGGGGGTTTCTACTGTTTAGGTACATCAGGGGCTCTGCAAATGCAACATGACACCTGCAGACCAATCCATCTAAGTCTGCATTTCAAACGGCGCTCCTTCCCTTCCGAGCTCTGCCGTGAGCCCAAACAGTGGTTCCCCCCAATGTATGGGGTATCAGCGTACTCAGGACAAATTGGACAATAACTTTTGTGGTCCAATTTCTCCTGTTACTCTTGGGGAAAAAAAATTGCGGGCTAAAACATCATTTAGTGGAAAGAATGATTTTTTAATTTTCATAGCGCTACATTCTAAACTTTAGTGAAACAATTGGGGGTTAAAAGTGCTCACCACACATCTAGATAAGTTCCTTAGGGGGTCTTATTTCCAAAATGGTGTCACTTGTGGGGGTTTCCACTGTTTAGGCACATCAGGGGCTCTCCAAACACGACATGGGTTCCGATCTCAATTCCAGCCAATTTTGCATTGAAAAGTCAAATGGCACTCCTTCCCTTCCGAGCTCTGCCATGCGCCCAAACAGTGGTTTATCCCCATATATGAAGTATCAGCGTACTCAGGACAAATTGCACAACAACTTTTGGGGTCCAATTTATCCTGCTACCCTTGGGAAAATAAAAAATTTGGGGCAAAAAGATCATTTTTTGTGAAAATTAATATTAATTTTTTTTTACGGCTCTACATTATAAACTTCTGTGAAGCACTTGGAGGTTCAAAGTGCTCACCACACATCTAGATTAGTTCCTTAGAGGGTTTACTTTCCAAAATGGTGTCACTTGTGGGGGTTTCCACTGTTTAGGCACGTCAGGGGCTCTCCAAACACGACATGAGTTCCGATCTCAATTCCAGCCAATTTTGCATTGAAAAGTCAAATGGCGCTCCTTCCCTTCCGAGCTCTGCCATGCGCCCAAATAGTGGTTTATCCCCATATATGAAGTATCAGCGTACTCAGGACAAATTGCACAACAACTTTTTTGGTCCAATTTATCCTGCTACCCTTGGGAAAATAAAAAATTTGGGGCAAAAAGATCATTTTTTGTGAAAATTAATATTAATTTTTTTATGGCTCTACATTATAAACGTCTGTGAAGCACTTGGAGGTTCAAAGTGCTCACCACACATCTAGATTAGTTCCTTAGAGGGTCTACTTTCCAAAATGCTGTCACTTGTGGGGGTTTCCACTGTTTAGGCACGTCAGGGGCTCTCCAAACACGACATGGGTTCCGATCTCAATTCCAGCCAATTTTGCATTGAAAAGTCAAATGGCGCTCCTTCCCTTCCGAGCTCTGCCATGTGCCCAATCAATGGTTTACCCCAACATGTGGGGTATCGGCGTACTCAGGACAAATTGTACAACGACTTTTGTTGTCCAATTTCTCCTGTTACCCTTGGTAAAATAAAACAAATTGGATCTGAAGTAAAAATTTTGTGAAAAAAAGTTAAATGTTCAATTTTTTTTAAACATTCCAAAAATTCCTGTGAAGCACCTGAAGGGTTAATAAACTTTTTGAATGTGGTTTTGAGTACTTTGAGGGGTGCAGTTTTTAGAATGGTGTCACTTTTGGGCATTTTCTGTCATATAGACCCCTCAAAGTCACTTCAAGTGTGAGGTGGTCCGTAAAAAAAATGGTTTTGCAAATTTTGTTGCAAAAATGAGAAATCGCTTTTCAACTTTTAACCCTTATAACTCCTTAACAAAAAAAAATTATGTTTCCAAAATTGTGCTGATGTAAAGCAGACATGTGGGAAATGTTGTTTATTAACTATATTATGTGATATAACTCTCTAATTTAAGGGCATAAAAATGAAAAATTTGAAAATTGCAAAATTTTCATAATTTTCGACAAATTTCTGTTTTTTTCACAAATAAATGCAAGTCATATCGAAGAAGTTTTACCACTATCATAAAGTACAATATGTCACGAGAAAACAATCTCAGAATCACCAGGATCCGTTGAAGCGTTTCAGAGTTATGACCTCATAAAGTGACAGTGGTCAGAATTGTAAAAATTGGCCGTGTCAGTTAGGTGAAAACAGGCTTCGGGGTGAAGGGGTTAATGAGAAAAAATGAACTTGTTTGAATTTACCAAATGGCTGCAATGAAACTAAGAGTGAAAAATGTAAAGGGGTCTGAATACTTTCTGTACCCACTGTAGTATATTTTATCAGATATATATATTTTTAACTTTTTTACTTAGTCCCTCTATGAGTCTTTAACTTTTTTACTCCACTGATATAAAGCATTGCAATGCACCAGGAGTGCAATGATTACACAGTGCCGCACTGACAGAAGCCTCTTACACCATGCTCTGTGCTGACGCGGAGATAGTCATGATGGTAACGATCGGGCCCTCACAATAACGTCACATGAATCAGACACAGATCTGCGGCAAGTTTTCCAGAAACAAAAGTTACAGTTTTCCATAGAACTTCATAAGCACCAGCTATCATCTGCGATCTCAGTCATTTAAAGGTCTGTGTTCACTAATGACAGATTTTTCTTGTGAATTGCAAATTGTCTCTTCAGAGAGGAAGAGGACTAAAACTCTAGTGCTACCTATTGGAAGTAGCAATCCTAACAGTCAATGTTGACCCTTTAACGAGCCTTGTCACATGACTTAGGATAATAGCCAAACCAGAATCTCAATTTGCAGACACCGTGTTTCGGGGTACTGCCCCTCATCAGTGCAAAGTGGAGATCTGGTTTGGCTGATTGAGAGGAGTCTGACCGGGATCCAAGAAGTATCATATTTCCCAGAGGAGCATTGCGGCTTTAAGTCTCCTCATCTCAGCATGCTTATCATGTCACTCTCTGCAAGGAGAAACGATACTTCTTGGATCCCGGTCAGACACCTCTCAATCAGCCAAACCAGATCTCCACTTTGCACTGACGAGGGGCAGTTCTCCGAAACATAGTGTGTGTAAATTGAGATTCTGGTTTGGCTTTTATCCTAAGTCATGTGACAAGGCTCGTTAAAGGGTCGACATTGACTGTTAGGATTGCTACTTCCAATAGGTGGCACTAGAGTTCTAGTCCTTTTCCTCTCTGAAGAGACAATTTGCATATTTCCCAGAGGAGCATTGCGGCTTTAAGTCTCCTCACCTCGACATGCTTATCATGTCACTCTCCGGAAGGAGAAGCGATACTTGTTAATTGAGAATTTTGAGAATGAAGGGTCAGTCCAGGAGGAGAAAGAAGCAGATATCACTGATAAGATATATTACAAAATTTATTATTTTCACACGTATTATTGATTTACAGGGAAAAAAAAAAGTAACAATGGCTACGAAACGGAGTCTTCTCCCTTACTTCAAAGTTTGCATGTAGGAAGCAAATAATTCAAAAAATTCCATTTGAATGTGTTCATAGCATAGAGATGGGTCTATCCATTGAATTCCTATATAAAGTGTTATTATGGGGCTAATATCAGTCGTATGGTTGTATTGCAGTGTATTGCATGCTTCTTACTATCATGCAGTCAGCCCAGTCGCTGAGATTCCCCTGTAGTATTTTTAGCTTCAGGCCGGCTGAACGAGTTTGTCATCATTCGCACCTTGACCCTTCATTATTTCTTGTCTGTATACAAAGACTTGCAGCTAATCCATGACGCTCCGGAGCTCATGTGGCAGATGGACTTTAGCCCGGTTTGCTCAGAATCAGGCCTCCTCTGTCGTGACTGACGCAGGTGAGTCTCTTCGTGATTTATATTTTGTAGGTAACGATCCTCTGTTGTGTTTTTTTGGGGGATTTTTCAGTTGCACCTCTCAGGCCCAGATTTGAGCTTTGGATCACATAGAAGTCTGTATTATTATCTACATCACCTTAATTGACATGTAAGTGCCCGGTTTATATTGCTATGGAGGTAACGGTATATGGATAACTTCTAATATGGATATTAGGTAGGTGTACTGTTTTTAAGGGGTTGTCCAGGCTTGGGGTACAAGTCTGCAGTCACTCTGTGTGACTACAGACTTATGAGTCCTCACTACGTGCATGGTGCGCACTGATAGAATTCTCCGGTGCCGGCGCTGGGAGCAATTTGCATACATGCAGTCACATGTCGACTAGACGTGCGCGGCCTTTCTAAATACAAGTGCATTAGGTCAGGTTAGACACGTCTAGTCAGAATGTGTCTGGAATTATGCAAATTGGGGTTCAAGTGTGGAATCACTCTACGTGACGGCGGACTTGTGAATCCTCACATGGCGCATACTACACGCTCTCAGAATTCTCCGGTGCCGAGACTGGGCAGGCGCGTGACCACAAGTATGTGATTTGCATACATGCGGTCATGTAAAGACTAGACGTGCACAGCCTCGCTTAATACAAGTGTATTGAGCAAGGCCAGACAAGTCTAGTCAGAATGTGTCCAGACGTAAGCAAATTCCATACTTGTAGTCACTTGACCCACACTCCCACCTTCTGTACTGCTGAATCCTGACAGCGCGCCATTCCACGTTATGAGGATTCACAAGTCTGCAATCACATAAAGTAACTGTAGACTTGAGCCCCCAGCCTGGATAACCCCTTTAATTAATGGACTTTTCATTCAGGACCCTCATCTAGACAGGACAGAGGCTGCACAAAGAGGAAAGGACCCATCACTTATGTATGTTACATTGTTTTCAGTGACAACTGTGTAATCCTTAAAGGAGTTGTCCTTAGGATAGGCTGTCAGTAACGGAATGGTGGGGATCCTACACCGATCAGCTGTTTTCCATTGTTACACAAAATATGAAAAGAAAACAAAAAAAAATTGCTACATCTGTAATGATAAAAATATGAAAATATTATTGTATATTTGCTAATGTAGCGTCATCATGTTCCACAGCAAAATATCACATTATTTATCCCGCACGTTGTAACTTGTTTCGCCTTACAAAAAAAATAAAAAAAATAAAAGTGAACAAAAAGCTATATGGACTTTAAAATGGCACCAATAAAAGCAAAAACAAACTTGCATAAAAAAAACACACCTAGACGGAAAAATAAAAAGGTCGTAGCTCTCAGAATATTACGACACAACTCATACAATTTTTCGTTAAGGGGTTTTTATTGTTTAAAAGTAGTAAAACAAAAAGACTGAATTCATTATCTCGGTACCTGTACTCACCTATAGAATAAGGCTGGGACTATAAGGCGCTTTTGGCCGTGATGTAGGTCGCGCCGCCAAAATTCGATGTATGCTGCTGTGACATCGCAGCATAATGAAAGTGCATGGGGTCGCATCCCAAATCCGCAATATACCAGGAACCTTGGTTATTTGCAATTACCTTGGGACGCCTGCGGGTCGCAATATAACCTCATTCATTTCATTGGCCTTGCAAGCTCCAGGCTTAAAGGGGTTGTATGATGGAAACAAGTTATCACTTATCCACATGACAGGTGATAATTTAGTGATCGGTAGAGGTCCGACCGCTGGGAGTCACATCAATCGGGAAAATAGGGAACTTTTATCCCTGACGGGGCACTGTTATTCCCGTCAGAGAATGGAGCAGTAAGTTGGATGCACAAGGTTAGTGCTATGCTTGGCAGTCCCACTGGGAGTGAATGGAGCGTTGGTCGAGCCACGTGCACTGCCTCTCCATTCTAGTGGCATAAAATTTCCCCATTCCTAGGTCCAAGCTGTTGGACCCCCACCGACCGGTAAGTTATCTTTTCTGCTTACAGGTGATAACTTGTTTTCAATGGACAATCCTATGGTACAAAGATTTTTTCTATTTTCAATACATTGTATGGAGCATGGCTAGGGATATTCCAAAGGCAAAGTAATTTTCATTCTAAATCCCTATCTATTTAGTGCCATAATCTAAACTATTTTCTAATACGTTTGCATTAAAAATTCCTTATCCTTCCCTAATTACACTATGGTATGCAGAGACCAGTGACCTCACTTGTGGGGGATGTGCTGGTCTCTGAACGATGGGTATTCTGATAAGCTCTGTTGCCAGCTTGTCACTGATCTGAGACGACAACAGAGAGTGTGCTGTCATTGTGCACATCGCACTAGCCCAGCCAGTGAAATGAACATCACTGATGATGCTTTCTTTTCTATTTTTTTGCCTAGTTCCTTTTTGATGACATTTCGATTGAGAATTCAAGTGCATACTGGAATACTCAAATGAAGCGTCATCAGCGGGGCAGAGCCTGTGGTCACTGCCGTAGCCCCTGCATCCTCCCTGAAACGAGGCATCATCAGTGATGTTCATTTCACTGGCTGGGCTAGTGTGATGTGCACAATGACAGCACACTCTCTGTTGTCGTCTCAGATCAGTGACAAGCTGGCAACAGAGCTTATCAGAATACCCATCGTTCAGAGACCAGCACATCCCCCACAAGTTAGGTCACTGGTCTCTGCACGCTGGTTATTCTGACACCGCTCTGTTGGCGGCTCATTATTACAGATCTAAGCTGACAACAGAGAGTGCGCTGTCATTGTGCGCATCACACTGGAACTAGCCCAGCCCATGAAATTATATCACTAAATAAATAGGGATTTAGAATGAGTTGTGCCATTAAAAACTATTTGTTCCACAAAAACAATAGCCCTCATAGATCTATGTCAACGG
The DNA here is from genome assembly GCF_051348905.1 of Ranitomeya variabilis. Lineage (NCBI taxonomy): Eukaryota > Metazoa > Chordata > Amphibia > Anura > Dendrobatidae > Ranitomeya > Ranitomeya variabilis. Next base: position 40,551,748 of record NC_135239.1, on the reverse strand, counting down.
AAGAATAATTGTGATTCTTGGAAGCCGAGGATTAAAAAAACGAAAAATGTTGTGTTGCTTTTATGAAACTATAAGACCCTCAAGTTGGACCTCCAGTGTACATGGCAGTGGCTTCATTTATGAAACGTGTAGACTTATCCTTATATTTGGAGATGGTACATGTACACCTAATTAAGAAAACAGCCTAAAACACATCAATATTCTGCTGAATTCCCAGAAGATTATTGTTTGGAAATCAAGCTCAGCTATTTCTGATTTTCTATCGCCCTATTGTAAAGGGAAAACAAAGTTTATAGATTAATATAAGGGAATATCTTGCAGTATTTTAACTTAAAGGGGTTATTCATGATTAGAAAAACATAGCTGCTTTCCTTCAGAAACCGCACCACCCTTGACAATAGGTTATACGTGGTATTGCAGTTTAGCTCCTTTCACTTCAGTAGGGCTTAGCTGCAATACCAGACGTCAGGCAACAAAGCAGCCATGTTTTTCTAATCCTTGACAACTACTTTAAATAAATATTGAGTGCTAGGATAATGAACAAGTGACCAACATTACATTATTGAACTTACAGGTGACAGTTGACTGAAATGGACCATGGGCCTCCTCAATGGTTCAACCAGCCTCCGAGCAGACCCCCAGAAAATATGGGCCAGTGGAGAGGAATGTATCCGCCACCGCCACCACCTCCACCTCCACCTCCACATCATTACAGAGATGGCGGCTATGGGTATTACCCTCCTTATCCAGTGCAAGGAAGTCATCAAGCATGGCCTGCCCCATGGAGGGACTATTATTCCCAATACCCAGCAAACATTCCTAGACACATAGATTACAGGAGGCCTGCATCTCGGGCTGAGATATACGACAGAAGTGAAGCATATCGGCCATTGTCCCGGTGAGTTTCTCCCATTTCATTATATCATAGATTCTCAGACTAAAATATTTAAAAATGTGTTGCAGTACCCCAGTATGACCACCAGAGTAGGGCACTCTAATCTACTTTATTCATAGGAAGTCGGGTTTTTTAAAGGGTTTATCTCCTCAAGGCTGAAGCCACCCTCAGCTGGTCAATGCTTCTCCATCCTGGAAAGAATTGCTTCAACTTTGCAACTGCCAACGTTTTAGGAGCATGATTGGGGCTGGGTAATGACATGTTTTATAGCCTTTCCCCTTTTTTTAGGCTCTGCCCTCCCCAACCAGTTAACCTCCCTCCCCTTTTCAATCATAGAGCATAACACAATAAACACAATAAACTTTCTGGACCCCCAAGAAACCCAAAACTAAGACTCTGCCATCCGGGATCCAGGCATTGCAGAGTCCCATCTGGGAGAGAATCATAGAATGGTAGAATTGGAAGGGACCTCCAGGGTCATCGTGTCCAACCCACTGCTCAATGCAGGGTTCACTAAACCATCTCAGATAGATGTCTGTCCAGCCTCTGTTTGAAGACTTCCATTGAAGGAGAACTCACCACCTCTCATGGCAGCCTGTTCCACTCATTGATCACCCTCACTGTCAAAAAGTTTTTTCTAATATCTAATCTGTATCTTCTCCCTTTCATTCCATTGCTTCTCGTGTTTCCATGTGCAAATGAGAATGATGATTCCTCTACACTGTGACATCCCTTCAGATATTTGTAGACAGCTATTAAGTCTCCTCTTTGCCTTCTTTTTTGCAAGCGAAACATTCCCAGATCCTTTAACCGTTCCTCATAAGACATAGTTTGCAATCCACTCACCATCTTGGTTGCTCTTCTCTGAACTTGCTCCAGTTTTTGATCCCTCGCTCTCCGCTTCATCCATTGCCTATGGGACTACCGGAAGAGTCTGAATCCAGGAGTCCCATTGATAATGAATGGAGCGGAGGGGACAATTTTCTATCTTAGGAATAACTTTTATCATTTACATTTCCGGAGAGGCAGTGTAGTTACAGGCGCAAGGGAATATCTTTTATTCATGTGGTACCAATCTCATTATAGCCTATGGCGATTTGTGGGGACTTCTAGGAACATGATCTCACCTAATTAATCAGATAATGGCTACCTGCATTATTTATAATGGGAGATGAGACATCTTTATTTTACCTGTTTTTTTTTAGATTATTTTCTGAATTTTATATGTGTTTAAATATAAGATTGTGGAATTTAACTCTTTTAAGCGCACAGGCAATTTTGTCCTTTAAGACGCAGGATTTTTTCCCATTTTTGCTCATCGTATCCATGAGTCATATTATTTTTTTGTTGAGGAGCAAAGTTAAAAAAAAAAAAGTAATCAAGTGGAATACATTTTTTTCTATTGAATTATTGCCTGTCTTGTATCTAATTTAGGTTCTAGTAGGGACTTTCTGATGACAGTCCTGGGGCCCTCATGACACTCTCACAACTCATCGGCACCCTGGAATGGGGTGGTAGCAAGCAGACTGCCCACCCTTTATTTAGAGTTTTAGGTACTGAAATCATTATTGACATTGACATACAAGTAATGGTTTTCCACCTCGGGGGACAATTTATTATTATTTTTTTTACTTAAATGCTTGTATTTAGGGCTAAAAATCATTTTTGCAGTTGGATTTCATTACAGATATTCCACTGCTTGCCTTATATGTTCTACTATCTATTGCTGGCTGGTGGGAAACCCCAAGATCAGAACTATTTCTGATTCCGACTGTAAATTACTGTTGACAGCACTAGGCAAAAATTATGTCTTACCTTTGTGTACATGTATGGCGGGGTACGTAAGGGCTCAAACAGGCACGTTAAGCAATGCTAAATTTGGTGACAATGAACTTGTCATGTTGAAAATGGAACCCGATCTGCAGGTAGGATGTTATAGAGAAGGGAAAAGTTTCAGAAAAACTTGCATTTTATTCATAGAAATCCCTGGTGTCTGTACAAATGAGTCAAGTGGGCAGTCCTACACAGTGATTGACAGTCTTCCCTGTATGACTGTGCATGCAGATAGCTGTCAGTCACTCGTAGGACCGCCCACTGGACCCATCCATAAAAACAGCAACGATTTCAATGATTAAATACAAGTACAGTAATACTAAAACTTTTCCAACAAACAGATATATCATTCTGCTTGGCTTCTCCTTCACTACACCCTGCTGTCCACAGATCGGACTGGATGTACAATGTGACAGGTTCCCTTTAAGCATATCACCATTATTTGAGCTGAACTTGCCATATAAGTCACCTTTAGAATGACAAAAATGAGAAGCAATATAAGATTTGTTTATGCCGCCATCTCTGAACAGCGGATAATGATCAGGTTAGACTTGTGCCTTTACAGCCAGAGGGGAGCTGCCGGCTACAGAACGCTTTTTGCACACATTTACAGCTATTATAGAGATGTGCGGTGCCATCATCAACTCCTAAGTTTCTGAAATATAAAAGTGCTGGGTTTATTTTTAATCTATCGATCTGCTGATTGCTGTTCAATTTGTACCTGAAGTGCTCACTTATTCATTTAAGTGCTCAGTTTCCCACTGACATCTTGGACAGCCATTTGTGCGGCAACTTTCGGCTGGATGGATGCAACAATTTAAGATCAAGTTCAGAAGAACGCTGAACGCAAATTATGGATGTGACCGGCTCTGTGTGCCCATAGTAGATGGGTGCAGGATTTCTTCCAAGTGGCCAAGTGGACCCGAGGTCTGTTTGGAAAATCACCCTTGTGCGCTAGCACACAGACTACAATGGCTCCTTGTACTATTTATTGCACGGCACATTGCAGATACTGACAACAGACAAACCAAGATTTTATTTGTGTAACCGTCTCCTAATACAGAGTTGTAAAATTACATAGAGAAACTGTCGCAATGACAAATGGTCCTTAATTAGAATAATGTGTAGCTACCAGAAAAGACACAGATTCCAATTATGTCATTATTATATGTGAAGTCCTACAGTTCTGAGTTTAGGAGTCCGGTACATACATGGCAATATAAGGCGCAGACTGTTTGCCCTAAATTGTAATGCATCTTCTAAGCTCATAGACATAGAACGGTAGCGTGAACCAAATAATTCGTTTTTTTCTTTTCCATCCTCCTTCCCAGGTATTTAACAACCCATGTGATGATCACATGACCTTGATATCACACAGGTCCTGTCAGGACTCTGCAGGAGGAGATACAGTGGACCCCCTCCCACCCACTCTATGGAGGTCCACTAAAACCAGCCCATAACATAGGTTCCTATTAACCCTCCGAGCACTTAGCATGCTGGAGGCAAAAACAATCTGGTTTTACATCACTGATCGCAGTATGTGCGATGCCCAGTAGGGCCGTGGGGTACTCGGAACCGGGTCAGACGGTTCTTAAAGGGGTGGTCACAGCAGCGTTGACCCGGTCCGTGGCCCTGGGCGCGCAATGAAAATGAGGAAGGGAAGATTATAAGGGATTTTAACGTGACGCCACCTGTGGTGTTCAGCTATAGATGGTCGACGCTGCTTAAGAAGACCACTGGGGCCGATGGTGATGTAGCTGGGATGGTTCTGCTCCCCACAGGTGGAGCGGGGCCCCAGGGCTACTGGTACAGTTTTGTAAGGGGATTTTTGGGGTGCAGGAACACAAGGGCTGCAGTTTTCTTTACCTTTAATCCCTGGTTGAAGGTGCAGTCCAGGGCACAGATAACAGGTGGTAATGGAGATCCAGGCAGCCTGGAAGCAATTCAGAGTCCACCTAGCCAGGTGGTGTTGGACTCCTTCCTACTGCGCTGTTCTCTGGGTTCTTGGTGCTTTATGCTCTACTCAAGTCCCTCTCTCAGTCTGACAATTAAATGGAACACTACCCGCATGGCAGGCAGCTTGAGCCTGTTACAGGCGTCACTCCCTCGTGGCGACTCCGGGCTCTGGTATGCTGCTGTGCCTCCAAGTGTCAGATGGGGCCAGGAGACCTGCAATCTCCTGCCCTCCGGATTTAGTTGCTGGGCCTGCAGTCCCCACACAACCACAGACTCCAGCGTCTGGTCTTTGGCTGTTATGACCTGGTGGTTAAGAGGCCACACCGATATGACCTGGTGGCTAAAACGCAACATGGGACGAGCTCTGAGGAAGTGGTATCTCTACTGACCGCAATCCCTAATCCTAACAACAACAACACTAGTAATAGCCGTGGGATGTTCCTGACTCTCCCTAGACACCTCTTCACAGCCTAAGAATTAACTACCCCTAAAGAAGGAAATAGAAAGCTATCTTGCCTCAGAGAAAACCCCAAAAGGAAAGATAGCCCCCCACAAATATTGGCTGTGAGTGGAGAGGGAAATGACATACACAGAAATGAAATCAGTTTTCAGCAAAGGAGGCCAATACTAAACTTGATAGACAGAGAGAAAAGGATACTGTGCGGTCAGTATTAAAAACTACAAAAATCCACGCAGAGTTTACAAAAAATGAACTCCACACCGACTCACGGTGTGGAGGGGCAAATCTGCTTCCCAGAGCTTCCAGCTAGCCTGAATATGACATAGTGACAAGCTGGACAAAAAGAGACATATTTGCAAAGCAATAATGTCCAAAGCAAATAGACGAACAAGAACTAGCTTTGCTGACAAGGACAGGCCATATGAGAAATCCAAGGAGAGAACCAAATCCAACCTAAGACATTGACAGCTGGCATGAACTAAAGCCCAGAGCAGGTTTAAATAACAAACCCAGGCAAGGCGATCAGTGATGGCAGCTGCTACAGCTACCAACGGAGCAGCAGTTCCACTCGAAACCACCAGAGGGAGCCCAAGGGCAGAACTCACAAAAATACCATTAGCAACCACAGGAGGGAGCTCCAGAACGGAATTCACAACATTGGCTCTCAGTCCTGGGGTGAACTCAGTCACAGCTCCAATCCCCACAGGTTCTCCTCACTTGCCTCTTCCTCCTTCACTGTCTGCTCTCTCTAACTCCTTCTCACACACTAACTTTGCCTCCAGGCCAGAACTTATGGAGGAAGCTCCCCTGAAACCGGGTTTAGAGCTCCCCCTTCTGGTCTGGCGTCAGGAAAGGTGTTGGATGCTGTGTTACCTGCTAAGGGGATTCCTCCTTGCTTCCAGGCATGACATCACCCCCTGTGAGGGAGGCAATGCGACTGTGACAACCAGACTCCTGGGGTGCGACATATGCGCAGTGACACATATTTCCCATCACATTCTATGCCAGTGACTCTGTCACATATTCTCCCATTCTGCCCAAAGCTAGGGGTTTTGGCACCTTCAGATATCAAACAGGGAATTTGGAAGAGAGCATCTGCATTACCATGTAACCTCCCTGGCCTATACTCTACTTGGAAAGTGAAGTCCTGAAAGGCTAAGAATCACCTAGTCACCCTGGCGGGGTGAGAAGGGTAAGAACCCTTCTTCTCTCTCAGGCTACTTTCACACTTCCGTCGGTACGGGGCCATCGCAAACCGTCGGCCCGACATACTGACGGGCGTTGTGCTAAATTTAGCACAACGTGGGCAGCGGATGCAGTCTTACGACGCATCCGCTGCCCAGTGTGATGAGCGGGGAGGAGGGGGCGGAGTTCCGGCCGCGCATCCGTGGTCGGAAAAAGCGGAACCGACAGACAAAAAAACATTACATTGAACATTTTTTGTGCATCGCGTCCGCCAAAACACGACGCATCCGTCGTACGACGGATGTGACGTGTGCCCATCCGTCGCTTATTCAAGTCTATGGGCAAAAAACGCATCCTGCAAGCACATTTGCAGGATCCGTTTTTTGCCCATAACGACGGATTGCAACGGACCAAAAAAGACGGAAGTGTGAAAGTACCCTCAACCATCGCAGAGGGGCATGGTCTGAAACTAACTTAAACCTGTGGCCTAGCAGGTAGTACTTCAGGGTGTCTACGGCCCACTTTATAGCCAAGCACTCTTTCTCAGCTATGGCTTAGTTCTTCTCACAGGAAGAGAATTTCTGGCTCAGGTATAGAATGGGATGCTCTTCACCAGGGCCGGACTGGCCATCGGGCACTTCTGGCAAATGCCAGAAGGGCCGGTGCCAGTGGTGGGCCGCTCGATCCGCCGCCCCCGCCGTCGCATTCAACTATACCGGCGTATAGACGCCGGTACAGTTGAATGCAATGATGGAGGAGAGAGCGTCTACAGACGCTCCTCTCCCATCATTCCCCGCTCTGCCTCTGACACTGCGGGTGCGCGATGACGTCATATCATCGCGCACCTGCTGTGTCCCGGGCAGACTGCACGCTGCTGAGACAGGAGCAGGAAGGCGGAAGCAACGCTGGCAAGAGGAGAGGTGAGGAGAGTTGTTTTTTTTTTCTGGACTGTGGGGCCATTCTCGGAGGAGGGGAGGGGAGGAAGAGAAGAGATGTGGGCTGTATATAGTTCTCTGTGGGCTGTGCTCTGTGCTGTATACTGCTGTGGGCTGTATATAGTTCTCTGTGGGCTGTGCTCTGTGCTGTATACTACTGTGGGCTGTATATAGCTCTCTGTGGGCTGTGCTCTGTGCTGTATACTACTGTGTGCTCTGTGCTATATATAGTACTCTGTGGGCTGTGCTCTGCTGTATACTACTGTGTGCTGTATATAGTTCTCTGTGGGCTGTGCTCTGTGCTGTATACTACTGTGGGCTGTATATAGTTCTCTGTGGGCTGTGCTCTGTGCTGTATACTACTGTGGGCTGTATATAGTTCTCTGTGGGCTGTGCTCTGTGCTTTATGCTACTGTGGGCTGTATATAGTTCTCTGTGGGCTGTTCTCTGTGTTGTATGCTACTGTGGGCTGTATATAGCTCTCTGTGGGCTGTGCTCTGTGCTGTATACTACTGTGTGCTGCATATAGTTCTCTGTGGGCTGTGCTCTGTGCTGTATACTACTGTGGGCTGTATATAGCTCTCTGTGGGCTGTGCTCTGTGCTGTATACTGTGGGCTGTATATAGTTCTCTGTGGGCTGTGCTCTGTGCTGTATACTACTGTGGGCTGTATATAGTTCTCTGTGGGCTGTGCTCTGTGCTGTATACTACTGTGGGCTGTATATAGTTCTCTGTGGGCTGTGCTCTGTGCTGTATACTACTGTGGGCTGTATATAGTTCTCTGTGGGCTGTGCTCTGTGCTGTATGCTACTGTGGGCTGTATATAGTTCTCTGTGGGCTGTGCTCTGTGCTGTATACTACTGTGGGCTGCATATAGTTCTCTGTGGGCTGTGCTCTGTGCTGTATACTACTGTGGGCTGTATATAGTTCTCTGTGGGCTGTGCTCTGTGCTGTATGCTACTGTGGGCTGTATATAGTTCTCTGTGGGCTGTGCTCTGTGCTGTATGCTAGTGTGGGCTGTATATAGTTCTCTGTGGGCTGTGCTCTGTGCTGTATGCTACTGTGGGCTGTATATAGTTCTCTGTGGGCTGTGCTCTGTGCTGTATACTACTGTGGGCTGCATATAGTTCTCTGTGGGCTGTGCTCTGTGCTGTATACTACTGTGGGCTGTATATAGTTCTCTGTGGGCTGTGCTCTGTGCTGTATGCTACTGTGGGCTGTATATAGTTCTCTGTGGGCTGTGCTCTGTGCTGTATGCTAGTGTGGGCTGTATATAGTTCTCTGTGGGCTGTGCTCTGTGCTTTATGCTACTGTGGGCTGTATATAGTTCTCTGTGGGCTGTTCTCTGTGTTGTATGCTACTGTGGGCTGTATATAGCTCTCTGTGGGCTGTGCTCTGTGCTGTATACTGCTGTGTGCTGCATATAGTTCTCTGTGGGCTGTGCTCTGTGCTGTATACTACTGTGGGCTGTATATAGCTCTCTGTGGGCTGTGCTCTGTGCTGTATACTGCTGTGGGCTGTATATAGTTCTCTGTGGGCTGTGCTCTGTGCTGTATACTACTGTGGGCTGTATATAGCTCTCTGTGGGCTGTGCTCTGTGCTGTATACTGCTGTGGGCTGTATATAGTTCTCTGTGGGCTGTGCTCTGTGCTGTATACTACTGTGGGCTGTATATAGCTCTCTGTGGGCTGTGCTCTGTGCTGTATACTACTGTGGGCTGTATATAGCTCTCTGTGGGCTGTGCTCTGTGCTGTATACTGCTGTGGGCTGTATATAGTTCTCTGTGGGCTGTGCTCTGTGCTGTATACTACTGTGTGCTGCATATAGTTCTCTGTGGGCTGTGCTCTGTGCTGTATACTACTGTGGGCTGTATATAGCTCTCTGTGGGCTGTGCTCTGTGCTGTATACTGCTGTGGGCTGTATATAGTTCTCTGTGGGCTGTGCTCTGTGCTGTATACTACTGTGGGCTGTATATAGTTCTCTGTGGGCTGTGCTCTGTGCTGTATACTACTGTGGGCTGTATATAGCTCTCTGTGGGCTGTGCTCTGTGCTGTATACTACTGTGGGCTGTATATAGTACTCTGTGGGCTGTGCTCTGTGCTGTATACTGTGGGCTGTATATAGTTCTCTGTGGGCTGTGCTCTGTGCTGTATACTACTGTGGGCTGTATATAGTTCTCTGTGGGCTGTGCTCTGTGCTGTATACTACTGTGGGCTGTATATAGTTCTCTGTGGGCTGTGCTCTGTGCTGTATACTACTGTGTGCTGTATATAGTTCTCTGTGGGCTGTGCTCTGTGCTGTATACTACTGTGGGCTGTATATAGTTCTCTGTGGGCTGTGCTCTGTGCTGTATGCTACTGTGGGCTGAATATAGTTCTCTGTGGGCTGTGCTCTGTGCTGTATACTACTGTGGGCTGCATATAGTTCTCTGTGGGCTGTGCTCTGTGCTGTATACTACTGTGGGCTGTATATAGTTCTCTGTGGGCTGTGCTCTGTGCTGTATACTACTGTGGGCTGTATATAGTTCTCTGTGGGCGGTGCTCTGTGCTGTATGCTACTGTGGGCTGTATATAGTTCTCTGTGGGCTGTTCTCTGTGTTGTATGCTACTGTGGGCTGTATATAGCTCTCTGTGGGCTGTGCTCTGTGCTGTATACTGTGGGCTGTATATAGTTCTCTGTGGGCTGTGCTCTGTGCTGTATACTACTGTGGGCTGTATATAGTTCTCTGTGGGATGTGCTCTGTGCTGTATACTACTGTGGGCTGTATATAGTTCTCTGTGGGCTGTGCTCTGTGCTGTATACTACTGTGTGCTGCATATAGTTCTCTGTGGGCTGTGCTCTGTGCTGTATACTACTGTGGGCTGTATATAGTTCTCTGTGGGCTGTGCTCTGTGCTGTATGCTACTGTGGGCTGTATATAGTTCTCTGTGGGCTGTGCTCTGTGCTGTATACTACTGTGGGCTGTATATAGTTATCTGTGGGCTGTGCTCTGTGTTGTATACTACTGTGGGCTGTATATAGTACTCTGTGGGCTGTGCTCTGTGCTGTATACTACTGTGGGCTGTGCTCTGTGCTGTATACTACTGTGGGCTGTATATAGTTCTCTGGGCTGTGCTCTGTGCTGTATGCTACTGTGGGCTGTATATAGTTCTCTGTGGGCTGTGCTCTGTGCTGTATATAGTTCTCTGTGGGCTGTGCTCTGTGCTGTATACTACTGTGGGCTGTATATAGTTCTCTGTGGGCTGTGCTCTGTGCTGTATACTACTGTGGGCTGTATATAGTTCTCTGTGGGCTGTGCTCTGTGCTGTATACTACTGTGTGCTGTATATAGTTCTCTGTGGGCTGTGCTGTATATAGTACTCTGTGGGCTGTGCTGTGTATAGTACTCTGTGGGCTGTGCTGTATATAGTACTCTGTGGGCTGTGCTGTATATAGTACTCTCTGGGCTGTGCTGTATATAGTACTCTGGGCTGTGCTGTATATAGTACTCTGGGCTGTGCTTTATATAGTACTCTGGGCTGTGCTGTATATAGTACTCTCTGGGCTGTGCTGTATATAGTACTCTGGGCTGTGCTGTATATAGTTCTCTGTGGGCTGTGCTGTATATAGTTCTCTGTGGGCTGTGCTGTATATAGTTCTCTGGGCTGTGCTGTATATATTACTTTGTGGGCTGTGCTGTATATATTACTTTGTGGGCTGTGCTGTATATATTACTCTGTGGGCTGTGCTGTATACTACTGTGTGGACTGTGCTGTATACTTCTATGTGGGCTGTGCTGTATACTACTGTGTGGTCTGTGCTGTATACTACTGTGTGGTCTGTGCTGAATACTGCTGTGTGGGCTGTGTTATCTACTACGCGAGCTGTGCTATAGTATGCAGGCTGTGCTGTATACTATGCGGTTTGTGCTATATAATATGCGGGCTTTGCTATATACTATGGGGAGTATATTATATTCTATGGGGGAGGCCATGTTATGTACTATGTGGCTGTGTTATATACTATTGTGGGGGTATATTATATTCTATGGGGGAGGCTGCATTATATACTATGGGGGGCTGCATTATATTCTATGGGGGGCTACATTATATATTATGGGGAGGTGGGCTGTATTATATTCTATGGGGGTTACATACTCTGGGGTGGCTGCATTATACTCTGTGGGGTGGCTGCATTATACTCTGGGGTGGCTGCATTATACTCTGGGGTTGGTGTATTATACTCTGGAGTGGCTGCATTATACTCTGGGGTGGCTGCATTATACTATATGTGGGCTGCATTATACTGTATCGAGGACTATGGGGAATACGTTATACTATATGAAGAACTATGGGGTGCATTATACTATGGGAAGTGAATTGTACTACATGGATGACTGTGGCGGTGCATTATACTATATGGATCACTATGAGGATTGTATTATGCTATATGGAGGACTATGAGGAGTGTATTATACTATGTGGAGGACTGAGCAGTGTATTTTAATATATGGAGGACTATAGGGAGTGTATTATACTATATGGAGGACTATGGAGCACATTATAATATATGGAGGACTATGGGGTGTATTTTACTAAACAAGTAAAATGCTGCATATTCGGATTGTTTTTGCTGGAACAAAAAGCCTTGTTGTCAGCAGCACATTGCCAGTGTAAACTGTAGATGTGCTGCTGAAAACATGATACTGTATGGTGATCTGTTAGTGATGTATTAGTGATCGTTCTGTCTCATCATTATTCCTCAGCTGGTGGAAAGAGGCCGGGAAACAAGCATTGAACAACTTCAGTATTGTCGATCAAACTCGTTTAGCGGCCTGAACTCAGCGCACGTAAATACAACAGAAAGGCTTCTGTGTGATGTGCAATATGTTAGCATTTGGGGACCCATTTTAAACTTTGCCTAGGGCCCCACTTTGCCTAAAACCGGCCCTGCCTACAAGTGTACAAAGATATTATACAGTCACCATGTGACAAGTGGGCCTGTGTAACTTCAAATGCCAGGGCTGAATTTTAGTCCCAGTCCGGCCCTGCTCTTCACCATTTATTTCCTGTGACAGCATGGCTCCCAACCCAACCTCTGAAGTATCGGTCTGGACCATAAATTCTTTGATAAAGTCTGGTGCAATCAGAACCGGGTGCTTGCACAGAGCCTGCTTGAGTTCTTGAAACGCTATCTCTGTGTCAGGAGTCCATTCCACCATGGTGCAGCAATTATGGCAAAGTTCCGTATAAAAAGCCAGTAATACCCTACAATCCCAAGACATGCCCTCACTTGTTTCTTGTATAGCGGCTGCGGCCACTTCTGAATTGCCTGTATATTATTCAACTGAGGCTTGATCTTGACTCCCCCAAAGATGTAGCCTAAGTACCTGGCCTTCTCCTTCCCTATAGCACACTTCTTTGGATTTATGGTAAATCCCACTTTCCTCAATGCCTCGAGGATCGCCAATACCTTGGGCAAGTGCAATCTCCAGTCAGGGCTAAAGATGACAATGTCATCCAAGTAGGCTGCGGCATATTTCTTATGTGGAGCCAGGGTTTGATCCATCGCCCTCTGGGCGGTAGCTGAGGCCCCCTGCAGTCCGAAGGGCATCCTGCTGTACTGAAAACACCCATCCTGCATCAAGAAGGCTGTCTTCTCTTTGGCGCTCTGGGACATGGGGATCTGCTAGTACCCCTTCCTCAGGTTGAGGGTTGTGATGTACCATGCGCGTCCTATTCACTCAATGAGTTCATCCACGTGGGGCATCGGGTACACATCAAAACGGGACACTTCATTGAGCTTGCGGTAGTCATTACAAAACTGCCATCTGGTTTAACATCACTGACCGCAGTATGCGCAGTGATACATATTTCCCTTCACATACTATGCCAGTGACTCTGTCACACTATCTATCTATCTATCTATCTATCTATCTATCTATCTATCTATCTATCTATCTATCTATCATCTATCTATCTATCTAGTCTATCTCTCTCGTAAAAAACGAGAAAAAAAGTCCAGAGTAGTAATTGCTGCTCACCCACCAGTTGTCGCCCAAACAACTCTTACAATAGGAAAATCCAAAGATCTAGGCAGCACTGCAGTCAACTTTTCAGATGCAAAAAATAGTGAATTATTCGTCATTGTGGAAAATGGCAACGTTTCAGCTCATAAGTCCTTGAGCCTTTGTCAATCAGTGCAAAGAGTGTCAGGGTGGTTGAAGGCTTATCTGAGCCCAAAAGTCTGCTGGTTTACAATTCCATTGTTAGTAGTTTTACCTGGATTCACTGGGAAATTATTGGAACTGAGTGAAGGGATTGGCAGAGGCGAGAGGAGCTGTATCAAATTGAGAAATGAATTAATCGAACAGCAGATTTAAGGACGGACTGGAGAGGTGCGAGAGTGTTGGTTGGGAGGCCGCAGAGGAGAATATTGCAGTATTCCAGGCGGGAGATGATGACGGCATTCACTAACTTGTTAGATTATGAGGATTGTTTTGTCTTTATTGAGTATTAGGAAGCATGATGAGAAGAAGGAGTGTATGGCTGATAGGCACTCTGGTATTCTGGACAATGTCAATGATCCATCTATCTGTTTGACATATATATGTTTCAGTTGCAGATAAGATGGTGACTGAATAAAGATGACGCTAAACCTTCGTTGTTGCTGTAGGGATTTAGCTCTATATGTTCATCTTGTGCCCCTGATGTATCTTGGAGTGTGTTTTTGCACAAATGTATGACTGTTACATCTAATAAGAACATAACTTCAGAAAAAAAAAAATCTGTCCTCTTCATGTCGTATTTGCTTGACCTCTTCCTATCTTTTCAGGCAGGGATATGATGAAAGATATGGATTTTGCGAGTCTGTACATAGAGAAAACTATGGCAACAGAGAGTATAATTATGAGCCTCCAGTTGGTGTTTCTCGAGAGAAAGGTACAGTGCACTTCCTTGTGGCTGTTTTCGACTTCTTAGTGTTTCCATTGCTTTTATAGTCCTTTGAATTAGATTTGTCGAGGACATGTAACCTGCGCTTTTCCTAAAGTTTTAAAATTAGATTTCTGTTTTCTTTACTTAAGTTGCGAAAGGAAGTTCTTCTCCTCGTCTCCCAAATGTATCATGTAACCTACTTTCCTCATTAAAGAGGAACTGCTAAATATTAATTATATTATAGTCATGGCTGCACTCATTTCTCAGAATGATTTCTTAATCTATTTATACCTCAGATGTTCCTTCATTTCACAGATGGGAGAAGAATTTACAACAATCAGATTGAGCACTGGGTGCAAAATTCCTCCAAAACGTACGCCGGTGACCAGAACCTGGGGAGCGTCCACCCACAGAGAGACATACTCAGGTAGTGCAGCACCATAATGCCTCCCATGCATCTTCTAGACAGCTGGTTTTGTTTTTTCTTATACCGGACACAGCAGCCAATCTGAACAAGCAAAGCTGCAGTGTAAAACATGGGAGAGGAATAACATAGCAGCATGGGCCTCTGATGGGTCAGGTGGTGAATTTCAGACTCCCAATGTACTATAGTTGTACATTACATAGAATGGTACAGTATTAACACCTTCACGACATGCGCCGTACTAATACTACGCATGCCATGTCTCCCTCTTTGATGGGGGCTCCATCGCTGAGCTCACATCTTTCCCGGCGCATGTCAGCTGTTTTGAACCGCTGACATGTGCCTCTAACAGCTGCGGGTGGAATCGCGATCCAACCGCGGCTGTTAACCTGCTAAATGCCGCTGTTACGCTGCATGTGATTGATGGGTCTCAAAAGCAGGCCGTGGGAGCCGGACTAGTCTAGTCACCAGATATGGATTTTTAAAGTCTATCTTGGTATTTCAGAGAAAAATATACCCGTCTGCAATCGATTGGGCTGCAGTTATCAAGTGACAGGTTAGGCTGGTTTCACATTTGCGGTTGAGTCCGCAGCGTATCGTCCGCAACTGAAAACGCATGGAAAAACAAATGCAAAATCATGATAACGCTGCATTTTGTACCCGCATCAGCATACGCATGACAGAAAAAAAATGCTGCGTTTGCATGCGTTTTTTGCATGCGTTTGCGCATTTTATGCGCATGCATTCAATATTTCCAGGAGGGTGTGTCTCAATGGGCGTGTCTAAATCAGTTCCTGGACATGCGCAGTCCGAAGTACGGAAGCTCATCGAACGCATGCGTACGTAAAGACATGCGTACGCATGCGTTCCCATAGACAGTAATGCGTTTTTTTAACGCACTCATCCGCATGAGCGTGTCTGCCCATATCTGATGGAAATTTGCCGCCTCAAAAATTGCAGCATGGTGCGTTTGCTGCGCCCAGCCGCACATCGCGAAAAGACGCATGAGTAAGCAAACGCAGGCGAACGCATACAAACGCATGCACCTGCGTCTACAATGTTAAAGATATGAAATCAGGACGCATGCGGATGTATGCGTCAGAAACGCTGCGGACACAACCACAAATGTGAAACCAGCCTAAATTGTAAGTGCGCCACACAAAGTAAAATACCACATTTACTTACCTCCTAGACCTGTGTCGCTTCTACGATGCCGATTCTGTGATTTCTGAAGGTCAGGTGACATTATTATGACGACCTTTGACATGTTGATCACTAACTCTTTATGAGGTAGAGTGGTGGAGTCAGAGGTGCTTGATTCATTAAGAAGTGCACTCCTCTTAATAAAGCAGGTTCCTCCTAAGGCCATGTTCACACATTCAGTATTTGGTCAGTATTTTACCTCAGTATTTGGAAGTCAAAAGCAGGAGTGGAACAATCAGAGGAGAAGGATAATAGAAACACGTCACCACTTCTGGATTTATCAACCACTCCTGGTTTTGGCTTACAAATACTGAGGTAAAATACTGATCAAGGGTCCTCTCTCCTCCTGTACCAGTTATGACTTGTATTGTTCAAGATTATTGTACTTGTTTTTATTATGTATACCCCTCCTCACTTGTAAAGCGCCATGGAATAAATGGCGCTATAACAATAAATAATAATAATAAATACTGAATGTGTGAACGTGGCCTAAAAGTGACGCCTCCATGCGCCTCGCCACAAGTCAGAGACTGGAGTAAGATTTGTGGTGTAAGGTACTCCTCCGCAGCTCGTCATGTATTGTATGCGAAGGTGTCACCATGCTGTCACGCCCCAGCTCAGCCCAATTTAGTTGGGCTGCCCAAAACTGGGGTCAAAAAGCCAAAAGTTGCATTTTTTTTTCAGAGCCTTACATTTCACAAAAATTGTCAGACATTTCAATGTGTTTTACACCAGATTTGTGTCATAAACACTTTGATAAAATGGGGCCTAATTGTCTCATCGAATAGACTGCGAGGCTTAGGGCAAAGTGCAGCTCTAGTCCTTAGAGGCTTCTTAGATGATGGTCACAATTTCAGATGGTAAATGAGAATGTACACCTCAGATTAATGTAAAGCATAATCCCATTCTCGCCCCTCACCCCCACTTCCTTCCTCACCGCATATTCTCTGTTTAGTTTCAGAATTGTTAAGACGACTGCAGATTAGGTATTTTTACCACTTGTAGTGTCAGGTTCTTCTCCCGTCACCAATTGTCATCTGTTTGTAACAGATCCAGTATAAAAAAAACAATCTGTTGCACATTTTGGCTTCCATTTTTCATCTATTTATGTTCCGTTCGTAACTAGAGGTTTCGTTGAACACCTATAGTCATAGAATCCTAGAATTCTAGAATGTTAGGGCTGGTAGGGACCTTTTGGGTCATCATGTCTTACCCCCCGATCAATGCAGGATTCACTATAACATCTCAGACAGATGTCTGTCCAGCTTCTGTTTGAAGATTTCCATTGAAGGAGAACTCACCAGCTGATCAGAGCATGCTCTGTGTTTAAAAGATGGATCCGATAATGGATGACATAACAGATGAGCATGCATTGTGATCCATTTTCCATAAAGTTCAATTTCATATAAAGCAGATACAATTGCTGTCTGTTTTTTTGACCCGACAAAACATTTGTGCAGGCTACTTTTTTTTTGATCCAGCTAAAAAATGGATTGCAATTAAACAGAATAAATTTAGGACATTTCCGTTGCAATTCAAATGAATAGTTTTTGTACTGGAAATTTTCACTGAAGATGTGACGATTTTACATCCAGATTTATAGTCAGAAAATCCACATCATATTACATTAGCAGCAAAGTGGATGAGATTTTACTAAATGTAGTCCAAATGCTGTAAAAGAAATCTGCATTAGAAATGGAAAATGTCAATTTTTGCTCTGGAAATTAAAAATTTCACTATTTGTGAATTCATAGACTGAAATCCATTGCAAGTTCACGTTAAAAATCCACTAAAAGTAAAAGTCCACATGCAACAAATCGCAATAGAATCTATTGCATCAGGGATCCTTTCGGAATAAGCTGACGTGTTTGCAGAACACTATTTATGACTAGTATATGACTTGTATTCATTTTCCCAGGTTTCCTTGCTGCATGCTCTATTTCTAATTTTCATTTGTCTATGAGCTAGTGAGAGGAGAATAGCTGTTATGATGTCTCCCTTACACTGCACTCAGGGAGATAGACTCTTGGCCTTCTTTTTCTATAGCACACCAATAAAACCAACAGCAGCAACATAGAAGACATTATACAGCGTACTGAGCTGTGTAGCTGTGAATCCAGCACTAAAGTGGAATACATTGGGTTCATGCTTCAGCTGGATTTACCTTTGTCTTGCTGGTCTCTCACTATCCTGATTGCTTCTGACTCCTCCTCCCCTCCATTATCAATTAAGTTTAATAGTCTCTTTAACCTGACACCTCAGTGAGCTGTCAGTCCATCTTTCTTTGACCAAGACATATTAAAACTGTATTTTAGAATGAATTGTGCATTCAGGAGGCAGGTTGGAAAGGAAAAAGTTGTTCATAAGTGGAGAAAGAAACATATTTCACTGATAAGATACATTACAATGTTTCTTATATTCACATGTACTATTGATTTTGCAAAGTTTGTTGAGTGAACAGTGACCATTTAGCTTTTCTTTAACATTTGCCTTGCATTATAAGGTTGCAACGCTATGAGGATAATAGGGCCCAGCACCCAGAGGAGAGAAGATGTGATTCTGCGTTGGATAGATTAGAGGTAAGAATTATTTAAAGGGACTCTGTCACCCCCAAAATGGAAGTTGAGCTAAGCCCACGGGCATCAGGGGCTTATCTACAGCATTCTGTAGATAAGCCCCCGATGTAACCTGAAAGATGAGAAAAAGAGGTTAGATTATACTCACCCAGGGGCGGTCCCACTGCGGTGGGTGTCGCGGTCCGGTCCAGGGCCTCCCATCTTCTTACGATCACGTCCTCTTCTTGTCTTCAGGCTGCGGCTCCGGCGCAGGCGTACTTTGTCTGCCCTGTTGAGGGCAGAGCAAAGTACTGCAGTGCGCAGGCACCAGGAAAGGTCAGAGAGGCCCAGCACCTGCGCACTGCAGTACTTTGCTCTGCCCTCAACAGGGCAGACAAAGTACTGCAGCGCCGGAGCTGCGGCGTGAAGACAGATTCCCTTCAAAGGATAAAAAAGTCTCTAGTACAATCATTAGAATTCATCATATTTTTATTAGACTTTTTGCCATCAAATTTTTAGTGTGACTATAGTACAGTGTGTGAAATAAGTATTGAACTTGTCACCAATTTTCTAAGTAAATATATTTCTAAAGGCACCATTTACATGAAATTCTCACCACATGTCAATAGCAACCCATCCAATCCACACAGGCAAATAAATCAAAGCATAGTTATCCATAAATTAAGTTATGTGTAATAATGAGAAATTACACAGGGAAAAAGTATTGAACGCACTTACTGAAATTTGTTTAATACTTCCTACAAAAGCCTTTGTTGGTGATGACAGCTTCAAGACGTCTCCTGTATGGAGAAACTAGTTGCATGCATTGCTCAGGTATGATTTTGGCCAATTCTTCCACACAAACATTCTTCAAATCCTGAAGATTCTGTGGACTCCTTCTATGAATTCTGAGCTTTTGTTCCTTCCATAAATTGTCTATTGGACTCAGGTCAGGTTCTTGGCTCAGCCATTCTAGCAACTTTATTTTCTTTCTCTGAAACCAATTGAGAGTTTCCTTGGCTGTGTATTTGGGATCATTGTCTTGCTGAAATGTCCACACTCATTTCATCTTCATCATCCTGGTAGGTGGCAGCAGATTGTTATCAAGAGTATCTCAGTACATTTGTCTGTTCATCCTTCCTTCAATTACCGTATTTCTTGAACTATAAGACACACTTTTTCTCCAAAAAAATTTGGGAGGAAAATGGGGGGTGCGTCTTATAGTCTGAATGCAGGCTTACCGGGAGGGGTTGTGGCAGTGGTGTAGCAGCGTCCCTTCCTCAGAGAAACAGCGGTGGCAGAAGTGTTGTGATGCTGAAGCTTGGTGTCAGCGGAGTGCATCATTGGTTTCCTTGCAGCCATCTTCCTGAAACCATGGGGTGCTGGAGGCGGTGGGTGCGCAGATTGAGATCTTGGCTGGGCCTCCAGCGCTCCATTTTCTTGAGACTGTGGGCGTCTGCAAAATGACCGCCGGAGGTCGCGCTTGCGCAGATTGAGATATCGGCGGCCCTCAGCTTCAGGAAAATGGCTGTTTGAGGCCGCTCGTGAGCAGATTGAGATCTCAGCAGCCCTCGGCTTCAGGAAACTGACCGCGGAGAAACCAATGATGCCCTCGGCTCTGCTCACCGTGGACACCGGGCAACAGCATCGCCACATTTCTGCCGCTGGCATCCTGAGGAAGGGACCCTGCTCCATGCAACGCACTCTGCTCTTCCTCACTGCTGACACCGGGCCCGCAGTATCACACCGCTGGGATATCCCGGGACTGCAGCATTGCCCACTTCTGTCGCCGCAGGCTTCCTGAGGAAGGGGCCATGCCTCATGTGACCCCGCTCTACCACCGCCAGCCCTCAGGTAAGATATCTTAAATTCGGATGATAAGACGGACTCCCATCTTATAAAAATCATTTTTTGCTATTTTCCACACTAAAATTTGCGGTGTTTCTTATGGTCCGGTACGTCGTATAATCTGAAAAATACGGTTTATGAAGTTTTACAGTGCCATATGCTGAAAAAAAGCACCACACCATGATGATTCCCTCTCTTAACTTAACTGTTGGTATGGTGGTTTTGGGGTGATATGTAGTACCTTTTGGCCTCCAAACATGGTGTGTATTATCGCAAACAAAGAGTTAAATGTTGTTCTCATGTGACCAGACTATATTTTCCCAGTATTACACAGACTTGTCTAAATATTATTGAGCAAACTTTAAAAGCACTTGAACATGCCTTTTGTTCA
Organism: Ranitomeya variabilis; assembly: GCF_051348905.1. NCBI lineage: Eukaryota > Metazoa > Chordata > Amphibia > Anura > Dendrobatidae > Ranitomeya > Ranitomeya variabilis. Next base: position 40,531,150 of record NC_135239.1, on the reverse strand, counting down.
GCAATGGAGTCTTGCGTGGTGAGCGTGCACATACAGTAGGTGATGGAAATTGAGTGCATGACTTAGTTTTTTTTTAATCAATTGTACCTGTATTCCAGGTCTTTCTGTAGCTTTCCACATGTGGTCCTTGGCTCTTGGACAACTCTACTAAATATCATTTTCACTCTTCTGTCTGAAATCTTGCAGGGAGAACATGGTCATGGTTGGTTTATTTTGAAATTATGTTTCTTTTCCACTTACGGATTATGGCCTCAATAATGCTCACAGGAACCTTCAGTAGTTTAGAAATTCTTCTGTAACCAATGTCATCAGTATGTTTTGCAACAATAAGGTTGTGGAGGTTTAGAGGTAGCTCACTGGTTTTACTCATAATGATATGTTTCTTGTGTGTCACCTTGGTAATGACGCACCTTTTTATACGCCATCAGTTGAACCACCTGATATTATTTTTCAAGTGGCAGAATTGGTTTCTAAGTACTGATAGGTTTCAGCCGGTGTCATGACTTTCCATGGCTTTTTGTACCTCTCCTTCTTCACGTGTTCAATAGTTTTTCCCTGTGTAATTTGTCACTATTACATATAACTCATTTATGAAAATCTATGGATGATTTCTTTGCTTGTGTGGATTGGATGGATTGTTACTGACATCTGGTGAGAATGTCATGTCAATAGCACCTTTAGAAAAATGGTGATGTGTTCAATACTTATTTCAATATCTTGTGACCTATTGAAGGCTGCATCCTTTGTTCTACAATTTGAGGTGGTGACAAGGAGATATAGTTATAAAAATCACATTCTTTTGACTATTTTTCATTCTATAAAAAATCCAGGGACTAGCTTTCAGAGCAGGCAACTTTATTCTATGTTCTCTTCAGATATTAGATATCATAGAACCTGCCTATACCTTAGTATTTCAGTTCATCTGAACCCAGTTTGCTGTCCCAGTACCGAGATTCTGGAATGTCATCCAGTAGCTATGAGTTGAGTCAGTACATGCAAGATCCAGCAGACTCCTGGAATCCATTGCAGGATGGTGAGTATTGATAGGTATTTATTATGAAATTGAATTAATATCCCTATTTGTTTATGGAAAGCTATTTGCTATAAAAGAGCATTATACTTTCTAATATTATATGGCAGCAATGATAGGTTGTAGCTACTGTATATGGAATTTCAAATTCACTGAATAGGCACTTTAGTTAACAATAAGGTAAAGCATAGAGCAATGGTGTGGCCTGAGTTGCCATCTCCTGTGTTTGCTCTCCATAACTCTGAGTCCCTTCCACCGGTCCAGTATTGAACCCTTTATCTCTCAAGCATATACTGTATATTGTAATTTGAGGAAAATACTTACGTAATTATAGTTTGCACTGTGACTTCCAAGTTTTTTATTTTTTAAAAAACATGAAATTTAAAAATTAGAAAGTTATACTTGTAATTTTTTGCAAAGTAACAATTGTATAACCCTAGCCCTATACCTAACCCTAGCCCTGACCCTAGACATAAGCCTAACCCTAAACCAATCCCTAGCCCTAACCTTAACTCTACTTGCTATAGTTAGAGAAAAAATGTAAAAGTATCTTGTACTAATGAATGAAGTCAGCATTTAATCATGTGTAGTTGCTCATCTTCTGTCATCTCCATTACTGCATATGCAGAGCGGAGCAGCCAAGATGAGTTTGCCAATGGCTGCTGTGCTCTACATAGACAGAAATTGAGAAGACAAAGCTTGCCTGGTTATATTGAGCTTTGTAATTTCGTTTGATGCCTATACAGATCGCAGCAGCCTATGACAAACTCATCTTGCTTGCTGCGCTCTGCATAAGCAATTCTACGTGTGCACTCACTTCATGGCAGTATACAGGTGCCGATCACTTGACAGTGCGGTAGGCTCAGGCAAAGAAGGGGCGAACAAAATTTTGAACCCCCTGTGGTAGGTCGGCTCTCTCAGCTGCACACAGTCGTAGACACAGGTACACTGTCTCTTTAGATCTTCCACTGGTTTATTATATACATACGGCATAAACCAGTGCAAAGTGAAAATAAACTGGGCTTTCGGGCAAAACAGGAAAACTAAACAAAATGGTGTACAGTCTCTGCAACAGCCGGAATCCACCTGCTCAGGGTATAACAACCGGGTTCAGTACGGTCTAACACAAATACTTTTCTGGAGCTCCCAGCTCCAGACACACCGAACACCGAATGACTCAGAAGGCTGCCTATTTACCCTCTAAACCCCACCCTTGGAAGGAGATATGGTGAACAGCCTCCCACCCGCTCCCTCTTCAGCTGTTCACTAAAAAGCTAAGCCCTTAAAATGGCCGATTAACCCCTCTCAGCACTTAGTGTGCTGGAGCAAACTTCTAGGTTTCAGATCACTGAAGCTAATAGCCTCAGTATCTCCCCTCCAATATTTTGCCAGTGACTTTGTCACCCCCATATACTTTGGTGGCTACTTCCCGCTACATCACTTGCAAGGAGGACTATTACCCAGACACCTTTACAAAAGAGTAAATGACTCATGTGTCTCCTGTGCGTCATACAGGACACTTGAATTCTGTCTGAACGATGCGTACGAGGCTTTGATAAAAAAAAAAATCATTTCTAAACTTCAGCTGTAAAAAGAACCCGAGCCATTTCATAATATTAAAAACAGCTAAGTGGTGTTTAATAAAAGTTTAAAATGCAATATCATTCGAACTGAAAGACATCAAACAACATTTAATTATGGAAATTAAAAACCCAGGCTATTGAGCAACATATCACAAAGCCAAGAAGGAAATGCTAGATCTCCCCTTTAATCATTACCATTACTCTCACATTTCTGTAATACCCAAAAGGCCATTGCTGCTGAATTATTATACAAATTACCCAACATGCCATCCTTTTAATGAAACCGTCACAAGTCTCGCCTTTCATCTCTGCCAGTCTCAGGTTCTCACAGTAAAAGCCAAGTTAATCTAAGCAATCCAGGACTGGACAAAGCAATTTATGTTCTAGTAGTCAATGCCAGGCCCATACCATTCATTGCGAATTTAATAAATGATGATAGCGGTCATATTGGCACCATGGTGCGTTCCGGTGCATTAACTATACATAGCAGTCTGGTTCTTACGATGGTATAATAGATAAAATATGATTTTTTTTTCATCCTCTTCTATTATTTAGATCGTTGCATTTTGCTGGAAGATCACTGTATTTGATCCATATGTTCTTTTTTTTTTATTTTTTTTTTTAAAAGACACCTTGGAGAAAACGCCGCAACCAACAGATCGGATGAAGTTCTCTTTGCCCCATGTCACTGTGTGTTTTGGCGCCCGGGGGCAATTGATAAGAGTTTGTCCTAACTTTCCCGATGAGGGTCAACCAGCACTTGTGGAGATTCACAGCACCGAGGTAACGAAAATAATATCAGAGAATTCAAATCAATAAGTTAGGAACACTTGTTGTACGGACGTTTATTCGTCTTGGTACTGAATCCTATATACACCGCTGCATTCATTTAGCGGCATTGATGTACTGTCAGCGGGATTTAAAGGGGTAATTTTTTTTTTCAATTAAATGTTAGAGATGATTAAAACAATGATCTTTCGAATTTACATGTAATAAAAAATCTGGAGTATATTTCCATTTTTGTCTTTTTAGCAGGGAAGCTTTGTACTTTATTTAGTCCCAAAACAGAAGGAAATATCCTGTGTAGCTTGTGACCCGCCTCCTTAAAGGCACATTTATAAGATTATCTCCCCGCAGCAATATTTTTTTAAACACATCCAATTGTGAAAATTATTATTATTCCAAGATCTATTGATGAAAATAAACTTTTGTTCGCGGGACTACCCCTTTAAGTCTCCACCCCCTGGTCAGCACTGTTCAGTCCTCCCCACATTCTTTTTGTTACACCCCTGCGCTCACAAGACTGCCTTCCCGCTATGACCAGTGTGCAGCCATTTATATCTTTATAATTTTTTACATATTCCATGAAAATCTTGTTAGTTTTTGTTGATGTTTAGTTGTGCCGCTCGTCTGTTATTCCTCTTGGAAAGGTATGAGCACATCGACAATGGGGCATTACTATTCCACTAGTTAAAAGGTTGTGTCCATACTATTTTTGATATTGTCCAAAAAAATCGCACACAAATTTTTTGCATACATTTCCAGGAGGAATAATTGAGGTGCTCCAAAATTTTTTATTTCATGTGTCTATGACATCAACTATTGTAAAAAGTGGGTCCTGTGTTATCTACTGTTCACAGAAGTGTTATGAATCATTGTACAGGAGGAGGTGAGCTGTGACATCACCATCATATAATAGAAAATTGAAAACAACATTATCAAAAAATTTAAAAAATACATTTAACATAAAAACTTGATATAAAAAAACAGATAATTTTCTGATGACACATTCTTTTTAAAGGGGACCTCTTGCCCCAATAACACTATTTATCTGCAGATATAGTGGTAATCTGCAGGCAAATAACTTGTCAATCCTGTTTAGCCGGTGTACTGGAAACACAGCTACAGCTAGAAAACGAAGTTATATTCTCCTTGCAGCTGCTCACTTTCAGTCATCGGGGCGGTGCAGGGAATGGTAACTGTCTCTGCTCACTAAACTGTGAGCGGCGGCTGTAATCGTGCCCCGGTACCGTGATTGACAGGCCACTTTTCAGCGTGTGTGTGCAGAGCAGACTGTCAATCAGTGTAGCGAAGATTGATTACAGCCAAACTGAGTATGTAGTGAGCGGTGATTGTAACGTTACTTGCATTGTTCGGATTGGCCGAGAGCGGGTGCAGGGAGAATACGATTTCATTTTCTTGCTGTAGATGCGCTTCCATTTTTTACCTGCAGATTACCACCTGTGTTTTTCTCTGCAGGGGATCCTTACTTTAGGGAAGATGCTAATAGTCACATTTTATTTATTCAAATAGTATATAAAAATTCCGAGTCATTGGATATATTACGCCGGATCATATTAAAGAGCCTATAAACATTAACTAAGGGTTAAAAGTTGTAGACTATTGATCATCACTGTGGATCTTTATTGCGCTAAGTTATATAGACGTCATGTTAAGATAAATTCTATAATGGAAGAAGGTGGTATCATGTCTTAACAGACCATTAAACATATCTCGCCTGTACTTAACCCCTCCAAGTAAGAGCCTAAGGTCATATTTACATGTCATTATAAAGTCTGCCGTAGCTCTTACTGCACATTATTACCGGTGACCTCCGACAATATATAAATATGGCTTAATGGGTACATTCACCTTTGAGTACCATTTCCATATAGGTATAATATACTTATAAAGTCGGACAGCGTTGTAATACATTTCATTACTTAAGTTGTACTACTTTTTTTCTCATCATTCTTTAGCCCATTGTCTTCCAGAGCTGCATTCATAATTCTGCATGATCTTATCAGTCATTTTTCTGGTCGGGATAGAAATATATTGTGACCTGAAAGGAGACACGATCACATTTCAGATTAATTCAGTGCAGTAAAGTGCTTAACTCTGAGCTTAGATCGCAAGAAAAATTGAAGTTGGACAAAACCGAGAATAAAATAAAAATTACTACAGTTCTACATGTTGGCGCTTATCAATCAAATCACACTGACAGTGTCCGTGTCCAGCTAAGAAATTTGCACATTTTGACTTTGTTTTTTGTTTTTTTTCATTACTGAAAAACATTTATTTGATAGGGACATCAACAAATAATCAGGACCCTTTTGTCTTGTTCACACGTTGGAGCTATTGGTGAAAAATGGTGCAGAAAAAAAATGCAACTTGACCATAATTTGATGGCTACATTATAATTTTGATTCAGCAGGTTCTGTATCTCCCATTCATTGTAATTAAGAGTAACCACGTTTGGCTGTAGTAACTACCTTTTTGTTGGAAATGGGAAACATTTCTCCATCTATGGGGTTTATGTTTGTCCCAGTTTACAGGTGAACCCCATCCATCCCTTAAGTTACCTTTCCCTGCTTATGTTTTATAAATCTATTATGTTTGGTTTAGTTTTGTGAATAAAGTGGTATTCCAGTTATTCCAAGTCATCGCCCATCCACAGGACAGGTGGTAACTACTAAATCCCCTAGGTCTGACCACTGAGACCATAATGGTCACCTTAGTAAGGGAAGTTCCCCGTATCGGCTGTTGTTGTGGGGAGAAGAGGTCGGATAAGTGATCATTTCCGATATCTGGAATTCTCCTTTAATTTTACATGAAGCAGAATACATCTCTTGACTGTGAATTATTTGCTTTGTCTCTAGATTCTGCTTTGTGATACTTTGGAACAAGAGGAGATGAGAGAATTTCCTGGTCCTATGCAGAGGTGAATGATTGAAGAGAATGTATTGATTACAATGTGTACTAAAAACAACCAACCAACCAATCAATCAATCAATCCTAAGAATTGAAGGGATTGTTTGCTAAGGGTTATCATTTTTGTTTGGATTCCATGACAAGAAGAAGATTAATTTCAGAAACCCAAGTAACTAAAGTGAACCTGACAGCTGATATATGGTGCCATAATCCCGGTGGGGCAGCATGAATCAGAATCCGGCTTAGTCGTTTTAGCCAGATGGGTTTTTCTATATTTCAGACAAAACATACACTTAAAAGCCATTTGGGCCCATTCCACTTGACTGATCAGTCTAAGAGGCTGGCATCGGAGACTTCTCTCCTTCCCACTGCCATTGAGTCTCCGTACTCCAGGAGGGTGGGCAGATAGAAGCCGCCATTGACCGTCCTCTTGGACTAGTCGTTCAAACGGCATGGACTCCAGATGGATTTTAAATGTATGTTTCCTACAAAACACTATAATGTTCCAGAACTGGACTTTTGTTTAAAGCTGCCCGTGGTTCTGGCAGCATATGTCAGCTGTCAGGTTCCCTTTTACTGTAATTGGTGAGGAAATCCATTAGGAGATGATCAGTTCCCTACGAGGAAAATATAGCACTACATATTAGTTATTGAGGATCAACAACACGTCTGTCTAAATCTGAGACATGTTGGGCTCTCCAGAGTGGTAAAAAGCTGTTTTTAGCTTTATCTGCTTGGTCTACAGGTGGGTCCTATATTAGAGACCCCTCACCTGACTGTCAATGTGAGTCTGCCAACAGTTTTCCCGATGTGAGAGACTTGAAACACAGTTTAAACATACCTGTGGGTCTGGTTTGATATCAGCATCGTGAAAGTGAAGTAGCAATCTGGCGCTTTCTGCTCCCTCAAGTGCGTTGAAGGCTCCATTCCTTCTACACTTGATTGTTGACTGTTGTGGTCTTCTGATTGTATGCTCCAGCTGTTACTCAAGAACACTGGTGAGGGTTGTGGACCACTGTCCGAGCACTGTAACAAAACATCTGTTTCACAGTGATGTTGGTAATTAAACCATATACTGTACAGATATGTTATAACTATGTTCTAGGTCTCCTAACTAACCCTGTAAACAGTTTTGCACGACAAAATATGAACCAAACAATTCCTTTAAATGGGCTGTTCTAATTGGACAAAATATTTTTAGAATTAAGAATTCTGCACTTCTGTTATAAAAACTGACCAGAGAGATGGGATAAAGGTAAAGTGAAGAAAAAAATCCAGCACCACCATCCCCACATTAGGTCCTGAAGTGACTGTATGGATGGAAAAAGAAGTGACTGTATGGGTAGAAAAATCATCACTTTTTGCCCTTGATTAGACCACTGGAGCAATGGTGCTGAAATATTGGATGTCTGAGGATTAAAGAGGTTGTCTGCTATTTCGCTATTTTTTCATTGATGACCCATCCTCAGTATAGGTCTGATCGTTGGGGTCCAACACCTGGCACACCTGCCCATCAGTTGTTCATGGCATCTGCGGTGGCGGCTGCCGTCTGGAAATACTCACTTGCGGAGCTGCTCCATCTACTGATAGTGGCCATGGCAGGGTACTACAAATCGGCCTCCTATTTATTTGAATAGGAGGCACACGTGTAGTACCCTGCTGCTGCCACTATCAGTAGATGGAGCAGCGCCACAAGTGAGTATTTCCGGCCCCTGCCGTAGACACCAAGAGTAGCTGACTGGCGGGGGTGCCCGGTGTCGGACCCCGACCAATCAGAAATTGATGACCTATCTATCCTAGGGATAAGTCATCAGTGAAAAAGTAGTGGATGACCTCTTTAGGTAAAAGTTTTTTCATTATTTTACTGCTATCCCATCCCTGTGGCCGCTTTCAAAAATATGGAAAGCTTTTTTTAACCCACATATCACAATAGGGAAACTGTTACATTTGAATATGGTATTTAACTGCAAATATGGAGTTAGTCTGCAGATAATAGCATTAGAATGCTGCCCGACTACTTTACTGAAAGTGTGGCTACCAGGACAAAATATACTTATTTACTACCTCCCACTATACTGTAAGCGGTGGCTGTAAGCACGCCCCAGCATTGTGATTGACAGTCGCCTCTGCAGCACATCTATGCGCTGTGTGTTTCAGAGTGTTCATTTGTTACATTTGATTCCTTTTAACTAAAATTGAACTCAACCTGCAGGGCATCTTACAGTTAAAATCACAATAAATGAAAAAGAGATCACGTTAATTCCTATGTTCTGCATGTGTTTGAGGTCTTGCAGATTTTATAATAATCAGACAGAAGTTACAATGCAGCCATGAAGCTAAAGGTATAATCATGAAATGATGTCAAACAGAGCAAAATTACAATGTATAAAAAATAATTTTATAGATAACACATCTCATTAAAAAGAAGCTAATGAGAAGTAGAAGAAAGCTCACGGTTGAGTTTTTACTAGGTGCATATTAAAAAAAACCCAGTCTTTTATGATTTTGCCTCTGGATTCTCAATTTAGACATTTGTGGCCCTTGACAAGTATAGGGTCTGTTACTCAAATTGACATAGACACCTTCAAGACTTGTTCCTGCCCCCCATTTCCACCCTTTGTTAGATAGAACAGTGACACAAACATTCTGTTTGTTTCCTCTTTTGTGAAGACCATGGTTAGATTACTACCACTTTTAGAGGATGGAGTGCCAGGCTGAGCTGGGACTCCTTTTGCTTGGTCCTACAGTAGCCAAAGGTCCATATAAGTTTCCATATGGCCATAATACATAGCTACATTTGCACAGTGGCATGACAAGAAGCTTGTAGGCCCCAATACAAAAGCTCCAATGGGGCCCCCAACTATTAAATCTTTAATAGTAATAGTCTTTTTATATAATCCAAAGGCACCTTATGTGCCCCTATGCTCCAGTGCCCTGGTGCAATTGCAACCCCTGCTCCCAGGGCTGCCACCAAGAATTTCAGAGCCCCTTACTAGCAAAATTTTAACATTTTTAGGCCCCCTTTTCTTTATTTTTCTTTAAGGGAATGTGTCACATACATTTTTTAAAAAGGAACAATAATACTATATACAAGGGACAAATATCGCTACACCATGGCCAGACCACAAGTTACCGCCACATAGTGACTGAATAATACCTTGTGTAAGGGAGAAATACCTCCACGCCATGACAATGGTCAATGACAAGACCACATACTACCACGAAATAGTGACCAAATAATACCACATACAAGGAACAAATACCACCACAACATGACCAGGCCACATATTGCCACCACATAGTGACCAAATAATACCTTATACAAGAAACAAATACTGCCACACCATGACTGGACCACATATTACCACCACATAGTGACCGAATAATACCACATACAAGGAACAAATACCACCACAACATGACCAGGCCACATATTACCATCACATAGTGACCGAATAATACCACATATAAGGAACAAATACCGTAACATCATAACCAGACCACATATTGCCACCACATAATGACCAAATAATACCTGATACAAAGCACAAATACTGTTACACCATGACCAAATTACATATTACCACCACGTAGTGATTGAATACTACAATATTGATCATTAATAAAAAAACAATACTAATATTACCATAAGTGCCATTATACATAGGAGCTCTGTACATAGTATACAGAGAAAAGTGTCAGTGTACATGTAATACAGTGATCATCGGTGACATTATTGCAGGAGCTATGCATATAGCATATAGTGTACAGGTAATGCAATCATCACCAGTGACATTATACACAGAAGCTCTGTATATTGTGTCAGTGTACAGGTAATATAGTGATCACCAGTGACATTATACACAGGAGCTCGGTATATAGTGTATAGTGTACTGGTAATACAGGGATCACCAGTGACATTACTGTATACACAGGAGCTCTGTGTATAGTGTATAGTGTACAGGTAACTTAGGGATCACCAGTAACATTATACACAGAAGCCCTGTATATTGTGTCAGTGTACAGGTAATACAGTTATCACCAGTGACATTTTACTCAGGAGCTCTGTATATAGTGTATAGTGTACAGGTAATACAAGGATCCCTAGTGACATACACAGGAGCTCTGTATAAAGTGTATAGTGTACAGGTAATACAGTGATCACCAGTGACATTATTCACAGGAGCTCCGTATATAGTGTATAGTGTACAGGTAACTCAGGGATCACCAGTGACATTATAGACAGAAGCTCTGTATATAGTGTATAATGTACAGGTAATACAGTGATCACCAGTGAGATTATTGTTGTGAATTTGGATTCTGGGCTCCCCCGGTGGCCGCTTGTGGAATTGGACTTGTCATTCTCTTTCCTGTTTCACCTGGTTCCATCAGTAGTGGGTGTCGCTATTTAAGCTCATTTCTCTGGTGGTTTCTTGCCGGTCAACAATGTTATCTGATGCCTCTCAGTGCTTGTTCCTGCTTCTGACAACTACTAGATAAGTTGGACTTTTGTCCATGTTTCATTTTGCCTATTTGTTCCAGTTCACAGCTGAAGTTTTGTTACTGTGTCTGGAAAGCTCTCGTTGATCAGGGATTGCTACTCTGGCGTTATGAGTTAATGCCAGAGTTTAAGGTAATCTCTGGATGGTGTTTTGTTAGTGTTTTTCTGCTGACCATGAAAGTATACTATCTGTCTTCTGCTATCTAGTAAGCGGACCTCAAATTTGCTAAGACTATTTTCCTGCTGCGTTTGTTGTTTCATCTGAACTCACCGTCATTATATGTGGGGGGCTATTGTCTTCTTTGGAATATTTCTCTAGAGGTGAGCCAGGTCTTATATTTCCCTCTGCTAGCTATTTAGGTCTTAGGCCAGAGCTGGGCATCTAGCAATAAATAGGATATGCTACCTGGCTATTTCTAGTTGCGCGGCAGGCTTAGTTCATGGTCAGTATAGTTCCATCTTCCGAGAGCTTGTCCCTCTATAGGCTTGCTATGATCTCTGCCCGCAGAGATCATGACAGTTTGACCGGCCCTTAAAGTGTTAAAGACCCAGGTTGAGAAAGGAGAGTTATTAGAAGTCTGCTGGAATTTTTTTTTTTTTTTTTTTTTTTTTTTTTTTTTTTTCCTCCAGTTTGCCTTGCTGCAGTCTTTTTTCTCTCTCTCCTCCTAATCTCTGTATTGCTCTGTGTGCACCTGACGATAATGGTCTGTGCCGGAACATGCTGCTATGCGGGAATATATAAAGGAGTCTTTGGAAAAGGGACATATTCGTCCATCTTCTTCTCCCTTGGGAGCTGGGTTTTTCTTTGTCTCAAAAAAGGACGGCTCTTTGAGACCATGTATTGATTATCGGCTTCTGAATAAGATCACTGTTAAGTACCAATACCCATTGCCATTGCTTACTGATTTGTTTGCTCGTATAGAGGGTGCTAAGTGGTTCTCCAAAATTGATCTTCGTGGGGCGTACAATTTGGTGCGGATCAGGCAGGGGGATGAGTGGAAGACCGCATTTAATACGCCCGAGGGCCACTTTGAGTATTTGGTCATGCCTTTTGGTCTTTCTAATGCCCCTTCAGTTTTCCAGTCTTTTATGCATGATATTTTCCGCGATTTTCTGGATAAATTTATGATAATATATCTGGATGATATTCTGATTTTTTCTGATGACTGGGACTCTCATGTCCAGCAGGTCAGGAGAGTTTTTCAGGTTCTGCGGTCTAATTCTTTATGTGTGAAGGGGTCTAAGTGCGTTTTTGGGGTCCAGAAAATTTCCTTTTTGGGGTATATTTTTTCTCCCTCTTCCATTGAGATGGATCCCGTCAAGGTGCAAGCTATTTGTGACTGGACTCAGCCCTCCTCTCTTAAGGGTCTTCAGAGATTTTTGGGCTTTGCCAACTTTTACCGCCGATTTATTGCTGGTTTTTCGGATGTCGTTAAACCACTGACTGATTTGACCAGACATGGCGCTGATGTTGCTAATTGGTCCCCTCATGCTGTAGAGGCCTTTCAGGAGCTTAAGCACCGTTTTGCCTCTGCCCCTGTGTTGCGTCAGCCTGATGTGAATCTGCCTTTTCAGGTTGAGGTTGACGCTTCGGAGATCGGAGCTGGGGCAGTGTTGTCGCAGAAAGGTTCCGACTGCTCCGTCATTAGGCCTTGTGCTTTCTTTTCTCGCAAATTTTCGCCCGCAGAGCGGAATTATGATGTTGGGAATAGGGAGCTTTTGGCCATGAAGTGGGCGTTTGAGGAGTGGCGCCATTGGCTAGAGGGGGCTAAGCATCAGGTGGTGGTATTGACTGACCACAAAAATTTGATTTATCTTGAGACTGCCAGGCGCCTGAATCCTAGACAGGCGCGCTGGTCTTTATTTTTTTCTCGCTTTAATTTTGTGGTGTCATACCTACCGGGTTCTAAGAATGTTAAGGCAGATGCCCTTTCTAGGAGTTTTGACCCGGACTCTCCTGGTAATGCTGAACCCACAGGTATCCTTAGGGAGGGAGTAATTTTGTCGGCCGTTTCTCCTGATCTGCGGCGGTCCTTGCAAGAGTTTCAGGCGGATAGACCGGATCGTTGTCCGCCTGATAGACTGTTTGTTCCGGATGATTGGACCAGTAGAGTCATCTCTGAGGTACATTCTTCTGCATTGGCAGGTCATCCCGGAATTTTTGGTACCAGGGATTTGGTGGCAAGATCCTTCTGGTGGCCTTCCCTGTCACGAGATGTGCGAGTCTTTGTGCAGTCATGTGACATTTGTGCTCGGGCCAAGTCTTGTAGTTCTCGGGCTAGCGGACTGCTGTTGCCCTTGCCTATTCCTAAGAGGCCTTGGACACACATCTCGATGGATTTTATTTCAGATCTGCCTGTTTCCCAGAAGATGTCTGTCATCTGGGTGGTCTGTGACCGTTTCTCTAAAATGGTCCATTTGGTTCCTCTGCCCAAGTTGCCTTCTTCTTCTGAGTTGGTTCCTCTGTTTTTTCAGAATGTTGTCCGATTGCACGGTATTCCTGAGAATATTGTTTCTGACAGAGGTACCCAATTTGTGTCTAGATTTTGGCGGGCATTCTGTGCTAGGATGGGCATAGATTTGTCTTTTTCATCTGCTTTTCACCCTCAGACTAATGGCCAGACCGAGCGGATTAATCAGACCCTGGAGACATATCTGAGGTGTTTTGTCTCTGCTGACCAGGATGATTGGGTTGCTTTTTTGCCATTGGCAGAGTTCGCCCTCAATAATCGGGCCAGCTCTTCCACCTTGGTGTCCCCGTTTTTCTGTAATTCGGGGTTTCACCCTCGATTTTCCTCCGGTCAGGTGGAATCCTCGGATTGTCCTGGAGTGGATGCGGTGGTGGAGAGATTGCATCACATCTGGGGGCAGGTTATGGACAATTTGAAGTTGTCCCAGGAGAAGACTCAGCGTTTTGCCAACCGTCATCGTCGTGTTGGTTCTCGGCTTTGTGTTGGAGATTTGGTGTGGTTGTCTTCTCGTTTTGTCCCTATGAGGGTCTCTTCTCCTAAGTTTAAACCTCGGTTCATCGGCCCTTATAGAATATTGGAGATTCTTAATCCTGTTTCTTTCCGTTTGGACCTCCCTGCGTCCTTTTCCATTCATAACGTTTTTCATCGGTCGTTATTGCGCAGGTATGAGGTACCTGTTGTACCTTCAGTTGAGCCTCCTGCTCCGGTGTTGGTTGAGGGTGAGTTGGAGTACGTTGTGGAGAAAATTTTGGACTCTCGTGTTTCCAGACGGAGACTCCAGTATCTGGTCAACTGGAAGGGTTACGGCCAGGAGGATAATTCTTGGGTCAATGCATCTGATGTTCATGCTTCTGATCTTGTTCGTGCCTTCCATAGGGCTCATCCTGGTCGCCCTGGTGGATCTGGTGAGGGTTCGGTGCCCCCTCCTTGAGGGGGGGGTACTGTTGTGAATTTGGATTCTGGGCTCCCCCGGTGGCCGCTTGTGGAATTGGACTTGTCATTCTCTTTCCTGTTTCACCTGGTTCCATCAGTAGTGGGTGTCGCTATTTAAGCTCATTTCTCTGGTGGTTTCTTGCCGGTCAACAATGTTATCTGATGCCTCTCAGTGCTTGTTCCTGCTTCTGACAACTACTAGATAAGTTGGACTTTTGTCCATGTTTCATTTTGCCTATTTGTTCCAGTTCACAGCTGAAGTTTTGTTACTGTGTCTGGAAAGCTCTCGTTGATCAGGGATTGCTACTCTGGCGTTATGAGTTAATGCCAGAGTTTAAGGTAATCTCTGGATGGTGTTTTGTTAGTGTTTTTCTGCTGACCATGAAAGTATACTATCTGTCTTCTGCTATCTAGTAAGCGGACCTCAAATTTGCTAAGACTATTTTCCTGCTGCGTTTGTTGTTTCATCTGAACTCACCGTCATTATATGTGGGGGGCTATTGTCTTCTTTGGAATATTTCTCTAGAGGTGAGCCAGGTCTTATATTTCCCTCTGCTAGCTATTTAGGTCTTAGGCCAGAGCTGGGCATCTAGCAATAAATAGGATATGCTACCTGGCTATTTCTAGTTGCGCGGCAGGCTTAGTTCATGGTCAGTATAGTTCCATCTTCCGAGAGCTTGTCCCTCTATAGGCTTGCTATGATCTCTGCCCGCAGAGATCATGACAGATTATACACAGGAACTCTGTATATACTATATATCGTGTACAGGTAATACAGGGATCATCAGTGACATTATACCAGGAGCTATGTATATACTATATAGTGTACAGGTAATACAGAGATCATCGGTGACATTATACCAGGAGCTGTGTATATAGCATATAGTGTGCAGGTAATACAGATATCATTGGTGACATTATACCAGGAGCTCTTTATATAGCATATAGTGTACAGGTAATACAGTGATCACCAGTGACATACACAGAAACCCTGTATATAGTGTATAATTTACAGGTAATACAATGATCACCAATGACATTATACACAGGAGTTTTGTTTATAGTGTGAGTGTACAGGTAATACAGTGATCACCAAGGACATTATACACAGGAGCTCTGTATATACTATATATATAGTGCACAGATAATATAGGGATCATCGGTGACATTATACCAAGACCTCTGTACATACTATATATAGTGTACAGGTAATACAGAGATCATTGGTGACATTATACCAGGAGCTCTGTATATAGCATACTGTGTACAGGTAATACAATGATCACCAGTGACATTATACACACGTTTTGTTTATAGTGTGAGTGTACAGGTAATACAGTGATCACCAGTGACATTATACACAGGAGCTGCTCTGTATATAGTGTATAATGTACATGTAATACAGTGATCACCAGTGACATTATACACAGGAGTTCTGTATATACTATATATAGTGTACAGGTAATACAGGTATCATCAGTGACATTATACCAGGAGCTCTGTATATACAATATATAGTGTACAGGTAATACAGAGATCATCGGTGACATTACACCAGGAGCTCTGTATATACTATATATAGTGTACAGGTAATACAGAGATCATCGGTGACATTACACCAGGAGCTCTGTATATAGCATATAGTGTACAGGTAATACAATTATCACCAGTGACATTATACACAGGAGTTATGTTTATAGTGTCAGTGTACAGGTAATACAGTGATCACCAGTGTGCAATTTGTACAGCCCCCGAAGGATGGTATAAATATCCAAATAGCCCTTGGCAGAAAAAAAGGTTCCCTACCCCTGATATATGCCTACTCTTGGTCCCGGTGGAATTGCCCATTCACAACCAGAAATGCCCATTTGTTGGTGGAGTTTATGTAAAGCATCCACCTCTTTTCAAGCCAGGGACACCATACATTTTTAAGGACTGCTTCTTAAAATATCAAGACGTCAGCAGAAATTCAAGACATGTCAAGTTGACTTGTACTGTATACAGAGGGTAGATATAAATACCACTGATGCATACCAAACTAAACCCTAAAACAGGGATATGCCCTAAAAAATGGACATGTAACAGGGAAAACTCCACTAATCAATAAATCCTACAACTAAACGGAGTATAAGCAACCCAAAGCCAATACTTAAAAAAGTAATAACAAATTTTATTATACATATAACAACATGATAAGAAGTATTCTATAAGGACAAGGTACACGTAGAGCACATATACTTAGGACAAAACACATAGAAAGTAAACACCATGGGGGAATACAAAAGATATGGGTATCTCAGATACATACATATCGCTTTCTAATTGTGAATTAGGTAGGACTATTCTCCCATAAAAGTGCATAGTGCCTAGTGCAAAAAAAGTACTTACGTGTCACGCCCCCCGAGGAAGCCAAACGCGAAACGCGCGTCGGGGCTAGCAGGACACACATTGACACCGACATATGGGTAAGGTATACATGGTAGATTGGCTATTTGTGTATCTAGGTGGGATATCTCTGATGAGATAAGTACTTTTTTTGCACTAGGCACTATGCACTTTTATGGGAGAATAGTCCTACCTAATTCACAATTAGAAAGCGATATGTATGTATCTGAGATACCCATATCTTTTGTATTCCCCCATGGTGTTTACTTTCTATGTGTTTTGTCCTAAGTATATGTGCTCTACGTGTACCTTGTCCTTATAGAATACTTCTTATCATGTTGTTATATGTATAATAAAATTTGTTATTACTTTTTTAAGTATTGGCTTTGGGTTGCTTATACTCCGTTTAGTTGTAGGATTTATGTATACAGAGGGTAGAGGAAATAAATGATCAATTAAATCAGTTGTATGAATGAAAAAGTTAAGAAGAACATTTTAAGTGAAACCATTTTTTTCAATCTGTTTATTAAATATATATTAAGAATAAAGAGAATTTGTGCTTAGATATTCATCAATAAGAATATTATGTGTAACTGTCACAAATAACTCGACGCTCATGACTTCTGCCGACGTTCCCTTTGCTCCGCTCCCAGTAGGCTCGTTTTCCCACAGACATATATGTTAATGGAATCTTTCTTAGATACATAGCCCCTGTCCGTGTGGGCTAAGAGATAAGAGGCACTTTGGGGAACTCCTGGATTGTCTCACTGTGGACGGTAACAGATATTAAATAATGATTTCTTAATATTAAATTTTATAGTTTTTTTTCTTGCGGATAATTTTTTTAATTCAGATCCCGGTAATAGTATCAGAACGATATAAAATATCTGTTCTTTACACCATAAATATTGCTGGTTCTCAAAAACTAAGTTATTCTACTATGGTATATCAGAACTGAACCATAAAGCTGTCCGGATATTACTCCTTTAACCCCTTCACTACCCAGCGATTTTCCTTCTTTTTTTCTTCCCCTTCTTCCAAGAGCCATAAAGTTTTTATTAATATGTCGATATAGCCTTATGAAGGCTTGTTTTTTTGTGGGCCATGTTGAAATTTTGAATGCCACCTTTCATTCTACCACATAGTGTACTGGAAAGGGGGAAAAAAATTCCAAGTGCGTCGAAATTGCAAAAAAGTGGAATTCCACAATTGTTTTTTGGATATTTTTTTTTCATGTTCACTACATGTTAAAACTGACCTGGCAGTATGATTTCCCAGGTCAGATAACATATGCAGATATCAAACATGTATAGTTTTTTTTTTTTCATTTAGATGGTGAAAAAAAATGTTGCTTTTGTTGCCATTTTCCGAGGCCCGTAACACTTTTATTTTTCATAATCTGGGGCTGGGTGAGAGCTTTTTTTTTGCGCCCTGAGCTGATGTTTTTAATTATACCATTTTGTAGTACAATACAATGTTTTGATCACCTCTTATTGCTGCCAAAAAAACACGACTCTTGTGTTTTGATATTTTCTTGTTACGCTGTTTACTGACCGGATTAATTTATTTTATATTTTGATCTGACATGTTTGAATGCAGCGATACCAACTATGTGTATTTTTTATTTTTACTTAATTGTTTCACTTTTAATGGGGGCAAAAGGAAATTGATTTGAACTTTAGTTTTCATATCTTTAAAAAAAAATTATTTTATACTTAATTTAATAGTACCCCCTAGGAGACTTAAAGCTGCGATCGTCCTTTTGTCCCTTACACAGCCGGCCAGCGTTCACAGGTGGCTTGTAATAACAGGCATGGGGGCCATCAGCAGACCCCCGGCGGTCATGACAACCCATTAGCACTCCGCGAACATGTGAGGGCGTTGCCGATGGGTGGGATGAGTAACTGCAGCACTTAACTGGTTAACAGCTGCAGAAAGAGTTCAGCTCCACCCGCGGCTGTTAGAAAGATGCGAGCTTGGCTTGTGAGCCCACATCACAAGCACTGACACTACTCAAAGATAGTGAAAGGGTTAAGGGGATCTATCACCAGATTTCATGATATAATCTGCATACATTCTTAAATAGATATCTTAGACCTGAGAGGCTGGTGTTCTTGCTTTGAGAATCTATGCCAGAATGACTGTATAATCCTGAAGTTAAACTCTTTAAGATACAGGCAATTTTTTTTCTTTCCCTTTCTTCCAAGAGCCACAAGTTTTTTTTCATTATTTTTCTGCCATCATAAGCCGTATAGAGTAAGAGATCTCATAAGTCCAAATAGTCGGTTCCTGAATTTATTCTCAACCTGACTGATGGCTGCAGCTTGTACTGAGCAGCGTGAGGTCTCAGCAGGGAGGAGGAACACTGAGGAGCTATTAATAAAGTGTGCAGAAATTGGGTTTAAACTTCCAGAAAGGATTACTGAGCCATTCTGATATGGATTTTCAAGGTAAGTACACTAGCCTCATCAGGTCTAAAAGAGCTGTTTAATAACATAAAGGTTTCATTGTGAAATCTGGTAACAAATCCACTTCACTGCTGTCAAAAAGTATATGAGAGGTGATCCGTGATCCTCCCCCGATGAGCCGCATTTAGCACATATTTTTCAGACTAAGCAGTTTTTGATTGTCAGTGAAACAATAGAGTAATGTAAGTGTAAATCAGATGTAGTTGCAGAATGAATTATGCAATATTCCTTAAGTTCAATGAAGTAATAAAAGCGGCTTCTCCATGTGTTCTGTTAATTTCATACATTATATTATCATTATCATCATCTGCCTGTAACAACTCTCTGCACGTCTCCGATACTCTGACCATAAAACATTTCTGACAATGAAATTCTGGCATGGAACCAGATCAGTTTTAACACTTATCCTGTAAATAATTAAAACATAAAATAAAATTAAAGACTAAGCCAGAACGAATGGGCAAATATGCAAAATGAGATTGTAAATGTTCGCTAATTGCATTTATCTCAATAGCAACAAAACACTGACAGCCAAAATAGAATGAAAAAGCAAAAAAAAAAGTAATAGTAATTGAGACATGACACTGGGAATACAATAAACGATAAAACATGGATGGTAAAACATAAAATAACGTTAAAGAACATGAGATTATAGTAATTAATGTGCACCTGTCACTAACATACTCTGCCCCTGTTGCAGTCCTGATTGTGTTTGTCAGTAATCCTGGTTGTGGTGCTAATAGAAACACCGGTCAGCACAAACACCACCGAGCCAGAATGATTGAAACTTCAAAACTCGCTAGTCTGGTTGACCGTCCAATCAAAAGGACAGAAGACCAATCAAGGTATAGGCTTGGCATCCAATAAGCTCCATATGCAGCCTATTTAAATCCCATGTGTCCCGACCTACCTATTGTATACTTTTTGCTTACTTCCTTGTGCACTTTACAATTTCTTCTCTGTGTTTTTACCCCGACTGCCCTCACTTGTTTGACAGCCTGGATTCTGACCCTACTAACCCTAACTGGATATGGACATGGATTAAATTTTGTCCTTGTTCTTGAATCTTTGGTTCTGATGTTGCTTGCTTGTTTTTTCTTTCCTCAGTCTTGCTCCACCAGCCAGCAACTGTTCCAAAGATTCAACTTAAGGGACCCTGTCCTTATGTAGAGATTTAAGTTTGGAAGCCAGCACCCCCCTAAACCGTGATAAGTTGAATGCTTAGTGTTATGTCTGGCCATGTAAGCCCTCTTTGGTGTTGATGGTTGTTGTAACAATCCATCAAGTCAAAGAACAAAGGTTCCTTTCTGAAGCTGCTCGCTTGCTACACTACCAGCTATATCATGGTAGCGAGCGGTGGCTGCAGAGAGAGACATGGGAAGAGAATGTACCAGCCCACATTGTGTGAATGCCCGTATTGATTCTGTGTGCACGCGGTTGACTCGGAGAGTGTTAGTGTACATGCACAGACTTGCAGCTTCAGTCCAGGCAGTGTTCGATTTGGGTAAGTGAGCACCGTCAATCAGAAGCTGGGGAAATTCTCAAAATTAAAATTGAGGTGGCATAATGTGTTATGACCCCAGTGGACAGGGTCTCAGAGGAACGTGTAAGTCTGCGAGATTCAAAAATCCAGCTCATAGGGCTGTGGTAACTGGGTTGACCAAATAGCTACTCCTAACGCCAACACTAGAAGTAGCCGGGGATCATGCCTA
Organism: Ranitomeya variabilis; assembly: GCF_051348905.1. Lineage (NCBI taxonomy): Eukaryota > Metazoa > Chordata > Amphibia > Anura > Dendrobatidae > Ranitomeya > Ranitomeya variabilis. The sequence continues at coordinate 40,510,356 of NC_135239.1, read as the reverse complement.
CGGTGATCGCTAGATGACTCGCGCCAGCCGGAGAATCTAACTACCCCTAGGAGAAGAAAACAAAGACCTCTCTTGCCTCCAGAGGAAGGGACCCCAAAGCAAGATACAAGCCCCCCACAAATAATAACGGTGAGGTAAGAGGAAATGACAAACACAGAAATGAACAAGGTTCAGCAAAGAGAGGCCAGCTTACTAATAGCAGAATATAGCAAGATAACTTATCTGGTCAACAAAAACCCTATAAAAATCCACGCTGGAGATTCAAGAACCCCCGAACCGTCTAACGGTCCGGGGGGAGAACACCAGCCCCCTAGAGCTTCCAGCAAAGGTCAGGATACAGATTGGAACAAGCTGGACAAAAATACCAAACTAAACAAAAGCAAAAAGCAAGGAAGCAGACTTAGCTTGAAATACAGGAACCAGGATCATAGGACAAGAGCACAACAGATTAGCTCTGATTTCAACGATGCCAGGCATTGAACTGAAGGTCCAGGGAGCTTATATAGCAACGCCCCTGAACTAACGGCCCAGGTGAGGATATAGGAAAAGACAGAAGCTCCAGAGTCAAATCACTAATGACCACTAGAGGGAGCAAAAAGCAAAATCACAACAATAATGGTTCATTGAGCCCAAGTCCCCCGTGACTTTCTCAGGCACTGTACCACTAACATGTACAGTGATTGTATGATTTTTATAGAGGCTAAGTCCCCTACATCCCTGAACAGCCAGTTTGTTATATGAATTACAGCGATATGAGTTCTTAGTGTGGATCTGTCCCTGATACAATCTGCATGCACTGTTAAATAGATCCCTGAAAAGATTGGTGTACTTATTGTGAAAATCTATGTCATAAGGTCTATGTAATCAATTTATCATTATATTAGAATGAGCAATATATGAGTACAGCTTAAAACGTACAGACTGACAGCTCTCTGTAGTCTAACTTGTTTATTGTCAAAAGATGGCTGTGTAGAACCAAAATATATGTGGTAAAACTACAAGAATACAAATAACAGGTATAAATATTGAGCTTAGAATATCACATATGACATTTACAATTAACAGTAAAGCACACAGCAAGGTGAAGCTTGCACATGTGAACACATGACCTAGCAACAATCACCTGCTGATTTAACAACAACAACACCACAAGAACAGAGATTATTCCCTTACCAGATATACTTTGTCCAGAATAATGGAGTTTAAGTAAGATAATGCTGAGAAAAAGACACACACGCAGGTGTCTGGAAAACGTCTGTATCAAAATACCTTTAACCAGCATGCATAGGACTCTCCTGCAATGCAACTGACTGCTTTACAGAAAAACAACATGCAATACAATTAAATGTCACCAGATGGTGGGATTACCACATTAGACATCACTAACAGAGTATTACAGCTTTTTGAAGTGACAACAGTATTTTAAAATCATCTTTTACCCCAATAGGCAGAACACTGTATTGTGAAATCTGGTGACAGATTAGCTTTACACACCTGTTTATTTTTAGTATAAAACTCAGCATTTCTAAACTTCTATGATAGTCCTGTAATATTATATTCTTTTCTGTAAATTATTAAACAAAAAGAAATAAAAAGCAAACCCTTATTCACCGAATACTTTGTGTCAGGAATCTTATAAAAATACTGGAGATGTACATTAAAAAATAATGGTAAACTATTCAATGTGTCATCTATACCCAGTGCAAGAATCAAACAGAAATTTAAATATAATATTTGGCATGAAATGCGTCTCTTTGTAAAGTTCTCTATAATGTATAGTTGTCTTAGACTATTTTTAATCAAATGGGATGTTATTTTTTTCCATATAAATCCACTTAATCAACAGGCATGTAGGTATCCTCTGGACTAATATCTCTCCTCTTGGCATCCTACAGGGAGGATTTACATAAAGTAGATGTAATGAACTATTGCCAGCAGAACGTGAGCCAGTGTCTGCGCTCGCAGGGTGCAAAGAGCCGCGACAACGCATTGCTATGGCAGGTGCTGTTGCAGATGTGTCGGCAGAATGGGGTATGTGGAACACAATATTGCAAATCTGCCTTGCATTAGCAATGAACAAATGTCACTTTGCAACATCCATGGAGTGCTGTTTCAATATACATTTATAGCACAGTCGATCATATATTATGTAAATATGGTTTTCCGTAATTAACATTATGCAGATTGCTTTTATGCATGTGGTTTTCAGCCAAGAGTCCTGGTTTGTAGTAATTAATTGCTTTGTTTGTATGATAGTGTTTAAGAGTCTGGGAGGATTTAACCAATCGTTGTGCAGTTTTTAGTTAATATTTAAAGGATCTGGAGGCTCGTGGATTTCCACCACCTGTCCATGGGCATTTTACTTTAAAACTTTATAAACTTTATCTATTTAGGTTGGTAAATACATAGAAACTGTAAAAAGAAAGTCTGCTGTGTGTTGCTTCTACTGAGAATGATCTCTTAATTTTTTTTAATATTTACAGACATTTATGGGGTTATCTGGGCCAAAAGAAAAAAAAAGTTCCCCATGGGATTACAGCTGTAAAAAATAACAAATTAAGTGATGCCTCTCGGTAGTCACCTGGATCCAGTGTAGGCCTCTATGTAGTCTGCTCTGACACAGGAAGAGGAAATGTTGCAGCCTGTGATTGGATGTAGCGGTCAGGTGACTTGAGCATCATCACATCACCTGACTGCTGCAACCAATCACACGCCGCAGTGGTCCTGCTGCTGGTGGAACGGTGACGTTTCCTCTTCCTGTGTCAGTGCAGACTAGGAAGCGGCCTGTGATGGATCCTAGTGGGTGCTGGTAAGTATCTGTAAGTTTGGTATTTTGTACAGCTCCAAGCCCATAGAGAACTTTTCTTTTTGCTCGGGCAACCCCTGCAAAGTATTGAATGATTTCCATCTTCTTAGTTTTTTTGCATTTTCTCTCTATATTTAGACTTTAGACATATGGAAATATACTTAAAATATTTTACTTTTAAACTGAATCATTTAGATCCAAAGTTCTGTACTAATTTTTGGTTTTTAAATAATTTATTGATTTTGCATATAGGGCTCCAAATCACCAGCATAACCATAAAGATAAAACAGATCTGTCACCAGATTTCTAAATACAAACTACATAGAATGTTAAGTAGATGACGCTGGTGGATTTAATTTGACACTTCATGTCAGAATCTCTGTACAGACCTTTTTTAAAGTTTTCCTTCCTTAAACGGGTAGTCTCATCTCCAAGATCCTATCCCATTATATAGTAGGTGTAGTAATAATAATACTATCAAATACCTCCATTTAGAAATGTAGAATAGTTCTGTGACCTGTTAGATCGCTCTTGTGTTAGCTGGGCTAGCTGGAAGTCACTTCTCAATGTAAGTCTATGAACGGGGCCAGAACAAGGCTCTCATAGATTTACTTTGAGAACTTGTGACCATTACTTCTAACTTCTGGTCTGTCAGAAGTTGCGGTCACAAGATGTCAGCACGGGACCGGAGCGCTGCCGGGAAGAGCTGAAGACGGTGGCTGGTATGTAACTTAGTTTAGTAGCACCATTCCAGCGCTGACATAAAAATCAGCGGTGCTTTAAATAAAAGTGATCATTGTATCACACTTCACAGTACACACTATATAAGACTGGAGTACTTACTTTGAAAATTCCTGGGTGCATGGCTGAATGGCTCAAATTATAACGAGCATGTATGGCAAGGGAAATTTCACATATACAGTCATTCTGAAATGGATTTTCCAAGTAAGTACACCAGCCTCATTAGCTCCAGCAAAACTATTTAATATTGTATGCAGCTTTGTATTATGACATCTGAAGACAATCCCAAGACTATTTATATGTAACATACTATTACACTTGTAGTAACCTATTTCCACCGATGTCCATTTTCCAACCTGTGTTCCGGGATTCGCTTTGGACCTTGTGTTGGGATTTCCTGTTGTATGGCACGTCATCAGAGCTGCGTCTAAAGGGGTTTAGCCAACTGTACATTTCAATGGCTAAATCAACTGCCTTCTCTGTTAATATATAGGCTGTGACAGCCCAGCCAGCCACTACAAGTGCCTTATTAAGTTATATGTACCGTAATTACAATAGAAGCACATTATTTTTTTGGGTGGTGATTGAACAACCCTTTCTACTCTCCCTATATTGTCTTCTTGTAATCTTATTGAGAAATTGTCTACGACTGACGCCCACCTGTCAATTTTTGACATTGAGGTTGGGCACCCAGGGGTATTGTATGACCGCAGTAGACATTAGACCCAGCTGGCCATACCCAATAGATCCATGTGGCAGCAATCTTTTATGTATGAGAACAGCTCAAGAGACTCTGGGCTTTGGTAGACATTGGAATGACAGCTCTTGGTGGCTGTTATACCCTGACATTTCCTCAACTCTAGTTGCTTATTCCTCCATTGAAAGACATGTAGTTTGGCCAAGTCTGATTGGCCATAGCCCCAAATGCATGTTCATGGACGTACTTGAGAAAGATTGCTGACGTTTTTGTCCAGCACCCAACAGCTCATTAATATGGCTGGCATAAACCATTTGGTATCTTACAAGATTTTACTGTGTGATAATTGTTTTAGTTTCGATAAGCTGTAGACTAGGAAATACTTCCCTACCGGAAGTAACCAAAATGTTATCTGCATCGTTAGAGAAGTGCACAGTCATTGCCGCCAACTGGATAGAAATATCCTTTCCTATTTATAGTTACAGATTTATTTTATCTATGACATTGTTTTTTCACAAGATCGTTCTTTCTTTAGTGTATTACTGGGACTGACCTGGCTGATCTATTACTCCAAGACTGTAAGCGGGAGAGATACCGAAAAGAGCAAGAGCACAGCGAGCTCATCTCTCTGGGTGATGAACCACCTCTCATTCCTAATGGCGCACAAATGGATCTTCTAACTGGAGAGATTCCATCTAATGCTGAAACAACTGCGCAGGCCGTGGAAAAATTCACAAAGTTGCTCTACTTTGGTCGAAAAAAAGCAAGTTGTCCATCTTAAATTCACAACATCATGCTCTTTATTGGCGTCTTAAAAGTCTCTTATCATACTTTAGCCTTTTTGAGGATCACAATTAACTTTATTAACCAATTTACTTCTGTTCTTGGCTGCATTCTAATTCATGATTCAAGCTTACCTTCCCAGATACTGATCATGGATATGAGTCTTTACCTGAGTTGTTCATAGAATCATAGAATGTTAGAGTTGGAAGGGACCTCCAGGGTCATCGTGGACAACTCCCTGCTCAATGTAGGATTCACTATACCATCTCAGACAGATGTCTGTCCAGCCTTTCATATACATTGAACCTATTCCACATTGATGACCTTAAAGGGAATCTGTCACCCCATTTTTCGTATATAAGCTGCTGCCACCGCCATTAGGGACTTATCTACAGCATTCTGTAATGTTGTTGATAAGCCCCCGATGTAATCTGAAAGTTAGATTATACTCACCCAGGGGCGGTCCCAATGCGGTCCGATGGGCGTCGCGGTCCGGGTCCGGCGCCTCCCATCTTCATATGACATCCTCTTCCTTGCTTCCTGTCGTGGCTCCTGCGCAGGCGTACTTTATATGCCCTCTTAAGGGCAGAGCAAAGTACTGCAGTGCACAGGCGCCGGGAAAGGTCAGAGAGGCCCAGCGCCTGCGCGCTGCAGTACTTTGCTCTGCCCTCGACAGGGCAAATAAAGTACGCCTGGGCCGGAGCCGCGACAGGAAGCAAGGAAGAGGACATCATTGCATGAAGATGGGAGGCGCAGAACCCGGACCGCGACGCCCATCGGACCGGACCGCACCGGGACCGCCCCTGGGTTAGTATAATCTAAATTGTTTTTCTTATCATTCAGGTTACATCGGGGGCTTATCTACAGCATTACAGAATGCTGTAGATAAGCTCCTAATGGCGGTGGCAGCAGCTTATATACAAAAAGTAGGTGACATTCCCTTTAAGTTGGGATATTGGTTAGTAAATGATGATCACTGAGATCTGCTCTGTGGACAGAGCTTAAACTAACTTCTAAGACTTGAAGTCATTATGAGGACTTATGTAAAGCTTCCCACACACATAAGATAAAAGTTGTCCAAAATTGCTAATTTTGATCATTTTGCTCAATCAATTATGTTTTTTGGTCACAAGCAGACTATTTGTTGCCAAAAATGTCACAGGTTAGATTTTTTTTTTTCACAAACTGCACAGTGTTTTTGCATGATTGATCAATTTGCACCTTGCATAGATCCTCTGTCATTTTTAATACTGTCTGCCTGATCTGGCATTTTTGGCTGCCATGTTGCTGGCTGGATTGATCCTATGAACGCTCCAACAGACAATTGATCAGCACACTGGGTGATTACAGTCGCCAGCTGATTTCACAATATACTTACTTTACTATTCTGTACTTTCCAGGGTTCCTGCTCCTACTTCTTCTCTGGCCTCTGCATTATCTCTGTTGCTAAGAAGACTCTGATAATCATTATATGTTGTTCTCTGCCTTCCAGTCTTCAATTGGAGACACATCCAGACGCATGCCTTTGATTCTTAACTTTTCACACATCGTAATTTGCTGGGCAGTTAACTTAATTTGACTTTTTGACATAAAAGGAGTTGACCACATATTTTTTTCAACCATGAAGAACACCCTAAATAAAAAAAATATACATTACACGATTTATCGATCCCTTGCTGCTCTTCCTCCTATTCTTCCCAGGTCATCGTTGTTCTCCATTCATGCTGTTCCATTTAGATGTGCTTGTGACCACTGCAGCCAATGATGGGCTGCAGAGGTGTCAGCAAGTCACCCCCAGTCACATGTCTATTTGTTATCTGGATCAAATAAGATATGTTTAGAACATTGGGGACCTAAGCAGCCTGGGAATGAGAGCAGCGATTGATTGATAAAGTGACTATCCCTTATTCTTTCAATTAAGAGCAGAGTTGCACAACCTTTTTCAATCCAAGGGCCATATTGTCAGATGGAACCAAACCCAAGGGCTGCAATATTGCCACAGTATTTACCTTTTGAGTCATCTATTGCATATTAAAAGTAATCACCAAAGATGTCTAATAGATGTTGGTTCCATTTTAGAGCTCCCAAATATCAGCAAGGTAGAGGTACCTTCTCATGGGTTTGCAGTCCAGAAAGAAAGAGAATATGCATTCAGCTCTCTCCATTGTACTACTGTATATGCCAGAAGTTGAAACAATCAAGTGCTTTGCTTCTTCTATGAACTACAATGTACGGCACTATGCAACACTAGTCTTGTCCATGACATGGAAAATACATGAGACCAGACATTATCATGTCTGAGAGCAGACGGTTGAGAGCCACACAGAAGGGTATTGCGGGCCTTAGGTGGCCCCCTGACCGCAGGTTGTAAACCTCTGCTTTACAGCATTGTGTTTCTGAATGGTTAATGCAATGTATTTGTAAAACTCATTAAATTAAAGAGGTTATCCACTACTTTAGCGTTGATGATCTATTCCTAGGATAAGTCATCAATGTCTGATCGATCAGGGTCCAACACCCATCACCTCCATTGTTCTTCGTGTTGGCGGACGGAAATGCTCACTTGCGGAGTTGGCCATCTTCTGATAGTGGTCACGGCATGGGACTACACATCTACCTACAATTCAAATCAATAGGAGGCGGATGTGCAGTACATGGCCGCTGCGACTATCGAAGATGGCCAACTTTGCAAGTGAGCATTTCTGGTTGCCGACACAGAGAACACCTGATCGGCAGGGGTGTTGAACCCCAACTGATCAGACATTGATAGGATAGGTCATCAATACTACAGTAGTGGACAACCTATTTAAAGCAGAAAGTCTAAAATTCATTGTGATGATGTACAGGGGCTCCATTATGAAAAGTTTGTCACTTCCCGAATACTTTTGGACCTAAATATATATATCTGTACAATACATATAATATACACTGTAATTCCGAACTCTCAAACTCTGTTTTTTATAAATGCTAATCACTGTCCTTGTCTTTTCCAACACTTACTAATTGCACAGATCTATAAACCTTAAGAGTTAGAAATAAACCTACTTCGCCCACTCAGCTTTTCTTTTGTACTGTGTTTTTTTTCTTTGCTTTGCATTTATTGAAGTATTTTGCATTTTCCTTGCTAATATGTCACATTTTACAAGGAAGCCGTTGATTGGGCGATGAAATGTCAGCTTTGGGGGCACTCTTTGTTTCTCGCCAGCAAGATGGATTCAAGGACCTACAGCTGGGTAATGGCGAGGTAAATGCACTTTTGTCTGATCTGTTATCATCCTTATCTTCCTAACAGCCACAGACAGGAAAGTGTTATTATGAGTTGTAATTTAATAGCGGCAGAAGGGGAAGGGATTAGGCTGCCCTGCAGAGAGGATAGTAGGAGATTCTTGTAATTAGACAGGAGATGAAGCAGGGCTGTAAGACCAGCGATTACTTGTAAAGAATCTAGTTGGAGGAGGTCGCTCATTACTTGTAGGGAATGTAATTGATTGGGCCATGACTGTACGGAAAATTATTGAATAAACATAACAGTCCGGGTTGGGAATTGATCACACATTACTTGCGGATAGAATAATCCTCACAGCGTGCACTATCTCTCATCCCATTTCCTTCTCGGTAAGGTTACTAATTTAGTATCAATGATGGTTTTGTTGCTATTTTCAGGTTTACTAGCACTTTGGCTGTCAATGACCCATTACAAACCCTGTTTCAGCTAATGACTGGTCGCATACCGCAAGCTGCATCCGTGAGTTTGATTTTTCTTCTTGCTGCAACATACAGACTAAGGGTAGCCGATACGCCACGGGTTGTAATGCCTGATATCCGGCAAGCTGGGAAAAATTGGCCCATGATATGGAGAGATAATAATATCTCTAAGTGCCCAGTAACAGAAAAAAAAGTAATTTTCCCACATTAAAATGTTCTGCGCCGTAATCAAGATCTGTCCATTTTCACACCAGGTATGAGGATGGGTAGATGTTTCATCAACAGTTGTGCCGAATATCTCGTCACTCTGGTAGAGATGAGCTGATCGATTTGTGACAAATCAAAATAGTCATATGTTACAAACAAATTGAGATTCACCTGAATCCAAATATTTCATGATTTGATTTGCACAAATCCAGCAAAATTGGCATCAGTGTCAGACTAGGTTTGGAAAGGCCCACCAATAACATTGATTATTATTATTATTTATTTATATAGCTCCATTAATTCCATGGTTCTGTACATGAGAAGGGGTTGCATACAAAGTTACAGATATCGTTTACAGTAAACAAATTTTACAATGACAGACTGGTACAGAGGGAAGAGGACCCTGTCCTTGCGGACTTACATTCTACTGGATAATGGGGAAGAGACAGAAGGTCGGAGGTGCAGCAACATCGGTGGTGGTGAGGTGGCAGCTCGGGTAGCGGTTAGGCGGCAGCTTGGGTGGTGGTGAGGCGGCAGAATGGTTATTGCAGGCTGTAAGCTTTGCTGAAGAGATGGGTTTTCAGGTTCCGTCTGAAGGATCTGAGGGTGGTGGATAATCGGACATGTTGAGGCATGGAATTCCAGAGGATGGGGGATATTCGGGAGAAATCTTGGAGGCGGTTGTGTGAGGAACGAATAAGTGTGGAGGAGAGTAGGAGGTCTTGTGAGGATTGAAGATTATGTGAGGGAAGATATTGGGAGATTAGTTCAGAGATATAGGGAGGGGACAGGTTGTGGATGGCTTTGAAGGTCAGTGTTAGTAGTTTGAACTGGATTTGTTGGGGAATTGGGAGCCAGTGGAGGGATTTGCAGAGGGGAGAAACAGAGGAGTAGCGAGGAGAGAGGTGGATTAGTCAGGCAGCAGATTTGAGGACAGACTGGAGTTGTGCAAGAGAGGTAGTGGGGAGACCACAGAGGAGGGTGTTGCAGTAATCAAGGCGGGAGATAATGAGGGCATGTGTCATGAATCCCCAATGGCTAGGGATAGCACAGGACAAGCAAAGTATAACAAATATCGGACGAGCTCTAGGGTGATGGAACCTGGGCTGACCGCTGCCCTACGCCTGACAAACGCAACTAGAGATAGCCAGGGAGCGTTCCTACGTTGGTTCTAGACGCCACGCACCAGCCTAAGAGCTAACTAGTACTGCAGAGAAAACAAGACCTCCCTTGCCTCCAGAGGAATTAACCCCAAAGGTATAGTTGCCCCCCACATGTATTGACGGTGAAATGAGAGGAAGGCACACACATAGAGATGATGTATATAGCTTTAGCAAATAGAGGCCCGCTGAAAACTAGAAAGCAGAATGATACAAAAGGGGACTGAGCGGTCAGCAAAAAACCCTAATCAAAAAAACCATCCTGAGATTACAAGAACCCATGTGCCAACTCATGGCACATGGGGAGAACCTCAGTCCACTAGAGCAACCAGCTAGCATAGAGACATTCTAAGCAAGCTGGACCAAAAACCAAACAACTGAAAATCAGCACTTAGCTTATCCTGAAAGATCTGGGAGCAGGTAGGCAGGAACCAAACAGAGCACATCTGAACACATTGATAGCCGGCAAGGGAAATGACAGAAAGGCCAGGTAAAATAGGAAACACCCAGCCTCTGATGGACAGGTGGAAACCAAAGGCCGCAACCCACCAAAGTCACCCAGTACCAGCAGTAACCACCAGAGGGAGCCCACCAACAGAATCCACAACAGTACCCCCCCCTTGAGGAGGGGTCACCGAACCCTCACGAGAACCCCCAGGGCGATGAGGGTGAGCTCTATGGAAGGCGCGGACCAAATCAGTCACGTGAACATCGGAGGCGACCACCCAGGAATTATCCTCCTGACCATAACCCTTCCACTTAACCAAATACTGGAGTTTGCGTCTGGAAACACGAGAATCCAAGATCTTTTCAACAACATACTCCAATTCTCCCTCCACCAGCACCGGAGCAGGAGGCTCGACCGAAGGAACAACGGGCACCTCATACCTCCGCAACAACGACCGATGGAACACATTATGAATAGCAAACGATGCTGGGAGATCCAAATGAAAAGATACAGGGTTAAGAATCTCCGAGATCCTATAAGGACCGATGAACCGAGGCTTGAACTTAGGAGAAGAGACCTTCATAGGGACAAAACGAGAAGACAACCACACCAAGTCCCCGACAAGAAGTCGGGGACCCACGCGGCGACGGCGATTAGCAAACTGCTGAGTCTTCTCCTGAGATAACTTCAAATTGTCCACCACCTGATTCCAAATCTGATGTAGCCTGTCCACCACCACGTCCACTCCAGGACAATCCGAAGATTCCCCCTGACCAGAGGAAAAACGAGGATGAAACCCCGAATTACAAAAAAAAGGAGAGACCAACGTGGCAGAACTAGCCCGATTATTAAGAGCAAATTCGGCCAGTGGCAAAAAAGCAACCCAGTCATCCTGATCAGCAGAAACAAAACACCTCAAATAAGTTTCCAAGGTCTGATTAGTTCGCTCCGTCTGGCCATTCGTCTGAGGATGGAATGCAGACGAGAAAGACAAATCAATGCCCATCTTGGCACAAAACGTCCGCCAAAATCTAGACACAAACTGGGATCCCCTGTCAGAAACGATATTCTCCGGAATCCCATGCAAACGAACCACGTTCTGAAAAAACAAAGGAACCAACTCAGAGGAGGAGGGTAACTTAGGCAAGGGCACCAAATGAACCATCTTAGAAAAGCGGTCACACACAACCCAGATAACGGACATTTTCTGTGAAACCGGGAGATCAGAAATAAAATCCATGGAAATGTGCGTCCAAGGCCTCTTCGGGATGGGCAAAGATAACAACAACCCACTAGCCCGTGAACAGCAAGGCTTAGCTCGAGCACACACTTCACAAGACTGCACAAAGGTACGCACATCCCTAGACAAGGAAGGCCACCAAAAAGACCTGGCCACCAAATCTCTTGTACCAAATATTCCAGGATGACCAGCCAACACAGAAGAATGGACCTCGGAGATGACTCTACTGGTCCAATCATCCGGAACAAACAGTCTTTCTGGTGGACATCGATCCGGTTTATCCACCTGAAACTCCTGCAATGCACGTCGCAAGTCTGGGGATACGGCGGACAATATTACCCCATCCCTAAGGATACCAGCAGGCCCAGTGTCTCCAGGAGAATCAGGCACAAAACTCCTGGAAAGAGCATCTGCCCTCACACTCTTTGAACCTGGCAGGTATGAAACCACGAAATTGAAACGAGAAAAAAATAATGACCAACGAGCCTGTCTAGGATTCAAACGCCTGGCAGACTCAAGGTAAATGAGATTCTTGTGATCAGTCAAGACCACCACGCGATGTTTAGCACCCTCAAGCCAATGACGCCACTCCTCAAATGCCCACTTCATGGCCAAAAGCTCCCGATTACCCACATCATAATTGCGCTCGGCGGGCGAGAATTTTCTAGAGAAGAAAGCACATGGCTTCGTCACCGAGCCATTAGAACTTCTCTGTGACAAAACCGCCCCCGTTCCAATCTCGGAAGCATCAACCTCCACCTGAAAGGGAAGTGAAACATCTGGTTGACACAACACAGGAGCAGAAGAAAACCGGCGCTTAAGTTCCTGAAAGGCCTCCACGGCCGCAGGAGACCAATCAGCAACATCAGCACCCTTTTTAGTCAAATCAGTCAAAGGTTTAACAATACTGGAAAAATTAGCAATGAACCGACGATAAAAATTAGCAAACCCCAAGAACTTCTGAAGGCTCTTAACAGATGTAGGTTGTGTCCAGTCACAAATAGCCTGAACCTTAACAGGATCCATCTCAATAGTAGAAGGAGAAAAAATGTACCCCAAAAAAGAAATCTTCTGGACTCCGAAGAGACACTTTGAGCCCTTCACAAACAGAGAATTGGCCCGCAAAACCTGAAACACCTTCCTGACCTGTAGAACATGAGACTCCCAGTCATCAGAAAACACCAAAATATCATCCAAATACACAATCATAAACTTATCCAGATATTCACGGAAAATATTGTGCATAAAGGACTGAAAGACTGACGGAGCATTGGAGAGTCCAAAAGGCATTACCAAATACTCAAAATGGCCCTCAGGCGTATTAAATGCGGTTTTCCACTCATCACCCTGTTTTATCTGCACCAGATTATACGCACCACGAAGATCTATTTTAGTGAACCACCTAGCCCCCTTAATGCGAGCAAACAAATCAGTAAATAATGGCAATGGATACTGGTATTTGACTGTAATCTTATTCAGAAGGCGATAATCTATACAAGGCCTCAGGGAACCATCTTTTTTTGCCACGAAAAAAAAAACCTGCTCCCAGAGGGGACGAAGATGGACGAATATGTCCCTTTTCCAAGGACTCCTTAATATAATTCCGCATAGCAGTATGCTCTGGCAGTGACAGATTAAATAAACGACCCTTAGGGAACTTACTGCCAGGAATCAATTCTATTGCACAGTCACACTCTCTATGAGGAGGGAGTGAATTGAGCTTAGGCTCCTCAAAAACATCCTTATAATCTGACAAAAACGCAGGGATCTCCGAAGGAGTCGATGAAGCGATAGAAATCGGAGGTGCATCATCATGAACCCCCTGACATCCCCAGCTTAGCACAGACATTGTTTTCCAGTCCAGGACAGGATTATGAGTTTGTAACCATGGCAGACCAAGCACTAGTACATCATGTAAATTATACAGTACAAGGAAGCGAATCACCTCCTGATGAACGGGAGTCATGCGCATGGTCACTTGTGTCCAGTACTGCGGTTTATTCATAGCCAATGGTGTAGAATCAATTCCCTTCAGAGGAATAGGAACTTCCAGAGGCTCTAGACTAAAACCGCAGCGTTTAGCAAATGACCAATCCATAAGACTCAGGGCAGCGCCCGAATCCACATAGGCATCGACGGAAATGGAAGACAGTGAAAAAATCAGAGTCACAGACAAAATGAACTTAGACTGCAGAGTATCAATGGCAAAAGATTTATCAACCCTTTTTGTGCGTCTAGAGCATGCTGATATAACATGAGCTGAATCACCACAATAAAAACACAAACCATTTTTCCGCCTATAATTTTGCCGTTCACTTCTGGACTGAATTCTATCACATTGCATAGTCTCAGGTGCCTGTTCAGAAGACACCGCCAACTGGTGCACGGGTTTGCGCTCCCGTAAACGCCGATCAATCTGAATGGCCATAGCCATAGACTCATTCAGACCTGTAGGCGCAGGGAACCCCACCATAACATCCTTAATGGCCTCAGAAAGACCATTTCTGAAGTTTGCAGCCAGGGCGCACTCATTCCACTGAGTAAGCACCGACCATTTCCGAAATTTCTGACAATATATTTCCGCTTCATCATGCCCCTGAGAGAGGGCTAATAAAGCCTTTTCAGCCTGAATCTCTAGGTTAGGTTCCTCATAGAGCAATCCCAATGCCAGAAAAAACGCATCCACACTGAGCAACGCAGGATCCCCTGGTGCCAATGCAAATGCCCAATTCTGAGGGTCGCCCCGTAGGAACGATATAACAATCTTGACCTGTTGAGCAGGGTCTCCAGAGGAGCGAGATTTCAAAGAGAGAAACAATTTACAATTGTTCCTGAAATTCAGGAAGGTAGATCTATCTCCAGAAAAAAACTCTGGAATAGGAATTCTAGGTTCAGACATGGGAGTGTGAACAACGAAATCCTGTATGTTTTGAACCTTTGCCGCGAGATTACTCAGGCTGGAAGCCAAACTCTGGACATCCATGATAAATAGCTAAGATCAGAGCCATTCAAGGGTTAAGAGGAGGTAAGAAGCAGCTAGACAGCAATTAAGGGCTAGGCAGCAAAACTCTGAAGGAAAAAAAAAAAAAAATTTCCTTGGACACTTCTATTCCTCCTGCTTCAGCCCAAACAATTAACACTTTGTGGGCCGGCTATACTGTCATGAATCCCCAATGGCTAGGGATAGCACAGGACAAGCAAAGTATAACAAATATCGGACGAGCTCTAGGGTGATGGAACCTGAGCTGACCGCTGCCCTACGCCTGACAAACGCAACTAGAGATAGCCAGGGAGCGTTCCTACGTTGGTTCTAGACGCCACGCACCAGCCTAAGAGCTAACTAGTACTGCAGAGAAAACAAGACCTCCCTTGCCTCCAGAGGAATTAACCCCAAAGGTATAGTTGCCCCCCACATGTATTGACGGTGAAATGAGAGGAAGGCACACACATAGAGATGATGTATATAGCTTTAGCAAATAGAGGCCCGCTGAAAACTAGAAAGCAGAATGATACAAAAGGGGACTGAGCGGTCAGCAAAAAACCCTAATCAAAAAAAAAATCCTGAGATTACAAGAACCCATGTGCCAACTCATGGCACATGGGGAGAACCTCAGTCCACTAGAGCAACCAGCTAACAAAGAGACATTCTAAGCAAGCTGGACCAAAAACCAAACAACTGAAAATCAGCACTTAGCTTATCCTGAAAGATCTGGGAGCAGGTAGGCAGGAACCAAACAGAGCACATCTGAACACATTGATAGCCGGCAAGGGAAATGACAGAAAGGCCAGGTAAAATAGGAAACACCCAGCCTCTGATGGACAGGTGGAAACCAAAGGCCGCAACCCACCAAAGTCACCCAGTACCAGCAGTAACCACCAGAGGGAGCCCACCAACAGAATCCACAACAGGCATGCACTAGAGTTTTAGTAGATTGAGGGCTGAGGAAGGGTCAGATTCTGGAAATATTTTTGAGTTGGAGGCAACAGGAGATGGCAAAAGTTTGGACGTGCAGTTTGAGGGATAGGGCAGAATCGAGAGTTACTCCAAGGCAGCGGATTTCAGGTCAGGGAGAGAACCTGATGCCGTTTACCATAATAGATAGGTCGGGTAGGGGAGGTGCGTGAGATGGAGGGAAGGTGATGAGTTCGTTTTTGTCTACATTGAGTTTTAGGAAGCAAGAGGTGAAGAAGGAGGATATGGCTGATAGACACTCCGGGATTCTGGACAGCAGAGAGGTGACATCTAGGCCAGAGAGATAGATCTGAGTGTCATCCGCATACAAGTTGTACTGGAAGCCATGGGATTTTATGAGTTGTCCTAGGCCAAGGGTATAGATGGAAAAAAGTAGGGGCCCCAGGACAGAGCCTTGAGGAACTCCAACAGAGAGAGGGTGGGATGAGGAGGTAGTGTGGGAGTGGGAAATGCTAAATATGTGGTCGGAAAGGTATGAGGCAATCCAGGACAGGGCAAGGTCTTTGATGCCAGGGGAAGAAAGAATCTGTAGCAGTAGGCAGTGATCGAATGTGTCGAAGGCAGAGGACAGGTCAAGAAGGAGGAGGATGGAGAACTGTCTGTTAGCTTTGGCTGTAAGTCATTAGTAATTTTGGTCAGGGCAGTTTCGGTGGAGTGGCGGGGGCGGAAGCCAGATTGTAGGTTGTCAAGGAGAGAGTTAGATGAGAGGTGGGAGGAAGGTTGAGCATGGACATGCTGCTCAAGGAGTTTGGAAGTAAATGGGAGCAGTGATATGGGGCGATAGCTGGGCATAGCAGTTGGGTCAAGATTAGTTTTTTTGAGGATGTGTGTGATGGTGGCATGTTTGAATGCAGATGGGAAGGTACCAGAAGATAGCGAAAAGTTGAAGAGATGGGTTAGGGCTAGAGTGAGCATGTTAGTGAGGTTGGGGAGCAGGTGGGAAGAGATGGGGTCGAGTGCACAGGTGGTGAAGTGTGATTTTGAAAGGAGGTGAGTGAGCTCTCCTTCAGTGATGTTGGAGAGGGAGGTTATTAGGGAAGGGCAGAGGTCTGGTATATGGAGTGGTTGGGGTGGTGGAACAGTAAAGGTTTGCCTTGTTTGGTCGATCTTATTTTTGAAGTAGGTGGCAAAGTCCTTGGCAGAGGTGAAGGGAGTTGGAGGTGGCAGTGGTGGGCGGAGGAGAGAGTTGAATGTGCTGAACAGTTGTTTTGGGTTGTAGGATAGTGAAAATACAAGGTTAGTGAAATAGGTCTGTTTAGCAGAGGAGTGGGCTAATTTGAAAGCAAGTGTAGCTTGTTTGAAGACAGTGAAGTTGTCTGGAAGATGTGTTTTCTTCCAACGTGACCATGGATGCTTGTCAATGTTTTTTGGTGAGATTGTTATGCCAGGGTTGCCTATTGATTTGTTGCACTTTGCCATGCAGGAGAGGGGCGACTGAGTCTATGGCTGATGTGAGGGTAGCGTTATAGAAAGCGGTGGTGCTGTCCATGTCGTGGAGTGAAGATATGGAGGACAGAAGTAGTAGAGAGTCTGTGAATGTCTAGGTGTGCAAGGTTTCTGCAAGGATGTGCTAGTGGCTGGACATGGGGGGCAGGTGAGGCGGACAATGATGAGAAGGTGAGTAGATGGTGGTCAGATAGGGGGAAGGGAGAGGTTGTGAGATTAGATAGGGAACAGAGGCGGGTGAAGATGAGGTCTAGTGTATATCCATCTGTGTGGGTGGCTGTGGAGGACCACTGAGTAAGTACTAAGGATGAGGTAAGGGACAGGAGTTTGGAGGCTGCTGGCTGGCAGTTGTCAGTAGGGATATTAAAGTCGCCCATGATGATGGTGGGGATGTCAGCAGAGAGAAAGTGAAGAAGTCAGGTGGAGAATTGGTCAATGAAGGCAGTGGCTGAGCCTGGTGGTCGGTATATGACAGCCATTTGGAGATTAGAGGGAAAGTAGATACGGACAGAGTGAACCTCGAAAGAAGGGAGGCTAAGGGAGGGTAGGGGTTGGATAGGGTTGAAGGAGCAGTTTTTGGAAAGAAGGAAACCCACTCCTCCGCCATGTCTGTTGCCAGAGCTGGAAGTGTGGATAAAGTGGAGGCCACCATAACTCAGTGCAGCAGGGGAGGCCTTGTCGGGAGGCGTCAGCTAGGTCTCAGTGAGGGCCAGGAACGAAAGGTTACGGGAAGTAAAGTGATCGTGGATCACGTGGAGTTTGTTGCAGACGGAGCGGGCATTCCAAAGTTCCCCAGAGAGAGGAAGCAGGGGGGTGGGGTTAAGTGGCATAGATTTTAAGTGTGAGTGATTGCGGTAGTTTCTCTTAGTGTGAGAAGTAAAGGGGTGAGGATTAGTGGGATGTATGAGGTGGGGGGGCAGGATTGGGGGATATGTCACCAGCAGTGAGAAGAAGCAGAGAACGGGAAAACAGATAGGTGAAGGAGAGTGGTCGGCCTATATTATATTTTAGTAGGAGAGGTCTGAGCTTAAGGAGCAGGTCTGCAGATGAAGCGAGGTAGGGTGTAAGAGAGAGGGGGAGATAGTTATTTGGTTCGAGAGTGCAGGGGTTTGGTGATAGCGAAGGAGGATGAGGATTAGTGGAGCAAAATGGTGAAGGCAAATGTGAGCATGGTTAAAGAGCAAGGTGAGAAAAGAAAAGGTAAGTAAAATTAGAAGACAGTGATTAGTCTTACCGTCTGACTGATTTCTGGACTATTTCTGGTATATTTCTGATGTTACACTTAAACGATGTAATTTCAAATGATGTCACATCTGACCAAGGTCATATCTGACCTGCTCCATTCAACTTATACCATTCAAGTGTCCATGAAATGAAGCCAGGTGAAAGAGAGGGGTGGAGGATGGAGCAGGACAGTTTGCAGCAGGGAGCAATTAACAGATTGCAGTTAATAGAACATTTGACTAGCATCAAAGATGAAGACAGAGGCAGGATAAGATCGAACGATGGGGTTAGGAGCATACATATGTCAATATGCATTCAGTAAATTTGCAGTATCATACATGAAATTAAAGGCAGGGAAAAAGCAGCAGCATACCAGTTAGAACAGAGGGAGAGAAGTACATAGGGTTCTGGGGTGCAGTGGGTATTCCAGATTAGGAGATAGTTCAGACGTACCAGTTAGAACAGAGAGAGATAAGTACATGGGGGTTCTGTGGTGCAGTGGGTTTTCCAGATTATGAGATAGTTCAGATGTACTTGTGGATGAAAGCAGATGGATCAGGGCATGACAGCATGGAGGAGAATATACCATGGGTTACCATTCTGGTATAATTCTGATGTTACACTTAAAAGATGTTACACTTAAAAGATGTCACTTCAAATGATGTCACATCTGACCAAGGTCATTTCTGACCTGCTCCATTCAACTTGTACCATTCAAGTTTCACATTGATTCTTGGGGACCTGTTGTGAATTTACTTTTTGCTCCCTCTAGTGGTTACTAGTTTTTTGACTCTGGTTTTTCTGTCATTCCTTTTATCCGCACCTGGGTCGTTAGTTAAGGGTGTTGCTATTTAAGCTCCCTGGACCTTCAGTTCAATGCCTGGCAACGTAGTTATCAGAGCTAGTCTGCTGTGCTCTTGTCTACTGATCCTGGTTCCAGTTATATCAGCTAAGTCCGCTTTTTGCTTTTTGCTATTTTGTTTTGGTTTTGTATTTTTGTCCAGCTTGTTCCAAATATATATCCTGACCTTTGCTGGAAGCTCTAGGGGGCTGGTGTTCTCCCCCCGGACCGTTAGACGGTTCGGGGGTTCTTGAATTTCCAGTGTGGATTTTGATAGGGTTTTTGTTGACCATATAAGTTACCTTTCTTTATTCTGCTATCAGTAAGCGGGCCTCTCTGTGCTAAACCTGGTTCATTTCTGTGTTTGTCATTTCCTCTTACCTCACCGTTATTATTTGTGGGGGGCTTCTATCCAGCTTTGGGGTCCCCTTCTCTGGAGGCAAGAAAGGTCTTTTGTTTTCCTCTACTAGGGGTAGCTAGATTCTCCGGCTGGAGCGTGTCATCTAGAATCAAAGTAGGAATGATCCCCGGCTACTTCTAGTGTTGGCGTTAGGAGTAGATATATGGTCAACCCAGCTACCACTGCCCTATGAGCTGGATTTTTGTATTCTGCAGACTTCCACGTTCCTCTGAGACCCTCGCCATTGGGGTCATAACAGGGACCACTCTTAAGCTACAGTACATGTAAAAACCTGACGCTAGTACACAAATTTTCTTTTGCTTCTATGTAATATTAACTTGTTTAATGCATGATTAGATTATACCTTTTCCAGCAAATTGTAAATATAGTGCAACAGCGCTGCTCATCGGCACTTCTTCAAAGGGCGGCCTACCGGAGGATTCTCCTGTTCTCCTGTAGGCCAGTCCAAACCTGACTACCAGGTTGATGAATTCTTTGTATTGCTGGTAAAGACGTAAAAAAAATCATAAAAGCTTATACTCATTTTCCTGCTGCCATAGTTCCCCACCGGGACCTCCATTTGCTCCTTCTGGTCACTCTTAGGATCTTACAACACTCATTTTTTTCCCATTTCTGGCCCTAAGTTTATTATTCTTTGGGGCCTGGAGAGACCATAGCAATTTCAGACTGGCCCACAGGAAAATAGGTGTGCAGCAGTGGGGTAGTTAGGGCAGCCTGGTGGCTCAGTGATCAGCACTGTAGCTTTGCAGCGCTGGGGTAACAAACTACCAAGGTTATATAGAAGCAGAGGTAAATTTGTGAACAAGGGTAGGTAATGTTGAATAGTAGGGCCCCAGATTCAGTGTCACTGGTGGGCCTTTCAGCAGTTTCGATTCAGCAAAGTTTTATTCAGATCAAGTAGAATTTACCGTCCAGTACAAGTGAATTTGCCTGAAACGAATTTTAGGAAATTTGCTCATCTCTATTCAGGAGGGTAAACACAACTGTAACCAGCTATAAATGAAATCACACCCTCTGATTTTACAAGTATTGTAAGAACAGTGAAGGGATTTCAGGTTCTCTTAGGGGATTCATCAGGTAGAAAATGCCGTCCTATATGCATGTAGCATGAAATACAGCAGGAGGAGCTGAGTATATTGATATATGGTTTTGTGGGAAAAGATTTATTTATATTAGCTTAATATTGATCTAAAACTCTGATAATTTTAAGGGTTGGATAGTGAATAGTCTTAGGCAGTGTACACACACGAAATGCAGTCAGTCATTGAGTGAGACCACCCACTGGACTCCTAAGCTCAAAATTAGCAAAGTTAAAAAAAAATTGCAAGAAATATAGATTATTTCCCACAAAATGAATAATCAATCTACATAACTCTTTCTGCTGAGTCCTTACAAAATTTGCAGCCCACTATGATGAGACATGTTTGAATAAATTTTCTTACAAAAAAAGGGAAAAAATAGAACAATTTTTTTTAATAAATAAAGCTAAATGATAACTTTGAGAAACAATAGCATTTTTTTTTCCACTTTTGACAAACGTCCTTGCCAGGATTTCCTTCTCCATCTCCTTTTTTTACATTATGGCAGATGAGCGCTAATTTCTGATCGTGACCTTACAAAGTTATTGTACTTTTTGCAGCTAAGCATCATAAGCCGGGTCTGTTTTTTTTTTTCCTTTGTCTTTTACAAGCGTGACCTTCATAGACAATCACGCTGAAGGGCTTAGCAGGGACAAATATTCTAAAATATTTGTAGGACTTTTTGTCTATAAGAAACTATTCTGTTCTCATCCATAATCATGATTCTGTAAAATGTTGGCTATAGAGCTCTTAAAAAAATAAAATTTTGTAGATTCATAAGACTTCTGGCCTTAAATAGGGAGAAATTAAAGAACATGTGTGTGTTGGAGGCACCAAAATTTTTTTAAACCCCAAGGTGTCCAAAATGTTTCTTAATTACAGTTACTTGGCAGGTTACGTGGATAACACAGTTGGTCCTTAAAATACATTGGAGCACAGATGGTAAACGCAGTAGAAGTGAAGCCAAAAGGTTCCCATGGTCATTTGAAAAACAAATACATTGCTAAAGTATCCTTAGAAAACAAAAAAGTTACTTCTTTAACTTTTTTTTTATTACAAAGTAATGAGTAGAAGTGAGCCTTCACCCTCGAAATGACATATGGATCCATTGTCTCCCCAATAACCTTAAATTTCACATTTGCCCCAACCATTGTTTTGCAGTGTACCAATAACTACAATGGAAATGAAAGGTTATTTCATCCTAATTTAAGTTTTTCTTTTAGTCTGATGGGACAACCCTCACCCATTTGACCTAGCAGATCTTTTGGATAGAGGGGCATCCCAATCGGAAGATTTGATGCCTCCATGTGCTACATTTCATCTTAATGTTTGCCATATAATGCCACATTTCCCATGTAGTTTAGATCTTTTTAGGTTTGGCTATATACACTGGACTTTCTGGAAGAAACCAATATTTATATACTGTAGGATGCTATATATGCCATTTATGAATTCCACAATCTTTGACAATAATATCATATTTTATGTAAAACAGTTCGGTGGGGATAAAAAGTGGGGAGACTGGAGACCTCATTTGGCCGTGATGCTGTCCAACCCAATGTCAGATCCCGAGATGAACCAGCGGGCTATTTTTGCCATGGGGGACAATCTAGGTAGGTTATGTCCTCAATTCCCTAACTTTTGAAGTGAAGTGTCTAATCAAAATGTACAAAGATCGTTGTGAAGGGAGGAGAAGGAGGTCAGTTGTGACATCATCTATTGTAATTGGTGGATCCTATTTTATTAGGTTTGTATAGAGGTCCTACCTGTGATTATTTTGCCTTGCCTGATGAAGGGACCTGAGTAGTATCGAAAGCTTGCAATTTGTTACCATCTTTTCAATTAGCCATTAAAAGGTATCAACCACTGAGGACTCTCACGTCTAAATATGTTTCTATCTACTGGCTAACACGGTACAAAGTTATATATCTTTCCTGTATAAGGGTCTGGTTAGACGGGTCGACCAGCAGCCCAATGCGACCGACAACTGGTAAACTCTACCGATCTGTGGTTATTTCAATGCCTGTTTACACAATCAGACCTAATCAAACTGAGCAATGTATACTAGATTGTTTAGTACGCCTAGGCTGCCATAGTTCTCAGCAGCGCGAGTCCTGTTTACACCTGACGATGCACCGCCAAGAACAATTATGCAGCATTAAAGATCATTTCACTCGATGAACAAGTGTGTTACTTGCTCATCGGGTGATTGGCAATCGTGAAACGAGGTTTTTAACAATGCTCGTTCATGATTATCTTGCAGTGTAAATGCCACTTAAGTTAGTCCAAGTAGGCAATAAGAAAATATCAAAATTTTGTGATATGAAAAAAACCCCAAAACATTGGCACTTTAAAAAAAAAATAAAATACATATACTACAGAAACCTGACTTAAACATTTGGTAAATTTCTGATGATAGCTTTCTTTTAAGTCAGTGTCTGACCCGTTAAAGAACCTTGACACGTGAGTTAGAGATAGAAGCCTAACCAGAGACACCCATCTACCGACGGCCCGTTTCAGAGTTCCAAATCCTAGTCAGTGCCGATCTCAGTACCTATTCTGAGTCCGTGACTAGGCTGCAAGTGTGGGGCTCTGGAGACAATATTTCTATGGATGTCTGTATTGACCAGTACTCACACCAAGAACTTCATCAGATAGCTTCAACTCGACTGCGGAGGCATGTAAGAAGATTCCAGAAGAAGGTTATTCTCATGATGAATTCTTGTATTATGTTTAATAGTAACTGCAATAACTGCAGTAGGTAAAAAAACAATTCTGAACCAGAGATGAGCCTGGAGAGATGGCTGACAAACACTAACTGGGGACAAAGGATGGGGTGACATACATCAAAGCTGGGATACAGGGAGAGAGACAGGACAAACTTCTAAAGGCAAACCTGACTATACAGCAACAACAATGCAAGGATAATACAATACTGTATGATTCCCAAGTTTTGGGACATGACAGTAACTGTTGGTCACTTGAGATGCTTTTAATGCACCTACTGGAGAGGTCTTCATGAGGATATCCTGATATTGTAGGACGCTTTACAGGCTATGCTTCTTAGAGAAAAATGCTCCACGAATGTGTGATCCTCACCACCGTTCCAGATTCTTCTGTGGGTGCTGTCCTTTATATCCACTAAAATAAAAGCCTATGCGATAGCTGTTTTAAATGTTCAGGGAGGACATAGAGTTCAGGAGAGTTATCAGAGAGTTTTAAGACAGTCTTTGAAAATGTACCTCTGAAGCTTTAAAAGACATTTCATTATGCAGGAACTAAAAATATGAAAAAGGACATCTTTTGAGATCCTGCTATTAGGTGGTTTAGGATTTGTGAGCTTTTAAAGATGTCAGGGAAAACTCCCCTGTCCTGAATTTAGTGAGTAATGTATGCAGTGAAAGATGGCGGAAGAGCTGCAGCTGCCTTTATATAGTCCATACTATGCAGAAATAAGGGACACCTCTATGAATGAATTCCAGATCTAATGTATAAAAATCTCTGGCTGACAATTAGGGAAAGTAACACAGATTTTTCTACTGCAAAAAATAGAGTGTTGGCACCAAACCTGTCGATAACGGCGAGTTCGACCAATGTTCTTCTAAATGTGCATGGGACCATAAAGTTCACTGATATCCCTATACCTAGATAACTTGGGCCCCTGCTTAATATCCCTCCCTGATAATAATATATATTCATCTTTTATATTAAACCTCAATATAGTTAATAAAAGCTCTGTCTCACAATGGACATCCCCTTTCAAAATGCAGACCTCATGGCCAGCCAAGCTCTTGCCTTGTAGTAGAAAAATGTAGAATTGCATGGCCGTCTGTGTAATAAAAGGACAACTTGAGCCTGCCAGAATGGGAGCAGCTTTTACTGAACGACTTTCTTCTCTGACTTAGGCTAGATTCACACATCCAAAATTCATGGTCTGATAGTGGATCGTGATGTCCAGACCAGCCACAAGTCTGCTGGCCCAAACGCAACATTCTCATAGGTATAAGTGAGGCTGTTGGGTTTGAGTCCAGAGACCCGCTACTGTTTTTGACATTGTGGTCCACACTCATACAGTGAGTTTTAGAACAAAAAAACGGAGAGTCCATCAGTATAAGGAGCTCTGGTTCTGGCGGACTCAAGCTATCCTTTTATTGTCGGACCAGCTTTATAGAGGAGGGTCCAGGGCATATGGACAGTGATCTGCTGATGTATGTAGCGTGGTGAATAATTCTAAATGTGTTTTGTTACTTCTCTTTCACTGATCCTCATTTAGAACCAGAATTATATTTCAGAGCTGAATTCACAATTCTGCAGGCTCCAGAGCTCAAATCTCCCATCATTCCCTTCTGGTACAATATAAGCTTGTTCTAGTCAATTGCATTTTCAGTAGTTTATTCCTCAACTTTCGCTGCACGATAATTACCTCTCAGTCCTATTTAATTGAATAAGACTAAACTGCAATACCAGACATTGCCACTAGAGAAGAGTGGCGCTGTGTCTGGAGAAAAAAAAACTTTTTTTTATTATAATCTTAAACATTGCAGTTCACTGTTAGTAAATTCTGAAAATGAATGACTTTATTATCTTGGGTCCTCGCTGTGCCTAGATACGTTGATTAAATCGCTAATGTCATTGGAATATCCTTTCTCTGAATAGAATGAATAGTTTTGCTAATGGGTTAAACTCTGACCTTTTTTTTTAAAGTTTTAATATTTTTACTGTCCTCCCTTGCGATCAGAAAATGTGCTTCAAAACTATGGCAACCTAATTGTGACCCCAAGAAAAAAAAATGACCCTGGAGAATAATTAGCAGCCTATGGACGATGTTTGTATCCTGCGCGTCTGCATCGAATATGCGTTATCTATAGGTCAACTGGGGACGTAAAGCTACCTGATTATTTTTTTTTTCCTTACAGTATTAATTGGCTTTCAGATCACATCTAGGAATAAAAAAAAAGTATAAAACACGAGCAAACGCATTTACATGACTGCAGTTTGGACCAAAATACATTAGCAGCACTTTTGATCTAATCTCTGAATCAATTTGCATCTGTTTGCTAGCAATTTGCAAGAGTTCTGTCCTGATGCTCTTCTTTGCAGCATAACTTTTATGTAAAAGAGCGAAGCTGAATTTTCCCAGTGTTCTTTGCCAGAATACCATAAATCGGCGGTCATTTGGGTTAGATGTTAAATGTATTTCAACAAGGTATTGAAAGTATTGATTTAAGAGAACCAAACAGATTCGTATTAGAAACACCCATTGTATAGTTTTCGTTTTATCCCTTGTGCCCATGATATGGGTCACTTGCAAGTCAGTTGGAAGTCCATGGCAAGAAAAAGTAGAATAAAGCAGCAGGTTGCACAGGCGACCTGATGCCCCACTCAAATCTATGGCGCTGATAAAGATAGCTCCATTCAACTCCTCCTGCCCACGGTCTTAGGGTTGGGGGAAATATGGGAGATGAATTCCCCCTTTCTGGTGAGGATTCCACCAATCTAACAATTAATCACCAAGATGATGATTATTGTAGTTGATAATTTGTCCACGCTGTATTATTTTTTAATGGGATTTTGTGTAAAAAAAAAATAAATCATTTTTTAATACTCTCCTAGTTCTCCTAGTTCTTGTTTTTGATGCCACGCTTGTTTGCACGTGAAAAAAAGAAGTGTTTTACATCCACAGCAAAATGAATGAGATTTCCAAAATCTTATTCACAAGGTGCTTTTTCTGTTCCTCGTGTTTTTTTGTTCTGTGATGCATTTTTTTTTAAATTTAACATTTTCAATTGAGATCAAATTTTCTTAGCAACAGAAAATGTGCAAAAAACCCCCCACAAAAAACTGTATAGGCGCTATAAACTTTATATATTTGTTTTATAGGCAAAAAGGGGGGAGGGATGTAGGGGGAAAACAGGAAGTTGGGAAGGTCCTCTTAAATATTTGGCCATGCAAAGGGTGCACAGAGTGCATGTACTTGGTTTGAACAGTCATTCTGTGCTGACAAACTTTAAAGAGTATTTTCAGGTGGAAGTTTTCAAAGTCTACAACAGAAAACTTCCTGTGGGTATATTCACACTGAGGTTTTTTAATGTGTATTTTTAAGATAATCCACTTCAAATTCAACATCAAAAACTGCCCCAAATATTATTTGAATACTCATTGAGTTGGATTTTTAAAGCAGATCGGCTTCAAAATCCATGTAAAAAAACCCTCTATGTGAACATAGCCTTAGAATGAATTTAGAAAGCTCATTCCCGATTACCCATGTAAAAATGGTGGTGATCACCCGACAAACGAATAAAACGCTGATTCATAAGGTGATTAGATCATTTATGCTGGCAGAAAATTCGTAATTATCAGCAGCACATCACCCAGTGTAAGCAGGGCATGTGCTGCGATAACATGACGTATGGGGGCAGAGCAATCGTATTAATGATCGTTCTCTTCCCAGTAGTACTCGTCAGCTAGCATACGCCAAACAACTTGTATATAGACAATAGATACTCGTTAATAGGCTGAAATCGGCCTATGTAAATGGACCTTAAAGGGAATGTGTCATGAGAAAATTATATATTGTTTATATTATGTTTTAATTTTACAGGTTTTTTTATATTAGGTTTTTGTTATTTTTATTTTTTTTTTACAAATTTGGGGATTTGTTTTCATGCCATGATCTGTGTTTAAAATTAGTAATCTTGCTACTTTCCCACTGGAGACTGGGGCTTTTTTTAGACTTATACTTCCTGTCCTTTCAGGAAGAGTTTTCAGCAGGCTCATTATGATAACAGACAAAATTACAATGACTGATAACACCTCTATACACAGCTATAGGTGACAATAGGTGATGTCTCACCTGACCTTGCTGTGTGGGCCCCTAACCAAGTAATCATGATTACAACTATTGTGTCACACCTTTAATTGTGGGTAAAGGGGAGCCTCAGCAGATGACCAGCCTGTTACTGAAAATAAATCTCCACACAAGACCCAGTACTAATATTACCACCATATAGTGACCATATAGTAGTAGATATCAGTTTTGCAGATCATATAGGAGATTACAGTAGAGTTATAGATGGTGACTTACAGTTGACGTTCTTCCTGATGGAGTTGTTAACTTTTCCTTCTTTTCCATCTGGCCCAGACCAACATGACAACTTCTCCAGCCAAGACTCGTCAGCAGAGATTACAACAAAGACACATTTCACTTCTCAATTTCCAGCCATCACCATCTATTCCCAACCTGCACAAATTCCTAATTCTACTGTCACTCCAACACTGAGCCGCTGCTGCTGTATGTGACCCTGTTACTGCACCTACTTTGTGGTCCAAAGAAACGTGCTCCACCACTGTGCCTCTTATATAGTAATAGTGGCTCCTTTGTGCCCTCTAGATGGTAAAATCGCCCCCTAGAAAATATTAATGCGCTGTTCAAGCACCCAGGAAAATAATGTCAACATTTTGACCATAGAAAGTGATAATGCTCAATGCGCACCATTGATGGTCACAATACCCTAAGTGCCCCCATAACAATAATGGTTCTTAAGTGTCCACTTAACTGTTAATAATGTCCCCTGAGTCCCTCCAGCTCCCCTATACACAATGTGATCCCCCTACACCTCCACAGAACAGTAGTACAGAGAGATCGTGTTTGCCTGCTCTACTGCAGAGATTAACTATATTGGCATGCCAATGTGCATGTCAATATAGTTAACAGCACAAGTAGCTCCGAGTGCAGGGCCTGAGACAAACACACCCTTTGCCTCCCCCCGGTAGCTACGCTACTGCCCCTTTCCCTTCACAATGACCTTTGCACACGCTCATTACGGTAGATGATTCAATAAAAAAAGTAAGGTTGAGGTTTTACCTTTGCGGCTATGTACATGTGTTGTTTCCTTAAACAACAAGAAGTGAGAGTCTACGATAGCCCAGGTGGCCAGTGTGAACATTTCAAGATCTCAAAATGTTGTATGATTATAAAAAAATTGTATTATATAAAAAAGTGTTTAAAATATATTACATATACAGTATATATACAGATTGTGATATTGAAAAAAATCCAAAAATGTTAAAGAAAATATTTAATACAAAAACCTTATTTAAACAGTAGTCATTTTCTGATTCCACATTCCCTTTAAAGGTGGGATTGCTACACAGCTTGCAAAAGTACAATAAAAAAAATATAGTGCAATGAATACTTTCTAACTGTTTTCTAACTGAGCACAACACTTCTTATCTTTTTATATACTTAGTTCTTAAGGGTCTTACAGAGGCAGGACACTGCTGTTATCTGACAGCTGGCATCTCCCTTGGCAAGATCTCAGAGAAATCAGACCGTCTAGTTCTGCTGGGCAGTAATCAAAAGTAAGTCTGCGACTGTACTGAGAAAATAACAATCACATAATGTACTTGAATGCTCGAGTATTTACTACTTAAAAGGGGCTTATAGTTTTTGATCAATAGTGCGAAAAAATAAAAAGTCAGAAATGTCCAAGATCACTAAAATTTATCATATGCTTCAGTTTGCCACCACGGTCCCCGATATCAGCCATTGGGTTCCAGTGCTTATTTACATACATATTTACATATAGACCAACGTATAGTTTAACCCATTAACGACTGAGGAATTTCAATTTTTGCATTTTTTGCTTCCTTTTCTTCCAAGAGCCAAAACTTTTTTTGTTTTTTTTCTGTTGACAAATGAGGCTTTACCATACAATTTAATGAAAAACTGGAAAAAAATCCAGGTGTGGTGGAATTGCTAAAGGAAATGAAAGGAAGTGAGCGGCCACCCGCTGCTCTCACTTCCTGTTGATTGCTTGTAGGTCCGAAGGAGGGGACAGTGACGCTAGCGCTGATTTGTCATAGCGCTCACTTGTCAAAAGAAGAGCACAAGAGACCTGGGAATGCGAGTGCTGACAGCGCGGGAACGGCGCCGGCACAGGAGGGAAGTAGAAGTGTTTTTATTTTAACGGGGGCAAACATTCATATTGAGAAGGAGCTGTCTTATTATGGAAAACCGCTTTAACACCAGGATTCGTAGGACTGAGTTAGGAAGTAGTTGCAGATTATTGAATAGCAGGAAGGAGTTTACTGGAGAGATAAGATGACACAGAGAAGTGAAGTGAAAGATGAAGCAAACTGCAATAATACGTGTGGTAAGTGAAAGCTATGCTTCCTGAATACTCAGGCAGCACATGGCTGCCTGAGCCAGCCTTAAAAAGTCTGGGAAAACTAGTAAATTTGCATGGACTGGTACAACGGGATCCAGCCATAGAGAAAGGAAACAAGGTCCGTCACCTGAGCCTGTAGAGCTGACTAACATCAGTAGGGCAATTACGGTAATTTATGCCTTTATTTCTTATTTTCTTTGCATTATGTTTATATTATTAACTACACAGGTTACAGAAAGCGTTTCCAATGATTTTTGCAATCCAATCCCATATGCCAAGTGTTAAACTATATTTAAATTGACCCTATGTTATAAAATCATTCATTGCCGCCCAAAGTTGCTCTGGCAGCACAATCACAAATCATCTGAAATAATTCAGATACTGTTGTGTGTCTCTTTGACAAACAGTTGAGATAAACACAAGCGGAGAAAGGTGTGGATGTGATCCAAGGCCCCTATTGTCTGATGGACCGTTCTTCACAGCGTGGTGTCTGTATTGTTGGCCTCCGTCACACGTAATTTCACGTTGTATCTCACAGGTGGATTTTCGACTGGAACAAAAATAACGATCTGGGTTGCTTTCAAATGAAATCTACAATTAATTTTATCCAAAAAAAATGATTGAAATGTCAGTTTTATAAATTATAGTATATGAACGACAGGAGAAACATAGAGGCCCAAAATGTGAGGAAAATTACATGTTTCATATTTTTTGTTTGACAAATTATACAAATTCCGACAAAATATGGAAACTCAAAACATGTAAAGAATGTTTACCCAGTACGCGTCGGATCTTCCACTGGGGGGCAATGTCTTGCTTTAGATTTGCTCTCGCTATAGGAATAGTATTAGATCTTTATGTCATATTTGTATTTTTCCTGTAATTTTTTTTCTTGGAATCTTTGTGTGCGATTCATTGTCTGCAGCCTCTGCTGTGCCCTTTGTACATCTATGTGATAACTATCTTTTTTCTGCTCTCTTTCAGCCAGAGCTTTAAGAAATTTGCCAGCACGGCGAACATCCAGCGCAGTGAAATTTTGGAATACTGCCAAATTTTGGGAAAAATCAGTCATTTTAGCCCCTCGTTCCAGGTACTGAATTCCTGTGTAACCCTCAAAGACCTTATTTTTATAATAATTTTCCATACATAAAGAATTTCAGGTCGTTTTTGACTGCTTGGTTTCTACGGCTTCTTTATCTTATTTGTATCACCTGCTTCTTAGACAGAAGAGTTAAAGATCTGTTGTATGTGATGTAACTTCTCATATGTTTCGCCTTATGCTTTTCTTTGCCTGCTTAGAACAGACACACTTTCATCAGATTTGTTGTAACATCTTAATTTTGGCAGCAGTGGATAGACTTTTTGTTTTAGATATATTTCACTTGCTTTGCGTTGGACGTTTTCGTTGAGATTCTCCTTCCTTTTTGTTCTGTTGGGTCAAAATTTCTGATAGAATCCAAAGAAAAATGCTTGACCGGAGGTCCAACAAAGAATAATTTTTCAAAAAGATCTAAGCTACATATGAACTGATCAAATTATAAAAAGAATGTCAGTAACGCTGGTCTCTCAACTTACGATGCCATGGACCGTGCCGATGTGGTAAAGGCAATCATCACATTGGTTTGGGGATGAGTAGACATCCATCAGAATTATGGACTGTAGACTGGAGTTGACCAAATCCGAACATATTCACCCAACTCTACTGTAGACATCTATCACTGATAATCTTAATGACTCATTATGGTTTTCCAATGGTGTCCGTAAAAAAAATTTTTCCGTCCATGATATTTTGATAAGCTGTCCAGAAAAAATAAAAAAAGTCAAGTTGACAACTTTAACGCATGCGCCAGGAATATATCTGCGTCTACATGCCGATACCTATATGTCAAGCACAAACCAAAAGAATGTAACATTAGCGCCTGCCCGCTAATTTTACATCTGAATCTCTTTTTTTTTGTTCTACTCAGAAAAGTATTGCGTGCTATTCTTTTTAAACATCCTATCTGAGCAGCACAAAATTAGTATTCAGCATAGCACAGTGATTTTTCAAAAGTGTAGCTTATAAACGAAACAAGTATGATTTATGTCAGGACTCTATGTTTGGTGCGTGAGAAAATTTTTTAGACAAATGCACTGAATGTGGATTCCAATCTCACAGTGAACAAAGCCTTATATTATTGTTCTCATCCTGTGCTAGATATGCTACACTGCTAAGTTATAGGTACTGTTGGAGCTGAAGCAAGGGGATTCTTTACCTGGGGGAATGTTAAGTGTGTAGATCCCCCTCTAAAAAAATAAATAAAACTGCACTAAAAAGGGTTAAAATGTATTACCATTTACAAAGACCACACTACAGCTACTTGGTTTGCCTGTACATCATAGAGTACATACAGTAGATAGTGGTGTTAAATTGTGTACTTTATACCTATGTACCCTATAACCTACCTGTTGTGCCCGGCTCAGATGTATGCTGGCAGACACCACTCCTTCATTCAGCGACTTCTGTCAACGTCACGTCGATAGGGCAGCAGCTTCTCAATCGGTCTTCTCCTTTGATTGGGTGTGACTGCCGTCATGCTGATTGACAGCCGGCTTCCCATTGCCTAACTGTGGGGAGCCAATTGTCAATCAGCATGACATCGGCAGACAACCTGTGTCGACAGATCACCCCAGAAGAAGAAGAGCTGTTCTGTTGATGTGGAGCTGGTAGTTGTCTCTGTTAGCTGCTACCTGCCTGTTAGTTTTTAGGCTCATAGTAAAAAAATATATATAATAGTCCTGGGCAACCCTTTTAACCGGGCTCTATCTCTACTACTGGGATATAACAGCCATCTGCAGGAGAGTGTTTATTTTGTGTACAGGTATTTGTGTGTGTGACATGCATGTATGTGTCTGACACCCCAGGAGTTCGGCCATCACAGTGGTATTGCCTTCCTTATGGGGAAGGTAATGCAATGCCTCGGAGCGAGGAAAGATCCCTTTGGCAGGTAACACATACATGCAACATGTTCTGACTCCAGGCCAGAAGGGGGAGCTCTGATCCAGTTTGTGGGTGGCTCCCCTATATATTAGTGCAGACTCAGGAAGAGATCGGGGCCGTGCAGACGTGAAGATCTGCAGCTCCTGTGAGGAACGTTGGGGCCGTGCAGACACGGGGTTCTGCAGCTCCTGTAAAGGAAAGAGAGGAACAGAACAGTTTTTAGAGAGTGTGAAGGAGGAAGGAGCAAAGTAGAAGTGAAGAGCTGGAGGGGAGTTGCGACTGAGCTTCCGCCTCGCTGAAGCGCATGAAACCGGTGGCCGGAAGATCGAAGTTGTGGGGGTAACTGTATGCCCCACAGCAGAAACCGGTGGGCAGGAGATTGCAAGTCACCTGTCCACCATTACACCTGAAGGCACAGCAACACATAGAGCCCGGAGTCATCTTGGAGACACCTGTAAAAAGGCTTGAGTTGCCTGCCATGCGGGTAGTATCCTACCTAAAGGGACAGAGAGAGAAAGTGAGGACCTTGTGTGAGGCCTTAGGCAGCAAGGAACTACAACACAGCGCAGAAAGGAAGGCTCCCAACCCCACCTGATTAGGGGGATCTCTGTTATGGTTCTCAATGGCAAGAGAACATAGCCCAGCAAACATAAGTACTAGCTCTTGGAAGGATGGAAACTAAACTGACCATGAACTAAACCTGCCGCACAACTAACAGTAGCCGGGTAGCGTTGCCTACGTTTTATCCCTAGACGCCCAGCGCCGGCCGGAGGACTAACTAATCCTGGCAGAGGAAAATATAGTCCTGGCTCACCTCTAGAGAAATTTCCCCGATAGGCAGACAGAGGCCCCCACATATATTGGCGGTGATTTTAGATGAAATGACAAACGTAGTATGAAAATAGGTTTAGCAAAATTGAGGTCCGCTTACTAGATAGCAGGAAGACAGAAAGGGCACTTTCATGGTCAGCTGAAAACCCTATCAAAATACCATCCTGAAATTACTTTAAGACTCTAGTATTAACTCATAACATCAGAGTGGCAATTTCAGATCACAAGAGCTTTCCAGACACAGAAACGAAACTACAGCTGTGAACTGGAACAAAATGCAAAAACAAACGAGGACTAAAGTCCAACTTATCTGGGAGTTGTCTAGCAGCAGGAACATGCACAGAAAGGCTTCTGATTACAATGTTGACCGGCATGGAAGTGACAGAGGAGCAAGGTTAAATAGCGACTCCCACATCCTGATGGAAACAGGTGAACAGAGGGGATGATGCACACCAGTTCAATTCCAACAGTGGCCACCGGGGGAGCCCAAAATCCAATTTCACAACAGTACCCCCCCCTCAAGGAGGGGGCACCGAACCCTCACCAGAACCACCAGGGCGATCAGGATGAGCCCTATGAAAGGCACGGACCAGATCGGAGGCATGAACATCAGAGGCAGTCACCCAAGAATTATCCTCCTGACCGTATCCCTTCCATTTGACCAGATACTGGAGTTTCCGTCTGGAAACACGGGAGTCCAAGATTTTTTCCACAACGTACTCCAACTCGCCCTCAACCAACACCGGAGCAGGAGGCTCAACGGAAGGCACAACCGGTACCTCATACCTGCGCAACAATGACCGATGAAAAACATTATGAATAGAAAAAGATGCAGGGAGGTCCAAACGGAAGGACACAGGGTTAAGAATCTCCAATATCTTGTACGGGCCGATGAACCGAGGCTTAAACTTAGGAGAAGAAACCCTCATAGGGACAAAACGAGAAGACAACCACACCAAGTCCCCAACACAAAGCCGAGGACCAACCCGACGCCGGCGGTTGGCAAAAAGCTGAGTCTTCTCCTGGGACAACTTCAAATTGTCCAGTACCTGCCCCCAAATCTGATGCAACCTCTCCACCACAGCATCCACTCCAGGACAATCCGAAGATTCCACCTGACCAGAAGAAAATCGAGGATGAAACCCCGAATTACAGAAAAAAGGAGACACCAAGGTGGCAGAGCTGGCCCGATTATTGAGGGCAAACTCCGCTAAAGGCAAAAAAGCAACCCAATCATCCTGATCTGCAGACACAAAACACCTCAAATATGTCTCCAAGGTCTGATTCGTCCGCTCGGTCTGGCCATTAGTCTGAGGATGGAAAGCAGACGAGAAAGACAAATCTATGCCCATCCTAGCACAGAATGCTCGCCAAAATCTAGACACGAATTGGGTTCCTCTGTCAGAAACGATATTCTCCGGAATACCATGCAAACGGACCACATTTTGAAAAAACAGAGGAACCAACTCGGAAGAAGAAGGCAACTTAGGCAGGGGAACCAAATGGACCATCTTAGAGAAACGGTCACACACCACCCAGATGACAGACATCTTCTGAGAAACAGGAAGATCCGAAATAAAATCCATAGAGATGTGCGTCCAGGGCCTCTTCGGGATAGGCAAGGGCAACAACAATCCACTAGCCCGAGAACAACAAGGCTTGGCCCGAGCACAAACGTCACAAGACTGCACAAAGCCTCGCACATCTCGAGACAGGGAAGGCCACCAGAAGGACCTTGCCACCAAATCCCTGGTACCAAAGATTCCAGGATGACCTGTCAACGCAGAAGAATGAACCTCAGAAATGACTTTACTGGTCCAATCATCAGGAACAAACAGTCTACCAGGTGGGCAACGATCAGGTCTATCCGCCTGAAACTCCTGCAAGGCCCGCCGCAGGTCTGGAGAAACGGCAGACAATATCACTCCATCCTTAAGGATACCTGTAGGTTCAGAGTTACCAGGGGAGTCAGGCTCAAAACTCCTAGAAAGGGCATCCGCCTTAACATTCTTAGAACCCGGCAGGTAGGACACCACAAAATTAAACCGAGAGAAAAACAACGACCAGCGTGCCTGTCTAGGATTCAGGCGTCTGGCGGACTCAAGATAAATTAGATTTTTGTGGTCAGTCAATACCACCACCTGATGTCTAGCCCCCTCAAGCCAATGACGCCATTCCTCAAAAGCCCACTTCATGGCCAAAAGCTCCCGATTCCCAACATCATAATTCCGCTCGGCGGGCGAAAATTTACGCGAGAAAAAGGCACAAGGTCTCATCACGGAACAATCGGAACTTCTCTGCGACAAAACTGCCCCAGCTCCGATTTCAGAAGCGTCGACCTCAACCTGAAAAGGAAGAGCAACATCAGGCTGACGCAACACAGGGGCGGAAGAAAAGCGGCGCTTAAGCTCCCGAAAGGCCTCCACAGCAGCAGGGGACCAATCAGCAACATCAGCACCCTTCTTAGTCAAATCAGTCAATGGTTTAACAACATCAGAAAAACCAGCAATAAATCGACGATAAAAGTTAGCAAAGCCCAAAAATTTCTGAAGACTCTTAAGAGAAGAGGGTTGCGTCCAATCACAAATAGCCTGAACCTTGACAGGATCCATCTCGATGGAAGAGGGGGAAAAAATATATCCCAAAAAGGAAATCTTTTGTACCCCAAAAACGCACTTAGAACCCTTCACACACAAGGAATTAGACCGCAAAACCTGAAAAACCCTCCTGACCTGCTGGACATGAGAGTCCCAGTCATCCGAAAAAATCAAAATATCATCCAGATACACAATCATAAATTTATCCAAATAATCACGGAAAATGTCATGCATAAAGGACTGAAAGACTGAAGGGGCATTTGAAAGACCAAAAGGCATCACCAAATACTCAAAGTGGCCCTCGGGCGTATTAAATGCGGTCTTCCACTCATCCCCCTGCTTAATTCGCACCAAATTATACGCCCCACGGAGATCTATCTTAGAGAACCACTTGGCCCCCTTTATGCGAGCAAACAAATCAGTCAGCAGTGGCAACGGATATTGATATTTAACCGTGATTTTATTCAAAAGCCGATAATCAATACACGGTCTTAAAGAGCCATCTTTCTTAGCCACAAAGAAAAAACCGGCTCCTAAGGGAGATGACGAAGGACGAATATGTCCCTTTTCCAAGGACTCCTTTATATATTCTCGCATAGCAGCATGTTCAGGCACAGACAGATTAAATAAACGACCCTTAGGGTATTTACTACCCGGAATCAAATCTATGGCACAATCGCACTCCCGGTGCGGAGGTAATGAACCAAGCTTAGGTTCTTCAAAAACGTCACGATATTCAGTCAAGAATTCAGGAATCTCAGAGGGAATAGATGATGAAATGGAAACCACAGGTACGTCCCCATGCGTCCCCTTACATCCCCAGCTTAACACAGACATAGCTTTCCAGTCAAGGACTGGGTTATGAGATTGCAGCCATGGCAATCCAAGCACCAACACATCATGTAGGTTATACAGCACAAGAAAGCGAATAATCTCCTGATGATCCGGATTAATCCGCATAGTTACTTGTGTCCAGTATTGTGGTTTATTACTAGCCAATGGGGTGGAGTCAATCCCCTTCAGGGGTATAGGAGTTTCAAGAGGCTCCAAATCATACCCACAGCGTTTGGCAAAGGACCAATCCATAAGACTCAAAGCGGCGCCAGAGTCGACATAGGCATCCGCGGTAATAGATGATAAAGAACAAATCAGGGTCACAGATAGAATAAACTTAGACTGTAAAGTGCCAATTGAAACAGACTTATCAAGCTTCTTAGTACGCTTAGAGCATGCTGATATAACATGAGTTGAATCACCGCAATAGAAGCACAACCCATTTTTTTCGTCTTAAATTCTGCCGTTCACTTCTGGACAGAATTCTATCACATTGCATATTCTCTGGCGTCTTCTCAGTAGACACCGCCAAATGGTGCACAGGTTTGCGCTCCCGCAGACGCCTATCGATCTGGATAGCCATTGTCATGGACTCATTCAGACCCGCAGGCACAGGGAACCCCACCATAACATCCTTAATGGCATCAGAGAGACCCTCTCTGAAATTCGCCGCCAGGGCGCACTCATTCCACTGAGTAAGCACAGCCCATTTACGGAATTTCTGGCAGTATATTTCAGCTTTGTCTTGCCCCTGAGATAGGGACATCAAGGCCTTTTCCGCCTGAAGCTCTAACTGAGGTTCCTCATAAAGCAACCCCAAGGCCAGAAAAAACGCATCCACATTGAGCAACGCAGGATCCCCTGGAGCCAATGCAAAAGCCCAATCCTGAGGGTCGCCCCGGAGCAAGGAAATCACAATCCTGACCTGCTGAGCAGGATCTCCAGCAGAGCGAGATTTCAGGGACAAAAACAACTTGCAATTATTTTTGAAATTTTGAAAGCAAGATCTATTCCCCGAGAAAAATTCAGGCAAAGGAATTCTAGGTTCAGATATAGGAACATGAACAACAAAATCTTGTAAATTTTGAACTTTCGTGGTGAGATTATTCAAACCTGCAGCTAAACTCTGAATATCCATTTTAAACAGGTGAACACAGAGCCATTCCAGGATTAGAAGGAGAGAGAGAGAGAGAAAGGCTGCAATATAGGCAGACTTGCAAGAGATTCAATTACAAGCACACTCAGAACTGAAGGGAAGGGAAAAAAAAAAAAATCTTCAGCAGACTTCTCTTTTCTCTCCTTTCTCTGTCAATTAATTTAACCCTTTTTGGCCGGTCAAACTGTTATGGTTCTCAATGGCAAGAGAACATAGCCCAGCAAACATAAGTACTAGCTCTTGGAAGGATGGAAACTAAACTGACCATGAACTAAACCTGCCGCACAACTAACAGTAGCCGGGTAGCGTTGCCTACGTTTTATCCCTAGACGCCCAGCGCCGGCCGGAGGACTAACTAATCCTGGCAGAGGAAAATATAGTCCTGGCTCACCTCTAGAGAAATTTCCCCGATAGGCAGACAGAGGCCCCCACATATATTGGCGGTGATTTTAGATGAAATGACAAACGTAGTATGAAAATAGGTTTAGCAAAATTGAGGTCCGCTTACTAGATAGCAGGAAGACAGAAAGGGCACTTTCATGGTCAGCTGAAAACCCTATCAAAATACCATCCTGAAATTACTTTAAGACTCTAGTATTAACTCATAACATCAGAGTGGCAATTTCAGATCACAAGAGCTTTCCAGACACAGAAACGAAACTACAGCTGTGAACTGGAACAAAATGCAAAAACAAACGAGGACTAAAGTCCAACTTATCTGGGAGTTGTCTAGCAGCAGGAACATGCACAGAAAGGCTTCTGATTACAATGTTGACCGGCATGGAAGTGACAGAGGAGCAAGGTTAAATAGCGACTCCCACATCCTGATAGAAACAGGTGAACAGAGGGGATGATGCACACCAGTTCAATTCCACCAGTGGCCACCGGGGGAGCCCAAAATCCAATTTCACAACAGATCTCTGAATCGCTTCCAGGCTGGCCGGATCGCACCGTCACCTATGTTCCATACCCTGGACTGTGGCTGCTTTTCATCACAAGTAAAAGGTAAAGAGACTGCAACCTTGTGTCCTTTGATTCTTTCTGGCACTACACCATCTGTCATCCTTGCCTTCTACACTGGGAGCCCTGGGGACTAAGCTCCACCTGTGGGAAGTCATACCACCCCTGCTGCAGAACCATCACCCCAGAGGACCCCTTTAAGCAGCGTCGGTTATCCCCGACTGAATACCACAGGTGGCGTCACCAACAAATAACTTTCATAAACTTTATTCCTCATTCACATCCCCTTTTAATGGACGCCCAGGCCCACAGCCCGTGTACACATCCCTTTAAGAACTGGCTCGTTTCCGAGTACCCCACCGTTCTAGCGGCCGCTCCATGTGCATAAGTATATATGAGTGTTACTAAATGTGCATGCAATATGGGTGTGTGATGTGTATATACATTAATGACAGGAATAGCAGGGAATAAATGAATATTTTGTGACTGTGGCACCTGTTAAGAGGTGAGATACATTAGGCAACAAATGAACAGTGAGCTCTTAAAAGGAATCTGTCACCAGGCTTCTACCATCTAATCAAAGAACAAAATAATGTAGACAGATACCCTAATTCCAGCAATGTGTTACTTACTAGACTGCTTGCTGTAGTTTTTATAAAAGCAATGTTTTATCAGCAGCAGATCATCACTAGAGGACAAGTAAACCTGCTGCCATGTAGTCCTCCAGATTCATAAGGTCCGTATAACTCCGCCCCCACTGATTGGCAGCTTTCCGCCTATGCACAGTGTATGCAGAAAGCTGCCAATCAGTGGTGTGGGAGGGGTTATGCAGAGCTCAGCAGTCAGAGACATATTGACAAATCCAAGGATCTGAGCCAAATTGTGATGGCCGGACAAGTGGACCTAAACATTTCCAAAACATCAGATTTTGGGTGTTTGAGGTGTGCGTTGGTTAGTACTTCCAAAAGGTGGTCCCAAGAACTGGTGACAGCATCATGGCTATCCGGGGCTTATCTGTGTGTGTGGGTCGCGAAGGCTAGCCTGTTTGCTGCTTTTACATATTTATTATTCTAAACATTGAGGATTTTTTTTAATGCTGATTATTTTTCCCATTTCAGACCTACAAGTTTGTGTATGCCTCTCGGCTAGTGGATTACGGCTTGACATCCGTTGCCCTGCATTATTGCGAGTGCATCGCCGCCGCCATCCTCCTCTCCAACTCTGGATCGTTGGTGTTGATATCGGAGTTAATCAAGGTG
Organism: Ranitomeya variabilis; assembly: GCF_051348905.1. Classification (NCBI taxonomy): domain Eukaryota; kingdom Metazoa; phylum Chordata; class Amphibia; order Anura; family Dendrobatidae; genus Ranitomeya; species Ranitomeya variabilis. The sequence goes on along the minus strand of NC_135239.1, from coordinate 40,469,798 downwards.
ACTTAAGCCTTCACACGCGTCCTTAGATATCCGAGTCCCGGCACTATCATAGCCCTTATTCCGTATGAGCAGAACAGCCGATATCGCACTTTTCTTCTTTATTTCCACCTCCATCAATGGGAGTTAGCTGTAGGAAACTGTTCCATCTGTTTTTCTCCCCGTATATATAGTACGACGCGTTTCAAGCTAAACATTATTTCAGAGAGAAAGCGCAATTCTCATTTTAGCAGGAATTCTGCCATTTCCCTGTTGACATAAAACTTCTGGGAATAAACATTAATCATTAATGACTTTTCTGCTCGAATCGCCCGCAGTGAAATGTGTTTAACGCTTCAAGCAGAAGAACTGGCATTTTTTTTTTTTTTTTGCTTAAAAATGGTAAATGATAGCTTCGGGTCTCCAGGGTGTATTTCTCTTCATGCCTCTAAACCGTGCACATTGCATTATTATCACATTTGCTGGGGATGGTAAAATCTTGCATTGTTTCAGAGCAGAAGTCTGCACCTTTTCACATGCAAATTGCAATGAAAGCTCATACTCTTTCACTGACGATCGTGCGCAGGGAAGATGGAAAGGGAACCACAAAAAAAACATTGTGGGCAAAAAAAAATGATGCATATATTTCTTATGCTTGGATTTATATAGAGCAATGCATAATGAAAGCTCTCTTAAAGGGGCCCTGTCATCTCTCCTGACATTTTTTAGTAAACACTCCTAAAAATCCTGAAACATATTTTTTTCATATGAATGAGCTGACAATTGAGTATTTTTATCAATCTTTGCAATATGGCATGTCCCTGCGCAATATACAATGAACAGTGGCTAAAGTCACTTTTAAAGAGGTTTTCCTCTTAAAGGGAATCTGTCACCAGTTTTTTGCTATATAATCTGAGAGCAGTATGGTGTAGGGGCAGAGAACCTGATTCTAGCAATGTGTCACTTATTGGGCTGCTTGCTGCAGTTTTGATAAAATCGCTGTTTTATCTGCTGCAGATCTAGCAGTTCCCTGAAGGCTGTATAGCCCCGCCCACACCACTGATTGGCTACTTTTGTGTACACTATGCGTAGGTAGAAAGTTGCCAATCAGTAGTGGGGGCGGGGTTACAGGAGGAGCAGAAGGGCTACATGGCACTAGACACATAGTTGTATAGTGATAATCTACTGCTAATAAAACACTGATTTAAATGAAACTACAACATGCAGCTCAGTAAGTCATACATCCCTGGAATCAGGGTCTTTGGCCCCTACATCATGCAGTTTTGCTCACATGTATTTGCCTTCTTTTACTTCTCTAGGATGTTACCAGATTATTTGTAACTTTTATTGACTGCCATGTTGGGAGTGTCTTGAGGTTTTAGAAATTAAGATACATGTTTTTTTGTGTGTGTGTCCCTCACAACTTTATCCCAATGGCATATGTTGGGTGGAAAAAAAGTTCGGACATGCTGGAATTCAACATGACCAACCTTTTGTTCCTATAGGAAGTAAACCATAGTCAGAAGGATCGTGCAACATCTATTGCTCACTCCTCATTGAAGTAGGTTTTTTGCTCAAGAATTATTTCACGTTTATGGCCACCTTTAAAACTTTTTATTAACTAACTGTGCAAACCTGCTTCTTGAATGGTAAGAGGAATCTGGATAATTCAGGTTGTAAGAAAATATTTTTAGGAGAAGTTCAAGTAATAAAATTACAATTCTAGGTGATATTCTCAGAATGAATAATGGCCATAGGTTCAAGTACTGAGTTGTCAGCCTATACATTCAACTGGATGTTTTTGCAGTGACCTAGCTCGCTTTATAAAAGAAAGAGCGGTGATATGAATGTAAGAAGGATATTAAAATTTACAAATGTGACACATCAAACGAGGACAGTTCCTAAAGTCTCCTTCTTCTCGTAACTTATTTATGGCCTGAATGAGACTCGAATGAGCAGTATTTTAGGTGAAAAATGTAAGTTGTAATTATTTAAGGTTTTTTTTCTACGACTGATAGTACGCGTGACTTTCAAGTGACATTTTTAAATCCGCACACGTGTGCCTATATGTGTGTCTGGGCCTCTGATGAATAACTGCACAGAATGTCTGTAAGGAGAACGGAACATGGAACAATCTTGGTTTATGCAAAGGAAGGTGAAATATGCAAGAAACCTGAACATAAAGCTCTCTTCCAATATGTTTTAGGGTTTCTATGTTTTATAAAAAAAAAATTCAAATATTCTATTAGCACTTTCTTTCTAAAAATAGTTATTCCAAACAGTGAAAAGTTATCCCCTATCAACGAGATGATAGCTGCCCGCCTGCCACAACCATCACCGATCCTATGAACGAGGTTCTAAAATAAAGAACTCAGTGACCATCCCTCTATTCTGAAGGACAATTAATAGCCCCCTTTTTTGGTATCGGGGGGGCTGAAAGGTGATAACTTTGAATGTCGGGACTCACGATAACTATTTAGAATGCTTAGAAAATGTATTAATATAGCTAATCCAATATAAAGATGTGATACTTCCGTCAACATAGTCCTTTGTCAAACTTAATTGTCACAGGATGGAATGGTTAAATGCACTGTTGCAGTGCCAGATAGACTAGGGGTAAATCCTAGCTTGGCAGGCTTTTATTAGCCGCACCTGTCTAGCTTTGCATATAAACAGGCTAGGTGTTCATCTAAGGTAGTCAGCTGGAGGGAAGCTGACCAGGGTGGATTTGTGTTGGAGCTCAAGAGAGGGACAAATTAGATTATCTCTCTGAGAAGAGTCTGCACATGCCGTGTGCTCCAAACAACAAGTATCAGTGGTCGCTATGGATGATAACTGTTGTATTTCTTCGGATTGGGACTAGCTCTGTCGTGTATGAGTAGCCAGGGTCGGCATTGTTTATTTAGCACCTGGACGAGGCTAGGGATTTATATTTGTGATATTATTTTGGTGTTGTGCAACCTGTGGAAATAAACATAGCATTGTTTGACAAAAGAATCCAGTGCCTGTGTGAACGTTACCTACCCTGAGATCATGAATCCCTACAGGACCGTGGCATATTGACAGCCACCAATGATGGTTGACTATACCAATAAGATTTTTTTTTTAAGTAATTTTGGAAATGCGTTGATTTTTTAATGTTATTTGGGGCTGTGACCTTATTAATGCTCACCCTCCACCATGGCAAAGTTGTTTGAAACTCAAACTTTGAATGAGTTGGTTGCAAAACTGATAAAAAAAATAATATTATTATTTATTTATATAGCACCATTAATTCCATGGTGCTGTACATGAGAAAGGGGTTACATACAGGGTTATAGATATCGTTTACAGTAAACAAGTTTACAGTGACAGACTGATACAGAGGGGAGAGGACCCTGTCCTTGCGGACTTACATTCTATGGGATAGTGGGGAAGAGGCTGAAGGTAGGGGGCGAGGCGGCGGCTCTGGCGATGGCGAGGCGGCAGAATGGTTATTGCAGGCTGTAGGCTTTCTTGAAGAGATGGGTTTTCAGGTTCCGTCTGAAGGACCGAGGGTGGTGGATAGTTGAACGTGTTGAGGCATGGAATTTCAGAGGATGGGGGATATTCGGGAAAAATCTTGGTTTGTCTTGTACTTGATTCAACAGCATTTATGTGCTTTTAAGGTCAGTCCTTTGATTTTGATAGTCAGTGGTATAATTTATTGCTTAATAGTTCATATAGTGGTGCAAGAGATGAAATGAATATTTTGTTTCCAGATTCCACTGCAGATTAGATCTGATAGCTGAGTGTCCGAATTCTTAACAGTCTATTCTAAATGTGCCCATACACATGAGATAGTTGTCAGCCGATAGCTATCTCCCACATCTACATGAATACTTCACTTGGCTGAATGGTAATGTGTCGTTTCGACAGCTCTTGGTATGGTATACCCATGTGAACTAAAGGAGCAGCATTTAGATTCAAACTCGCCAACCTCTTTCTCCCCTAGCATCATCTATGGAGAGGTGACCATACACATTAGGTGGTTTTGTCTAACATGTATGGGAGTCTTAAGTAAAAAAAATGACAATTTTCTACTCCGGTGAGACCACCCCTATACACATTAGATTAATGTTGGTCGAACCCATTGACAGGTTCAGCCAACAGTCTAATGTGTGTGAGGGCATCGGCCAACTGATCATGATGGAGATGTGGCTGGGGTAGATCCGACTTTGGACTGCCAAGCATATTACTTTCTAGAGATAATCCGCCACCAAATGTGTAGCCACTACTTTCTCACAGATAACACAATGGCGCTCAGCTGAACTAACACTTTTGTGTATGGAAGGGCTGGTAGTTTTTGGCCAAACGATCAGCCGAAGAATCGTTTGTACAGCAGTCACCTATTGTGTACGGTGAGCTTTATCATGAAATTTTCTCCCCCGGTGAAGTTTGCCCGTCTATTGATCAGAAATGTATAATGCGTTGAGCTCGTATATATCATGCCTAGACCACGCATTCATAGCTTTTATTGATGGACTGGACCTAAAGTACATTTTATATTCACATTGTAATTTTTTTTTCTGATTTCAGTTGTCAGAACGCTTGAAATACTCAGATCCCCAACTTCTAGAACGACCGGAGCCAGAATGGAACCAAGACCCGACCTGGCTTATCCGGCTTCGTGCTCTTGACTTGCAGTTACAGGTAAACAACACCGGAGATAAGTTTTAGATCAATTATAAATCCAAAGAATTGAAAGTCACTTTGGCACTATCGGTACACTAGGAATAGCTTAACCGGTTACTTGGCTTCAATACTCAACAGTTACAGTGGTGCATTACTTAAAATTGTGTCACAAGAACGCATCAAGAAAAAGCGTCACTCACATCTGTAAAATTGATCCACTTTATTGTAATCCATTGAAAACCAATTAAAAACTGATTAAAAGGCGATGGGAGATAGAAGGATGTGTGTAGGCGAAGACCGTTCCGCGTATCAAGATGCTTCTGAGGGCCTGAATAAGATCATGCTTTACAGCTAAAAGGAAATATTTCTAGCTGTAAAGCTTCCTGGTGTATCGTATCTCTAGTTTATGGCTGGTATGTAAGTACTGTATATGAAAGGTAAGGAACGGACATATTCACATTTCCACCTCCGTTGATATTCTGCTATTGATGTGAAGAGACCGCAGATAAAGAAGGATGCAGGGACAAATGGGAGCCAGAAAGCAAACAGCGTTTTTAACTTTTCTTTTAACTTCCAACCAAAAAGATAACAACAGTTTTCCACGCAGGGAACTTAAGTCCAAGTCTACAATATCACAGTAAATCCTATCTACTATATATGAGGCCTGAACTATACCCGAAGAACGCGGCAGCGCCTTACTAGTACCTCCCCTACTAAGGTAAAGTCAACAACGTTCACTTATCAGTGCTGTTTCAGCGATGTAGTCCCGGTGGTGAGGCTCCGTCAGCGACGTAGTCCTAGTGGTGAGGGAAGGCGGTGTCCTCCGACGTCGAGCCCAGGTGTAGATTCGAGTCCAGAATGTCTTTTGCGGTGCTGCGTTACCTCCCGCAGGCGGACGTTGATCCGGGGTAACAGTTTCCACGTCCAGAGAGGAGTCTTTTTGAGGAGAATTAGCAGAATTATAAGTATCAGTCACAGCTAAGAAAAACCCAGGAGGGCCCGGAGCACTCGGTGGCAAGATGCTCCCGGGGAGCGCGGTAATACTGTCCCTGAGCTGATCAGCACTACCCCTCTGCCTGGGGGGTCGCTGACGACGAATGCGCCTCTTTTTGGGGGCTCTGGTAATTGCCTGCAGTGTCTGTTGCACGTTTTCCCCCTGCTTCCAGCGAGTCTCACTGCGGCCTGCACACACACAACAACTGCGCTGCAGTTTCCTCTCCTCAGAGATTTCCCGCGCTTCTCTGCCCCTGCTTTCGCGCGTTTTGCTTTTTATCCTCTCCTCTCCCTGCGTCACTCTGCCTCCTGTCACATGAGCCTGGCTTCCCATGCGCCCCTCAAATCCGTCCCCCGGAACCCCGACTCCCGGCAACAATGGTTCCACCCGTCTGCACAGCTCACCAGGTCCCTGTCCCCTACATTCCCCCACCCTGTATGCTCGCCAGTCCCCGGGCGAGGCCTTCGCACTGACAGGTCGCCCACCTGACGGGTTGTTCCACACTTGGGTCTGTCTAGTGTGTAAGTCAGGACTGTAGCGAGTTGGGGGTCTACCGGCAGTAGGACGTTCAGAACGTCGTGGCTCGGGTCCTTGTGTAGGGGGTGTTGGGGGAATGTCGTCAGCGGAAGGGTGACTGGTCAGGGGTAGTGTAGTAGTCGAGATAGGGGGAGTATTTTGACGCCGTTCTTCTTCTTCATCATCTTCTTCATCCCACCAATGGTTGTTGGGGGACTCAGTCGTAGGTGGCTCTTCCCTGATTGCGGATTCCGGGGTGTCCGAGTCAACAGAGCGACACAATCGGAGCATGTTGCGATGAAGAATGCGAGTACCTGTACTTCCGGGGGCCTCAGACTGCACTTCATATACAGGTCCATGCGGGTCTATACGGCGAAGCACCCGATAGGGTGTTTTTTCCCAACGATGGTCTAACTTGTTTTGCGGTCTTTGCTCTCGAACGAGTACTCGATCACCTGGCCGGAACTCTGGGGGTTTTGCTGTAGGGGTGCTCCGATGCTCCACTTCCCGAATTCGAGTGTGTACCAGTCGGTGTAAGGTCTGCAGCCGATGCCGATGATCACGCACCCACGAAGCCATCCCTGTTCGGGGGCCTTCTTCCTCCGAAGACAGTTCCAGATCTGTCATGCCTTTTCCTGGGCGCCCAAAGACCACTTCATACGGGGTGCGTCCTGTGACTTGATGAACTCTATTGTTGTAGACCCACACTAGGTCAGACACATACTCCGGCCAGCGGGCCTTCTGATCTTGTTCTAGCGCACGCAGCATTTGAAGCAAAGTCCGGTTAAACCGCTCACAAGCCCCATTTCCCTGGGGGTGATACGGTGTGGTGCGTGACTTATCAATGCCGTAGAGGCGATGCAGCTCTTCCATGACTTTGCCCAAGAAACAGGCGCCTTGATCCGAATGTATTCGCCTCGGACAGCCGTAAACTTGAATAAAGTTCTTACAGATAGCGCTCGCCGCCGACTCAGCTGTCTGATCACGGGTAGGGGTGACTACCGCGAATTTTGAAAAATGATCTACCATAACGAGGCAGTGTTCGTAGCCTTGATGCGCTGCTCCAATGGTAATGTAGTCTATCATTAATACTTCAAAAGGGGCAGACGTCGTGATGCTCTGCACAGGCGCCCTTTCCTCCGGTGACTTGGTTAGCTCACATTGTCGACATTGTCTACAGGCAGTTTGTACTTCCGCAAGCAGCCGAGGATGATAGAACCGAGTTTGCAGCCACTTAAACGTCCTCTTCACTCCGAAGTGTGCCCCGGACTCATGAGCTTCTTTAGCAACTGCGGCCACCACGGGCCCTGGTAAGACCATCTGCCAGGTCGGCTCGGAATCTGCCTGAGCCATGGTTAAGTGGCATAAGAGCCCGTCCTGAAGAGTTAGGCGCTCCCACTGCCGCAGAAGAAGGTTCAGGTCTGACGGGAGAGTTTGTCCAGGGGTTCTCACGGGCAATAGACCATTCGTTATCCACTGTCGCAATGGAGCTAGTTCCTGGTCTTCCTGTTGCAGCCGTATCCATTCGTCCCGACTCTGAACCAACAGTCCTGTAGCCGTTCCGTTCCCGGTCTGTTCCCGGCTCACAGCCGTCCGAGCAGCGCCCCCGATGGCGTAGGGGATTTCTTCTCCCTCCAGCTCCTCATCTCGGTTAGTTCTTGGGGGGTTCTTCCGCAGACGAGATAACGCGTCAGCATGAACATTCTCCGCTCCTCGCTTGTAGAGGATACGGTATCTGTACTTGGCCATCCGGGCTACCCAGCGCTGTTCCAGGGCACCCAATTTCGCATTTTCCAGATGTGCCAATGGGTTGTTATCCGTGCGTATCAGCACCTCGGAACCGGCCAGGTACTCAGCGAACCGCTCCGTCATAGCCCACACCACGGCCAGCAGCTCCACCTTGAAAGAACTGTAATTGTCCGGGTTCAACTCAGAGTCATGAAGAGACCGACTCGCATAGGCGATCACTCTCTCCCGCCCATCCTGAACCTGAGACAACACAGCCCCCAATCCCTGAGAGCTGCCGTCGGTGTGTAGGATGAACGGTTGCGAAAAGTCCGCATAAGCCAACACCGGCGGCTCCATGAGAGCTGTCTTCAAGTCCCGGAACGCTGCTTCTTGTGGCTCCTGCCATTGTATCTTCTTTCCCCGTTCCTTGGGGGAGCTTCCTTTCAGCAGGACTTGTAGATTGTGAGAACGGCGAGCAAAGTTCTTCACGAAGCGCCGGTAGTACCCAGCGAGGCCCAAGAACGCCCGTACATCCTTGGCGGTCTCCGGTGTGGGCCACTCCTGGATTGCGGCAATCTTCTCCTGCGATGGCCGGACTCCTTCGGCGGACACCACATGCCCCAGGTACTCGATCTGTTCCCGGAACAAGTGACACTTCTGGGGCTTCACCTTAAGCCCGTATTTCAGCAACCGGTCTAGTACCTGCTCCAGTCGGCACAGATGTTCCTCGAATGTTGGAGCATAAATGATGATGTCATCCAGATAAATGAGAGTGGCCTCGAAGTTCAAATCCCCCAGACACCGCTCCATTAATCGTTGGAAGGTGCCTGGAGCGTTGGCCAGCCCAAACGGCATTCGATTGAACTCGAATAGTCCCATGGGAAGGATAAACGCTGTCTTAGGACGATCTGCTTCTGTCATCGGGACCTGCCAGTATCCGCTGGCTAGGTCTAAGGTGGAAAAATATTTGGCCCGACCCAGCACGGAGAGAGACTCCTCGATACGGGGAAGTGGATAAGAGTCTCGGACGGTGCATGCATTTAGCTTACGATAGTCCACACAGAACCGGAGCGTGCCGTCCTTTTTCCGCACCAGCACGATCGGGGCAGCCCACGGGCTCTGACTCTCGCGGATCACTCCCTTTTGTAGCATCTGGCCTAACAACGTCTTTACTTCCTGGTACATCTGCGGGGGAATCTGTCTGTACCGCTCCCTGATGGGCACTGTATCTCCGGTCGGAATTCCATGTTCGATGGCCGTGGCACAGCCAAAATCATCTTCATGTTGTGCGAACACTTTAGCATAATGTCCAAGGAGTCGCTGCACTTGTGAGATCTGTGATGGATCCAGGCCCGACAATTCCGTCCGCATGTGCTCCAGAATAGTTTGACCCTTTCGAAACGCTATTGGCTCAGGATCCTGCGTAGACCGGACACTGACCATCCAGGGATCAGGGGAATCCACCGTTAACTGCAAAGTATCTGGAGGGGGCATCACTTCTAAAGGTCGTAACACTTTGGCCATCTCACTTCGGACCCGTAGCACGACATCGTGTTCGTCCACATTCACACATCGCACTGGTACGGCCCCATTTTTAACAGTAGCCAGGGATCGGGCCACCAGCAGTCCTGTGGGCAAAGGGGATGTAAAGGTGGGCTCAATCTGTACTTGTACTCCTTCTAGAGGGATGCGAGCTCGTATGGGCAGGGATATAACAGTCTGTCCTGGGGGGAACGTCACCTTTGCTGTCGGGGAAGTAATTACTCTCCCTAGTATGTCTCCCTCCTGACAGGTCTCTTGCACCCGGACTTCCCTCACTAACTGTCTGAACACGGAGCCCTGAGGTGTACTGGTCCCCCACTGATTGAGTGTCTCTTGCGTAGTCTCCCCTAACAGAAAACTGCCAAAATCTTTCAATACGTTCATCCCCAAGGTCACAGTATGTTGTGGGCCGGGATCTCCCCGTGTTAACACAACCCCCCGGCGGCCCAGGTCCTTCCCACATAAAGATATTTGCATCCAGGTGACCCCTTCCACTGGGATGGGCAGCTGATTGGCGGCCTGTAACCGAATTACGGGACCCCATTGGGGTCTGACTGTCAAAGGAAAGTGTTTTCTAAAATAAGCCTCGGGCATAGTCGTGACTTGGGACCCGGTGTCCACCTGACAACGGACAGCCCGCCCTTCAAACTCTGCCCAAACCAGGGGGCAGCTGGCAACCAAATTTCCGGGACTTTCACCACCCATCCGCGGGGACTCTGGCTCCGAGCGTCGTCCCCTTAGCTCGGAGCCCTCTAGTTTAACGCCTGACGGGACGAGGCCCTCCCTCTCCGGGGGCACTCCCGTGCGAAATGTCCTGCCTCCCCGCAACCATAGCAAGCACCGGGGACCGGATAATATCCTGGACGAGCGCCACGAGCTGGACTCCCAGACCCTTGCCCCCGGGGTAGCTCCCTTGGGCTTCGCGCATTCTTTTTAACTTCAGCCAGTTCGTCTCTGATTTGTTTGAGCTCCTGCCGCATCTCCTGAACCCACGACGGCTCACCCCCTCCTGGTGCAGCGGTCTGGATAACCTGAGTCTCTCCTGTCAGGACCGTCACCCCCCTCTCTTGCTCCCGGGTGCGGGCCTCATTGCCTATGTCGGAGAAAGTCAGGCGCGGGTCGACCCGCACTCGTTCACGTAGAGCCTGTTTGGTCAACTCATCTCGCAGTCCCGTCACCAGTTGGTCGCGCAGGGTCACGTCAACATGTCCCATCCCCATACCATCTTTCCGCACGATTGCAATGTTTAGCTCTTTCTTGCAGAGCATTCATGTACTGAGTGACAGTCTCGCCTTCTTTTTGTCGCCGTCCAAACAACCGGGCCCGCAGCTCTCCCACGTCGGTGGGATCCCCGTGCGTCCCCTCTAACACATTTAGCACCCCGGTAAAAGTATTCCGCTCTGTGGGGGGTCTCAACATCACTGAATCTCGGGCCTCTCCGTCTAAGGCCATAATGGCCACCTCTGCTTCCAGGGCCGGGGTCATAGGATGCATCCTCAGCAGCCCCCGTATCCTTTCAGTCCAACTCCACAACAACATGTTGCTCCCATTAAACTTGGGCAGGTTATTCAACATAGCCCCCAATGAGAGAGACGCTCTCGGCCCAGCCCCATCCTCCGTAACTTCTGGCTCCCTCTTTGGATCCTGCATCCTGCCGACTACGCCAAATGAAGAGACCGCAGATAAAGAAGGATGCAGGGACAAATGGGAGCCAGAAAGCAAACAGCGTTTTTAACTTTTCTTTTAACTTCCAACCAAAAAGATAACAACAGTTTTCCACGCAGGGAACTTAAGTCCAAGTCTACAATATCACAGTAAATCCTATCTACTATATATGAGGCCTGAACTATACCCGAAGAACGCGGCAGCGCCTTACTAGTACCTCCCCTACTAAGGTAAAGTCAACAACGGTCACTTATCAGTGCTGGTTCAGCGATGTAGTCCCGGTGGTGAGGCTCCGTCAGCGACGTAGTCCTAGTGGTGAGGGAAGGCGGTGTCCTCCGACGTCGAGCCCAGGTGTAGATTCGAGTCCAGAATGTCTTTTGCGGTGCTGCGTTACCTCCCGCAGGCGGACGTTGATCCGGGGTAACAGTTTCCACGTCCAGAGAGGAGTCTTTTTGAGGAGAATTAGCAGAATTATAAGTATCAGTCACAGCTAAGAAAAACCCAGGAGGGCCCGGAGCACTCGGTGGCAAGATGCTCCCGGGGAGCGCGGTAATACTGTCCCTGAGCTGATCAGCACTACCCCTCTGCCTGGGGGGTCGCTGACGACGAATGCGCCTCTTTTTGGGGGCTCTGGTAATTGCCCGCAGTGTCTGTTGCACGTTTTCCCCCTGCTTTCAGCGAGTCTCACTGCGGCCTGCACACACACAACAACTGCGCTGCAGTTTCCTCTCCTCAGAGATTTCCCGCGCTTCTCTGCCCCTGCTTTCGCGCGTTTTGCTTTTTATCCTCTCCTCTCCCTGTGTCACTCTGCCTCCTGTCACATGAGCCTGGCTTCCCATGCGCCCCTCAAATCCGTCCCCCGGAACCCCGACTCCCGGCAACAATGGTTCCACCCGTCTGCACAGCTCACTAGGTCCCTGTCCCCTACAGATGCATGCTGCGCTATTCTTCCAGTCTAAAGGAGACCACAATAACATAGGTAAAGTAGTTAAATCATTACATATCATTACAGTTTATACAGTTGTGTCTTTCTATTACTGTTGTTCTTGGCTCAGCCTATTCCAAAAATGAGAGGTTAGACTAGTTTTGGAAAAAAGTATATATATATTTTGCAATACCCCGTCGCGATATGTTTATACAATAAGTGGTGTTTGTAATATAAGTTGTACACTGTCACACATTTTACTAGCATGTCACAATATTATGTATGTATCAAAGGAAATTGGAATCCTTAATGAAATTTACAAAAAAGTTAAATATGATTGCATTTGTAGAAATTAACAAACAGCACTTGCGTACATAGGCTATGGCCCCAATTAATCAAAGCTTTTATGCCAGAAAATTGTCGTAAAAATATTTGAGAAGTCACAAAAATTATTGTCCTGAAAGTCAGAATTTTTTTTTGCGCCAAAATTTGAGACTTTTTAACCTTTTTACGCCAAAATGTTGATGAATCTGGGTTAATGTGTTGCTTGGAAGCCCAGTATAGAATTACAAGCAAATATCGAGATAAATAAATAAATAAAGAATCAGTTATACAAACTGTAAACTACTTGTGAAGATCAACAGAAAAGTGTGTGGGGGTAATGGAGTTAAGAGACAAAATTTATTGAAAGGGAAAGGTGTAGAGAATAGGGAGGAAGGTGTTTATGGGAGGTTATAATGAGGGTACTCAATGGACTTCTTAGCATTTACCTATCCCCAATGCACCCCTGGAGCATCTAATATGGTAACATGAGAAGGTCAGCCAACGAATATCAATTTGTATTTGGCTATTTCTTGATATTTGAACTGCTAGTGTCATGTCTTGAGGAAGACATCATGACGATTATGCAGTTGGGATGTCAGATTCTTCATCAATCTGAAGTCCTAAACTTTTATCAGCACTATTTTTGTCATTAAAAACTCGGAATCTCAACTGAGGGACCCAATTTGGATCAATGGAGTCTATCAAGATGATTTGGGATCAAGTTAAAAACTATTAAAATATGACTAACTGATATGGTTCTTACCCGTGGTGACTGTCAGTGGTTTGCCCCTGACTTCGAAACCAAGTTCTGGTAATGCTATGATGTTGACATTGCACAAATATATGGAACCACAAAAGTTGGGGAGTAGTATGGAGGATACAACTTCACACCTGCTTCTTAGGCACTATCCGGGCAATACTATACTCCATTTATTGAAACTTAATCGTGGTATATAATAAGTCTTGTAAAATGTGCTCGCTGCCTAGTGCTCGCGTGAAAATGGAAGATGATCCAAGAACCCACTAGCTTTCCACACAAGTCTACCATACTCACATCCATGACTTGAGCTAGCTATCTATGTCTTTGATTGGCATCTTTCTGTCTTAAGGATCAAACTACTGCTGTGCTTTTTTATATATCAGTTTTATAAAATGTGCCCTCATGTGAAGGTAATCTTGAGGACAGACAATCTCTTAAAACTATCGGAACTTTTAGGTTTTGTTCTGCAGCAAAAACCAGGGTGGTGGCAGGAAAAACGGTGCATACAAGAAGTACGTTTTTCTTTTCTTTTTCTTGTGTTTTTTCTCACATTTTCGCAGAGTTTTTACTTGCATTTTTCACTTATTTATAAGAATGAGTGAAAAGCGCTGTAAAAACGAAGCAAGAATTGACACGTTATGTCTCGGTAAAAATGCAGCAGGGTTCAAGATACTTGTGGAAAAAAAACATGTGTATGAGATCTCAGAAATCTCATTGATTATGTTGGTACTGTAAAACATATTTTAAGTACCAAATATGCAATGAAAAATACTCAGCAAAAAGCTCATGTGTGAACATACCCTTAGGCTATGTTCATACTAGGTATTTTTTCAGCATTTTTTTTTTCTGAAGCAAAACCTGGTCTGTTGGCATTAAGACACTTGCCTCAAAAAAGCAGAGTTTGCTTCTTTTTTGTTGCATATTTTCTGTGATTTTTTGCTGGGCTTTTGTCATGCTATATTTGTCTCTTGTGCATGCTGATAAACTTTAGTGCAAAAAAAAAATCTGATTCAACTTCATAGGGTTTTGGTACAAAAAAACGGAGCCAAACCTGATACCTGCATTTTTTCAGCGTTTTTTTCACCACCCTTTACTTTCAATGGGTGAAAAATGCTGAAAAAGCGCTGAAAGAAGTGACGTGTTCTATTCTGCAAAAACCAAACAAAGCACAAAATACTGGGGACAAGATGTGTGCATGAGATTGTAAAACGCAGCTGAAAATTTACATTAAAAAAAAGCATTAAAAAAAAGCATAAAAAAAGCCTAGTGTGAACATACCCTTATGGAGAATATTACTGCAGACTAGGAGGGTTACTTTTCTCTTCACCTATCTACCGTTGCTCAATCTTGGATGTTCCTATCACCTTGCTTACTTGTAGGAGACATAAGTTTAGTGAGACTGTTTGAACAGAGGGTGTTTCCTATAGAGATGATTAATAGATCAAGCTAAACACTTGCTTGGCACAAACACGAGGCCAAGAGCCTGATTTCAGCAGAGAGATAAGAAGAGAAACTGACCATAAATAAAGGACATTATTCACTTTAAAGTACATGGCTGGTACTAAAATCTGAACACTTTAATATAATGCTGATTTATTGTTACTGTTTCGGTTTATGCAGATCAGCATGAAAGTGATTTAACAGCTAATTGCTCTTTGATGGGTTTTTCACCCAACTCCAATACCTTATGTTAAAACTTTTTCATGTGATGCTTCTTGGTGGTATAGCAAACTACGTGGATATTTTCCAGAGAATTAGAATATTAGAGCCACTGAAGAAGAACTTCTTAATGATGATACTAATATACAATATACTGTATTTATCTTAGCAATAATTCCCAGATTTTGTCTAATCTCTCAGTCGATTGTACTTATTCTGCAAAAAAAGGATAGAACTACTGTTACAAATAAGCAGAAGAAAATGAGTCAAGGGAAAAAAAATTCTTTATAGTTACTTTGCTCTTACTTTACAGATTTTGTGATAATTAGGCGCACTGCAAATCACTTTATTAAATAAATAGTTTTTTCCCCTCTGAAAATTCACTCCACTGCATAACTTACTGTCCACTGCCTGTTGTCAAGTGTAATCCTTCTTCAATATCAACGACTTCTTATTTTAGAAAGTGGAGGCGGCTCTTTATTTCTCTGCTCCTGCTCTCCTGTCTGTCACACTGTATCTATAATATAACGCTGGGAGCGTCACTCTGTCCGAAGCCTCTATAGACTGCGCAAGCGCAAGCGCCGGCGCAGTCTGGACCGCACAGAGCGACGCTCCCAGGAGATCGCGGTATGCGTAAGCGCTGAACGCACACCGCGATCTCCACCGGACAAGCAGGGACGAGCCAGGAGGCGGAGGGTGAGTATACTTACCTGACCCGTTCCACCGACGCGCTTCCGGGCCGTGACTGTCCCCCTGCTGCCGGAATCGGCGCCTGCGCAGTCCGCGCTTTCCGGCGCCATTTTCTTGAAGACACATTGCAGTGTCTTCAAGAAAATGGCGCCGGAAAGCGCGGACTGCGCAGGCGCCGACTCCGGGAGCAGGACCAAGAAAATGGCCGCACCCAGCACAGCCGCCGCGCCCAGCACAGCCGCCCACAGCAACGCACAGCCGCCGCACCCAGCACAGCCGACCATAGCCGCCCACAGCCACGCACAGGCGCCCACAGCCGCCGCACCCAGCACAGCTGCCCACAGCCACGCACAGCCACCCATAGCCACGCACAGCCGCCGCACCCAGCACAGCCGACCACAGCCACGCACAGCCGCCGCACCCAGCACAGCCGCCGCACCCAGCACAGCCGACCACAGCCACGCACAGCCGCCGCACCCAGCACAGCCGCCGCACCCAGCACAGCCGACCACAGCCACGCACAGCCGCCGCACCCAGCACAGCCGACCACAGCCGCCGCACCCAGCACAGCCACCCACAGCCACGCACAGCCGCACCCAGCACAGCCGACCACAGCCACGCACAGCCGCCGCACCCAGCACAGCCACGTACAGCCACCCATAGCCACGCACAGCCGCCGCACCCAGCACAGCCACCCACAGCCACGCACAGCCGCACCCAGCACAGCCGACCACAGCCACGCACAGCCGCCGCACCCAGCACAGCCACGTACAGCCACCCATAGCCACGCACAGCCGCCGCACCCAGCACAGCCGACCACAGCCGCCGCACCCAGCACAGCCGCCCACAGCCACGCACAGCCCACAGCCACGCACAGCCGCCGCACCCAGCACAGCCACCCACAGCCGCCGCACCCAGCACAGCCGCCGCACCCAGCACATCCGCCGCACCCAGCACAGCCATGCACAGCCGCCTACAGCCACGCACAGCCGCCTACAGCCACGCACAGCCTCCCACAGCCGCCCACAGCCACGGACAGCCGCCGCACCCAGCACAGCCGCCGCACCCAGCACAGCCGCCCACAGCCACGCACAGCCGCCCACAGCCACGCACAGCCGCCGCACCCAGCACAGCCACGCACAGCCGCCGCACCCAGCACAGCCGCCCACAGCCACGCACAACCGCTGCACCCAGCACAGCCACCCACAGCCGCCGCACCCAGCACATCCGCCGCACCCAGCACAGCCGCCGCACCCAGCACAGCCACGCACAGCCGCCACAGCCATGCACAGCCTCCGCACCCAGCACAGCCACGCACAGCCGCCTACAGCCACGGACAGCCGCCGCACCCAGCACAGCCACCGCACCCAGCACAGCCGCCGCACCCAGCACAGCCGCCCACAGCCGCCGCACCCAGCACAGCCTCCCACAGCCACGCACAGCCGCCGCACCCAGCACAGCCGCCGCACCCAGCACAGCCGACCACAGCCACGCACAGCCGCCGCACCCAGCACAGCCACGCACAGCCGCACCCAGCACAGCCGACCACAGCCACCGCACCCAGCACAGCCACGTACAGCCACCCATAGCCACGCACAGCCGCCGCACCCAGCACAGCCGACCACAGCCGCCGCACCCAGCACAGCCGCCCACAGCCATGCACAGCCCACAGCCACGCACAGCCGCCGCACCCAGCACAGCCACCCACAGCCGCCGCACCCAGCACAGCCGCCGCACCCAGCACAGCCATGCACAGCCGCCTACAGCCACGCACAGCCGCCTACAGCCACGCACAGCCGCCTACAGCCACGCACAGCCTCCCACAGCCACGCACAGCTGCCCACAGCCACGGACAGCCGCCGCACCCAGCACAGCCGCCCACAGCCACGCACAGCCGCCCACAGCCACGCACAGCCGCCGCACCCAGCACAGCCGCCCACAAGCCGCCGCACCCAGCACAGCCGCCCACAGCCACGCACAACCGCTGCACCCAGCACAGCCACCCACAGCCGCCGCACCCAGCACATCCGCCGCACCCAGCACATCCGCCGCACCCAGCACATCCGCCGCACCCAGCACAGCCGCCGCACCCAGCACAGCCACGCACAGCCGCCACAGCCATGCACAGCCTCCGCACCCAGCACAGCCACGCACAGCCGCCTACAGCCACGGACAGCCGCCGCACCCAGCACAGCCACCGCACCCAGCACAGCCGCCGCACCCAGCACAGCCGCCGCACCCAGCACAGCCTCCCACAGCCACGCACAGCCGCCGCACCCAGCACAGCCGCCGCACCCAGCACAGCCGACCACAGCCACGCACAGCCGCCGCACCCAGCACAGCCACCCACAGCCACGCACAGCCGCACCCAGCACAGCCGACCACAGCCACGCACAGCCGCCGCACCCAGCACAGCCACGTACAGCCACCCATAGCCACGCACAGCCGCCGCACCCAGCACAGCCGACCACAGCCGCCGCACCCAGCACAGCCACGCACAGCCCACAGCCACGCACAGCCGCCGCACCCAGCACAGCCACCCACAGCCGCCGCACCCAGCACAGCCGCCGCACCCAGCACAGCCATGCACAGCCGCCTACAGCCACGCACAGCCGCCTACAGCCACGCACAGCCTCCCACAGCCACGCACAGCCACGGACAGCCGCCGCACCCAGCACAGCCGCCCACAGCCACGCACAGCCGCCCACAGCCACGCACAGCCGCCGCACCCAGCACAGCCGCCCACAGCCGCCGCACCCAGCACAGCCGCCCACAGCCACGCACAACCGCTGCACCCAGCACAGCCACCCACAGCCGCCGCACCCAGCACATCCGCCGCACCCAGCACAGCCGCCGCACCCAGCACAGCCACGCACAGCCGCCACAGCCATGCACAGCCTCCGCACCCAGCACAGCCACGCACAGCCGCCTACAGCCACGGACAGCCGCCGCACCCAGCACAGCCGCCGCACCCAGCACAGCCGCCGCACCCAGCACAGCCGCCCACAGCCACGCACAGCCGCCGCACCCAGCACAGCCTCCCACAGCCACGCACAGCCGCCTACAGCCACGCACAGCCGCTGCACCCAGCACAGCCGCTGCACCCAGCACAGCCACCGCACCCAGCACAGCCGTCCACAGCCACCCATAGCCACGCACAGCCGCCGCACCCAGCACAGCCGCCCACAGCCACGCACAGCCCACAGCCACGCACAGCCGCCGCACCCAGCACAGCCACCCACAGCCGCCGCACCCAGCACAGCCGCCGCACCCAGCACATCCGCCGCACCCAGCACAGCCATGCACAGCCGCCTACAGCCACGCACAGCCGCCTACAGCCACGCACAGCCGCCCACAGCCACGGACAGCCGCCGCACCCAGCACAGCCACGCACAGCCGCCCACAGCCACGCACAGCCGCCGCACCCAGCACAGCCACGCACAGCCGCCGCACCCAGCACAGCCGCCCACAGCCACGCACAACCGCCGCACCCAGCACAGCCACCCACAGCCGCCGCACCCAGCACAGCCGCCGCACCCAGCACAGCCGCCGCACCCAGCACAGCCACGCACAGCCGCCACAGCCATGCACAGCCTCCGCACCCAGCACAGCCACGCACAGCCGCCTACAGCCACGGACAGCCGCCGCACCCAGCACAGCCACCGCACCCAGCACAGCCGCCGCACCCAGCACAGCCGCCCACAGCCACGCACAGCCGCCGCACCCAGCACAGCCTCCCACAGCCGCCTACAGCCACGCACAGCCGCTGCACCCAGCACAGCCACCGCACCCAGCACAGCCGTCCACAGCTGCCGCACCCAGCACAGCCGCCCGCACCCAGCACAGCCACGTCACATACAGCCGCCCGCACTCAGCACAGCCACATACAGCCGCCCGCACTCAGCACAGCCGCCCGCACTCAGCACAGGATGGAGCAGCACGTGATAGGATGGGGGCGCAGGATGGGAGCACATGACAGGATGGGGATGAGGATGGAGCAGCACATGACACGGTGGAGCAGCACATGACAGGATGGGGATGCAGGATGGAGCAGCACATGACAGGATGGGGGCGCAGGATGGAGCAGCACATGACACGGTGGAGCAGCACATGACAGGATGGGGGCGCAGGATGGAGCAGCATATGACAGGATAGGAGCAGCACATACCAGGATGGAGACCATATTCCAATATAAATGCTCGCCACCCGGGCGTAGAACGGGTTCAATAGCTAGTACAAGTATAACAGAGAGGTGGGCCAGTCAGACCATCCATTGGACAATAGCAGGGGGAATGAATGCTAAAAAGTGAGAAAAAGGAAGTTCCTGCACTTATAGTATGGCAGAATGCTGATCACGAGAAACTGCCTACTCTAAAAAAGTGTGGATGGGATTCTGTAAATCATGAGATGTAGAGATAAGGGAATCACTTTGGAGCAAATTTCATACACCTCAAATTTCAGAAAAATTTAGATTTGCCAGAATCCATTTTTTTCCTATTGGATTCACACAAATCCTTCAAATTTGAGGCCAGCCGGCTACCATTTTGCTACATTCAATCGAAATGGAAATTAGTTAAAAAAGTATAAAAATCTAATACTCACTTGACCCTCACCTGTATCTTGTAGGCTAATTACCAGCACCATCTTTACTGGGCCATGTTCAATGTTTTCCAGCGCCTGGAATCTGTTTTACCTTAGGGCAGCATAAAGTCAGTAGGGGCACATATCCTAATTGTATGATTGGGTAACTTAGTGGATTTAGTTTTGATAAAATAATGTTTTATCTGCTGCAGATTTGCTAGTCCTCTCAATGAAAAGTTCCTATACAATCCTCAGTATTGATGAGATCTATCTATCTCTGCCTTCGACTATTGATTAGGCAGATTTCTGCCTATGCACAGTATACTCACGGTTCTATGTGAGGTTAGGCAGCTGCATCCAAACAATAAGAGGAACATGAACTACAGTCAGTAATTGTGGTACATTGTCATTTATAAAATGGGTCTGGCGCTCCTCCCTCACATATAGTCACAGTTCTATGCATAGTGTAGCCAGAAAGCTGTCGATCAATGCAGCAGGCTGGGTTATGTAGAGCTCATCATTAAGAGGACTAGCAGAGATGCAGCAAAATAGTAATTTTATCCAAAATATAGCAATGAGCCCAGTATATGACAGCGATGGAATCAGGATCTCTCTTTCAAGGTCGTGTCGCACACTACGCAGCATCGTGGTGTGCAACGTCATAACGTTGAGGCTTAATCAGTGCAGTAGATGTCAAAGCTGGGGCATAAAATGGAAAAGACAGAAGATGTAGTGTACTGACGTCGTCAAAGATGCCCTTGGTGATTGGACCAAAAAGATACCTGGACCGCCACAGTGCCGCATGGTAGGACAGATGGTTTTTCAAATCAAATTTCCTGACGGAATTCGAGCGAACTGTCAAATTCTAATTTCAGATTTCTTCATCACTAATGAGGATCTGGAGGGTTCCTGGACATATTAGACTGGCTGTGCACCAAAGGTAGTTTTAACCTGTTGAGATAGTTTTCCAGCAGCTGGAAAGCCACTGGATAGATACCGGTTCCGTAGACCACAAATCTCAGAGAGGACTCGAGAAGACAACTCAAGGACTTCCACGTTATTTTTTTATTTTAAGAGAAAATGCTCTTTAATACGAACACTTGAGGTTTAATTGGGTTCCAGTGATTCTGTGTATTGTAAAATATACTAATGGCCACATTACGTTATAGAATATGCTCAGAATGTTCCCTAAGAACACATTATATTAAAAATAGGCTTATAAAAGTGCAAAGTATCACAGCGTTTAAGACCATCTTGAATAATGAATAGCCAAGTACACCATTCAACATGTCAACAGTGTAACAATGAAAGCAGGCACTTGAAATATAATAGGACTAATTTAGTTATGTGGAATCATGGTGACGACAAGAACGGCATCTGATATTCTCGGCTGCAGGGAACAGAATGTAAAATTCTTTAAAGGGAATGTGTCTCAAGGTTTATGCTTCATAATCTGAGAGGAGGATAAAATAAGGACAAGGGCCATGATTCCAGCACTGTATCACATACTGGCCTTTGATAAAATCACTATTTTGTGCAACTCTGCTAGTCCTCTTAAAGGGAACCTGTCACCATGGAGATGCAGTACAATCTGCATGCTCCATGTCATAGAGGAGGGGAACTCAGTGGATTGATACATAATTTTGTGATTCAGTAATCTGAGTTTCCATCATTTAGTCCTCTCCTCTTTCTTGGATTTTAGGTAAAGTGGGCGGTCCTATCAGTGACTGACAACTTTCTCTACATGTACACCTATACAGGACTGTGTAGAACAGTGAGTATACTGTGCATAGGCAGAAAGCTGACTAATCCATAGTAGGAGGTGAGGATAGATAGAGCTCATGAATACTAAGGACTACATAGCAGGAGTCTTTCATTGAGAAGACTAGCAGAGCTGCAGAAGATAAAAGTGTTTATCAAACTACAGCTGGAAGCCCAGTAAGTTACCCAGTAATAGAATCAGGGTCTCTTCTCTTACTTGGTCGCAGTCTCTGATCAGCTTGCAGTTTATCTTCACTTGTAATGGTACAAAGTAGAATTAATAAGCTGTCCCACATCCACTAGTGTTTCAAAGGAAGACACTTAACTATCAGTAGGTTTTGGAAACCGGCAGACCAATGGAAATCCATACAAGCAAAGGGAATACGTACAATCTCTATATAGAATCCAGGACCTCAGTGATGCAAGGACTTTCTATCGTGAGAAATACTTTGTTCGGCCAGCTTTACAAAATAAATGGGTAAAAATGATGCAAATTAACTCTCTCCAAGAACAAAAGGACACTATCTCACGAGTGCTACCTGGTGGGGGTATATATGGCTGAAAAGATCTTGCCAATTATACAAGAAAATGTATCACCGTAGTCACATAAACCATGTTTCATACTGGTTCTGTTCTCTATAGAAATGGAACCTCTGTTCTGTATAGTGATTACAGACTTGGACGTGTTTTCTTATTCCCTTTGAAAGTAGAATACATTCTAGGGAAGTCCATGCTATAGGCTTGTGGCTGTCCTATGCTACCACTCTACAACCAAAGCAAACCAGAAGGAGGAGAAAAAAACAATAATTCTACAAATGTAACAACAAAGTGTGATACATGTAATTATGTGACTAGTAGAAGGCATGTTATATCACATGGCATCATTTCTACACGCTCATACATATAGGTCCTTCCTTATCTTTCCTCTTAGATTCTGAGATGATGCCAGATGTCCAAAAACACAATTTTGTGATGCATTGTTGGGAGATGTTTACACTATATGTTTCTACATGTGCCACCCAGTGGTTGTTGTTGTTCTGGATATTGTAGACTTTTGAGAGTTTTGCCAGTATGTTGTAACTTTGTATCAAGCTTGAATTGTGAGAAATTGTAGTCTTTTACCAAATGTGCAAAAATATAAGGATGAACACATCTGTTCTAGCAGGTATGGCCTGTGCAAAAAAAAACATTAAAATGTGTTATAGTTTTATTCCTGACAATTAAAGCTATCATATACCCTCAGGATTGGTAAAAATGTGGATCAGTGAGTGTCAGACCACCAGGGCCTTCATTCAGCCCAAGAATGGAGCTTTGTAATGTCCTATTGGAATTAAGTGATGGCCAGGGGCGTAATGACCGCAGTCGCAGAGATCGCAACCGGGCCCATGCGGGTAGGGACCTGTCTGGGTGAGCGGTCCGATGACACCAGCAGAAACTTCAACTGGATGTACATCCTCAGACGCACGTCCAGTTGAAGTGTATTGTGAAGCACACACACATCAGGTTTGTGCGCCGCAATACACACTGCCAGCCAATGAGAGACCAGCAGCACATTAGCGTGCATGCAACTGGGGGCGCATGGCATTGATGTCATGAGCTCCCATCGTTTGCATGCTGAAGTTAGCTGGCAGTGTCAAGAGGATGCCGCGCGGCGAGGGAGCGGAGGAAAGGTGAGTATAATTTATTTTTCTGTGCATTAAAGAGCATCGGCAGAACAGGGGGACATATGTACCAGGATGATAGATATACATACCAGGATGGGGCCCAGAATTAGGGACATATACCAGGATAAGAGATAGATTATCAGGATAAGGGGCGTATACCAGGATAAGGGACATTTTACCAGGATGGGGCCCAGGATAAGAGACATATATACCAGGATGTGGAATATACAGTGGGTAAAATAAGTATTTGATACACTGTCGATTTTGAAAGTTTTCCCACCTACAAAGAAAGGAGAGGTCTGTACTTTTAATCTTAGGTAGATACAGAATATAAAAAAAAATAGAAAATCGCATTGTATGATTTTTAAATAATTAAATTGCATTTTATTGCACAAAATAAGTTTTTGATCACCGACCAACCAGCAAGAATTCTGGCTTTCACAGACCTGCTAGTTTTTCTTTAAGAAGCCTCCTACTTTGCCCTCATTACCAGTATTAATTGCACCTTTTTGAACTGGTTGCCTGTCTAAAAGACACCTGTAAACACACTCAATCAATCACAATCCAACCTCTCCACAATGGCCAATACCAAAGAACGGTCTAAAGACACCAGTGAAAAACATTGTTGAACTGCACAAGGCTACCATGGGCTACAGGTCAACAGGCAAGCAGCTTGGTGAGAAGGCAACAACTGTTGGCACAAGCATTAGAAAATGGAAGAAACACAAGATGACTGTCAATCTTCCTTTGTCTTGGGCTCCAAGCAAAGTCTTGCCTCGTGGGGTAAGGATTATTCTGAGAAAGGTCAGGAATCAGTCCAGAATTACACAGGAGGACCTGGTCAATGACATGAAGAGAGCTGGGACCTCAGTCTCAAACATTACCATTAGTAACACAGTACGC
Organism: Ranitomeya variabilis; assembly: GCF_051348905.1. Lineage (NCBI taxonomy): Eukaryota > Metazoa > Chordata > Amphibia > Anura > Dendrobatidae > Ranitomeya > Ranitomeya variabilis. The sequence continues at coordinate 40,445,457 of NC_135239.1, read as the reverse complement.
CGTCATGGATTCAAATCCTGCATGGCACACAAGATCCCCCTGCTCATGCCAGCACATGTCCAGGCCCATTTAAAGTTCTTTAATGACCATCTGGATGATTCAGCAAAGGCCACAGAGAAGGCCATGTGGTCAGATGAGATCAAAATAGAACTTTTTGGTATCAACTGCACTTGCCATGTTAGGATGAAGAAGAGGGATGAGTACAATCCCAAGAACACTGTCACAATTGTGAAGCATTGTGGGGGAAACATCATACTTTGGGGGTGCTTTTCTGCAAACGGGACCGGATTACTGCATTGTATTGAAGTAAGGATGGGTGGGGACATTTATCATGGCCAACAGCCTCCTTCCCTCAGTAAGAGCATTGAAGATGGGTCATGGTTGGGTCTTCCAGCATGACAATGACCTGAAACACACAGCCAAGCCAATGGAGGAGTGGCTCTGTAGGAAGCATTTCAAGGTCCTTGAGTGGCCAAACCAGTCTCTAGAACTGAACACAATAGAAAAAGTTAGGAGGGAGCTGAAACTCAATGTTGCCCGGCACCAGCTCCGAAAACTTAAAAGTTGCAAACTCGGCAATCAAATCAAATGCTTATTTTTCCCACTGTATATGCCAGGATGGAGGACATATAAATATACCAGGATGGGGGGCCCTGGTCTAAATCTTGCACCGGGGCGCATCAGACTCTAGTTACGCCACTGGTCAATTCCTTCTCTACTGAACTGGTGAAGATAGCGAAGTACTCGGTTCTAGTATAATAGACAAGGAACAGAGTATGCACCGCCACCATTTCATATTCACAGAGCATTTAAGAGCCCCATTCTTCAGATCAATGAGGGTCCCCACGGTTGGACCACCACCGAACTGCAAGTTACCACCTATTCTACGATAGATGTAAATTCCATCTTTTATTCTGGTTTACCATACATTACTTCATGCAACCCTTCTTCTGGTATCGGGCCAGATCTTTAATTTGGGCATATGGATGGGAGCACTGTGTAGTAACACGACGAGCATTGCAATTATAAATCTAAGGCGCGCTGACAGTCTGAGCTAATAAAAGATCGTTTCTTGTTGTTTGTGTCATATGTTAATCACAGAACGCGCTTCTCACAATACACTGGAAAGCTGTAAAAATGACTTCATGCAATGACGGCTTGTTAAAAACAGAAAGATCACCCTTAATGTATTGCTAGAAGTGATTGATGCTGATTGCTATAGGTTCTAGTGCAATGCGGCCATTAGTGTTCTCCCAGTTTATGCAGTTTTCTTGTAGATGCTGTAAATGGAGTCGAGAAAAGCAGGCCATTTTACTGACTATGGGAAAAAAAATTTGTAGTAATTCCTTTTTTTTCCCGACACTTTAAAAATGTTCTCCAACTTTTGTGACTCTAAAACAAAAAATGAAAGAGAACCAGAAAAAAAAACACATTTCTGTTTCGTAAAAATGGAAAAATGGTTTTCTTTCTCGTCCATCATCATTTTTCCACCATCTGATATTCTCTGTGGTTCTGTTCTCAGCTATAAAAACCTGTGACTGTGCAAGGGCCAGGGGTCCACGTGTGCTGAGAGGATGTGCTTGTAATTGGCATGCCGTATCACAGACTTTTCCTTGCTTTCGGAATCAAGCAATTACAGAAGCATAAAAGGGCCTCTGACAGGAAGCTCAGGGACAGTAGGTGAAGCGGTTTCGGTGGAGGCCGCCACAGCTACACAGCTATATTGAAAGTCTTAGAGAGGATTTGTTCTGAGTCTCATCTGGAACAATAGAATGAGATGTTTGTGTTTCAACATGTGACACAAGCATTATACCGAGCTTACACTCTGTTTCTATAAACCAATGCTCCCGGTCTAATTAAACTGCATATGAACTCTTTTTAAATGCTTCTCTCGGAAAGACAAAAAAAAATTTGGATTATTCATAGCTGATATCCGTAGCATAGCTTAATTGGAAAATGTATTTTACATACAACTCACACACACGTATATATATATATATATATATATATATATATATATATATATCTAATATATAAAGCTGAATGTGTGTGTGTGTGTATGTATGTATGTATGTATGTCCGGGATTGGCATCTGAACCGTAGCAGCTACAGCCACAAAATTTTGCACAGTCACACGTCTGGACCCCGAGAGCGTCATAGGCTATGTTGTGAGGTGAAATTTTAACCCCGCGCTTTCCAATTCACCAAACAATTTTGCCCCTATCTACATAATGGGGAAAAAGTGAAAGGAAAAGTGTTGGAGGCGTCGCAGCTACAGGCACAAAATTTTGCACAGTCACACGTCTGGACCCTGAGAGCGTCAAAGCTATATTGTGAGGTGAAATTTTAACCCCGCGCTTTCCAAGTCACCAAACAATTTTGCCCCTATCTACATAATGGGGAAAAAATGAAAGGAAAAGTGTTGGAGGCAAATTAACAGCTGCCAGATGTGAACAAGGGGGACTTAAAGAATGACAGCGATGGCACCAAAGAGTATATACTGTACAGTTGCTAAGGTGGGGCCCCAACATGGGATAATCACACCACCACGGGGATATGAACACACACACAAAATGCGCCACACACTACCACGTGCTCGAACACATATACCACCCTCAGTGCACATTTCACCACACATACACCAACCTCGCCACATAAAAGTAGAAACACAAAAGTCGCCGCTCAAAACTCGCCACGCGCAAAACTCTCCACATGCAAAACTCGCCACACGTGCAAAACTCGCCACACGCAAAACTTGCACACGCAGAAAAATTGCCACACGCAGAAAAATTGCCACATGCACAAAAGTTGCAACACATGCAAAAGTTGCCTCACACAAAACTTGCACATACTCAAAAGGCACCACACATAAAACTCGCCACGCGCAAAACTCGCCATGCGCAAAACTTGCTGCACACAACTTGCTACACTAACCTGTCACATGCAACTCGACACACAAAAAGTTGCTACACGCATGTCGCCACACAAAACTCATCTCACAAAAGTCCCTACATGCATGTCGCCACACGCAACTCAACACACACAACTTGACACACGAAACTCGCCCTAAAACACACACAAGTCTGGTATCCTTCAAAAATAAAAATCTGATTAATAAGCAGACAAACTACAAGAGCAACAAATGTACCATATAGGAATCCGGCAGCTGTCAGTCACATGACCAGTCTATTATGTGTATGTGTGAGCTAATATATACTGCCAGGGGGTGGGCTTACTGTTGGCTGGGGATTTATCAGGCTGCCATTTTAGCTTACAAATACTGAGGTAAAAATACTGACCAAATAACGTGTGAACGAGGGCTAATACAGGAGGAGATGGCATGCAGCTATATACTATATACAGGAGATGACACACAGGTATATACTATTTACAGGGGAGATGACACACAGGTATATACTATATACAGGAGGAGATGACACACAGATATATACTATATACAGGAGAGATGACACACAGGTATATACTATATAGAGGAGGAGATGACATACAGGTACATACTACATACAGGAGGAGATGACATACAGGTATATACTATATACAGGAGGAGATGACACACAGGTATATACTATATACAGGAGCAGATTACCTACAGGTATATAGTATATACAGGAGGAGATGACACAGGTATATGCTATGTATAGGAGGAGATGACATACAGGTATATACTATATACAGGAGATGACACACAGATATATACTATATATAGGTGAGATGACACACAGGTATATACTATATACAGGAGATTACATACAGGTATATCTAATATATAAAGCTGAATGTGTGTATGTATGTATGTGTGTATGTCCGGGATTGGCATCTGTACCGTCGCAGCTACAGCCACAAAATTTTGCACAGTCACACGTCTGGACCCCGAGAGCGTCATAGGCTATGTTGTGAGGTGAAATTTTAACCCCGCGCGTTCCAATTCACCAAACAATTTTGCTCCTATCTACATAATGGGGAAAAAGTGAAGGGAAAAGTGTTGGAGGAAAATTGACAGCTGCCAGATGTGAACAATGAGGACTTAAAGAATGAGAGCGATGGCGACAAAGAGTATATACCGTACAGTTGCTAAGGTGGGGCCCCGACATGGGATACTCACCACACACGGGGATATGAACACAAACACAAAATGCGCCACACACTACCACGTGCTTGAACACATATACCACCCTCAGCACACATTTCACCACACACACACACCAACCTCGCCACATAAAAGTCGAAACACAAAAGTCACCACTCAAAACTCGCTACATGCAAAACTCGCCATATGCAAAACTAGGCTCACGCAAAACTCGCCACACGTGCAAAACTCACCTCATGGAAAACTCACCTCATGCAAAACTTGCACACACAGAAAAAATGCCACATGTACAAAAGTTGCACCACATGCAAAAGTTGCCTCACACAAAACTTGCACATACTCAAAATGCACCACACATAAAACTCGCCACGCGCAAAACTCGCCATGCACAAATCTTGCTGCACACAACTTGCTACACTAACCTGTCACATGCAACTCAACACACAAAATGTTGCTACACGCATGTCGCCACACAAAACTCATCTCACAAAAGTCGCTACATGCATGTCGCCACACGCAACTCAACACACACAACTTGACACATAAAACTCGCCCTAAAACACACACAAGTCTGGTATTGTCCTTCAAAAATAAAAATCTGATTAATAAGCAAACTACAAGAGCAACAAATGTACCATATAGGAAATACGGCAGCTGTCAGTCACATGACCTGTCTATTATGTGTATGTGTGAGCTAATATATACTGCCAGGGGGGAGGGCTTCCTGTTGGCTGGGGATTTATCAGGCTGCCAATAGCAACCAATCACAGCTCAGCTTCTATTTTGCTACAGTTAATTAACCTGAGCTCTGATTGGTTAATATAGGCAACAAAGACATTCTCAGTATAACAAAGCTAATATATGTTGTGAAATGCTTCTATTTGCTTAGTTTTTGCCTTTTAATAATTACATTTCTATCTATTTGTTTTGTGGTTTTTGTGTGCAGAATAAATTTTTGTTAACACATTCTATTTTGCTAACAGCAGTCATTAACCCGGGCGAAGCCGGGTAGTACAGCTAGTATATATATATATTATGAGGGGTTGACTCACTCAGCGGCTTTCAGACGTAGACACAGGAACACTTCTTGTTTAAGTCACCTGCTGGTTTTGTTATACGACAGCATAAACCATGGCAGGGTTTAACAAAATAAACATGGCCTTTCTGGCATAACGGCAAAACAAAAGAAAGAGTATAGCAAAGTCCTTATGTTGGCCGGATTCACCCGCAGAGGACACCACAAGTCTTCAGCTCCACCTGGAGCTATCATCTGCAGTCTCTCCTCTCCAAACACACAACGCAGAAAAAAAAACAGTGGCTGCACATTTAACTTCCCCAGCCACACCCTTGAGGTGGAGATATGGCGAGTAGGCGGCCCACCCATCTCTCACCTACTCACTAAAAACCTGACCCTTGTAATGGCTGGTTAACCCCTTCATCACATAGCAACTGATACTTGTGGTTCTCTTCACACGGCCTGAGCAGACTCTTCTCAAAGAGGGATTCTGGCCTGTGCATCTGTTGAGCTCCAAGATGCATCCAGTTTGGTCATCTTCCCTGTTCTGACTGATTAAGGAGAACACTGAGCCTAGTTATATGCAGGCTAGCCAGGTGATCTAATCAGATCCTGTACAGCTAGGATTTAACACTAAAGGTACCGTCACATTAAGCGACGCTGCAGCGATAGCGACAGCGATGCCGATCGCTGCAGCGTCGCTGTTTGATCGCTGGAGAGCTGTCACACAGACTGCTCTCCAGCGACCAACGATGCCGAGGTCCCCGGGTAACCACGGTAAACATCGGGTTGCTAAGCGCAGGGCCGCGCTTAGTAACCCGATGTTTACCCTGGTTACCAGCGTAAAAGTAAAAAAAACAAACAGTACATGCTCACCTGCGCGTCCCCCAGCCTCTGCTTCCTGACACTGACTGAGCTCCGGCCCTAACAGCACAGCGGTGACGTCACCGCTGTGCTTTCACTTTCAGTTTAGGGCCGGCGCTCAGTCAGTGTCAGGAAGCAGAGGCTGGGGGACGCGCTGGTGAGTATGTGCTGTTTGTTTTTTTAACTTTTACGCTGGTAACCAGTGTAAACATCGGGTTACTAAGCGCGGCCCTGCGCTTAGTAACCCGATGTTTACCCTGGTTACCAGTGTAAAATATCGCTGGTATCCTTGCTTTTGCTGTCAAACACGGCGATACACGGCGACCTAGCGACCAAATAATGTGCAGACCTTCTAGCAGCGACCAGCAATTTCACAGCGGGATCCAGATCGCTGCTGCGTGTCAAATACAGCGATATCGCTATCCAGGTCGCTGCAACGTCACGGATCGCTGGCGATATCGCCTAGTGTGACGGTACCTTAACTTTCCTTTCTTTGATACAATATATGTACTGTATATGCTGTCCATGGATCGGGCAGCATATATCAGCTGTCAGGTCTCTTTAAAGCCACACCAGTACCGTAAGTTATTGGGTGGAAATCTCCAGACTAAACACTAAAGGTACCTTCACACGAAGCGACGCTGCAGCGATAGCGACAACGATGCCGATCGCTGCAGCGTCGCTGTTTGATCGCTGGAGAGCTGTCACACAGACCGCTCTCCAGCGACCAACGATGCCGAGGTCCCCAGGTAACCAGGGTAAACATCGGGTTGCTAAGCGCAGGGCCGCGCTTAGTAACCCGATGTTTACCCTGGTTACCAGCGTAAAAGTAAAAAAAACAAACAGTACATGCTCACCTGCGCGTCCCCCAGCGTCCGCTTCCTGACACTGACTGAGCTCCGGCCCTAACAGCAGAGCGGTGACGTCACCGCTGTGCTTTCACTTTCACTTTAGGGCCGGATCTCAGTCAGAGCAGGAAGCGGACGCTGGGGGACGCGCAGGTGAGCATGTACTGTTTGTTTTTTTTACTTTTACGCTGGTAACCAGGGTAAACATCGGGTTACTAAGCGCGGCCCTGCGCTTGGTAACCCGATGTTTACCCTGGTTACCAGTGTAAAACATCGCTGGTATCGTTGCTTTTGCTTTCAAACACAACGATACACGGCGATCGGACGACCAAATAAAGTTCTGGACTTTATTCAGCGACCAGCGACATCACAGCAGGATCCTGATCGCTGCTGCGTGTCAAACGAAACGATATCGCTAGCGAGGACGCTGCAACGTCACGGATCGCTAGCGATGTCGTTTCGTGTGAAGGTACCTTAATAGCCCTTTTAGACAAAAGGCAAACAAATGCCGATCTCCAGGTAGTTTATGAGCCCTTATGAAATTGCGATGTTTCAGCTCTATATACTAATCTTTTCTCTAGCCTCAGTATATGACATACTCTGTATACCATTGCTGCAAAAAAGCACATTGACCGCACATCCGAAAATCATACATTGGTCTAATGCTGCCCTGCTAGGCAAAAATGTACAAAACGGAACATGAGGTTCTTGGTTTAACATTCTGATCAGACTGTATGAAGACCACTGTCCCATTACAGTAAATCTCTCAGTGGGTCCTTAACCTAAAAGATGTGGTGTCATGCTCCGACCACCTGTGAAGCAGCAGCTCACCAGCAGGGAGAGGACCTGGTGCTGAAGGGGCATATTTCAATTGCAGATATAAGTTACATTTTGTTTCTTGTTTTTTTTAGAAAAACTGCACATCAGGTACAAATAACCCAGTCATCTCTGAAGGCCAAGGAAGCAATACAGCATCTAACACTACAGGTGGGTTTACACTGGCAGATTTCTGACCTTAATGGGCATTGACCTATGATATAACCAGTTGATCTTTGCTCGTTTAAGTAATTCCAACTGTGTAAGGACCAAACTTTTGTTAATTAGAGCATTCAGTCACCAAACAGTTTGCATACTGTCGACAATACGCAATGACGATATTAATGCCGCATTATTGATCCAATTAGCCAACAACCAAGAACCTGATTGTTTGTTGTTCATTAGCTGATCAGTGTTGGTATTTTTGAACTGGCCAATGGTCAAATGATCATGAACAATCTTGTTCTGCCGATTGTTGGCTCATGTAAGAAAGCCTTGTAGGGGGTTTCCCTGCTTTGAAAGTTTTTGTCATAGTGCCCAAGGCTAGGCAAGAAAGACTAATTTCATCCTCACCTGATATCCTACTTACATTGCACTTATACTAATATATGCTCCGGCTCATTTTTTTTTGTTTTCTTTAAGTTTTTTGTAGTTTGTACGTACAGGGGCATAGCTCCCCTTATGGGCTGTCCATTTTGTTAGGTTCTTAGGTTCTATCTGTTAAATGGCCACAATGTAAATGCGCACCTATGCATTGCACTTATACCAACATATGCTCTGGCCCAATTTTATGTTTTTTTCTTCAACATTTTCCAATTAAATAAATCAATAAATGCAGTGCATTTGCTTCCAATAATTTGCTTTATGTCTCCCCTTAGAAGTTTCCGCTATAAATGAAGCTCAACAAGTAAGTCAAGACCACAACACAGGAGCAGATGTGCCCGATACAGGAGCCTATGTAGTCAACACAGGAGCCAATCTACACAAGACAGGAGCTGATCTACAAAATACAGAAGCTGATCTACAAAATACAGGAACCCTTCTACAGAATTCAGGAGCCGGTTTACACAATACAGGAACCGATGTACACAATACAGGAGCCGATATACACAATACAGGAGCCGATGTACACAATACAGGAGCCGATGTACACAACACAGGTGCCGATGTACACAACACAGGAGCCGATGTACACAACACAGGAGACAATCTGTACAATACAGGTGCTGAGCTTGGTTGTGCTGGCAGCCAGGCTCCTCAGTACACACATCTCCAGCATGTGGAGCCACAGCATGAACATAATTATGAATGGGGTGTTCAGCAACCAGCACCAGTCTCTGAATTGTCCTACAACTACAACGCCTATGACAGGACACAGGAAAAAGGTAAATTGTGCATGTCTTTATATTACCAGTTTAAAGTGAACCTTTCGCCTCGAGAAATGCTCTTTACCTGCACTGTCTTACTGGAGTAGTGGCTACCGGAAGACGTTATATTTTCCCTGCAGCCGCTCGCTTCCAGTTATTGAGGCGGGTGCAGGAAGCGGTTACAGTGACCCTCAGTACACAATCACCTCGCTACACAATCATTTGATTTGAACTTTGATAACCTGCACCGCACACATAAGCTGCACACACTGCAGGTCAGTCTGACAGTCATAGTGTGAGTGATTACAGTGCTCACTGTGTAGTAATTGGTGATTGTGAAAGCTCCCTGCACCGCCTCGATGACTGGAAGCCATCAGCTGCAGGGATAAAACTTCATTTTCTCCCTGTAGGTGCCACAACAGTAAACCAGCTAACTGGGATTCAAACACTATTTATCTGTAGATTACCCCCATATCCTTGATTTGTCCTTATTAGATTTGTTGTTTCAGTTTTAGAATATATTTTTTTTAATATTGTAATAATATTTTAATTTTAATAAAACCCTTCTTGATGGAGGCCATATTAGAGGCACACACTTTCTTCTTGTATTGTCTGTATAGACTGTGCAGTGGGTGTTTGCTCATATGGTCTCTAAAAAGGGAATGAATACAGTTTCCCTCCAAAGTGGAGACCTAGAGACAATGGAGTGGAGGGAAAACTAGTAAAGTGGTCAAACCATTTTAAGAAAGAAATGATTTGAATGGATTGACAACTTTATCTTTATTTTATTTTTTCATTGTTCGGGACTTTATCCTTGATGGTGTATCCATAGGATAGGTCATCAATGTCTGATCGGTGGAGATTAGTAATGAACGAGTGTACTCGTTGCTCAGGTTTTCCTGAGCACACTCGGGTGGTCTCCGAGTACTTGTTAGTGCTCGGAGATTTAGTTTTCATCGCCGCAGCTGAATGATTTACAGCTACTAGACAGCTTGATTACATGTGGGGATTCCCAGGCAACCCCCACATGTTTTCAGGCTGGCTAGTAGCTGTAAATCATTCAGCTGCGGCAATGAAAACTAAATCTCCGAACACTAACAAATACTTGGAGACCACCCGAGCGTGCTCAAGAAAACCCAAGCAACGAGTATACCCGCTCATCACTAGTGGAGATGATCATGTCTTCCCATTGTCAGCGGCAGCGGGAATGGCTTAGTTGTGGAGCTGTACGGCATAACTCCGTCGACTGTTTAGTGGCTTTGGCCGGGTACTGCACATCTGCCCACTATTCAAATCGATACGGTGGCGAATGTGGAGTACCCGGCAGCAGCCACTATACAGTCGAGAGAGCTTTGCAACTCTGTAAATGAGCAGTTCTTGCTGTCACCGACATCGGTAAATGGATCGCCCCCACGTTAAGGGCAATGGGGTACTCGGCACCGGGTCCTTCGGTTCGGTAGGGATGTCACGGTGGCCCGACCCAGTCCATGGCCCTTTGAGGGGCATCCAATAAAGGAATAGAGTTTTTATGGTTTTGGTAAAGGTCTTTAAAGGGGAAGTGTTTGTGACACCACCTGTGGTATTCGGTCAGGGTGACCGACGCTGCGGTGAGGGGTCCACTGGGGTGATGTTATGGCAGCTAGATGGTATACTGTTATGACCTGGTGGTTACGGAGTGGTACTGAGATGACCTGGTGGGTAAAACCAATCATGGACAAGCTCAGAGGAGGTGGCAGCTCTACAGACAGTAATCACCTATATGACCTAGTGATTACGGAGCAGCACTGAAATGACCTAGTGGGTAAACAAATAATGTACTAGGTCTGAGGAGGTGGTAACTTTACTGACCGCAATCCCTACTCCTAACACCAACACTAGAAATAGCTGTGGAGCGTTCCTATCTCTGCCTAGACGCCTCTTCACAGCCTAAGAACTAGCTACCCCTGAAGATGGAAACGGAAAGCTATCTCGCCTCAGAGAAACCCCCAAAGGATAGATAGCCCCCCACAAATATTAACGGTGAGTGAAGAGGGAAATGACAAACTCAGAAATGAAACTAGATTTTAGCAAAGGAGGCCACTACTATCTAAATAGACAGAGATAGAAAAGGCTACTGTGCGGTCAGTATAAAAGCTAAATGTCCACGCAGAGTTTACAAAAATAACCTCCACACCGACTCACGGTGTGGAGGGGCAAATCTGCAACCCCAGAGCTTCCAACTAGCCGGAATATTTCATGATGACAAGCTGGACAAAAGAGACATAACTTAAACTGAACAAAAGGTCATAGGCAGGGAAACACCCAAAAACTAGCAAAACTTATCTTAAGCTGAAATGGACTGGCCAACAGAGAACTTCCAGGAAAGGACAGAATCCACAGGAAGGAACATTGACAGCTGGCATCAGCTAAAGCCAAAAGCCCAGTTAAATAACAAGGCCAGGGAACCGATTAGTGAAAGCAGCTGCTAAATTCCACTTGAAACCACCAGAGGGAGCCCAAGAACAGAACTCCCAAAAATACCATTCGCAACCACAGGATGGAGCCCAAGAACGGAATTCACAACAGTATGCCTTCCCACAGGTGAAGTGTGTCCCCAGGGCTTCCCAGAAGTGTAGATGGTGATGGTGGACGATGTAAAGTGCAGGGAATAATGAGGACACAAGGTTGCAGTCTCTTTACCTTTTACTGAAGACTTCAGCATCCACAGTCCATCGTACAGACCACAGGGTAGGCAGAGTCCAGCCGGTCCGAAGGCAAATCCAGAGTTCCCTTATCCAGGTGGAAATCAGTAGCCTTCCTACTAGCGCCTGTGTGTTGTAGTACCTCCCTGCTGAGCAACTCGGGAAGGTCGTCACAACTCTTGTAGATGTTCTAGATGTTATTTCTTCCTCTCTGTCCCCCAGATGGTATGGATAGGATAAACCCGTATGACTGATGGCCTGAGGCTTGTTTATAGGGACCCTAGAGACGCCCCAACAATTTGCCACTGTGTCTTCTTAGGTATTAAGGTCGGGCAGCCAACTTGGAATTGACTGTCCTGCCGGTCTCTGAAGTAATGCGTAGAGTCAATTACTCCCTCGGTGTTCCGGCCACCGGCTACTCGCCTCAGAAGGAGGCAGCCTATTTCAGGTCAGAACTCCTCCCGGTGTTTTCTCCTTGTGCTGTGACTTCGTTTCTCACTCTCTACAATACAATTCGCTTCGTGTCCTTTTTTAGGATGCTGCCGCACGTGGGGCAGGCGCAGCTCTGTAGCTTTCTGTCTCGCTAGGCTTCTGTCAGGATCCCACCCCTGACAGGGACCCTCTGCATCTCAGATGTTCCTCCTTTTCCCCTGTCTGCCTGACAGGTGTTGCCTGGGCAAAGCACAGCCAGCGTCTCTCTAACTTTCTATCCAGCCCACCAGTTTTACCCTTCTGTGAGGAGTGCCCTAGTAGATAGGAGCAAGGCTCCCCCTGGTGGTCTGGAGTGTGAAGTGTAGTGTATGGTTTGTGATACCTGGTGGGAAGATCTCCTTTGTTACCATCAGACATAATATCACTCCCCTTCTGGAGGAACGACATTACTGCAATGACCAGGACTCTGGGGCGCTGCATAAAAGCTGATCAGCACCGTGTTGGGTGTTGCACACCCACCAATCACACATAGATGACCTATCTTAAAGATAGGCCATCAATGTTAAAGTCCCAGACAACCTCTTTAACGTATGTATTGGGACATGATTATGTAGCACTTACTAATATATAAGCATTACAGGCAGTGGCGTAACTTTAGTTTTGTGGGTTCCAATGCAAAATCATGAAAAGGACCCCCAGCTATCACAGGTTTTTAGTTGCATTATTTCTCTCATATAGGCCATCTAGACCTCACAGGACCCTACCTGCACTCCATTAACCTGGGTGCAACTTCACACATGTCTCCAACACATTACAGTCCTACTTTCTAATGATAAAGAGATGACTCTGCTGACATAGCCCCAGTCTACACAGCAATATTTCAGATTTATTTTGCACCAACAAAAAATAAACTAAAAAGCTATTTTTTTCTTAACATTGTATTCCCTTTAAATGGGTTCTCTCAAGTTGTTAAATGAATGAAATTGCTTCTAAAAACAAACAATTTTGCATTTCACCCTTCTCGAGAATGGACGGATTTTTAATTCCAAAGTTTACTGCTCATGGCCTAAGTTATTGGCCTCCACTGCTTTCTGTCACAGGCGGCCAGTCTCCTAGGTAAGGAGCACGTTCTTGTAAGCTCTTTTCATTAGAGACTGCAAGCTCTGCTCAAAAGTTGCATCTGGCCAGCTCCCATGCCCGTGCCTTCCTCTGGTGCTGCAGAGGAAAAGTTATCTCTGCTAGCAGCTTGATAGAACACACAGTTCAGACGTGCGTCGCAGCCATGCCGCTGTTCTGAACTGGCAAGTCATCAGGAGTACACTGCCCCCAAGCAAGCAGGAAGTCAGGAGGCAGAGGAGCAGTGTGCTCCTGAATATACATATTTTATTTAGCCATTTCATGGTTACATTTGTTTCTCAAAATGCTGAGATTATAAATGTTCATCACAAAGCATTGATCTATCATGCTGCTTTACTGGATAGAGTTACCCTCAAGATATAGTAAAATCTAGTTGATAACCCAAGTGGGAATTGAAGTGTTGGCCACACTGGTTGTCAGAGAGCTTTTTCCAGAAACAGATTTATCTTACAGATAACTGAACAGACCTCTTCAGTTCTTGACAGAAGACATCTTTGTATGAAGTTATTATGCATAATGTTATTTACTCCATAAATATGTAGTTTAGTTCTTCCTGGTGTGAAAATCATGTTATTTGCATGCCATTGCCTGTTACTGTGGTAAATAAGTGCTTTATCTTGTCGTCGCTCGACCATAGAGCCGCACTGAAGAGCTGTTTTCAGCTGCGTTGAATAGGACTAGACAGATGCATTGGTATTGATATGCATTTCTTATCTCTGAACTCATTTCCGTCACTCACTTTCATTGCTCCCGAGAACAATAGGTGGTTGCTACTAATAAGCCAATAACTTGACCCATTAAATGAATAGAGTAGAAAATACCAGCAGGTGAGAATGTAGTGCTTCTCAATTGGTAGGAGTTAAACGTGCCTCCTATGGAGTCTAAATGGACCCGCGTATATCAGAAAATGCAGGAATGTCACTTATAACATAGCTAAAAACATTTCTCTACCTTCTTAGAAGATGTTATAAACAGTGGTTGTCCTTTTCCAACCTGTCATGCATTCATTTACTCTCAAAATATCCGTGAAAGACAAATCATTGAAGTCCTCAGAAAGGTTGGTTGCTGCCATCAAAAGACAAACAGAAACATTTTTATTATGTAATATATCAACACCACTTGAAATTTGATGTTTATCCTTCTGATACGACAGCAAACAATTGAACCCGAAATACAAAAAAATTGTAATTATAGTGGGTCGCCCCCCAGGGCTAGGGGAACTTGGTACCGGGCCCTTCGGTTCTCGATGGGGATGTCACAGTGGCTGACCCGGTCCGTGGCCCTAGGCACGTCCGTATTAAAAGGGGAAGTGTTCGTGACGCCTCCTGTGGTATTCAGTCAGGGTGACCGACGCTGCTTAGGGGTCCGCTGGGGTGATGTTATGGCAGCAAGATGGTATACCTTCCCACAGGTGAAGTGTATCCCCAGGGCTTCCCAGAAGTGTAGATGGTGATGGTGGAGGTTGCAAGGCGCAGAAAATAACGAGGACGCAAGGTTGCAGTCTCTTTACCTTTTACTGGAAGCTTCAGCATCCACAGCCCAGGGCACCGAATCACAGGGTAGGCAGAGTCCAGCCGGTCTGAAGGCAAATCCAGAGTCCCCTTATCCAGGTGGGAATCAGTAGCCTTCCTACTAGCGCCTGTGTGTTGTAGTACCTCCCTGCTGAGCAACTCGGTAAGGTCCTCACAACTTTCGTGGATGTTCTAGATGTCTTCCTCTCTGTCCCCCAGATGATATGTATAGGACAAACCCGTATGACTGATGGCCTGAGGCTTGTTTATAGGGACCCTAGAGATGCCCCGACCCCCACAATTTACGACCGTGTCTTCTTAGGTATTAAGGGCGGGCAGCCAACTTGGAATTGACTGTCCTGCCGGTCTCTGAAGTAATGCGTAGAGTCAATTACTCCCTCGGTGTTCCGGCCACCGGCTACATGCCTCAGAAGGAGGCAGCCTTTACAGGGCAGAACTCCTTCTGGTGTTATCTCCTTGTGCTGTGACTTCGTTTCTCACTCTCTACAACGCAGTTCTCTTTATGTCCTTTCTTAGGATGCTGCCACACGTGGGGCAGGTGCAGCTCCATAGCTTTCTGTCTCGCTAGGCCTCTGTCAGGATCCCACCCCTGACAGGGACCCTCTGTCTGCAGCTCAGATGTTCCTCCTTTCCCCCGTCTGCCTGACAGGAACTCTCTGGGTCAGAACCCAGGCAGCGTCTGACAAACTTTCTATCCAAACCACCAGTTTTACCCTTCTGTGAGGAGTGCCCTACTAGATAGGAGCGTAGCTCCCCCTGGTGGATTGGAGTGTGAAATGTGGTGTATGGTTTGTGATACCTGGAAAGATGAACTCCTTTATTACCTTCAGACGTAATATCACTCCCCCAGGTGGAAGAACGACATTACTGCAACAACCAGGACTCTGGGGCGCTGCACTAGACCCCGAATCAGCGTATTGCGTTGACTTGTATATTATTATTTATTATTATAGCGCCATTTATTCCATGGCGCTTTACATGTGAGGAGGGGTATACATAATAAAAACAAGTACAATAATCTTGAACAATACAAGTCACAACTGGTACAGGAGGAGAGAGGACCCTGCCCACAAGGGTTCACAATCTACAAGGGATGGGTGAGAATACAGTAGGTGAGGGTAGAGCTGGTCGTGCAGTGGTTTGGTTGATCGGTGGTTACTGCAGGTTGTAGGCTTGTCAGAAGAGGTGGGTCTTCAGGTTCATTTTGAAGGTTTCGATGGCAGGTGAGAGTCTGATATGTTGTGGTGGAGAGTTCCAGAGTAGGGGTGATGCGCGAGAGAAATCTTGTATGCGATTGTGGGAAGAGGAGATAAGAGGGGAGTAGAGAAGGAGATCTTGTGAGGATCGGAGGTTACGTGCAGGAAAGTGCCGGGAGACGAGGTCACAGATGTATGGAGGAGACAGGTTGTGGATGGCTTTGTATGTGATGGTTAGGGTTTTGTACTGGAGTCTCTGGGCAATGGGGAGTGTCATGAATCCCAATGGCTAGGGATAGCAAGGGACAAGCAAAGTAATACAAAATATCGGACGAGCTCTAGGGTGATGGAACCTGGGCTGACCGCTGCCCTACGCCTGACAAACGCAACTAGAGATAGCCAGGGAGCATGCCTACGTTGGTTCTAGACGCCACGCACCAGCCTAAGAGCTAACTAGTACTGCAGAGAAAATAAAGACCTCACTTGCCTCCAGAGGAATGAACCCCAAAAGGTATAGTTGCCCCCCACATGTATTGACGGTGAAATGAGAGGAAGGCACACACATAGAGATGATATATATAGGTTCAGCAAATTGAGGCCCGCTGTAAACTAGAAAGCAGAACGATACAAAAGGGGTCTGAGCGGTCAGCAAAAAACCCTAATCAAAAAACCATCCTGAGATTACAAGAACCCATGTGCCAACTCATGGCACATGGGGAGAACCTCAGTCCACTAGAGCTACCAGCTAGCATAGAGACATAATAAGCAAGCTGGACAAAAAAACCAACAACTGAAAATCAGCACTTAGCTTATCCTGAAAGATCTGGGAGCAGGCAGGCAGGAACCAAACAGAGCACATCCGAACACATTGATAGCCGGCAAGGGAATGACAGAAAGGCCAGGCAAAATAGGAAACACCCAGCCTCTGATGGACAGGTGGAAACCAAAGGCCGCAACCCACCAAAGTCACCCAGTACCAGCAGTAACCACCAGAGGGAGCCCACAAACAGAATCCACAACAGTACCCCCCCCTTGAGGAGGGGTCACCGAACCCTCACGAGAACCCCCAGGACGATCAGGGTGAGCTCTATGGAAGGCGCGGACCAAATCAGTCGCATGAACATCGGAGGCGACCACCCAGGAATTATCCTCCTGACCATAACCCTTCCACTTAACCAAATACTGGAGTTTGCGTCTGGAAACACGAGAATCCAAGATCTTCTCAACAACATACTCCAATTCTCCCTCCACCAGCACCGGAGCAGGAGGCTCAACCGAAGGAACAACGGGCACCTCATACCTCCGCAACAACGACCGATGGAACACATTATGAATAGCAAACGATGCTGGGAGATCCAAACGAAAAGATACAGGGTTAAGAATCTCCGAGATCCTATAAGGACCGATGAACCGAGGCTTGAACTTAGGAGAAGAGACCTTCATAGGGACAAAACGAGAAGACAACCACACCAAATCCCCAACAAGAAGTCGGGGACCCACGCGGCGACGGCGATTAGCAAACTGCTGAGTCTTCTCCTGAGATAACTTCAAATTGTCCACCACCTGGTTCCAAATCTGATGCAGCCTGTCCACCACCACGTCCACTCCAGGACAATCCGAAGACTCCACCTGACCAGAGGAAAAACGAGGATGAAACCCCGAATTACAAAAAAAAGGAGAGACCAACCTGGCAGAACTAGCCCGATTATTAAGAGCAAATTCGGCCAGTGGCAAAAAAGCAACCCAGTCATCTTGATCAGCAGAAACAAAACACCTCAAATAAGTTTCCAAGGTCTGATTAGTTCGCTCCGTCTGGCCATTCGTCTGAGGATGGAATGCAGACGAGAAAGACAAATCAATGCCCATCTTGGCACAAAACGTCCGCCAAAATCTAGACACAAACTGGGATCCCCTGTCAGAAACGATATTCTCCGGAATCCCATGCAAACGAACCACGTTCTGAAAAAATAAAGGGACCAACTCAGAGGAGGAAGGCAACTTAGGCAAGGGCACCAAATGAACCATCTTAGAAAAGTGGTCACACACAACCCAGATAACGGACATTTTCTGTGAAACCGGGAGATCAGAAATAAAATCCATGGAAATGTGCGTCCAAGGCCTCTTCGGGATGGGCAAGGATAACAACAACCCACTGGCCCGAGAACAGCAAGGCTTAGCTCGAGCACACACTTCACAAGACTGCACAAAGGTGCGCACATCCCTAGACAAGGAAGGCCACCAAAAAGACCTGGCCACCAAGTCTCTAGTACCAAATATTCCAGGATGACCAGCCAACACAGAAGAATGGACCTCGGAGATGACTCTACTGGTCCAATCATCTGGAACAAACAGTCTTTCTGGTGGACAACGATCCGGTTTATCCACCTGAAACTCCTGCAATGCACGTCGCAAGTCTGGGGATACGGCGGACAATATTACCCCATCCCTAAGGATACCAGTAGGCCCAGAGTCTCCAGGAGAGTCAGGCACAAAACTCCTGGAAAGAGCATCTGCCTTCACATTCTTTGAACCTGGCAGGGCAGGTATGAAACCACGAAATTGAAACGAGAAAAAAACAACGACCAACGAGCCTGTCTAGGATTCAAACGCCTGGCAGACTCAAGGTAAATGAGATTCTTGTGATCAGTCAAGACCACCACACGATGTTTAGCACCCTCAAGCCAATGACGCCACTCCTCAAATGCCCACTTCATGGCCAAAAGCTCCCGATTACCCACATCATAATTGCGCTCGGCGGGCGAGAATTTTCTAGAGAAGAATGCACATGGCTTCATCACCGAGCCATTAGAACTTCTCTGTGACAAAACCGCCCCCGCTCCAATCTCGGAAGCATCAACCTCAACCTGAAAAGGAAGTGAAACATCTGGTTGACACAACACAGGAGTAGAAGAAAACCGGCGCTTAAGTTCCTGAAAGGCCTCCACGGCCGCAGGAGACCAATCAGCAACATCAGCACCCTTTTTAGTCAAATCAGTCAAAGGTTTAACAATACTGGAAAAATTAGCAATGAACCGACGATAAAAATTAGCAAACCCCAAGAACTTCTGAAGGCTCTTAACAGATGTAGGTTGTGTCCAGTCACAAATCGCCTGAACCTTGACGGGATCCATCTCAATAGTAGAAGGAGAAAAAATGTACCCCAAAAAAGAAATCTTCTGGACTCCGAAGAGACACTTTGAGCCCTTCACAAACAGAGAATTGGCCCGCAGAACCTGAAACACCTTCCTGACCTGTAGAACATGAGACTCCCAGTCATCAGAAAACACCAAAATATCATCCAAATACACAATCATAAACTTATCCAGATATTCACGGAAAATATTGTGCATAAAGGACTGAAAGACTGACGGAGCATTGGAGAGTCCAAAAGGCATTACCAAATACTCAAAATGGCCCTCAGGCGTATTAAATGCGGTTTTCCACTCATCACCCTGTTTTATCCGCACCAGATTATACGCACCGCGAAGATCTATCTTAGTGAACCACCTAGCCCCCTTAATGCGAGCAAACAAATCAGTCAATAATGGCAATGGATACTAATACTTGACTGTAATCTTATTCAGAAGGCGATAATCTATACAAGGCCTCAGGGAACCATCTTTTTTTGCCACGAAAAAAAAAAACCTGCTCCCAGAGGGGACGAAGATGGACGAATATGTCCCTTTTCCAAGGACTCCTTAATATAATTCCGCATAGCAGTATGCTCTGGCAGTGACAGATTAAATAAACGACCCTTAGGGAACTTACTGCCAGGAATCAATTCTATAGCACAGTCACAATCTCTATGCGGAGGGAGCGAATTGAGCTTAGGCTCCTCAAAAACATCCCTATAGTCAGACAAAAATGCAGGGATCTCAGAAGGAGTAGATGAAGCGATTGAAATCGGAGGTGCATAATCATGAACCCCCTGACATCCCCAGCTTAACACAGACATTGTTTTCCAGTCCAGGACAGGATTATGAGTTTGTAACCATGGCAGACCAAGCACTAGTACATCATGTAAATTATACAGTACAAGGAAGCGAATCACCTCCTGATGAACGGGAGTCATGCGCATGGTCACTTGTGTCCAATACTGCGGTTTATTCATAGCCAATGGTGTAGAGTCAATTCCCTTCAGAGGAATAGGAACTTCCAGAGGTTCCAGACTAAAACCGCAGCGTTTAGCAAATGACCAATCCATAAGACTCAGGGCAGCGCCCGAATCCACATAGGCATCGACGGAAATGGAAGACAGTGAAAAAATCAGAGTCACAGACAAAATGAACTTAGGCTGCAGAGTACCAATGGCAAAAGATTTATCAACCCTTTTTGTGCGTTTAGAGCATGCTGATATAACATGAGCTGAATCACCACAATAAAAACACAATCCATTTTTCCGCCTATAATTTTGCCGTTCACTTCTGGACTGAATTCTATCACATTGCATAGTCTCAGGTGCCTGTTCAAAAGACACCGCCAACTGGTGCACGGGTTTGCGCTCCCGTAAACGCCGATCAATCTGAATGGCCATAGCCATCGACTCATTCAGACCTGTAGGCGTAGGGAACCCCACCATAATATCCTTAATGGCCTCGGAAAGACCATTTCTGAAGTTTGCAGCCAGGGCGCACTCATTCCACTGAGTAAGCACCGACCATTTCCGAAATTTTTGACAATATATTTCCGCTTCATCATACCCCTGAGAGAGGGCTAATAAAGCCTTTTCAGCCTGAATCTCCAGGTTGGGTTCCTCATAGAGCAATCCCAATGCCAGAAAAAACGCATCCACATTGAGCAATGCAGGATCCCCTGGTGCCAATGCAAATGCCCAATTCTGATGGTCGCATCGCAGGAAAGATATTACAATCTTGACCTGTTGAGCAGGGTCTCCAGAGGAGCGAGATTTTAAAGAAAGAAACAATTTACAATTGTTCCTGAAATTCAGGAAGGTAGATCTATCTCCAGAAAAGAACTCTGGAATAGGAATTCTAGGTTCAGACATGGGAGTGTGAACAACAAAATCCTGTATGTTTTGAACTTTTGCCGCGAGATTACTCAGGCTGGAAGCCAAACTCTGGACATCCATGTTAAACAGCTAATATCAGAGCCATTCAAGGGTTAAGAGGAGGTAAGAAGCAGCTAGACAGCAATGAAGGGCTAGGCAGCAAAACTCTGAAGGAAAAAAAAAAAAAAAAAAAAATTTCCCTTAAACACTTCTTTTTCTCCTGCTTCAGCCCAAACAATTAACACTTTGTGGGCCGGCTATACTGTCATGAATCCCAATGGCTAGGGATAGCAAGGGACAAGCAAAGTAATACAAAATATCGGACGAGCTCTAGGGTGATGGAACCTGGGCTGACCGCTGCCCTACGCCTGACAAACGCAACTAGAGATAGCCAGGGAGCATGCCTACGTTGGTTCTAGACGCCACGCACCAGCCTAAGAGCTAACTAGTACTGCAGAGAAAATAAAGACCTCACTTGCCTCCAGAGGAATGAACCCCAAAAGGTATAGTTGCCCCCCACATGTATTGACGGTGAAATGAGAGGAAGGCACACACAGAGATGATATATATAGGTTCAGCAAATTGAGGCCCGCTGTAAACTAGAAAGCAGAACGATACAAAAGGGGTCTGAGCGGTCAGCAAAAAACCCTAATCAAAAAACCATCCTGAGATTACAAGAACCCATGTGCCAACTCATGGCACATGGGGAGAACCTCAGTCCACTAGAGCTACCAGCTAGCATAGAGACATAATAAGCAAGCTGGACAAAAAAACCAACAACTGAAAATCAGCACTTAGCTTATCCTGAAAGATCTGGGAGCAGGTAGGCAGGAACCAAACAGAGCACATCTGAATACATTGATAGCCGGCAAGGGAATGACAGAAAGGCCAGGCAAAATAGGAAACACCCAGCCTCTGATGGACAGGTGGAAACCAAAGGCCGCAACCCACCAAAGTCACCCAGTACCAGCAGTAACCACCAGAGGGAGCCCACAAACAGAATCCACAACAGGGGAGCCAGTGAAGGGATTGACAGAGGGGAGAGGCCAGGGAATAGCGGGGGGACAGGTGGATTAGTCGGGCAGCTGAGTTTAGAATAGATTGGAGGGGTGCGAGAGTGTTAGAGGGGAGGCCACAGAGCAGGAGGTTACAGTAGTCGAGGCACAAAAATGCATAAAAGCTGCAAAACAGCTCTTACCACTAGGCACTTTTGGTGTGGCCTAAATAGGACTATAAGAAACAAAGAGGCACATAGAGTACTGGCGGGGAGAGAAATAACAGACACAGCTGGGATGGGGAGAGAAAGGGAGAACACAAGTGCTAATGTGCTATTGGAAACAAGTGGGCATATTGCATATAGGTGGGGTAAGATATAGTGGACAAGCCTGGGATGAAGACAGAAAAGCAGAATAGAAGTGCTAATGTACTATAAGAAACAAGAAAGCAAGTGGAAAACATGTGGAGAGTGAAATGTCAGACAAGGGAAACCTGTGAGGGAGGAGAGCACTGGGGAATAGGAGTGCTAATATGATATGATGAATGAGGCAAGTGAAAATAATAAGAAAATCCCAGATCCAGGCATAATAAAAAGTCCATCCACTCATGACTGTGTGCTGGGCCTAGCTGTGTGCAGCAAGGAGGTTGTTACACACTGTCTGTATCAGAGCTGACATAAAGAGCAGGCTTGTATAGACATCTCCCCTCTTCCTGTAATTCCTCCTGCTTGTCTGTAAGTATGAACTGATTAGTCTTAGCAACATGCATTGAAGAGCACATTTCACGGAATGGAGACATCTACTAACAATTACTTTAGCATTTTTTTCACCCGAAAAACAACATACTTGATTAAGAAAGTATACTACACTTTTGATATTGGTTGTAATTCAAACAAAAAATATATCATGCACATGTGTTGACTGACCATTTAGGATTGTGTTGAATTCTTCTAGCTCTCTCCCAGCAGATGATTTCTAAATTTCTTTTGGGGTAATTAATTCCAGTAAGATACTGACTGATGCGTTGACCAAAAACTTTGTTTTCTGAAGAATGGAGTTATTTGTTGACAAAACCGCTGAGCACCATAGTCACTTGACACATTGTTTTTTCCTAAAAAATAAAGAATTTAGTAAAAATAGGAAATTACTTGATTGTCATTCTTAGCAGGTGTATATACTTATAATGCATTTCACTGGTTTCTTCCCTCCTCACCTGCATACAGAAAGCGTGGATGAGATCTCCGATTCCCCTTCTCCGATCAGCAGTTTCAGTAACAATGCTCTAATGATGAAGGTAAGCCAATTAACTGGAGTTTATTTCATCTCTACACTCTCTTGGAGTTGGAAAAGACCTTGTATGTCTAGTGTGTATTTCTTGATTAAGAGCTGAATTAATCAGCTTGGATGGACTTAAAGCAATGTTTAGAGGAACTTTAATGCAGAAAATAGCTGGTGGGAGATGCCTTTGGGGTATGTAGCAGAAATGGAACACAGGTCTCTAACACTGGCTTTTAAATAGAAATGTTGCCAGGAATATTCCATGAAATTATAGTCTTACGTAAAGTCAACTGTCTTGAGTATTTTTGGAAAAAATCCAGTAGTGAATGGAAATTTTGTTCTAGACAAAGTAGCAATACCCATGAGGAACCCTACAACTTCAGATACGCCGGATCCCATTTATATAAAATGTCACAGACTGGTTTCGTGCATAGATAGGGAGCGGGGAAAAAAAGGATAAGTATGCCATGTTTTGTATATTTTTGGTTAATTTCCTGGGCTCATGATCTAATGTTTAATTTGAACCAGATTTACAAGGGCACCATTTTCTGCTTGCAGTCAGATCATACCAGTCATATATAAGGATAAATTAGCCATCCTAATATATTTTATTTTTTTTATTATTTTTCTTTATTGTTCAGCTGCTTGGACCAGGAAGTTCATATCCCCGGCAAACATTCAAAGTTGCCATCAGCTGCTCATTGAACCATTGTACCCCTGAAACTCATACCAATCATGACAATGGGAGCTCTGTGTACCATATTTGAATGTGGTGAATTATGATCATGTATGATCCACTATACTCAAAGTGTCTTGAACCAGCTAAGATAAGTTATGTTTTAGGCCGTTTTCACGTGTGCTGATATATCCAGTACCGGAAAAAACAGTACCGGCGATATCAGTGTCCATTTGTGTAATACTTGTGGCAATCGTGTGCCAGCCGTGTGCCGCATCATACCACACGTACAGGTTCCTGGGATGCGGAGGTACAGTTAACG
Organism: Ranitomeya variabilis; assembly: GCF_051348905.1. Taxonomy (NCBI): domain Eukaryota; kingdom Metazoa; phylum Chordata; class Amphibia; order Anura; family Dendrobatidae; genus Ranitomeya; species Ranitomeya variabilis. Next base: position 40,421,182 of record NC_135239.1, on the reverse strand, counting down.
CTGTTCCCCTGCACCGGGTGCTGAATACCGCTCTCATCATGATCTTTGATCCGGAGTGAACTCACTGTGCTAAACTGCAATGAACTCAGTGACTTTTTTCTCATGGTGCTGAGGTCACCACAGTTCAGCCCGGCTGGTAATTCCACCTCAGTGAGCGGTGGTAACTTCCACACTGACATGTGTTGGCTATGTTGGAATTTATGTGAATTTAGATGCAGGTTTATGTAGTTTTTTTTTCATAAAAGTCATGCAATTTTATGAAACATTTTTCAGATTCAACCCAAGGATTACAAATCGGCCGGAATTCTGTATCACAGGTGTAGGGCTTTTTCACACATAGCCGGTTTTTCATTTTGTTGTGCAATTTTATTACCTGCTGAGTAATACTCTACAGCAATGTACAAACTGCGGCAGAATAGTTATGTGTGGTTCTGTGAATGTGCCCTGGGATTTATTATTGTGGCTGGTTTAAGCACCAGCTTACTATATTTCAGAGTTTTTGAAACTTTAATGGATCTATTCATTCAACTATTGTCTAAAGTTTTAATGACATCCATTACCACTTCAGCTCGCCACTTGTTGAATGTACAGTACATCTGTATGACAGAAATTATCAGGCTGAAATACAAAAACAATGGTTGAAGGCCAAACCAACAAAAAGAGAAGGATCACCTGTGGGTGCATATCTGTAATCTACTCTTAATTCAAAGAAAATGTAAGAGAAGCAAAACGCTCACTTTATATAACCTTCAAAATCTTGGGCAGCACTAATGTGTGCTATTGTTATTGTATGCTCGGTAATAAAAGTAGCCATGACCTGGGTAATTAAAAAGCAAACAAAACCATTATCCAGCACTTACAACTTGAAGTGTTACTGCAAATGCAAGCACATCTCTGTATCTCCATACTGGGCTTCTGTATGACACCATATTGCTCCATACTGGAGTTATATGGAGATCTAACAAAGCGGCATAGACCTGTATGAAGCTGGTGTATGGCTTGGTGTTTGAGGACTAAGGCTGGATTCACTCATCTGAGTGTTACCATCCCATAGAAACATAACCAATTTTTTTCTCAGATGTCCTCGTAGCTGCATGCACTTTTTTTCTCATCTGTTTTTATCACTAAGGCTGGGGTCAGACGAGCGTATGGCATCAGATGGGCATCAGGGCAGCACGGTGGCGCAGTGGTTAGCACAGCAGCCTTGCAGCGCTGGAGTCCTGGGTTCTAATCCCACCTTGGACAACATCTGCAAAGAGTTTGTATGTTCTCTCCGTGTTTGCGTGGGTTTCCTCCGGGCACTCCGGTTTCCTCCCACATTCCAAAGACATACTGATAGGGAATTTAGATTGTGAGCCCCATCGGGGACAGCGATGATAATGCATACAAACTGTAAAGCGCTGCGTAATATGTTAGCGCTATATAAAAATAAAGATTATTATTATTATTATTATGAGATATGCTAATGACCCTCGGCTCCTGCTCTGCTGAGAGCGGGAGCCGAGTGTCATGCGTCTGTGCTCTGAGCCTCTCACACAGAGAGGATAGGATCACAGCTGCGGAGGAGGCGGAGAAATGAATTTCTCCATCTCCTCCATTGCCGGGGTCAGCGTATATCGCACATCACTCGGATGACATGGGTGCGAGTGAGCCGAGACTCGGCCGACAATTTCAGCATGCTGCAATTTCACTCACACGTATAATACTGCCGAGTAAAAAAACAGTGATGGGAGCTACCCCATAGATGAATACTGGTCCGAGTGCTATGCGATGATTTATTGCATAGCACTCGTCCATATTTATCGCTAGTGTGACCCCAGCCTATATGGCAGGTAGACTCTCTGAATTTTCTTTATCCGTTGACTCTTAACAATGTATCGGTTAAAAACATATGACACTTGGATAAAAATCTGAAGTACAAAGTATCATCCGGTTTGAATGGATCCCCTTAGACTTAAATGGCCAAGTCTGATCCGCGAAACGGATGAGACTAGGACATACACACACATGTGAATGCAGTGTTAGTAAAATTTACAAGTCCTCTCAAAAGGCACGAAACAAGCCCAACTTATTGTCCATAGTCAGTTACAACAATTTTGAAGGATGCATAACTAGGATTCATTGAACAGCATGTATGCTAACTCTCCTAGAATGTCCAGAAGTCTCCTGGAAAAAAGGGGAAATCTCCCAGACGTCTTTAAGTGGTGATGAGTCTCTTGAGTGGCACAGGAATCTTGGAAATTCAGTTTCCAAGAAGTGATGCCTCTTGAAGGTCTACTGTGGTTGGCGTTGGTATGCTTCAGTTTTCCAGACACACGTTTAAGGCCCACATACGCATTAGATTAAACTTGGTTAAACACTCTTGATTTTGGTGTATCTTCCGATCATTTCACGTGTATGTAGCCATCCTGACTCTCCTTGACTGATGAGGTCAGTATAGAGAAGGATTCCTCTGTTGGCATTTCATTGATCAATCTTTTTGTTTGGTTGGGAAATAACCTCCTGCCAGATGAGTCTGGCAGAGCGAGGGTTATCTTGCTGAGCTGTAGGTATGCAGTATCAGAGTTGGAAGACAGATGACTGAGCACACGAAACACAGGAAATTGAAGTTTTAATACCAAGACACAGGTGTGTGTCTTAGTAGGCCTTAAATAGACCTAGGCAGATGATGTAATGGAAGCATGGCGAGCCACTTATAAAACCCAACAGGGAGTACAGCAGAGGGCTGCATCCATAAGGGAAGGTGGTGAAGCCCTGCTGAGGCAGGTACATAACACAGTGTTCATAGAATCATAGAATGTTAGTTTTGGAAGAGACCTCCTGGGTCACTGGTCCAACCCCCTGCTTAATGCTAGATTCACTATCTCAATCCAGACAGATGTCTGTCCAGCCTCTGTTTGAAGACTTCCATTGTAGGAGAACTCACCACCCCCTGTGGCAGCCTGTTCCACTCATTGAGTTGCAAGATACTCCGGTCACATGGGAGCGCACAGGACACAGATGACAGGATTAAAAGTTTCTTTGTTTATTGAAATCCACAACGCGTTTCGACGGAACAGCTCCGTCTTCATCAGGTGGCATCTATTTGTTCCACTCATTGATCACCCTTACTGTCAAAAAGTTTTTTTCTAATATCTAATCTGTGTCTCCTCCCACTCAATTTGATCCCATTGCTTTTGCATTTCTCCCTATTAAAAACCATTTTGTCAGGTGCTGCCCACAGTTCATTTGTGTAGATCTTTTTGAATCCTTTCTCTCTCTTCTCTAGTATTAGCTATCCCTCCCAGCTTTGTGTCATCAGTACGTTTAATCAGTTTATCCTAAATTCCTTCATCTAAATCATTGATAAAGATGTTGAACAACACAGGACTTAAGACATTCTACCAGCTGGATGTGCAGTCATTCGTGACCACTCTTTGGGTCTCGATCACCAAGCCAGTTATGAATCCATCTAACAGTTGCCTTATTCATTTCATACTTGGTCACTTTTTTCAGTAGGGATAATGTGAGATACTTTGTCAAATGCCTTGCTGAAGTCAAGATATACTATATCTAATGCGTTTCGGGGATCCACTCAGTCAGTGATTCTGTCCTAGAAGGAAATTAATTTAGTCTGACATGACTTATTAGTTAAAAACCCATGCTGGCTCTGTTAATCATTTCATTCTCATTCAGGTACTTGCATATATGTCGTTGAATAATTTGTTCAAAGATACTTCTTGGTATAGAAGTAAAGCTCACAGGTCTATAATTTCCTAGGTCCACTTTCCTCCCTTTTTGAAGATATAGACAACATTTACTCTTCTCCAATCTTCTGGGACTTCTCCTGTTCTCCAAGAATTTTCAAAGATTAGGGAGAGTGGTTCAATAATTTCCTCTGCTATCGCCTTCAGAACGCTAAGATGTAATTCATTTGAACCTGGAGACTTGAATTAATTTATGTTAGCTAAGTGTTCCCTCACCATCTCTCTGTTTATAGATATTATGGATTCTTCTATTCTTTCAATAGCCCAGTGAAGATCAGTTGATGTTACATTTACTTTGTGAGAGAAAACAGATGCAAAATAGGAATTTAAAAGTTCGGTCTTCTCAACATCATGTTTACCAATTCACTATTTTCATTCTGTAAAAATCCTATTGTATCTTTGACTTTTCATTTACTTTTTACATACCCCCAAATCCTTTATCATCGCTTTTGACATCTCTTGCAAGCCTTACTTCATTGTCACCCCTACCCAATCTGATGTGTGACCTGCAGGTTCTGAGACAGCATTATATTATTCATTAGATATGCCTCCCTCTTTCCATTTGATAAACATTTCTTTCTTCCTTTTTAGCATGTGCTTAAGTTCTGTGTTCATCTGTTCTGGTTTCCTTAAATGCTTCCTATTGTTCACTCTTTTAGGGATTGTTAACAATTGTGCTTTGAGAATTTAATTTTTCAAAACTTTCCATCCTTCCTGGACATTTTTGGACATCCAGCCATTACATCCCTCCTATCCTCTTTTTGAGTCCCTTAAAATCTTCCTTTCTGAAATCCAACCTTGAAGTCTGAGTCTTCACAGGTCTGCCTCCTCTAGTTATCCAAATTTCTATGATAGCATAATCATTGCCTCCTTGCCTCCTTGTTCTTAGCATCGCTTTATGACAAGTCAAACTTTTTTTTTTAAATGATAAGTAACTAATAGGGGAGTTCAAAGTTCAGAACGCACATTATTAAGGTATGTCCACACAGGATGGAAGTGCTATGGAGTTAGTAGGGGGGAAGAAAATATCTATTAGTAATGATATATGTTTTTAAAAGCTACTAACTGTGGTTATTGGATTTCTAAACACCCCAAACCAACTGATATATCTGGAATTGTCTGACAGTATGTGTCTTCCCTGACAGATGATGTCAGGGTAGAAAAGGATCAGGCCTGTTGAATTTCAATGGGTGATCCATTTTGTTCAGCCTTGACATAAGCCGCCGTCAGTCTGCCAGGAGCTCTCAGAGAACACAAAAACACTCAGCAAATTTAAGCGAATGGGGAAATTGGGAGGGATGGCAGCGGCTTTCTCATAGAAAACACAAAAACACTCGGCCGAGCTAAGCATTCCTTTGTATGGTGAGTTGGTATAGATATATCGCTGAGATATAACTATCATTTGGATGACTGCTATCTTCTATGTATTGGGGTATTTAGTGGGTAATGGGGAGTAGCCTGTAAATTGGATGTGTTTATAAAAATAATTTCAATGCCGTGCTTTGCACGCAATGCTTCGAGATTTCCCTGAAGAATTTTTCATAATGTCGGTAAATATGACATAAAGCTTAAAATATAAATTGATGTAATACCCTGTCTTTTATTTAATTTCTTCTGACAGGTCATAGAGACACTTATGAAGGGTCCAATTGCCCTTTAGTCTGTGAGTCAAAACCCTCATATGAGTTTTTCACTACAGATGGGCTAAGATGATTCACAAAGAAATGAATGGTTATCTCGGCGTTATCTTGGTTTTATTTGTTTTTATATTAGTGATTGTATTTTGGTCTCAATAAAATTTGTATATTTTTGATACAGGTGTGTTTTTTATCGTTGTGTAATACTTTTTTCTTTTGGCTACAGAAATGGATGGTGGCATTGGTTACTGACTAACGATAAGTCACTCCTAATTGGTTTACTGAGGGCCATGTAATTGGATTTAAGGAGTTCTCCTTTTACCAGGAGTTGTCCAAAACAGAAAACGACCTTTAAAGTATCAGTATTATCTAGGCACCAATAAAGAAACTGATGAGTTGTGCTTTCCTCCATGTTTTATTGACTGTGATTACCTAGTTTCATGTTTTCACTGTGTAAATAATGGCCTTTTATATTAGGCTTTTAAACCAGTGACTATTGAGGTCAGGTCATTTAAAAAAAAAAATCTGTACATGTCGATCTCACAAGTAAAACCATTTGAGAAAATAATTAGCCATTGATAATAATGTAAAATGCAGGAAATTATCACTCGTTCTTAGGAGTGAGACATATAAGATAGTAATGAGGAAGCAATTTTAAAAGTCCAGCATTTTTCTAATTCCTGTAATAAGTCCAAATCTAAAAAGTACACAGTAATGCCTTTCATACACATTAGATAGTTGTTAGTCAAACGATCATTCAATTGACAGCCATCCCTCCCAACTTCCCCATCCAATCAACTTTGCCAAGTGTTTTTGTGTTGTCTGAGAGCCCCTGGCAGACTGACAGCAGGTTATCTCCAGGGTAAAAAAAATGGATTACCCACTGAAACTCAACAGTCCGGACCCTTCTCTACCCCAACATCATCTGTCAGGGAAGAGTCAGGAGGCCCTGATACGCATACTGTCAGCCAATACTGCTGATATCGGCTGGTTTGGGGCTCTTAGAAATCCAACAACCACTGTTAGTAGTTTTAAAAATGTATACCATTACTAATAGATATTTTCTTTTCCCCTTACAACTCCAGAACATTTCCATCCTGTTTGGACATACCTTAATAATGTGTGTCCTGAACTCTGGAATCCACTATTAGTTAAATTATCATTTAAAAAAAAAGTTTAACATTTGACTTGTCATAGAGAGATGCTGAGACCATTGTGTTACGCACCTGCCTTGGCAGGACTTCACCACCTTCCTCTGTGGCCGCTGCCCTCTGCTGTTCTCCACATTGGGTTTTACAAGAGACCCGGCATGCTTCCATTTAGAGCCCACTAAGACACACACCCACGTCTTGGTATTAAGACTCCAATGTCCTCTGGTGTGCTCAACCATTTGTGTTCCAACGCTCTGATCCTCCATACCTACAGCTCAGCAGGTTAACCCTCGCTCTGCCATTTCTGCATCTATCCATTGGTTGCAGCAAACAAAGAAACCTCTACTGAACTTAGTTCATGTTGCCTTCAGCCTTGCTTTGTTCCACTTCACTTGTTCTTCTAGTCCTGAATTTCCTGCCTGTGCCAAGTTCATTCTTTCCACTTGCCTGCCTGATACACCAACATCGGAGGTCCGTGTGCCCACCCGGACCTTGGGCTTAGTGATTCCACCTCACTAGGTGAGCCTAAAACAATCACTAAAACCAAAGGGTACAAGTGGCCCTTTGTGAGTGTTGCGTCATTTTGTTTTTTCTAATTCTCCCCACTGAGTATTGAGCAGTATACAGATTTGTCTGAGACCTGAATAGTTTTGCCTCTTCGTTTTAGGAATCAGAGGGAAATCTCAGCACCCAGATTCCCTCAATCAAAACTAATATGTAATAATTACTTCATGTTTAATTTTTTTTTTTTAATTCTATGTAACATTTAACCTAAAAATCCTTTATATACTATACTATATTTCAACTTTAGGTTATGTATGTGTTTGTATGTAGGTGGCTGTATTTGTGTGTGTATGCATTTGTATTCGTTTTGTGTTTCTACGTGTGTGCACATTTATAGAAAACTTTCTCTGCATTTTTCCTTAAAACAGATAGAACAGAATAACGTAGAGACAAACACCAGTGTGAATGAAAGTTTAGAAAAGATTGTTTACTTTTAACCGTATTGGTGCATTTCCCGAATTTAGTCTCTGGAAGCAACGGCATTGTGTTCCAAGGAAACGGAAGAAAATAGCCATGCCTGATAATGTAATTACATTACTGGGAGACACAATAGGCAGGCGGAAAGATAGCGGAAGGCATTCAGTAAAGGTTGCAGGAGGCATCTACAAGAAAATATATTAATGACATATAAAGGTTGAACAGTCCTTTAAAGAAAATATCGACAACTAATTACTCTTATTATAATAGCTTTGGAAATATGGATAATGTCAGTATGACGGTGATACTCTGGGAAAAGTGTTATGTGAATCATTTTACTGGCAATCTTCCATTCTAAAAAAAATGACACGGTACTGAGACGGTACACGGTCTTAGGATTTCTACCGTAGCTTATTCTTTTGTTTTGGTTTCACATGCAAACCTGCACACCAAATGAGAAATCGCACTAATATTCCTGGAAATAATATGCAATAGATGATGCATTGTTCACTTAATTGTGCCCCAGAGTCTTCTTTATTTCTTTTCCCTGGTAGAAAGACAGATTTCTTGTCTCAGAACTGAAAGGAGTAATCAGGATTAGAATAACATAATTATTATTTTTCAAAAACAGTTCCAAATCTAACCAATGGTTATGTCAACCTACATATTTTTGGACATTTTATCTTTCCATGCTTAAAGAGAAGCTATCATGAGAATATGATATATTTTAAATCACACAGACACACACAAACACACATATATATATATATATATATATATATATATATATATATATATATATAGTAGCATAGCGCCTACTACGTGTCTTGGGGGACACTCGCTTGGCACGGGATTAACGCATACAGGCACAGTTTTCTTATAAAACACAGTCTCTTAGGTTTATTTCACACAACATAAATAACATCTTCAGGAACTTGGTAACAGCTTGAACACCATCTGGACATATTCAGCTTCACCACAGTTCGTCTCTGACCCCGGTCAGCATAACCCACGGACCCCTGTCCGTTACCTGTTGGCGACCTTCACAGGTTCCTGGACACCTCTTGGCCTCAGAGGTGCCCCATACACAATGTCTCTCTCCTCTGACCCCAGTCAGCATAACACATGGATCCCTTTCCGTTACCTGTTGGTGCCGCACAGGTTCTCGGATACCTCTCCTCCACAGAGGTATCCTTCAGACGTTCTCACTGACCCTGGTCAGCATTACCCACGGTTATCAGACCGTTCCACAGCACTGGCATGTGCCAGATTCAAAGCCCCACCATGTGCTCTCCAGGGAGACGACACTCCCAACACATGGGCTCTCCAGGACCTTCCAGCACAGACCATTCAGGTCCAGACTCAGAGCCCATGTGACCAGACCTCAGTCACATTATATGGAACTAACCACTCCCCTAGATGGGAGTGTGTGTGGCTAGTTTGACCCTCCCATCTCTCATAATTAGCCCTGCCAATCTCCCATTAGAACTACACATTTACATGTGGGAATACTGGTTCCAGACCACAACACAACTTCAGACTGACAGCGCAGAGTATCCTCCTCTGCAACACACATACCGGCCATCTACAATTCTGCCGGACTTTGTCTCATCACAACAGCTATATCTTCAGTTACCATGCATTCCTATGGCCTCCACAGGCCTCCATGCGCACTCTGGGAAGCCCATACAGCGCCCCCTACCTGTAACAGGGGTCACTACACCACAATGTATATATATATATATATATATATTTATATATATATATATATATATATCCACTATTCACAAAAGGCGATGTTAGAACTGACCCTGTTCCCATCCTTTCTCAAAGACTTTTGCACAGGCTCATTAGACACTTCAATACAAAAGATGGGATCAAGCATTGACCATTGTGGCCATGTACATGTGTTGTTTCCTGAAAGAACAGGAAGTATGAGTATGAAAAAGCCCCAGTGGCCATTGTGAAAATTGTAAGATTTCTATTTTTGTAATACGAAATTAAACTTGTTAAAAAACCCCCACAAAAACATACAAACAAAAAAGCATTGTCAATAAAAAATGTATTTAACAAAAAAAAACCTGAGCTAAACAATATCATTATCTGATGATACCTTCCTTTTTTTTTAACAATGCAACTATTTTTTATTCCATGCATCCATGGTTGTACAACAAATCCAGGTAGATGGCCAACATACAATGTCCTCAGTCCTCAAATTCCCAATCTGAGATTGGTAGTTCCACTGGCCCCGTACCGGGCGATACCCACTGTCTCCTAACTTTTGGTTGGCCCACAGACTTCATATCTCCAGCCAGTATAGTGTGCAGTCACAGCCTATGTTCCTCCAGACGATGGATATCCTGACCGTAGCTCATGGATACCTGTTGTGAATTCTGCTTTTGGGCTCCCTCCGGTGGTTGTAGGTGGTAATGCAGTTGTCCCTGAGTTGCAGTCCTGGTCAGGTGTATCTGCTGAATGCAGTTCTGACTGGGGTATTTAGGTGTGCAGGATTCATTAGTCCTTGCCAGTTGTCAATTGTTGTTGGGAGGTGTTGGACCTCTGCCTGGTTCCTCCTGCCTTTCTGCCAAATCAGCAAAGATAAGTGTCTGGGTTTTTTTTCCTTGTGGCACACATGCTGTGTGCTTCACAATTCAGTGCTATTCTTTGTGTTTTCTTGTCCAGCTTAGATTGTGTCAGTATGTTCTCAGTCTTGTTGGATTCTCTGGAGTGGCAGATATACATTCCATGTCTTTAGTTAGATTGTGGAACTTTTTGTATTATCTGCTGTGGATATTTATGGAAGGGTTTTAATACTGACCGCCTAGTAATCTGTCCTATCCTTTTCTATCTAGCTAGAGTGGCCTCTTTTGCTAAATCCTGTTTTCTACCTGCGTGTGTCTATTCTTCTCCTACTCACAGTCAATATTCGTGGGGGACTGCCTATCCTTTGGGGGTCTTCTCTGAGGCAAGATAGCATTCCTATTTCCATCTATAGGGGTATTTAGTCCTCCGGCTGTGTCGAGGTGTCTAGGATGTGTTAGGCACACCCCACGGCTACTTCTAGTTGCGGTGTTAGTTCAGGATTTGCGGTCAGTACAGGTTCCACCGACTCCAGAGAAAGTTTCATGCGGCTCCAAGGTCACCGGATCATAACAGATACCCCTCCAGCCAACAATCAATCTCCAAAACTCCATAGATCATCCATCCCAGCTTGGATCCTCTTCCATCGAAATCCCTCCAACGACTGCCTGATTCAACCCTATGTCTTTTTCTCTCGCCCCTTAAACATTTCCTTTAGCTCTCAAAACAAAGCATATTCCATCAGCTGGGACTGTATGTGAGACCTCCCATGGTGACAGCTTCCCTGTGTCTACTATACCCCAACCACACAATGGGCCTAAGTTTGGGAGTATAATGGGAGTGAGACCTTGATACAGATGAGATTCATTGAGGCTGGCCTTAGGTTTACATAAGATCTAGCCTGCTGTACCTTCCTTCCAGTTGTGCTGTGTCCTGACTCCTGAATTAAAGTGATTGGTTGCTCTTCCACACTTTTCACAGCATGCAGTCTCAGCATGAGAGACTGCAGCAGCTTTTCCTTCCTTCCTTCCATCCATCCTTCCTTCCTCCCTTTCTTCCTTCCTTCCTTCCATCCTTCCTTTCCTCTCTTCTTTCCTAAATTCCTTCTTTCTTTTCCTCTTTTCCTTTTCTGCCTCTTTTCTTTCTTTCCACCTGTTCCTTCCTTTCCTCTATTTTATTCTCTCCCTCACTTCCATTTCAACCCGTTTTTCTTCCTTCTTACAGCATGTTGTCTCATCTCGAGAAACTGCACCAATTCTTCTTTCATTCCCTCCCCTTTTTCTTCTTTCTTTCTTTCTTTCTTTCTTTCTTTCTTTCTTTCTTTCTTTCTTTCTTTCTTTCTTTCTTTCTTTCTTTCTTTCTTTCTTTCTTTCTTTCCTTCTCCCTTTTCTTTCTTTTTTCTCTTTCTTTCTCTCTCCTTCCCCTTTTTTTACTTTTCTTTTTTTCCTCTCTTTCTATTTCTTTCCTTCCCTCCCTCACCCTTTTTCTTTTTTTCTCTTTCCTTCGTACTTTTTCTTTCTCTTTCTTTCTTTCTTTCTTTCTTTCTTTCTTTCTTTCTTTCTTTCTTTCTTTCTTTCTTTCTTTCTTTCTTTCTTTCTTTTTCTTTCCTTCCCTCCCCCTTCCTTTCCTCCTCCTCCTTCCTTCTTTTCATACTTTTTTCCTTCTCTTCCTCCCTCCATTCCTCCCTTCCCTTTCATACATCCCTCTCTTCATTTTTTTTTCCCTACTGCCTGTCTATGTATTTTCCATTATCAATGTTTGAATTAATAAATTATTTGGAGACTTAGAGATATCCTAAAGTTTGCAGTGGCTGCAGGTAAAAGGAAAACAAAGGTTCTTAAATGGTGAGGAAGATGCTACTTTCCTCAGATAACATATGGTATAATAAATTACTTATGACATCTACTCACATCATAGGTATTAAGAAAGTGGAGTTTAGCCATAACATACTAAAAGTGAAAATGCAAGCTCAGACTACAAAGAGTTTGTTTGTAGTCTGTAGCCATGGAAACCTATGTGCCTACATGGGAACTGGATATTATTAAAACTATATTTATAGTAATTTTATTATAGATGGAGTCATAAACCTATGTACCTTTTACATGCTTATATGATTAAGAGAGTATGCAAACATGAAATCAAATACTTCATATTAGCTGCTATTGTCAAGATACCTCTTACAAACTTTTTCTGTTTTTAATACAATAGAATATGTTAAGAAGGGTTAGCACAGTCTCGGAAGCCTCTACTGTTTCAATGGATAATGATGATGAAGGCGAGGACAGATCTAGTGATGAAGCTGAAGCACACAAGGCTGAAGAGAAGAAGGTAATCTACGGCCCTTATTGTCGGAGTCTACATTCTTTTCGATATATATAGATGCACCTTTTCATCTTCCTTATTTGATAATTTCATGGTATACCGTACGGCTTCATAGAAGTCGGTAAATTAAAGCTTCTAGTACCCCCATTCACTCCCGTTAGCTAGCCTTCTTCTTTTGGCTAAATTAACATTGATTATGTTTTCCCTGGAGTTAGTCTTTGTTCTGTACGTAGCGTAGTGCCTGTGATTAAATTTTAAATAGCCTTGCGAGCGTTACAATACAAGCAAGCATCAACACCGAGAGGGGAGATATGAGCGGGATAAATCTTTAAATTCATCTGTACTGTTTTCTGTTAAATGGAATTGCTGCTTTTATACAAAACAAGCTCATAGGGAATCATTAATCAAAGACTTTGAACTGAAAAACTAGCATAAAATAGCAGCAACAGATGTATTGCTTTTTTGTGATCTTTGTTTTTTTTTGTGCTGGGAAATTAGTTCTGGTGCCAAAAGTGACACACTACTCCCTGACTCTCTGATTCAGCATTTTTATGCCGCACTTTGAAAGATGGTGGATTAACAGCCTTATTAGGGTTTGCTGTGTTGCTAGAAATTAAACTGAGGGAGTAAATGACATAAAAATACACTGGTACATTACCTGAAAAATTCCCTGCTGCTCTGGTGCTACCATTCTGTCCCTCAATGCTATACTTTTTTTTACCTGCTCTGCAGTGGCCTCAAGTCATCTATTCATATGACCGCTGCAGCCAATCACTGGCCTTAGTGCTGGACAGCACAATAGTGGTGAGACATGTGATTGGCTGCAGCAATAACATACAGTAGGTAGACTGTTTGGAATGTTACCGGGAGGACAACCAGCCAATCGTTGTCCTTAGTGCTGGACAGCACAATAGTAGCGAGGCATGTGATTGGCTGCAGCAATAACATGAGTAGAGTGTTTGAAATGTGGCCGGTAGGACAACTGTAGCTAATCACTGGATTTAACGGTGGACAGCACAGTAGTGCTGAGGCCAGTGACTAGCTGCAGTAGCAATAACATGGGTAGAGTATTTGGAATCTGGTCAGTAGTATTCATATGTGCGCCGCTGCCGGTGCCAGCACCGTAGAATCCTCACAGCGCGCACTGAGCGCAATATGAGGATTCGCAAGTCTGCAGTCACATAGAGGGACTGCAGACTTGTAGTTTAAGACTGGACAACGACTTTAAAGTTATGTGCACATAATCTTTTTGCTATGTTTTCAGAGCTCGAAAATGAGCAGAAACTCAAAGTTTTGGAGGGGGATATGGAGAGTTTCTGCTCAGTTTCTGTTCTATTTACTCCTTTCAAAGCTCTGTGTATGCAGCGCCCCAGAGTCCTGGTCGTTGCAGTAATGTCGCTCTGCCACTAAGGGGAGCGATGTTACGTCCGATGGCACTAAAGGAGTTCACCTGACCAGGTACCACAGTCACACATTACACTTCACATTCCGGCCACCAGGGGGAGCAAAAGGTTTTATGTATTAGGCCACTCCTCACACTCTGGTAAAACTGGGGGTTGGATAGGAAGTTAGGAAGAAAGCTGACTGGGTTTTGCCCAGGCACCATCCAGTGAGAGAGGGTGTTGTGGGGAAAGATTCAGGGGGGTCCCTGTCAGGGGTGGGATCCTGACAGAGGCCTAGCAAGAGACAGATCGTTATGGAACCGCGCCTGCACCTCGTTGCGGCGGTATCTTAAGAAAGGACAAGAAGCGAAGTATATTGTGGAGAAGTGAGAAACGAGATCATAGCACTAGGAGATAATACCGGGAGGAGTCGTGCCCTAAGATCGTGGCAACATCCTTCTGAGGCGCGTAGCCGGTGGCCGGAAGACCGAGGGAGTACTGGCTCTACGCACTACTCCGATCGCGGCAGGGCAGTTAACTTTAGATTGGCTGTCTCACCTATTCACCTAAGCAGACAACGGAGGCAAATTGTGGGAGAGGGGTGTCTCTAGGGTCCCTATAAAAAAGCTCCAGGCCTACCTCGTCATACGGGTGCGTCCTATCCACACTGGGGATGGAGAGAGAGAACATCAGAAACAGATACAAAAGGTTGTGAGGATTATCCCGTGGTGCTCAGCAGGGAGGTACTACAACACACAGGCGCAAGTAGGAAGGCTACTGATTTCCACCTGTAAAGGGAACTCTGGATGTGCCTTCGGACCGGCCGGTCTCAGCCAGCCCTGTTAGCAGTGCTCTGGATTGTGGATGCCGAAGTCTACAGTAAAAGGTAAAGAGACTGCAACCCTGTGTCCTCGTTATTTACTGCGACCTACAACATCATCATCTACACCTCAAAGGAAGCCCTGGGGACATACTTCACGTGTGGGAAGATATACCATCTAGCTGCCATTCCATCACCCCGGTGGACCCCTAGCAGCGTCGGTCATCCTGACCGAATACCACAGGTGGCGTCACGGACACTTGACAGACTTCTACCTACACCTTTAATTGGATGCTCCTTAGCAGGGCCACGGACCGGGTCGGGCCACCGTGACATCCCCAGAACCATGACAGAGCGACACGGTACCAAGTACCCCGCTGCCCTGCGTCTGGGGGCGCTCCACGTACACTTAGCCAAATCATGTAATAATACACCCCTGGCCTCGTTTGTATTGAGCTGGTGGCAGACACATCATTGGTGCAACGTGTGCAGCTGCACAAAGGCCAAAGAGGTAAGGGTGCCCACCTCCACCTCTAAAGCAGGTGGGATTTTGCATTTGCATTATGATGAGCTATTAGACTACACGGGGGTCATATACTGTTCTTGCACAGGAGTCCGCATCTAATTATGTCCATCAGTACACTGACCATAGATGAATCTGCTAAATGTAAACAAGAGGCTCTTACATTATCAAAGCAATCATTTTTGTCACAAACTGATAACACTAAGAAACATCTAAGTAGAAGAGCACAACAAAATATACAGTGGCATGTAAAAGTTTGGGCACCCCTGGTCAAACTTTCTGCTAATGTGAACAATTAATGAAGTTGAATATGGAATGATCTCTAAAAGGCCTAAAGTTAAAGATGTATTTTATGCAAAACAATGTATATATACATAGGGACTATGCAAATGTTTGGGCACTATGCATTGATAGTACACAGTAGCACCCCATTTTCGAAAGTATCACAGCTTGTAAACACTTTTTGTATTCAGCCAGGAGTCTTTAAATTTTTGTTTGAAGGATTTTCATCCATTCTTCCTTGGAAAATTGTTCCAGTTCTGGGTTGTGTTGCTTGCACTGCTATTTTGAGGTCTAGCCACAGAGTTTCAATGATGTTCAGATCAGATCAGGGGACTGTGAGGGCCATTGTAAAACCTTCTGCTTGCGCCTTTTCAGGTAGTCTATTGTAGATTTTGATGTGGGTTTAGGATCATTATCCATTTGTAGAAGCCATCCTCTTTTCAACTTCAGCTATTTTGCAGATAGTGTTATGTTTGTATCAAGAATTTTTTGAAGCTTTATTGAATTTATTCTTCCCTATACCGGTGAACTTCTGACGCTAAATCTTAAGGTGAGGACACAGGAGAGGTTCCCTTCTAATGACTCTTCCATGATGGCCATATTTTGCAGGAGTCTCTGAACAGTAGAACAATGTACCACAACTCCAAAATCTGTCTTTTGCAATCATGCTTGGGTTCTTATTTTCCTCTCTAGCAATTCTACAAGCTCTCACTGAAATTTGTCTTGGTTTTCCATAACTTATCTTGACCTTCACTGTTCCTGTCAACTGCCATTTCTTAATTATATTTTGAACTGAGGAAAGCGAAACTAGAAAACGCTTTGCTACCTTCTTGTAGCCTTTTCCTGCTGTGTTCCTCCACCATTTATTTTCAGCGTGCCAGGCAGCTGCTTAGACGAACCCATGGCTGCTATTTTTTGGCATAAGGTTAGAGGTGGTTGGGTTTTTATAAAGCTGGGAAATTTGCATCACCTGACCTTTCCTAATGATGATAATGAACAAGCCATAATCCTAACAGGCTAATTAAGGTCTGAAACCTTGGTCAAAGTTTTCTGAGCACAGATCTGCAAGATTGCCAAAAGTTTTGCATCGGCCCATTTTTCTTTTTGCAATTTTAAAAATGACAACATACTGTATATACAGCTCTGGCAAAAATTAAGAGACCACCACATCAAAACCCTGTCATGGGCAGCCCAATCTCCAGACCTGAACCCCATTAAAAACCTCTGGAATGTAATCAAGAGGATGAGGGATAGTCACAAGCCATCAAACAAAGAAAAACTGCTTAAATTTTTGCACCAGGAGCAGTGTGAAAGACTGGTGGAAAGCATGCCAAGACGCATGAAAGCTGTGATTAAAAATCATGGTTATTCCACAAACTATTGATTTCTGAACTCTTCCTGAGTTAAAACATTAGTATTGTTGTTTCTAAATGATTAGGAACTTATTTTCTTTGCATTATTTGAGGTCTGAAAGCACTGTTTTTTTATTTTGACCATTTTTCTTTGTCAGGAAAGAAATACAAAATTTATTGCTTGGAAATTGGGAGACGTTGTGAGAAGTTTATAGACTAAAAGAACAATGTACATTGTACTCCAAAATATACCTATAAAGAGAAAAATCAGACAAACTGAACATTTTGCAGTGGTCTCTTAATTTTTTCCAGAGCTGTATATTTTTTTTGTCCAAAATACCGTATTTTTTGCTATATAAGACGCACCTGATTATAAGACGCACCCCCAAATTTGGTGAAGAAAAAGAGAAAAAAATAATTTTTCATGTTAAATGGGGGTCTGTCTTATAATGCCAGTGTCCATTTTACAAATCATATATATGTCCCTTATTCTGTTATCTATATAACCCCCATCCTGGCATATTTCCCCCTTGTGCTGGCACACTGGCACATAGCCCTCCTGTGCTGCTGGCACACTGCCCCCCTGTGCTACTGGCACGCTGCCCCCCATCCTATCCTGGATATGGACCCCCTTTCACTATATGCCCCCCTGCTGGCTCTACAGCACACAGATTTGGATTATAAGACGCACCCCCCCACTTCCCCCCAAAATTTTGGGGAACAAAAGTGCTTCTTATAACCCGAAAAATATGGTACAAATGAAATGTGTTTTCTTTAACTTTAGGCCTTTTAGAGATCATTTCATCTTCAACTTGCTTAACTGTTCACAATAACAGTAATTTTGACCAGGGGTGCCCAAACGTTTACATGTCACCATCTTTATTAGTGATATACACTCACTGGCCACTTTATTAGGTACACCATGCTAGTAACGGGTTGGACCCCTTTTGCCTTCAGAACTGCCTCAATTCTTCGTGGCATAGATTCAACAAGGTGCTGGAAGCATTCCTCAGAGATTTTGGTCCATATTGACATGATGGCATCACACAGTTGCCGCAGATTTGTCGGCTGCACATCCCAAAGATGCTCCATACAAGGCAGGATGGATCCATGCTTTCATGTTGTTTACGCCAAATTCTGACCCTACCATCCGAATGTCGCAGCAGAAATCGAGACTCATCAGACCAAGCAACGTTTTTCCAATCTTCTACTGTCCAATTTCGATGAGCTTGTGCAAATTGTAGCCTCAGTTTCCTGTTCTTAGCTGAAAGGAGTGGTACCCGGTGTGGTCTTCTGCTGCTGTAGCCCATCTGCCTCAAAGTTCGACGCACTGTGCGTTCAGAGATGCTCTTAGGCCTACCTTGGTTGTAACGGGTGGCGATTTGAGTCACTGTTGCCTTTCTATCAGCTCGAACCAGTCTGCCCATTCTCCTCTGACCTCTGGCATCAACAAGGCATTTCCGCCCACAGAACTGCCGCTCACTGGATTTTTTTTCTTTTTCGGACCATTCTCTGTAAACCCTAGAGATGGTTGTGCGTGAAAATCCCAGTAGATTAGCAGTTTCTGAAATACTCAGACCAGCCCTTCTGGCACCAACAACCATGCCACGTTCAAAGGCACTCAAATCACCTTTCTTCCCCATACTGATGCTCGGTTTGAACTGCAGGAGATTGTCTTGACCATGTCTACATGCCTAAATGCACTGAGTTGCCGCCATGTGATTGGCTGATTAGAAATTGAGTGTTAACAAGAAGTTGGACAGGTGTACCTAATAAAGTGGCCAGTGAGTGTATATACCGTATATTTCATTTTTGAGGGGAAGTCAAAATATTTTCCAGGTGCAATATCTTTAGGAGACCATGCTTGAAACTCTCCTACATTCATCTTTGGTTGTGTATAGTTTATCACAAAATTAGATAAAGGTGACCCGAAATGTAGAAGACTTTTTTTTAACAATAATTTTCATGGATAGAACAGGGACATCAAACCAGCAAACCATGGCATTATCAACAATATGAGACATCAACAATAAGAGACCTTAAAGGGAACCTGTCACCAGTTTTTGAATCTCTGAACAAATGCCGCCACCTTTATCTGCTCTTGTGCTGCATTCCACAAATGTGTCTATCATTTCCTAGCTCCCTATGTATACCCTAAAAATACCATTTTAATTGCTATCGGGCTGCATTTATATGAGGATGATCTGATTCGATGGGCATCCTCCCTGAAGT
The DNA here is from genome assembly GCF_051348905.1 of Ranitomeya variabilis. Lineage (NCBI taxonomy): Eukaryota > Metazoa > Chordata > Amphibia > Anura > Dendrobatidae > Ranitomeya > Ranitomeya variabilis. The sequence continues at coordinate 40,402,174 of NC_135239.1, read as the reverse complement.
GTCTGTGTTTCCTTTCTGCTCCTAATCACCATCATCCAGCTTTGATTGACATGGATGATGTGTCCTGCGTCATACACACATAGAAATTACATTTCGCACCTGCGCAGTAGGCTTCCAGGCTTGTGCAGTTGCACTTTGGCGGACAGAACATAAAACATCACTGCGCAAGCGCCTAGAACGTTATTCTGGTCATTTTCGGTGGCACGGTACGTTGGAGCCAGAATCACATCGCTCGGTGCTTTCGCAGTGATGTTTTATGCTTTGCCCAAAGTAGGGAAAAGCAAGGTGCGCCTGCTCGGGCTTGTGAAGCCACTGAACAGGTGCAAAGTCTCATTTCGTCATGTGGATGAGGCAGGGTACATCATCCACGTCAATAAAATCAGAAGATGGTGATAACGAGCAGAGAGGAGGTGCAGACACCGCAGGACGGACCCCTATTGGACCATCCTCATTTACATACAGTGTGGGACCAATTTAAATGGTATTTTTGGTGGTATACAGGGGGAGTCAGGAGATAATGGACTCATTTGTGGAATACAAAACAGGACCAGATAAAGGTGGTGACATTTGTTCAGAGACTCAAAAACTGGTGACAGGTTCCCTTTAATAGGGCAGCGTGTGTAGAAGTGATGGGCACACTGTGTGTGAGAATCATGCATTGATGTTCTCAGCTTGTTTCTTAACGTTACTTTGCATCTGTACTTTTTTATTATCATAATTGCGAGTCACTCATTAAATATTGATTGCAAAAGAATGTGCAGTCATACCAATCATCATGTATAACATTTGTCGTGCAATTAAATGACCACCTGTCACCCAAGTTTGTGTTATAATAACTGATAGCTTGTAAAATAAGCTCTTCATCTAAATAATGTACTGTATCTTAAAGGGAACCTGTCAACAGATTTTGCCGCTATAAGATGCAGCCACTGCCTTTCAGGGCTTATCTACGGCATTCTACAATGCTGTAGATAAGCCCCCAATCCAACCTGCAAGTGAAGAAAAATAAGTTATATTATACTCACCCGGGGGGGGCGGTCCGGTCCGATGGGTGTCACAGGGCATCTTCTTGTGACACCGCCCTCCTGCTTCTTCATCGCTCCCCAGCATCGGTGCTCCTGCGCATGCGCAGCCAAACCTCCGCCCCCTCCTCCCTGAACTTCAGAATGGGCAGCGGATGCGTTGAAAAACTGCATCCGCTGCCCATGTCGTACACAAATTTCACAACGTGCGTCGGTACGTCGGCCCGACGCATAGCGACGGACCCTTACCGACGCAAGTGTGAAAGTAGCCTAAGGCTTCTTTCACACTTCCGACTTTTAGCTCCCGTCAAAATCCTTCAACTTTTGAAAACACAGGATCCTGCAAATTTTTTTGCAGGATCCTGTTTTTTCTCATAGTCTTGTATTAGTGACAGATTGTGACGGATGGCCATCCGTTTCATCTGTCGAGCACTGGATCCGTCGGAAAATTCCTGTCTGTCAGGCGGAGAAAACGTTCAGAGGAACGTTTTTTCTGCACGTCAGAAAATCGCTCAGTGTCTGGTCCTGCGCTGCCCTTCGTCGGCTATAATGGAAGCCTATGGGCACAAGATCCGTCGCTGACCGTCAAAAACAGGAATCCAGTGATGTATCCCGTTTTTCTATTCTGAGCATGCCTGGAAGGATTTTGTAGTCGGGGATAAAAAATCTCTCTCTCTCTCTCTCTCTCTCCCTCTGTCCAGAATTTTATAAATAGAAATTCAGGCAGCACCACAATCGACCCATCCATCAAAATGCTGGATGCGTTACACACGTTTTTCAATAATTTCTACACATCAACACATTATGATGGCCGCCTGCCGAAGGAAGTGTGAAAGAACCCTAACACTCACATTTTGGTGACAGGTCTCTGCTGTCTCCTGTTCTTCAATTTCAGGAACTGCCGCACACACATTGGGGGACATCAAATTCCTTTTATAATTAAGTGTACTTTACTGTCCATTTTCATCATATTGAAGCATGTAGTATTGGGCACAAACTTTTCCATTTTCAAAGTTCATAGCACAGCGTGTTCTGATGTCCCCTGTTCGCTCGCCCTGAGCTATCCCTTTCCTGTTTGGCATCTCTGACCTCTGGGATACTCAGTCCAGCTCTGCAGATTCTGAGTCCCATCCCAACTTCCTTATGCGATTCCCTGTCCTACTTCCTCTCCTAGGAAGATACCGAGGCATGCTTCTCGGTGCCTCAGTTGGACCGTAGGCTCCGAATGTTCCAGGAATGTCCCCTCCGAGTTTATGGCTGTTGTTGTCTTGCTGCTGAACAGCCCGTGCTCCTCGTGACCTCAGACCTCCAACTACTGCTCTCTCCATCTAATGTCTTACTCTCAAATAAAGAACCCGGAAGTGTTCCTCTTGTTAAATGGCCCTAACCCTCCCACACTGAGGCTGTTCCTGAACACATTAACTGATTCTATCCTAAATCTGTCTATTTCCTGAACTTATTGTTCCCACCAAATCACTGTTCCCAATCCTATCATATAGATAAATCTTAACCTATGCACTAATCTCATCTGTCCCCTATATCTAATACATTTATCAGAACACATTGAGTCATCCATAGACAGATATTTCCATCACAGCCATGAATATTTGACTTGAGAATATCTCTTTAAACAGTGGTGTTGGTGTATGAGTGTATTAAAACCTGTCTTTTACAAGAGATACTGTACGCTCGGACCAGCATTTAGACTGGGGCCAGTTGGACAATATTCAACAATGTCATTAAATCTCACATGATTAATAGCTGAGAAAACATGGTGTGATTCAATCAGACTTTTATACATCTAATCCCATGTTCTTAACATAATAGTTAGAAAATGAGCGATTGCTGTTACAGGATTAATCACACTGAGCCGTTAGAAATTGCCCAAGTAGCCGGGCCTTTAAATACAGCTTAGCAGGAAAGCAGTCCATTGGAGTGGAGACAGGACTATAATGAGCTAACAAGCTTTTAATATCATATTCTGCTGGAAAATGCTTATTAAAGAATTCAGGCGATGGCGGATGCTAGGAGGCATAATGTAGTCAGCTCGGTATAGCCTATTATTTACAGCTAAAAAAGATATTAGTACAAATTACAAGACTGTGTGATGGAAGATATGTAGATTTTTTCTTAAGTAAGGCAATGGTATTATGTATTAAAGAGCTTGTCCGGGCATAAGGATCTGATGACCTCTCTACAGGATAGGTCATGAATAGCAGGTCGTTGGGTGTCCACCACCAGACGCCCCCACTGATCAGTTGTTTTTTTGGTCTAGCTGCAGCCAGATGTAAACACTTTGAATGGAGCTTCTTTCTTTCATTAGATTGTTGACCTACTCAAGTCTAAAGTGCATGCAGTAATATCAGACATATAAACAATATAATTGGTTAATCAAAGAAATTTAAAGGCAGCTTGTTGGTTTTTTTATTTCCTTTGTCCCAAACCCAAAAGGTCATACGTGGCCAACTACTTCTCATGCCAGCCCTGACTCCTGCTCTTGCCGCTGAAAGTTGGCTGGTTAGTCTTAGTTGCACTCTGCCTAGGTACATCTATACCTTCATATGAAATATGGGGGCCCATTGTCGCTACATTTCCGACAAAGAAACAATTTTATACAAATAGGTTGCAACAAAGAGAGACAAGTTGTTTGCTTTGGCCATAAAGGTTGTTAGCCATCTTGTACTTTCATTTATTTACAATATACCTTGTTCTTTCATACAGGGATCCTCTTTTGGATGGTTTAATTGGTTTCGGTCCAAGCCAGCAAAAGATACCGCAGTCCCACCAAGAGAGGCACAAGTTCCACCAAAATCTTCATCTCTGGTAACAATATAATTACAAACGGTGCCTTTTAAAAATTGGATTTTTGTGTTGTAGCTTCTATATCAAGAACATGCACTTATGTCGAGAAACGGGTTCTCTTGATTCCATTCCCACCCGATGAGGTGGACTCTGCCACCCATCGAGCAAGAGAACTAATAAAGATGTGGCTTCCTACTATTCACTTTTATGGGAGTTACAAAAACAGGGTGCATACAGTAGCACACCAATCATACAGGTCCTTGAGGTAGAACTTTCACCTCTCAGATATATATGGCATATCCTATGAACATGCCAGGAATGTCAAGATGGGAATACCCTTTGATGTAAATTAGCCATTGTTTCTCAGCAGTAAAAAGAAAAGTAAGCCAGATGAACATATCCCAAAGGGAAACTCTTTTGGCAAATGTATGGCTAATGAAGTCCATGGGCATATATCAATGTATTCCCACGGTAAATAGCGAATGCATATCACAGACGTAATGTGAGTAGAATTTACAGTTGCTCAACTTGACCTTAAATTATATTCTTAGACTCAACCTCCAGTAGGACATAGCAAGTTCCAGCCACCACCTCCATCGACATCAACTTATCACTTGCCAAAAGCCACCAGTAGCTCACTTTATACAGGTACGGGTAATTTTTGTTATTAATGTCCTCAATAAATGCCAACATGAATTAAAAAAAACAACATTTCAGCTAGACTTTTTATAACTTGGACACATTAGTATCACAGAATTTACCAAGGAAACAGTAAATGATAAATCGTAGTTGTGCCGGTACTCCATGACTTTCATATTCTATCCTATGGACAATAATATTATTGTTCACAAGAGCCGATTTAATCCATTCCACCAGTGGATAAGTAATAAATGCTTTTTTATGTGTAGAAATACATGGTAATGCTTGGCATAGGATGAATAAGAGATTTCACAGAAATTATTACTTGGAGTGCAAGAAAGTAGGAATAAGAATTGCTATCTCAATACAGTTTTGTTAACATTGGCTGAAGTTGTTTCAGGTCTTCTGTAAGAGGGGTTCTTTGCCTGTGTCCCTACGAATCCACTTTTTACTTTTCGTGCATTGTATGAAAATAACACAAGAAATCTATCTGATAATGCTACAAGGCTTTTGTTCCCAAACCAACAGTAAATAACCAGAACCCAGGTGTAGTAGGTGTTTTGTAGGACAATGAAGCTTGCTTTTTGAAGACATTGCCTTTACCTACTGATAAACAAAATCTGTTTTTTTGATATTTTTGCATATCTTAGGTAAAGTACAGAATGTGCTTATGTCTATAGTTCAGCATATGATTCACAAGGTATATGTTCCACATTGTCCACAGTCTTGATGGAAGCCATGACACCTGACCGCCATAGAGCTCCATTGTAGAAAAGCGTATATGATTGTTACTTAGTGCACTCAATGTGAAATTAATTTTAGTGACATACACTATGTGGACAAAAGTATTGAGACACCTCTTAATCACTGAATTTAGGCGAATTCCATACGTAATTTGGTCTTTTCAGTGGTAACATAAGAATGCGAAACCTGGACAATAAAGAAGCAAGACAAAAGAATTGATGCCTTTGAAATGTGGCACTGGAGAAGGATGTTATCAATACCATGGATGGTGAGAAGAAAAAAAAAAAACAATTTTGGAACAAATCAACCCAGACATGTCACTTGAAGCAAGGATCACCAAACCACTACTTGCCTACTTTGGATACATCATAGAAAGAGAGCAATCAATGGAGAAGGACTTCATGGTCGGAAGAATAGAAAGAACAAGACAAAGAGGAAGAGCAGCTACTCTATGGCTTGATACTAGCAAGATAATGACAGAGAAGACCCTGGTGGACCTATCTCAGCTGTACAAGATCAATCTTCCTACAGATCATTCAACCATCAAGGTACTATGGCTTGTGATCGAGCCGAAGGCCATTAAATAATAATAAAAATTCCAATAGATGTATTATTTTCATGCCATGCTATCTGAAAGTGGAAGTATTTAGGAACGGCACCATTGCATTCGGAAAGTGAAGATCATGTAAAGTTATAAAGCAGGTTGGCCGAGTGCTGAGGAGCATGGTGCATACAAGTCACCAACGCTCTATTGACTTCAGAGTCCAAACTATAGAATCCAATCCTCCTCTAGCATTTACATCAGAACATAACCTGCGTGAGAGGAACTTTATGGCATGGGTTTTTATTGCAGATCAGCTGCATAAAAGCTTTACATCGCCAAGCACAACGTCAAAGCATCGGATGCAGAGGTATAAAGCCGGCACTACTGGACCCTAAATGACTGTAAACTTGATTGATGAATCAACCTTCTCTGTTGTGAATTCTGCTATTGGGTTCCCTCCGGTGGTTGTTGATAGTAATGCAGTTGTCCCTGGGTTGCAATCCTGGGCAGGTGTCCCTGCTGATTGCAGCTCTGACTGGGATATTTAGGTGTGCAGGATTCATTAGCCCTTGCCAGTTGACCATTGTTCTTGGAGGTTTTGCATCTCTGTCTGGTTCCTCCTGCCCTGCTGCCAAATCAGCAAAGATAAGTGTCTGGTTTTGTTTCTGCAGCACACATGCTGTGTGCTTTACAATTCAGTACTTTTCAATGTTTTTTCTTGTCCAGCTTAGACTGTGTTTGGATATTTCAGTCAAGTTGGATTCTCAGGAGATGCAGATATACATTCCATGTCTTTAGTTAGATGGTGGAATTTTTGTATTATCTGCTGTGGATATTTTTAGGGTTTTAATACTGACTGCTTAGTATTCTGTCCTATCCTTTCCTATTTAGCTAGCGTGGCCTCTTTTGCTAAATCCTGATTTCTGCCTGCGTGTGTCTTTCCTCTAATACTCACAGTCAATATTTGTGGGGGGCTGCCTATCCTTTGGGGTTCTGCTCTGAGGCAAGATAGAATTCCCATTTCCATCTATAGGGGTATTTAGTCCTCCAGCTGTGTCGAGGTGTCTAGGATGTGTTAGGTACAACCCACGGCTACTTCTAGTTGCGGTGACAGTTTAGGGTTTGCGGTCAGTACAGGTTCCACCTACTCCTGAGAAAGTCTCATGCGGCTCCAAGGTCACTGGATCAGTCTGGGCTTAGCAAGTTTCAAGAGACCGTTACCTGGCTGACTTCATTTTGGCAAGTTTGGTGGAGGAGGGATAATGCTATGGGCTTGTTTTACATGGGGTGGCCTAGGCTTTTTAGTTCCAGTGAATGCAAATATTAATTCTTCAGTATACCAGACATTTTGGACAATGGTAGCTTTCAACTTTGTGTGAATAGTTTGAGGATGGCTCTTTTCAGTTCCCCATGACTGTGCCCAGTGCGCAAGTTCCAAAAAGACATGGTTGGTGGAGTTTGGTGAAGAAGAACATGACGGCTGCACACCACATCCAAAACCTTTTGCATGAATTAGAAAGGAGATTGAGAACCAGGTCCCCACCACCAACATCAGTGTCTGACCTCACAAATACTCTTCTGGAAGGAGGGGCAAAAAGCCTTCCCAAAAGGTTGGAAGTGGTTTCAACTGCTAAGAACTAACTCCACATTAATACCTATGGATTTAGAACGAGATGTCATAAAAGTTTTTGTAAGTGTAAAGTGCAAGGGTCTCTATACTTTTTTCCATAGAGTAGTGCATATAGTAACATAATCATATAACATAATTATAACTAACAGTTGCACCAATGTGTCTAGCTCTCCATAAGATATTCTCGTTTTAATGCAGTCAGAAGAATATCTTAGATTATTTATAAGCAGTACACAATACAAAGAGCTGTTTTTCTAAAAAAAATAAAAATAAAAAACTGTTTTGTGTCAGCGGGCATAAATGTTGGCTAGCAATTTATGTTCATCACGGTGAAGAGGACAGAAAATGGATCAACACCGTAAAATAAACGCCCGCATGCCCTTTTCTGTACATTGATCCTCCTGCCCCAGTGTATTTCTCGAGCAATCTATCAATGGATATACACATAAAAACAGACTACAGGCTTCTTAATTATTGATTGACCACAAACCAAAGTCTACACTTAGCAAAATGCAGAAGCGAAGTAAGAAATGATATTTATCAACCTGTAAAGTGAGAATTAGAAGGTGGACCGCAGAGGCATGAAGCTGAGAGCAGCACCACTTGTATAACATTATCCGTCATTAGTTCCTATAATGAATCACTTGTGGATTTCTGCATGGATCCTGGGTGCATAGATTAATAATTTGACATAGGTTGATTAAAGAAGGATTCTGGCACATAGCTCCAGATTTCCAGGCTTGATGTCGACTTGTAAAGGGTTTGATTTGACTCCTTGAAACTCCTTAATCCCACCGGGAATGAAATAATGACACGGTGTTCACAAACTACCATCTCTTGAAAGCAGTGATGCCCTCAAATCAAAGCGAAGTCACCGATCCTTTATATAATGCATTCTACCGCAGGAATTAAAGAAACTGAAGATCTACAGAAGATGAGAAGGAGTTCAGTGTCATCAGAGAACCAGGGTCAGCAAGAGAGCATGGTAAGGTACCAGTCTGGGGACTGTATGGTTAAGTCGTGAAAGTTCTTTTATGATACATCTAATTCTTTTCCATTTTTTAAGGTCACTTATCCAAATGTCCCCGGAAATCAGATAAACCAGCCTACTGGAGCAATTCCTCTTTACAACCCCTTAAAGGTGATTTTTTTTCACACATTGACCATAAAACATTGCTTAGATATCAAAGGCAATCTGTCAGAACTAGTGAAGAGCGAGTGTGCTCTTTACTTGAGTTTTCCGAGCATGCTCGGGTGTTCTCCGAGTATCTTGGGCGTGCTCGTAGATTATGTTTTTGTCTCCACAGCTGTATGATTTGCTGCTGCTAGACAGCCTGAATACATGTGGGGATTCCCTAACAAACAGGCAACCCCCACATGTACTCAGGCTGGCTGGCAGCCGTAAATCATGCAGCTGCATCGACAAAAACTAAATCTCCGAGCACTAACAAATACTCGGAGACCACCCGAGCCTGCTCGGGAAAACCCGAGCAACGAGTACACTCGCTCATCACTAGTCAGAACACAATGACTGCTCATTGTATAGGGTTGTGTTTCCAAACATAGCATTTTGTCTGTGTTGAACAAGGGCCATATTCATTCAAAACCCACATTGCAACCTATTCCATTTGCAACTTTTTTTTTTGCATTTATGTAAAAATCAAGTATATTTAATGCCATAATGTCAGCGTTTAGGTAATGATTTTTAATATTGTGCATTATGAAACATTGGTTTGGATGAAACTAATCTGGTATAATAAAGTTTAGTGTGTGAAGAACTTTTCTAATATACCGTACGTACTTCTGCGTTTAGAATCGCTGCTTGCAGGAGTAGAGTAATGGAAAATCAAACTCATAGACTGTTTTACGCAGCACGTAGTCACAGAATACAGCTGTAGTAAATGGTGATCTGTATTCCGCTGGTGAACATGTTTGCGAATCTCCCAGGTTAAATCCTTGCTCTGAGAAATGATTACAGCAACATAAGCATTGTGGAAGATTAGCCGCATAGTGGTAGTCAAATTGGAACAAATGCAGTCAGAGCCACTGACACAGAAGTTCAATTAAAACAGAAGCGAAAGAGAAAATAAAGAGCGGAATGTCGGTTTTATTATGTTCTTTATGGTTGGTGTACAAAACAAATGCAAGGTCTTTACATCCTGGCACAAAACACAAAATAACCCCTGTCTGGCTGAACACTAACTACGCATCAGATTCTCTGACTATACAGGCGGCATACTAGCAACCTTGCAAAAAAGAAACTATAAGTTGTGTGTTACCCATAACTCTCCCAACTTTATTGAACAGAAAGAGAGATAAACCATGCAGAATGCGTAGAAAATAGCGTTTATGCCATTCTTTATCATTATTTTTTAGTAACATTGTAGGAAAAAAAATATGATTTGTTTTCCCACTAGAATACAGGTACATAGAAATACACTGCTATGTACAGATGTATCTCTACATACCAATAAAATCTGCCTGTGGATTCAACATCCGCAATGCAGCTTCAAGTATATTAAATTCTCCTGCTCTGATCAGTGCAGGCTGTGGCTCATAGCTCTAGCTGCTGCTTGCATTGATAGAGGTTGTGGGTTTGATTCCTGGGGAGACCAAATCACAAGAAAAGAAGATAATTGTTTATTTAATTAATGTAAGTGTGCATAGAGCAGAGATGTCGGCCCATCTCCCTTCGAGGAGGTCCTATGGGGTCAATATTGACTTTTAGGATTGCTACATCCAGTAGGTGGTCCTAAAGTTGAAGTCCTCTTCATCTTTGAAGAGGGAATTTGCATATTTAATTTCCTAGAGGGTCATTGCATCATCTATAAGTCTCCTTATGGTGGCATGACACTCTCCGCAAAGCGAAACGTTCCCCAAAAGTCCATAGCAAACTATACTTTTCTACATACACTGTGTGCAGAATTATTAGGCAAGTTATATTTTAGAGGATTATTTTTATTATTGATCAACAACTATGTTCTCAATCAACCCAAAAGACTCGTAAATATCAAAGCTTAATATTTTTGGAAGTTGGAGTGGGTTCTTTTAGATTTGGCTATCTTAGGAGGATATCTGTTTGTGCAGGTAACTATTACTGTGCAGAATTATTAGGCAACTTAATAAAAACCAAATATATTCCCATCTCACTTGTTTATTTTCACCAGGTAAACCAATATAACTGCACAAAATTTAGAAATAAACATTTCTGACATGCAAAAACAAAACCCAAAAAATTAGTGACCAATATAGCCACCTTTCTTTATGATGACACTAGCAGCCTTCCATCCATAGATCCTGTCAGTTGCTTGATCTGTTTACGATCAACATTGCGTGCAGCAGCCACCACAGCCTCCCAGACACTGTTCCGAGAGGTGGACTGTTTTCCCTCCCTGTAGATCTCACATTTTATGAGGGACCACAGGTCCTCTATGGGGTTCCGATCAGGTGAACAAGGGGGCCATGTCATTAGTTTTTCTTCTTTGAGACCTTTACTGGCCAGCCATGCTGGAGTAGTTGGAGGTATGTGATGGAGCATTGTCCTGCATGAAAATCATGTTTTTCTTGAACGATACCGACGATACCACTGCTTGAAGAAGTTGTCTTCCAGAAACTGGCAGTAGGTCTGGGTGCTGAGCTTCACTCCATCCTCAACCCAAAAAGTTCCCACAAGTTCATCTTTGATGATACCAGCCCATATCAGTACCCCACCTCCACCTTGCTGGCGTCTGAGTTGGAGTGGAGCTCTCTGTCCTTTACTGATCCAGCCTCTGGCCCATCCATCTGGCCCATCAAGAGTCACTCTCATTTCATCAGTCCATAAAACCTTTGAAAAGTCAGTATTAAGATATTTCTTGGCCCAGCCTTGACATTTTATCTTATGTTTCTTGTTCAAAGGTGGTCGTTTTTCAGCCTTCCTTACCTTGGCCATGTCCCTGAGTATCGCACACCTTGTGCTTTTTGTTACTCCAGTAACGTTGCAGCTCTGAAATATGGCACAACTGGTGGCAAATGGCATCTTGGCAGCTTCACGCTTGATTTTCCTCAATTCATGGGCAGTTATTTTGCGCCTTTTTTGCCCAACGCGCTTCTTGCGACCCTGTTGGCTATTTGCCATGAAACGCTTGATTGTTCGGTGATCACGCTTTAAAAGTTTGGCAATTTCAAGACTGCTGCATCACTCTGTTAATCATAAAAAAAACTCTTTTGGGAGTCCCATAGAAGGAATTGAGTAAAACAGAAGCATTTATCTCATGTTGCGTCTGTTGAGCTCTCGGACCACCTTCTCAACTGTGGATTTCCGCCAACAGCGAGGAGAATAGAATTTAAACTACTGCTTGACCCCCCATCCAGATGAACTGTATTCGAAGCTGTGTACACAGGGTTAGGATGTCAATCTCTATTTCTAGCTGTGGCTTACTGTGCTACCAGCTAGATGCACTGGGTAAATAGTCACCAGGGGTAGATATACAGTATATACTTACACTGCTGCTTCCACATTTAGAGTTTTTTTTTTTCTTTAACGACGTAATGGCCGTAACCATTATCCGGCTCATCCCACACAACATAAAAGTGATTTCTTATCGTAGGTGTATTGTAGATATACAGTAGGTGTTGTTATGAATGCATTACTTCATTTAAGTAAGAACAAAAAAAGGTGATTAAGAAAGTGAATTGATCTATAAACAACAACTGTCCATTCTGTCAAGACCCCGAATCCCAGGCAATATATAAAGCACTTTTCACAAATCTTTCTTTCTTTTTCACCCATTAAAGGATCACTCCAAGTAAAACCAATACACTGTGTTATGCCTAGTATAAGACCTAGGGTCTCTTCAAAAATCACCAAGGAATACCATCATGCATCACGCCCTTGACTAGGCGCTAGTCATAGCCTTGGTATAGTTCTGCCTAAATACAGATTATTTCTTTTCTTGTTATGGTTATTGACTATACTTTATACTTCTTGTATCTGGTCTAAAATAATTTTCATGAAATTACATGTTCTCTAGATACCAATATAGCTCCTAATGAGACCAGATCCACTGGGATCTTCTGATATGCCCTTTCTTATGTAGAACAATAAAATATGGAATTACAAAAGAGATAGCTCTAGTTGTGAGGTATTAAGACCAGTGGTTCCTCATGCTCTGAAATCCCTTAAGGAGTTTGACCCCTATCCATAGGCCCTGTTAAGGCAAATAGTCAAGGATCTCAATGGATGAAAGTTTCCTCAATCACAGCATAAAGTCTGTCAGTGATTATTAGCTCTAAAGGACTACATCAGACAGACTTGGCTCCAGCCACTTCATCTGGCAGGTCCCAGAGGAAATTCCAGTCTTCACCCTTTAAGCCCCTATACGAGGATCTGGACTTACATTCCCATTCCATGGGTTGCTTCCATACAGTGTTAGCTGGCCGGAGGAGCGAGCCTGAGACAAGGATCGTCAAACAAGCCCGGTCAGTATCAGAAGGTATGGATAGGGACGAAATCATCAGGCAAAAAGTGGTTAGTAAATGATTTAAGGACTGAAACAGAATATCACTAGAGTAACAAGAGCTGAGGACTGAAGTGAACTAGAGCAAGAAACGCAATATCTGACAACTCGCAGCAGTAAGCTTAGAGTTTAGTAGGGTTTAGTGATGTCCCATTGGTCAAAGCAGGGAGCTGATTACTCCAGATAGGCAGTGGACACACACCCATATTGCCAGTGGGTTGATGGCACTACAGTTCCATGCCACACCAGTCTCTGGCTGGTCAAAGCCTTTACTGCCCATAGCTTCTGGTCCTGATGTTTTTTCCATCACCTGCAGAATCAATACGGCGGTGCCTGGTGACAAAAGATGATGTTGGAAGTGCATGTTCTGCAGGAGATGTCACACACAACAGCTGGTGTTCTACCTCGCGGGTCTTTTCAGTCCAGCCTTGCAGTTTCTATGAGTCACCCTGTAATTTATTTTCTATATCTGTGTTAATTTGTTTCTATAGATAAGTCAAATCCTCCCAGATCATGATTCCCAAACTGATCTCGTCCGGTAAGCTATACTTGAAGCAGCATTTGCTTAGTGTATGCTAGTAGTTGTCGGATCATACGTGGGTCCATTATGGGATGGGGTTCCTTGGATCTACCAGAGGTATTGAGACCTTTTTCACACGTCAGTATTTTTGGGAGGTATTTCATCTGTATTTGTAAGCCAAAACCAGGGTGGCTCCAAAACGCAGATAAGGAAGGAATCTTTCCGTTATTGTTTTTCTCTGTTTAGGTTCTCTTCTTAATTTTGGTTCACAAACACTGGTGCAGAATACCGTCCAAATACTGTCATATGAGTAAGAACTTACTCCGCATGCTCCTCTGAGCTCAGTGTTTGTGCCACCATATTCTAAGAGCCATAACCTCGGTATTATTCAATTCATAGTGTTGTATAAAGTTTTTATTGGTGGGGGATGTGCTGTAGATTGTATTGGTATTTTTTTAACATATTTTTTTAAATAATTTTAAATGTTTTTTTTTAAATTTTTTACTAGTCCCCATAGGGTACATGAATCTGCTATTGCAGTAGTATTGTAGCCCATTGTATAAGTAATTAATTATAATCTTTATAGCTGGACTTCATTGAACTTGGCAAACTGGCTATCACGACTAAAGGCCCCGTCTCACTAAGCGATTTACCAACGATCACGACCAGCGATACGACCTGGCCGTGATCGTTGGTAAGTCGCTGTGTGGTCGCTGGGGAGCTGTCACACAGACAGCTCTCTCCAGCGACCAACGATCAGGGGAACGACTTCGGCATCGTTGAAACTGTCTTCAACGATGCCGAAGTCCCCCTGCAGCACCCGGGTAACCAGGGTAAACATCGGGTTACTAAGCGCAGGGCCGCGCTTAGTAACCCGATGTTTACCCTGGTTACCAAAAAAAACAAACAGTACATACTCGCCTTCTGATGTCCGTCAGGTCCCTTGCCGTCTGCTTCCTGCTCTGACTGAGATCCGGCCGTACACTGAGAGCAGAGCGCAGCGGTGACGTCACTGCTGTGCTCTCACTTCTCACTGTACGGCGGCTCAGTCAGAGCAGGAAGCAGACGGCAAGGGACCTGACGGACATCAGAAGGCGAGTATGTACTGTTTGTTTTTTTTGGTAACCAGGGTAAACATCGGGTTACTAAGCGCGGCCCTGCGCTTAGTAACCCGATGTTTACCCTGGTTACCAGTGAAGACATCGCTGGATCGGTGTCACACACACCGATTCAGCGATGTCAGCGGGGCCTCAACGACCAAAAAAAGGTCCAGGCCATTCCGACACGACCAGCGATCTCGCAGCAGGGGCCTGATCGCTGGTACGTGTCACACATAGCGAGATCGCTATGGAGGTCGCTGTTGCATCACAAAACTTGTGACTCAGCAGCGATCTCGCTAGCGATCTCGCTATGTGAGACGGGGCCTTAATGCAGAATCTAAGAAGTTAAAGGGGTTAATCTCATTGCAATCTTTGGTTCTAGCTTTGCATTTACAGGACAGATCATTATATAAGTCAAATAGGTGATTTTTTAGTCAATCTTTCACATGTCCATCATTCACCATCTGAGTAAGGACTACAATGTCTGGACAAGCCACAGGTCTCATGACCTAAATCCAACAGGCTCTTGTTCCTACGAGCCTGGTCCTGACATCTTGGTTTGTACTCGACTTGTGAATATTGGACATTAAACCAGAATGAGTAAACTTTTTTTGGCAATTGGTTGACTCTGTAGATACAAATTGAGTTTTGTTTGTCATTATTGTATTTGTCATCTGGGCTTTCCAGATAATTTATTGAGACTAAGGTAGGTCAGCCTAAGGGCAGGTGCAGACATACATAGATTCTCTCATCCGATAGAATCAGGCCGATAATGCAAATGACACTGATCAGAGTGTGATCCGATTCTCTCGGATGAGAAGATGGAGAAAGAAAATTCTCTATCTTCTCCATTATGTCAGTCCAATGGATGCCATCCAAGTGCAGGCCGATGTTTCCCATTGACTTGCATGGCCAAGTGCGATCTGTATATTGGATCAAACTTAGGAATGCATACATTTTTCTACTTTGACAGTCTCTGTCCGAGGAAAAAAAATCTAACTTTGGTCCGAGTATCATCCAATGTTTTGTCGGATTTTACTCGGACAGCAAATTTGTTCATCTGCACCCGCGCTTTGAGTCATGACTTTCTATCACTTTCAACAGTTCCCTCATATCAAGAATTCCCAATGTTTTATTTTTTGGAACAACAACGATTTCACTGATGTGTCTGTATCTGAAGATCTGTCAGAAACTCCATGTCTTAAACCCAAATCTACGCACATATACAACGCTCTCTTGTAAGCAGACTCCATGCCCCTGCTACGACTGTTTTCTTATTCTGTTTACAGCCAAATGATTTGATATTGTTTCTTTTCATACGTTGTACTTGCTTTATCATGTCTGTATCATTTTTAAGAATATTTACTTTATTCCCGCACCGAGAACCTTTTTTTTTCTTCTCCTTCTCATCCTTGATCTTGCCAATACTTTGAAAAGTTTGGCTTTGAATGACACGCAACTTTGCTCTGCTTGGGTTCCTTATTAAGTTACAAATCATATTACCGCACCTTGTGCTGGGATTTCAACTGCTGGAGGACAGAACAGTAAATTCTTTGAAGAATGGGAATTTTGCACTTCCCAATGAATTTTACATTATACAATAAATAACACAAGTCGGCATAGCAATATAAGCTGAAAAAAACAATAACTTAGCATAAGTTATATAGGTAACATTCTCATTGCTTTTACTCATTTTAAATTCATCTTGTCATGTTCTTCCTTAATTAAATTGCATCTGGCTATAACTTATACGTATCACTGATCTATTAATTATCTTCTTATTTGCACTTCCAAATTTCTCTTTCTCTGCATCCACAGAAATGATGTGCATAGTAAAGGAAAGAACTCTGCCTTAAACAGAATATAGGAAACTAGATGGTGGCCCGATTCTAACGTATCGGGTATTCTAGAATATGTAGGTAGTTTATAGCACAAAAATATAAAATTAAGGGCGCTGCATAACACGTATACGGATTAGCCTGCTGCAGCAAATATAAGGACCCAACTCCTAGTAATAGGCCAATTGCCACATATATAACGTATGTATGTATATATATCTGCGCTGCAGGTATAGTCCAGAACACAATTCACCAAATGGTAATAGAAGAGTGCCGTATGTTTACCTTTCTGGTGTAGTCACAGCGTTATTCATAGAAGCACTTGTCCAAAGGTCCTGTTAGTTTTCAGATGGTTACAAAGAAATGTTCGCTTCCGGAAGCGAGTGGACTATCTATAACGGAATAGGGGACTGTCACCGGCCGGGACAGGCTAATACCCCACATCCTGTGTCTTGGAAATATTGTGGATCGTTGTAGGAATTTTAGCATGAACATTTCTTTGTAACCATCTGAAAACTAACAGGACCTTTGGACAAGTGCTTCTATGAATAACGCTGTGACTACACCAGAAAGGTAAACATACGGCACTCTTCTATTACCATTTGGTGAATTGTGTTCTGGACTATACCTGCAGCGCAGATATATATACATACATAGTTTATAGCACAGGCTACGTACTATATTGCACAGTGACGTAGTATATAACACAACCGACGTAGTATATAACATAGCTACGTAGTATATTGCACAGCCACGTAGTATATAACATAGCCACGTAGTGTATTGCACAGGCACGTAGTGTATTGGTCAGCCACGTAGTATATAGCAGAGCCACGTAGTATATAACATAGCCACGTAGTATATTGTAGAGCCACGTAGTATATTGCATAGCTACGTAGTATATTGCACAGCCACGTAGTATATAACAGAGCCACGTAGTATATTGCACAGTCGACGTAGTATATAACAGAACCAACACAGCCACATAGTATATTGCACAGCTATGTAGTATATAACACAGAGCACTTAGTATATTGCACAGCCACATAGTATATTGCACAGCCACGTAGTATATTGCACA
This sequence comes from Ranitomeya variabilis, assembly GCF_051348905.1. Lineage (NCBI taxonomy): Eukaryota > Metazoa > Chordata > Amphibia > Anura > Dendrobatidae > Ranitomeya > Ranitomeya variabilis. The sequence continues at coordinate 40,384,756 of NC_135239.1, read as the reverse complement.
GTCACGTTGTATATTGCCCAGCTGCATAGTATATAGCACAGAGATGTAGTATATAACAGAGCCCACGCAGTATGTAACACAGCCCACGTAGTATATAGCAATGTGGGCACTATATGCGTGGTTAAAAAAGACTTAAAATAAAAAATAAACATATACTCACCCTCCGAAGGCCCCTTGAAGTCCTGGCGCCGGTGTGCGGTGCACGTGGCAGCTTCCGGTCCCATGGTTGGTATGAGCGCAGGACCTGTGATGACATCGCGGTCACATGACCGTGACGTCATGGCAGGTCCTTCTCGCATAGCATCCTTGGCACCGGAACCTGCCGCTTGCACTGCCGAGGACAGCATGCGACGTCGGAAGGTGAGAATAACCTTTTTTTTTATTATTATTATTATTTGTAACATTAGATCTTTTTACTATTGATGCTGCATATGCAGCATCAATAGTAAAAAGTTGGTCACACAGGGTTAATAGCTGCGTTAACGGAGTGCGTTACACCGCGGTCCGTTAACGCTGGCATTAACCCTGTGTGAGCGCTCAGCGCTGACTGCAGGGCAGTAAAGCAGCGGCCATTTCGCTGCCAGACTATGGCCGTCGCTGATTGGTCGTGGCAATGGTCGTGGGCGTTTTGCCACGACCAGTCAGCGACTTGGATTTCCATGACAGACAGAGGCCACGACCAATGAATATCCGTGACAGACAGAAGGACAGACAGAAGTGACCCTTAGACAATTATATAGTAGATCATGATATATTGGAAAATAACTGGCCATGCATCACAGTTGCTGCGCAGTGACAAACATTTGCTTTCCTTGGTGTCTGCCCTACCAGTTGGATCAATTTTATTTTTGGACAATCATCTGCTTATGGACCAATGGCCTTAAATGCAGTATGTAATAATATACAAAGTTATTGTTAATAGTAAAAGAAAACCTGAAATCTTGCAGTTTTCACTGACCGCTGAGCCTCCTAATAGACTGATACTTTTTATTCTGTACAGATTTAAGATGAAATTTGAATAAAAACTGAATTTGTTTCAGGTAAATAATAATCGCAAAAATTTCACAAAAATAATCCAATCTAACAATTGTGGCCAGTCACCTGCTACGTTGCTAGATTTGTTCTAGGGCAGGCAAGGTGTAAAAAAAAAATATATAATACCTCTCCCTGGCCAGCGCCTATCCTTGCTCCCAACTCTCTATCCAGTGCTTGAGACAAAGTTTTATGGCTTCGACTAAAGCTTGTCAATAGCATTACATCATTGGGCGACACATGTCATTGACAAGGTCTAGTCAACCCTAAAGGTACCATAGTGTCCTGAAAGGTGACCGGAGAAGGAAGGAGCTAGGAGGTGGGACAGATGAAGGCCAGGGAGAAGTGAATATACTACACATTTTTTTAACCCTACATTTTTTTATGCTTGAATTACTTAAATTAAAAATTTAATTTCCCCGCCTAATTTGAGCGATTCTGCTGAGTTTTAATTTTGACAGATTCGTTCAACTCTAGTAGAGATAAGTTTTAGCAGTCATCTAGTTATTATCACAGGCAGGATTACAATAACAGGTAATACCTGTATATATAAAGTCAACACATGCTCTACCATTCACAATTGGTGATGGTCACAGCTCACCTCCCTCTCCTCTCTGCACAGTGACCTCTGCACAGGTCACAGAGCATGCCTAGAAAACTCTTCTATAAAGGTCAATCAGTCAAATCTTGTCTATTGCTGATTATTTTTGTAAATATCTCTAAACTCTGTTAACAGAAGCTTGAACAAGATTCTAACAAAAAGTAGAATCCAAAAATCTAAAATAAAAAAACGGAACTATATGTATCCATATCTTCTTTTAATTATTATTTTTTTTGTGCTGCCACATTCAGGAAGCCATAGCATAGCTGAGCCTGTTATTTCTAGAATAGATGTAAGCTGTATATTTTTTTATGTGTCCTTTTTTTAACTGGTTTCTGTAAAAGTATATTTTCTTTGGAGAAAAAAGATGAAAGATTATGATTGCATTTAGTCTACATTTCTATCTTGCAGTACATCCATGAACAAATGATCTGGCATCTCTTGATTTAGGTAAAAGAAGTTAAAGCGACTTTCCAGGCTGCTCCTTATTAAGACTTATTTTCTCCAGTATATATGCGGCAATTACCTGCTTAGACTCTTTTTCTCACTGGGGTTTAGTAATCTGTACATTAAGATCCTTTTACCTTTGCACTAATGGAAGTAGCTCTCCAAACACTGACATCTGGTGAGATTGTGCTGGGCTTGTTTATACACAAGAGAAAACCTGATCAGGCCGGGCAGCCATAGGGAGCGATAAAGTGGCAGCCTTCCCTAAAGATGGGTCAGGATGCGGATTTCAAGCTACCTGAGGTTCCATACATTTATTCCACTGTGCTACCAAGACTGGTCTGGATCCTCAAAGCACAAACTCCTCAAAAGTTTTGAAGCTGTCCTGTGGTTTCTGGCACCAAGGCTTTAGCAGCAAATCCTTTAAATCCAACAAATTGCATTGTCAGTCCCTTCTGGCACCAAGGTTTTAGCAGCAAATCCCTTAAGTCCAACAAATTGCATCATACAGGATTACGGTAGTTGGTTTTTTTAAGTATTTTTCAAAAACATCTGTGGAGCTTGCACTGTGGCATGGCGCATTATTCTACTGGAAGAGGCCAATGCCGTTAGGGAATATCTCTGCTATGAAGGACTGTATAATGTTTAGGTAGGTGGTACGTATCAAAGAAGCATCCACATGATGGTAGGACCCAATGCCTCCAAGCAAAATATTGCCCAGAGCACCACTTTGCTTCTGATGGCTTACCCTTTTCCCATAATACGTCTTGGTGCCATGTCTTCCCTAAGTAACTCTAAGGGGGCACATTTCTCGTGGAGAGTGCCAATTTGGCATAAGGATACTTTTATGCGGCAAGGCCCATTAAAGGGTCAATATTAACATTTAGGATTGCTACCCCAATAGGACCTATTGTTCTAGTCCTCTTCCTCTCTGAAGACGATACTTGCATATTCCTTAGGTAACACACATGCACCCGGTCATCCTCATGATGCACACCAAAACACAATTTTCAAACCAGGCCATCTTGCGTCCTTGCCTCAGTACTGATGTATATTATGTGCTTATTGTATGCTCTTCCAGCTGTGAACAGGGATCAGCATTGCATTCCCCATACAGCCCCATACACAACAAGTTGTGATGATCTCTGTGAACTTTTTTCAGCAATTTGGACATCCATAGCTCTTCTGTGCTCTTCAGTGGTATCGGACCACATGGGCTAGCATTCACTTTGAATGTCCATCAATAAGATTTGTGGGCTCATTATGTGACTTGCCTTTTGTCAGGTACAAATCACTGAGTATTTGGAAAACCTTATAAGACTTGACATTTTTGGAAATGCTCTGATCCAGTGATCTGACAATCACAATTTGATCCTTGTCGTAAGCACTTAGATCCTTATGTTTGCCTATTCTAAACATCATTTTCACACACCAACTGCTCTTTGACTGCCCAATATTTCCCACCCCACAAAGTGCCGTTGTAACAAGATAAGGAATGTTAGCCACTTGAATCAGTGGATTTTTACAAAATACACACACATTGCATAAAGTTGAGTAAGCATCAACAAATCTGCTGAAAATCGATTTTGCCCGATTCTCTCGAAATCGGCCAAGAAATTAGTTTTTACATTGAATAAATTTGATGTAAATCAAATCTGCCAGGAAGGTGATTAAAAAAACAACATCTTAAACTCACTTCTCAGCCCTCCCCATACCTTCCCTGCTGCCGAGGCCGAGGTCTTCCAATCCGTTCCTCTATATTGCCTTGTAAAGTCGAAATAGCTGAAAAAAATGCAGAGTGCCAACAGAATAGCACTGTACAAACAACAGTTTCGACTAAACCACCACAGTTTAGAAATGACCAGCAGCACATACTTTTCAGGAAACCTCCTTCCGACCAAGGGATTTGGGGTGTTTTCACTAATAAAGCAAATAGATTGTAAAATAACCACGACAAAAATGTCAGGGCTCCAGTCCCTAAGATGAAATCAGATTTTGTTTCTCGTAATTTAATTTATAATCTATTTGATGTAACTTCTGTTTTCTATTTTCCTCTTCTTCCCACTGTGGTTCTTCATTAAGCCCCGTGAGTCCACATGGAGGCGCCACGATTGTCATTGATGTTAATGGTGTGCATCATGCCGCGGTCACATTACGAATTCGATTTGTTCATCTCTAGTGCTGAGAAGACTGTACACGAGGCTGAGGTCTGTCTAATACTTGTGCAGACATCAGAACTGAACACTTACTAAATGACAAAATGTCCAGATCTCCTTTCATAATTCATAGTAAAAGAGTACTTCGCACTTCATACTGTGGCACAGGAAATGCTTTTCCTTTTCTTCGCGGCTTTACCTTAATGTCCAAAAACAACATAATCAAAATAATGGCAGAAAATTGCTCTGGAGTTACTTCTTTGCAGGAGAATTATATAACATGTATACAAAAATAAGAAATCTGATACCTAAATTGAGTACATTTCTTGTAATAACATGCATTGAAAGACCAGCGGGGAAAATCTCTCAAGGCATGTGAGCCATTTGTACCTTTTGAATGATTGAGATGGAAGGTAACTTGGGTATTACGCGATGATCAGTGTAAAGCATTGCTTGTTCGAAAACAGGCTTTAAAAGTCAACACTATTTATTCATGTACTTTTAATGCATAAGAATTATATTTTAGATTGAAATTGAAGATTTATTTTTTGAGTGCATCTCCCAAACAACAGAAATCAAATGTACCATGCCCAGTGCCATACAGTGCGCAAATAGTAATATTCTTTCACCTAGATTGCCAAATATTTCATTACTAACTCAGATGACCAGAAGCAGTTGTTGATCATTTGTCTAGACCCTCGTAGAACCATAAACTGGTTTCACGCAATAACATATACAGCTTTGGGAGGTATACTTGTCACTTATAGGTGTAGTCAACTGCTGGCATGGCAGTTCAGAGCAGTCACTGGAGAGCTTGACTCACGGCAGAACAATCAGGTAGTTAGCAGCTACCTGCTGATAAGTGCTTAGCCCCGTAGGGAAAAAAGTTCCCAATAACCCCTATAATCAATTTAACCGACTCCCCGCTACTTTACGCCAAGCCATCTGTCAATCAACATAATGTCTGCAATGACGAGCCATCAACAGAGCAGAGCAGAAAAGAAGGAGTTGCTCTGTCAACGTGACGTAACATGAGGCAGAAGAATCTCCATCATGAGTGGTCCATGACCGCTCTAAGCCAGGAGAGATCTTCGCAGTCCAGCACAGGCAGTTAGTTATTAGCAACTACCTTCTGATAAGTGCTTTACTTCTCAGGGAAAAAAAGTTGCTGATAACCCCTTTAAAGTAGGAGTTGTCCACCCAAAATTCCAGGCTCAGGCAATGACTCACTTGTTCAGACAGTGAACACATTGAATGTTATCGATTCACGCAGATGCTCCACATCGAAAAATTAGTAAAAATGCTTAGAAAAACATAAAATGCCTGACATTCCCCACTTTTTACCCTCTTTCTCTTGTTTTTTTTTCTGTAGTTCCTTGACCCTGTTTTTCTTTTTTATCCATTAAAATTAGGAGAACTATTGGAAGGCATAAAGTCTTGTGTTGGTATAGATTAGGGTGCACAACTATTTCTAGTTTGAGGGAAACATCAGATTGGACCAATCTCAAGTGCTGCATTACAACTTAACAGCATATTACCATCTGAGACCTTTTTGGCAGATCAAAACACGGTCAAGGCTTTCCTGAAACAAATTCTGCTTTACAAAATGAAGGGTATGCTAGCGTCTAAAATGATGCCATGTGAACATACCCTTTAATTGTCCATACCCATTAGACTTATGTTGGCCGAACCCGCCGATATCAACGGGTTCAGTTGATGGTCTAATGTGTATGGGGACTCCGGCCAAAAGATAGCAGGGAGTGATGTCGATTAGGTATGCCCGATTTCGGACTATCGATTGCATTGTTCTCCCTGAGAAAAGCCACTGGCCGGCCCATCAGTTTTTGGCTTTCTCATAGGGAACACAGGAGCGGTCATTCGAACAGGTGCTCCTGTGTATGGGAGAGTCGGTTAAAATGGCCATCTTACGGTCAATGAGTATGGCTGGCTTTATGGTGGTTTCAGACATGGAGGGAAAAGTGAGTAAGACTTAGGAAAAGGGAATGTGACCTACTGCCATGCAACAAATGTACAACAGTGCACACAAAAAAGTGGCATAAATTGTTTCATTTTCTGATGCGCGGACAGCCCAAAGATGCCCAAAACTGATTAAGAGGCGTTCATTTTTTAATAAAATTTCCACACTTTACTCCAATTTTCTATTCGGTGTTAAAACACCGATCTTGATAAATTTCCTTCATAGCATTTTTGGAAAAAAAAAAAAAAAAAATTTTTTTGCAATATTCATCCTTGCATTTTTTTTTTGTAATGCCGCATCTAAATGCTGGTTGTAAGTAAATATTAAATATTAAATTTAAAGAATGTTAAACTTAAGCTAAAAACAGCTGCCCCCAAAACCGCGAGTATGAATCCAGTTTCTTTTTCCTTTCCCAGTCCAATCTAATTGGCTGGTGCTGGTTGTAACTGTACTGTATTGCTCCGATTATTCCCAGCGTCGCATATAGTGCTGGAAAAAAATCAAAAGAAAATGTTCTTGTTCAAATAATTGACGATTATCCGTTTGGCATATGGCTGAAAATATTGTTTTCAATCATTTTCACATTGTTTTAATTTGCTTTGCGTCTTTACATCCCCAGAACCGTGTAGCTCTCAGATAATGAATAGACCCTAATGAATGTGTTTACATTGTATAGCGCCACAAAGAAGGTAAACGTGTTGTTGTTTTCTTACCCCGATCCTAAGCTTTCATTATTTGGTAGCTTTTCCTAAGCATTCGAAAGACAATAAATGGTGATTTTATGTGCGGATCAAAAATATGCAGTGATAGCAGTATTATAAATGCTAATCAAGCCATCACTAGATGTGCAAACATAATTAAGAAATCAAGAAAAAGCAATCATATTAAATTAATAGAAAAATAATCATTCGGCTTGGAAAAAAAAAATGCAATCTCGTATAGGGGGGAAGTGCGGCTTATCATTACTAATCACAGGGTCCATTAATCACCGGAGAAGGGGTCAAATGGGCTTTACATTCAATAACCCACTTATTTTGGTTCAAAATTAGACATTTCTTCAAAATGTAACATAATTAGGGACACATTTTATTAAAGCCCTTCAACTTCTATTTTAGATAATGAAACAAACATATTCTTAATTCATGTTGTTGTTTTTAACGCTCCGTTGCTTTTTGCTTTCATTATTTTGCAGGTTTTTTTTTCCTGATTTAACTAATAGGGAATGTGAGTGATAATATTAAAATATGTTAAAGCTTAGGACCAATTTTGAAAAGATTTTTATTTATTTTGATCTGAACTTGAGGTGTATTATGTCTTAAAGCATTTTTTTTTTCCATCAGGACAAACCCTGTCGATATGCCCTACTGTAGAATATCGTTATCTAAGAAAGGGGGTTGTGCCTTGCTTTGGATCCTATAATCTGAGCTACTAATTTGGCAGCACCTATCACTATCAGGTCATAGAAATTTGTAGAAAATTAAACCTTGATATCTGCGATCCATCTTACTCCGGAGAAATCCACAATGTACTTATATGTAAATGTTAAGATTTACGGGCCAGACGTAGATCTCCCTGAGAATCTGCCTCCAGAGCTTATCTTAAATTAAAGGGGGTGTTACCAGTGTGAGACATGTAGACCAAGAGAGCAGCCTGTCAGTCATTACATGTCTCACACAGGTAACGCCCCATTTATTTAAAATAATCTCTGTAGGCAGATCTTCGAGGAGATCTATGTCCCACCCATAGATCTCAACAGCCCATTTACATATTAAGAAAAGTGTGGATTTCTCTGGAATAAGACATCGGATCGCAGATATTACGGTATCATTTTATTCAACTTTCTATGACCTGCGTGCCCATATAGATGGCTTAGTAGGGTTGATCCTACTGATAAATTCTCTTTACAGGGATTGTCCACTACTGGACAACCCCCTTTTAAATTCTACAATGCCCTCCCCCCTCCAAAAAAAAACCAACACACATAGATGATGGGCAGAAGACTCAACTTTGACCGTTCTTTGGCTGGAGTGTTCTCATAACAAAACAATGTCATGTGATTGCAGGCAGACATGGCGCCAAAATCACTGAAACAACGCCATTACACCAATCTTTACAAATTACGGTACATCTCCTAAAAGAGCACCTTAATAGACCCCAACAACTGGAGACCTGGTGGTGTTAACCCATTCATAGGGTCATGCTCTAATATGTACCCATTGTTTCATCCATATTCTGAGCATTTCTATAGTTGATCTTGATGGACAGATATTTTTTTAATTAATGTAACACGTACCTATTCCATTGTCTATGTCGGTTACCTGCTGTTCATTATGTAATTGCTCGTAACATTCTTTCCTCGCACTGATATTGTGTATGAAAGATCTTTTCGAGAAACAGAACAAAGGGTCTATCGGTCATCCCATATGAATGGCGAGAGCACAGAAGTTCATCTCATGCATAAATGCATAAGTGCAACCTAGTCATCGGTGGTATAACTTGGATTTTAAAAGGCCATCCCCCAAAGAAACTTAAAGCAGAAATATAAACTTCAAAGTTCTCTTATATGTTCTGGTGAGTTCGGCTTCTCATAAAATGTCTTTGCAAACCATTCTCGCCCCCGTGCAATGTTTCATTCTCTACATCACGTCCAGCTTTACATATCATTTGTGATCAGCACCACCTTTAATATATGCTTGTCCACATCCCTTAGTTCCCATTTCTTCTCTCCTTCGTTTATCTTTCCTATTTATCGTCTAAATCACGTATCACAAATGAGACGACACGATTGATTTTCTGAGTAGGCGCAGTCACATTGCAGTTGTGATAAGGTTTCATGTGTTTTGTGTCAATGTGATCAAATAATAAAAAATATTTAAAAACAGAAAAATTCTCATAATGCACTATGCTATCACAGTATACATCCTCACAATGCACATGTACCTGCTCCTCTAGATCCAATGTAGTAAATGGCTTCCAAGCAGCACACTGACGAACTCAGGATCAGCATATACTGATCATTCGAGGTTCTATATTGACAAGGCCCCTTATCCTGTCAATTGAAACATTTTACCCTTGCACACAACCCTGTAGATATCTGTAGATGTCCTGCCACCAACCCCATTTCACATACCTTTCACTGCGGAAGTCAGCAGAACTGGATTACTCCTTTCATTAAGGGAGTGAACAGTGAAAATTGTTCACCAGATTTCACAATATAAACTGTATACATTATTAAATAGATATCTTGGACCTGATGAGGCTAGTCTACTTACTGTAAAAAAAAAACATACCAGATTGGCTGTATAAGATTGGCTATATAATCCTTTTTTGAAAGTCTAAGCTCCATCTCCTCCCTCCTGACCCGATTGACAGCTCCTCAGTGTCCCTCCTCCCTGCTGCTGCGGCTGAAATTTCAATTGCTAAGTACAAGCTACAGCTCAGTCAGGCAGGGTGGGCAGAGACTGAATACTTTGGCTCATGAGCCCTCTCTATAGCTGAACTCATAAAACGCTAATTTTAATATCAGGATTGTACAGTCATTGCGACATGGAAATTCAAAGTAAGTACATTAGCCTCATTGGGCTGAGGAGATCTACTTAAATATGCAGCTTGTTTTGTGAAATCCGGGTGACAGATCTGCATGATGCTTTCTCAGCATCTAAGATTGGGGTTTGGTTAAATGCGTCTGATAGGATTGATGCTTTTCAGCTGCTAACTGGTGCTGCGAGAGGGGGATAGAGAGCTGCAGTATTCACAGGCTAGATATTTTTGGGATAAATAATGTAGATTTTCTAGACTTTTGGAATACATCTATAAGATAACTCAATTTGTGTTTATATGTATGCATATACTGTTAGATATATAATGCCCAAATAAAAAAGTCAGTGTCCAAAGTTTTTTTTACAGGGGCCATTCAGTGCTATTCTCCTTTTCCTTGCTACTCGTGAAGCTTACGCAACACATCCCGCCTCTTCTTCTCCTTCACTTCTTGTCTCTCTAGCAATTCCTTGCAAGTCTCCCCAACGCTAATTTTTCCAGGAGTCATGTACAATACAGATTGGAGAAAGATGCAATAATCCAAATTCCTCATAACCAAGGCCATGTTGGAGCATTCTCCTGCCCCTAGAAATGTGATGTCATTATATGACATCATATAGCATGCCATTGTCTATCCTATATATTCCACTATGCATAAAACCATGAAAAAATGCGTACAATTATTATTTTAATGACCATAGAAACACAATCTAATTCTCATGGTGGCCGACCGGCAAAAAAAAAAAATCTGCGGTAGAGCTTTGCTTCGAATGTCCTTGCCAAAATTAACTACAGCTTACATGCACACAAATGCACGTAGTGCACAGAATTATTGGACATGTATGAAATCAATGGGAAATTCCAATATTGTACGGCTCCCAAGGGTCGGAGATTATCCAGTGGTTGCAGTTTTATTACCACTGAGCTCTTACAGATGGGGGTGGGGAGAATGTTCATTAAAAGAGAAGTTAAAGCAGATAGAAAACACCCAGCGGTGCCATACATCTCTCCTGCACTGTCCGGGGTTCGTATTATTTCTGCTGAAGTGCTGCAGAAGGTTCCTAATGGTCTTGATGAAATGTTCAGCTCGTTTCACTAAAGCTAGACCCATTGCGGAGAAAGTAGGTTACCCATTCCAAAAGTGTATGATCAATGCCTTTAATCAAAAGGTGCAATAAACACGATTGTCGCATCCTTGGGGCTGTGGAATATACAGGGCGAAACGGTGAAATGCTTACTGCATATACTATGATCTATAGAGTTACCGTACTTTTTTGTAGGGTCATATACATTTATATATTTCATTTTTTCTTTTTTAATAAATTTGCAAAAATTATTACATTTCTGGGGTTTTTTTTCAGTCAAGATGGAGTGCAGAGTGTACATTAATGATAAAAAATGAACTTTTTTTGAATTTACCAAATGGCTGCAATGAAACAAAGAGTGAAAAATTTAAAGGGGTCTGAATACTTTCTGTGCCCGCTGTATATGATGTGTGTGTGGCACAATCTGAGGCAGGCTTGGTACAATTCAATAAACTGCAAATTTACTTGGGCAAGAAGCTAGTTACAAACTGTGGTACTTAGCAATTATGGTATATGGTACAGAGACAAGATGGATACAGCGTGTGTAAAGAGGCTCACTGGTTACAATATATATGGTGCAGAGAATGAACTGTAACAAATTATGGTACAGAGGTTTGGCGGTAACAACATATACAGAGGTTTGGCGGTAGCAGTATATGGTACAGAGGCTTTGCTGTAACAGTATATGGTGAAGAGGATTGGCAGCAACAGTATATGGTACAGAGGCTTGGCAGTAATGTAGTGCCCCAGAGTCCTGGTCGTTGCAGTAAAATTATTCTTCCACCAGGGGGAGTGATATTACGTCTGAAGGCAATAAATGAGATCTCTTTACAAGGTATCACAAACCATACATGACACTTCACACTCCAGTCCACCAGGGGGAGCTACACTCCTATCTATTAGGGCACTCCTCTGTTGTGATTTTGCTTTTTGCTCCCTCTAGTGGTCATTAGTGATTTGACTCTGGAGCGTCTGTCTTTTTCTATATCCTCACCTGGGCCGTTAGTTCAGGGGCGTTGCTATATAAGCTCCCTGGACCTTCAGTTCAATGCCTGGCATCGTTGAAATCAGAGCTAATCTGTTGTGCTCTTGTCCTCTGATCCTGGTTCCTGTTTTTCAAGCTAAGTCTGCTTCTTTGCTTTTTGCTTTTGTTTTGTTTGGTATTTTTGTCCAGCTTGTTCCTATCTGTATCCTGACCTTTGCTGGAAGCTCTAGGGGGCTGGTGTTCTCCCCCCGGACCGTTAGACGGTTCGGGGGTTCTTGAATCTCCAGCGTGGATTTTTATAGGGTTTTTGTTGACCAGATAAGTTATCTTGCTATATTCTGCTATTAGTAAGCTGGCCTCTCTTTGCTGAACCTGGTTCATTTCTGTGTTTGTCATTTCCTCTTACCTCACCGTTATTATTTGTGGGGGGCTTGTATCTTGCTTTGGGGTCCCTTTCTCTGGAGGCAAGAGAGGTCTTTGTTTTCTTCTCCTAGGGGTAGTTAGATTCTCCGGCTGGCGCGAGTCATCTAGCGATCACCGTAGGCATGATCCCCGGCTACTTCTAGTGTTGGCGTTAGGAGTAGCTATTTGGTCAACCCAGTTACCACAGCCCTATGAGCTGGATTTTTGTATCTTGCAGACTTACACGTTCCTCTGAGACCCTGTCCACTGGGGTCATAACAGTATGCCAGGCCAGTATTAAATGTTTAATGCATTGCAGAAGTGGGATTATAAGAAATAAAATTTTGAGTTTTTTTTTCCCTCTCTCATTTTTTTTTTTTCTTTTCCCCTTTACCTCAGAGTGGCTTAAGCTTGCTGCAGACATGAATGTCCAGACCTTGATTACAAGTGTGGACCAGCTTGCCGCTCGTGTGCAGGGTATACAAGATTATGTTACCAGAAATCCTAGGTCTGAACCCAAGATTCCGATTCCTGAACTGTTTTCAGGAGACCGATTTAAGTTTAGGAATTTCAGGAATAATTGTAAATTATTTTTGTCCCTGAAACCTTGTTCGTCTGGAGACTCTGCTCAACAAGTAAAAATTGTTATTTCATTCTTACGGGGTGACCCTCAGGATTGGGCTTTTTCGTTGGCGCCAGGAGATCCGGCATTGGCTGATATTGATGCGTTTTTTCTGGCGCTCGGTTTACTTTATGAGGAACCCAATCTTGAGATTCAGGCAGAGAAAGCCTTGCTGGCTATGTCTCAGGGCCAGGACAAGGCTGAGGTGTATTGCCAAAAATTTCGGAAATGGTCCGTGCTGACACATTGGAACGAGTGTGCACTGGCCGCTAATTTTAGAAATGGCCTTTCTGAGGCCATTAAGAATGTTATGGTGGGTTTTCCCATTCCCACAGGTCTGAATGATACCATGTCCCTGGCTATTCAAATTGACCGGCGGTTGCGGGAGCGCAAAACCGCAAATTTCCTCATGTTGTTGTCTGAACAGACACCTGATGTGATGCAATGTGATAGAAAAACCGCAAATTCCCTCATGGTGTTGTCTGAACGGACACCTGATTTGATGCAATGTGATAGAATCCTGACTAGAAATGAGAGGAAAATTCATAGACGCCGGAATGGCTTGTGCTACTACTGTGGTGATTCTACACATGTTATCTCAGCATGCTCTAAACGTATATCTAAGGTTGTTAGTCCTGTCACCGTTGGTAATTTGCATCCTAAGTTTATTCTGTCTGTAACTTTGATTTGCTCACTGTCATCTTATCCTGTCATGGCGTTTGTAGATTCAGGTGCTGCCCTGAGTCTTATGGATCTCTCATTTGCTAAGCGCTGTGGTTTTATTCTTGAACCATTAGAAAATCCTATCCCTCTTAGGGGTATTGATGCTACGCCATTGGCAGAAAATAAGCCTCAGTATTGGACACAGGTTACCATGTGCATGACTCCTGAACACCGCGAGGTGATACGTTTTCTCGTTCTACATAAAATGCATGATTTGGTTGTTTTGGGGCTGCCATGGTTACAGACCCATAATCCAGTCCTTGACTGGAAGGCTATGTCAGTGTCTAATTGGGGCTGTTGTGGTATTCATGAGGATTCCCTGCCTGTGTCTATTGCTTCTTCTACGCCTTCGGAAGTTCCGGAGTACTTGTCTGATTATCAGGATGTCTTTAGCGAGTCCAGGTCCAGTGCATTGCCTCCTCATAGGGAATGTGACTGTGCAATAGATTTGATTCCAGGCAGTAAATTTCCTAAGGGAAGACTGTTTAATCTGTCGATACCTGAACATACCGCTATGCGTTCATATATCAAGGAGTCTCTGGAGAAAGGACACATCCGTCCGTCTTCTTCCCCTCTTGGTGCGGGATTCTTTTTTGTGGCTAAAAAGGACGGATCTTTGAGGCCTTGTATTGACTATCGGCTTTTAAATAAGATCACTGTCAAATTTCAGTATCCTTTGCCGCTGTTGTCTGACTTGTTTGCCCGGATTAAAGGTGCCAAGTGGTTTACCAAGATAGACCTTCGTGGTGCGTACAACCTTGTGCGCATTAAGCAAGGGGATGAATGGAAAACCGCATTCAATACGCCCGAAGGTCATTTTGAGTACTTGGTGATGCCTTTTGGGCTCTCTAATGCCCCTTCAGTTTTTCAGTCCTTTATGCATGACATTTTCCGGAACTATCTGGATAAATTTCTGATCGTTTATCTGGATGATATTCTGTTTTTTTCTGATAATTGGGACTCGCATGTGGAGCAGGTCAGGATGGTCTTTAAAATTTTGCGTGAAAATTCTTTGTTTGTCAAGGGCTCAAAGTGTCTTTTTGGTGTACAGAAGGTTCCCTTTTTGGGGTTCATTTTTTCCCCTTCTGCTGTGGAGATGGACCCAGTCAAGGTCCGAGCTATTCTTGATTGGACTCAGCCCTCGTCAGTTAAGAGTCTTCAGAAGTTCTTGGGTTTCGCTAACTTCTACCGTCGTTTTATCGCTAACTTTTCTAGCATTGTGAAACCTTTGACGGATATGACCAAGAAGGGCTCCGATGTGGTTAATTGGGCTCCTGCTGCCGTGGAGGCTTTCCAGGAGTTGAAACGTCGGTTTACTTCGGCGCCTGTTTTGTGCCAGCCTGATGTCTCGCTTCCCTTTCAAGTTGAGGTGGATGCTTCAGAGATTGGAGCAGGGGCCGTTTTGTCGCAGAGAGGCCCTGGTTGCTCTGTTATGAGACCTTGCGCCTTTTTCTCTAGGAAGTTTTTGCCTGCGGAGCGAAATTATGATGTGGGCAATCGGGAGTTGTTGGCCATGAAATGGGCATTTGAGGAGTGGCGTCATTGGCTCGAGGGTGCTAAGCATCGTGTGGTGGTCTTGACTGATCACAAAAATCTGATGTATCTCGAGTCTGCTAAACGCCTGAATCCTAGACAGGCCCGCTGGTCATTGTTTTTCTCCCGTTTTGACTTTGTTGTCTCGTATTTACCAGGTTCAAAGAATGTGAAGGCCGATGCTCTTTCCAGGAGCTTTGTGCCTGATGCTCCTGGAGTCGCTGAACCTGTTGGTATTCTTAAGGATGGTATTATCTTGTCAGCTATTTCTCCAGATCTGCGACGTGTGTTGCAGAGATTTCAGGCTGATAGGCCTGATTCTTGTCCACCTGACAGACTGTTTGTGCCTGATAAGTGGACCAGCAGAGTCATTTCCGAGGTTCATTCCTCGGTGTTGGCAGGTCACCCAGGAATTTTTGGCACCAGAGATCTGGTGGCCAGATCCTTTTGGTGGCCTTCCTTGTCTAGGGATGTGCGGTCATTTGTACAGTCCTGTGGGACTTGTGCTCGAGCTAAGCCTTGCTGTTCTCGTGCCAGCGGGTTGCTCTTGCCCTTGCCTGTCCCTAAGAGACCTTGGACACATATCTCCATGGATTTCATTTCTGATCTTCCGGTGTCTCAGGGCATGTCTGTTATCTGGGTGATATGTGATCGCTTCTCCAAGATGGTCCATTTGGTTCCTTTGCCTAAGCTGCCTTCCTCTTCCGATCTGGTTCCTGTGTTTTTCCAGAACGTGGTTCGTTTGCACGGCATCCCTGAGAATATTGTGTCAGACAGAGGATCCCAGTTCGTTTCCAGATTCTGGCGATCCTTTTGTAGTAGGATGGGCATTGACTTGTCGTTTTCGTCTGCTTTCCATCCTCAGACTAATGGACAGACGGAGCGAACTAATCAGACTTTGGAGGCTTATTTGAGGTGTTTTGTCTCTGCTGATCAGGACGATTGGGTGACCTTCTTGCCGTTAGCTGAGTTTGCCCTTAATAATCGGGCTAGTTCCGCCACCTTGGTTTCGCCGTTTTTCTGCAACTCTGGTTTCCACCCTCGTTTTTCTTCGGGTCATGTGGAACCTTCTGACTGCCCTGGGGTGGATTCTGTGGTGGATAGGTTGCAGCGGATCTGGAATCTTGTGGTGGACAACTTGAAGTTGTCACAGGAGAGGGCTCAGCGCTTTGCCAACCGCCGCCGCGGTGTGGGTCCCCGACTACGTGTTGGGGATTTGGTGTGGCTTTCTTCCCGCTTTGTTCCTATGAAGGTTTCCTCTCCCAAATTTAAACCTCGTTTTATTGGTCCTTACAAGATATTGGAAATTCTTAATCCTGTATCCTTTCGCCTGGATCTTCCTGTGTCGTTTGCTATCCACAACGTGTTTCATAGGTCCTTGTTGCGGCGGTACGTTGTGCCTGTGGTTCCTTCTGCTGAGCCTCCTGCTCCGGTGTTGGTTGAGGGCGAGTTGGAGTACGTGGTGGAGAAGATCTTGGATTCTCGTCTCTCCAGGCGGAGGCTTCAGTACCTGGTCAAGTGGAAGGGCTATGGTCAGGAAGATAATTCCTGGGTGGTCGCCTCTGATGTTCATGCGGCCGATTTAGTTCGTGCCTTTCACGCCGCTCATCCTGATCGCCCTGGTGGTCGTGGTGAGGGTTCGGTGACCCCTCACTAAGGGGGGGGTACTGTTGTGATTTTGCTTTTTGCTCCCTCTAGTGGTCATTAGTGATTTGACTCTGGAGCGTCTGTCTTTTTCTATATCCTCACCTGGGCCGTTAGTTCAGGGGCGTTGCTATATAAGCTCCCTGGACCTTCAGTTCAATGCCTGGCATCGTTGAAATCAGAGCTAATCTGTTGTGCTCTTGTCCTCTGATCCTGGTTCCTGTTTTTCAAGCTAAGTCTGCTTCTTTGCTTTTGTTTTGTTTGGTATTTTTGTCCAGCTTGTTCCTATCTGTATCCTGACCTTTGCTGGAAGCTCTAGGGGGCTGGTGTTCTCCCCCCGGACCGTTAGACGGTTCGGGGGTTCTTGAATCTCCAGCGTGGATTTTTATAGGGTTTTTGTTGACCAGATAAGTTATCTTGCTATATTCTGCTATTAGTAAGCTGGCCTCTCTTTGCTGAACCTGGTTCATTTCTGTGTTTGTCATTTCCTCTTACCTCACCGTTATTATTTGTGGGGGGCTTGTATCTTGCTTTGGGGTCCCTTTCTCTGGCGCGAGTCATCTAGCGATCACCGTAGGCATGATCCCCGGCTACTTCTAGTGTTGGCGTTAGGAGTAGCTATTTGGTCAACCCAGTTACCACAGCCCTATGAGCTGGATTTTTGTATCTTGCAGACTTACACGTTCCTCTGAGACCCTGTCCACTGGGGTCATAACACTCCTCGCAGTTGGGTAAAACTGGTCAGCTGGATAGAAAGTTAGTCAGTCCCTGTCAGGCAGACAGAGGGGAAGGAGGAACATCATAGAGCTACAGACAGAGAGGTCTCTGACAGGGGTGGGATCCTGTCAGAGGCCTAGACAGAAGGCCACTGAGCTGCGCCTGCCCCACGTGCGGCAGCATCCTAAGGAAGGACACGAAAGCGAATTGTATTGTAGAGGGTGAGAAACGAAGTCATAGCACAAGGCGAGGAAACCAGAAGGAGTTCTGCCCTGTAAAAGGCTGCCTCGTTCTGAGGCGCAGAAGCTGGTGGCTGGAACACCGAGGGAGCAACAGTCTCTAAGCCTTGCTCCAGAGACCGGCAGGACAGTCAATTCCACATTGGCTGCCCGACCTTATACCCAGGAGGCACGGTGGCAGCTTGTGGGGGCTGGGGCGTCATAGGGTCCCTGTAAAAAGCCTCAGGCCATCAGTCATACGGGTTTGTCCTATCCATACCATCTGGGGGACAGAGAGAAAGAGAAATAACATCTAGAACACCAACATCAGTTGTGAGGACCTTACCGAGAAGCTCAGCAGGGAGGTACTACAACACCCAGGCGCTAGAGGAAGGCTACTGATTTCCACCTGGAAAAGGGGACTCTGGATTTGCCTTCAGACCGACTGGACTCTGCCTACCCTGTGGTCAGTACCCTGGACTGTGGATGCTGAAGTCTTCAGTAAAGGTAAAGAGACTGCAACCTTGTGTCCTCATTATTCACTGCTCCTTACATCATCCACCATCCACCATCTACACTCTGTGAAGCCCTGGGGATACACTTCACCTGTGGGAAGGTATACCATCTAGCTGCCATTACATCTCCCCTGCGGACCTCTAAGCAGCGTCGGTCACCCTGACCGAATACCACAGGTGGCGTCACGAACACTGTTATCTCATAAGAACTCTCCCTTTTATTGGACGTCCCTCAAAGGGCCACGGGCCGGGTCGGGCCACCGTGACATCCCCATCGAGAACTGAAGGAACCGGTACCAAGTACCCCATTGCCCTGACGTGGGGGCGCACCAGTAACAGTATATGGTATAGGGGTTCGGCGGTAACAGTATATGGTACAGAGGTTCGGCGGTAACAGTATATGGTACAGAGGCTTGGCGGTAACAGTATATGGTACAGAGTCTTGACAGTAACAGTTTATAGTGTAGAGCCTTGGCGGTAGCAG
The DNA here is from genome assembly GCF_051348905.1 of Ranitomeya variabilis. Taxonomy (NCBI): domain Eukaryota; kingdom Metazoa; phylum Chordata; class Amphibia; order Anura; family Dendrobatidae; genus Ranitomeya; species Ranitomeya variabilis. Next base: position 40,366,077 of record NC_135239.1, on the reverse strand, counting down.
TATATGAGAATAGAGAATTTATAGTTGCAGTATATGGTACAGAGGCTTGACGATTACAGTATATGATACAAATGCTTAGTGTTTACAGCATATGGTAGGGAGGTTGGAAGTAACAGTATAGAGTATAGAGGTTTGTGGTTACAGTATATGGTACAGAGGCTTGGCGGTAACAGTATATGGTACAGAGGCTTGGTGGTAACAGTATATGGTACAGAGGCTTGGCGGTAGCAGTATATGGTACAGAGGCTTGGCGGTAGCAGTATATGGTACAGAGGCTTGGCTGTAACAGTATATGGTACAGAGTCTTGGCAGTAACAGTATATGGTACAGAGACTTGGCGGTAACAGTATATGGTACAGAGGTTCAGCGGTAACATATAGTACAGAGGTTCGGCGGTAGCAGTATATGGTACAGAGGCTTGGCAGAAACAGTATATGGTACAGAGGCTTGGTATCAGTATATGGTACGGAGGCCTGGCGGTAACAGTATATGGTACAGAGGCTTGGCGGTAACAGTATATGGTACAGAGGCCTGGCAGTAACAATATATGGTACAGAGGCTTGGCGGTAACAGTATATGGTACAGAGGCTTGGCGGTAACAGTATATGGTACAGAGGCTTGGCGGTAGTATATGAGAATAGAGAATTTATAGTTGCAGTATATGGTACAGAGTCTTGGCAGTAACAGTATATGGTACAGAGGTTCGGCGGTAACATATAGTACAGAGGTTCGGCGGTAGCAGTATATGGTACAGAGGCTTGGCAGAAACAGTATATGGTACAGAGGCTTGGCGGTAACAGTATATGGTACAGAGGCCTGGCAGTAACAATATATGGTACAGAGCCTTGGCGGTAACAGTATATGAGAATAGAGAATTTATAGTTGCAGTATATGGTACAGAGGCTTGACGATTACAGTATATGATACAAATGCTTAGGGGTTACAGTATATGGTAGGGAGGTTGGAAGTAACAGTATAGAGTATAGAGGTTTGTGGTTACAGTATATGGTAGGGAGGTTTGGTCGTTATATTATGTGGTACAGAGGCTCATCTGATATAATTTATCATCCAGAAACTTCTCTGATACAGTATGTGGTACAGACGCTTGGCTGATAAAGATTCTCATCCAGAGGCTTGGCAGTTATAGTGTATTGTCAAATATTTTGGCATTTATACAGCAACTCACAATAAATAACATCTTACAATCCCCGTCCTCCTACTTGCTTTGTGTGGATGACACGTCCCTGCATCATGCACACAGGCTCCCCAGAATCGCGCTCCTGAGCAGGCGTGCTTCTCTGTCCTGTTCAGGGCAGAACAAAGTACCCCAGTGCGCAGGTGATGGAAAAGGTCAGAGAGGCCCAGCGCCTGCGCACTGCAGGACTTGGCTCTGCCCTCCACAGGAGAGAGAAGTACGCCTGCACAGGAGCGTGATGCCGGGGAGCCTGTGTGCATGATGCAGGGACGTGTCATCCACACAAAGCAAGTAGTAGGACGGAGACCGTAAGAAGATGGGAGGCACTGGACCAAGAAGAGCAACACCCCTCAGACCGAACCGCCCCACAGGTGAGTATAATCAGTTATTTTTCTCCTCTTGCAGGTCGGGTTGGGGCAGATATACAGCATTATAGAATGCTGCATATCAGGCCTCAAAGGTGATGGCCGTATCTTATATCAGCCAAAACTGCTGACAGGTTCCAAAAATATGGCGTAGTTCACCCAAATACATATCTGATTGTTCTCTATATAACTTTAGCAAAAGTGGTCAGCTATTTTTTTCCCGCTGGGCCCCTGAGTTTTTATTTATTATACAGTAAATCTGTCACAACGTTCCGGCGATATAGGCCTTTACTTCCCCGAATATGTAAATGTTGATGGTCTTTACCAAGGGGACATTGCTCATGGGCTGATAATGCAGAGCAACCCAAAGACACAACCCCAAGGAATCCTGTAAGCAACACCCTCTTGGTATAAACCATGAAAATTATCATATCGGGCGCACTAAATAAAAAAACCCATATCTCTAGAACAGTTTGGCGGATAAAAAAAAAATGAATGAAATACTCAGTAAAGCATCAGTAATAAAATAGGAGTGATAACTGGAAACTTTTGACCTGGTTACAAGGACCTTCTTGTTTTGTACACTGTGAAATAAACTATCATTAATGCTTACGGACTGGTAATATAATTGTCGTTAAGTTTTATCTCTTGTCCTTTAGTTTTCCCAAGACGCTGGTCCAGCCACAAACAGAATCGTCCGTCCTCTGCGGGGACGATACCCACTTCAGCGCTGATGACCAATGACCTCAACACTCAGGGAGAGCCGCATGGAAAGTCATTACATCCCATGTTCTAATCTTCTTCATCTCACGGGGCTTAAAGTAAAGCCATTTATGTTTGTTCTTTAAGAAACTGACCACCAAAGTTCATATGAATCAATGATCCCATTTTAACCCTGCACAATAAAATTACAAACTGTTTAATAATCAGGGCGTAATGAATTGTTTTGTTTGTCTGCTGTGTGTTTTTCATTGGGAGATTGTTAGGAGGTTAGTAGGCGGACACAGACAGAAGGGGGCCCTCGTGTAAGAACAGTATAAGGGCCCTTTGCAGCCCAATAGTTTTGCTATGTTAGAAGCTCCGTGCTGTTTTGGGAGTGGAAGTGATCCACTTACCTCTTGGCTGCACCAATGACTTGTCCATCACTGAGCTGCCAGGACCCTAGATTTCCCTGATATCCAAAGAACTTGGCATCTTTGATATAACAAGCACATTAATAATTTCTATCTTTTTTATTAGAATCACATCTAAACATAATTATTTTTTACTGCACATTCCCATTAGTCAGCGGGATTCTACTATGTAATCTGACAGCAGCATGATGTAGGGACATAGATCATGATTCCAGCGATGTATCACTTAGTTTACTGGGTACAGAAGTTGTGATAGTATCACAGTTTTCTCTCCGGCAGATCTAGCAGAGCTCGGAATGCTGAGCCCTATATAACCCCGCCCACACCACTGATTGCTAACCAGAGGTGAGGATGTGATTGGACCAGGAGGCACAAGACACACAGTCATCTAGTGATAATCTCCTGCTGATAAATCACTGAGAGCAAAACACAAGCTAGTGAGTGACACATCGCTGGAATCAGGGTATCTGCCCCTACATCATGATGCTCTTAGATTACATATCAAAAGCCTGCTGACTGAGTCCTTTTACTCATTGGAAAAGGCTGTTCTGCCAAGATGATGCAAAAATATTGATTCAAAATGGTGTAAGAAATTGATGCATATAGAATTAAATGGGTGTATAAGACTATATTGTATATGACGCAAGGAGAAAGAGCAGATTCCTTGAAGAGATTTGTGTGCTCCATTTCTGCCAAGCTCCAAGTTTAATAAATGGTCCCAGTTCATCCATATTTATCATTGTTTGCTATCCCCTTCATAATTACGCCCCATTAGGATGTCAACATGTCCACTTTAGCTTAGGATACTGGCAATGTAAAAAGCCAACTTGCATTTAAATACAAGTAGCCATAAGTAAAGAAAAGCAATGCTCTAAATAATATATAGCTATCTGTATCAAAGCAGAATAGAATATCTATTCTCCCCTGCATGCTCTAGACAGCATGTGCCGAATGACTTAGTGCAGAACATACTTTCCAGTATTAGAAGAGGTCGTTTGAGGTTAGAAAAAAAGGGTCCGGAATGAAAGGGTCAAACAAAAGTGGACATCCAGGAGTTAATGCAAAGAAGTCAGGAAAGAACAATCCAAGGCACACCTAGTAAGATGTATGAATAAAGTGCACAATCCACAGCCCAAAACTTAACATAAATAACAACCTACAAAACATGTGGCAGACTTACCAATAACCACAATGTAGTATAGAAGTTACATTTTAATAAACTATCAATAAAAAGATGGTGAATACAGAATATGAAAGGTCCATGATGGATCCATACTGTACCCAAACCCCACACAGGGCTCTGTTCTGGGCCCTGTGTTGTTCTACATCTTTATTCATGATTTAGATGAAGGAATTGAGGGTAAACTGATTACATTTGCTGAAGACACAAAACTAGGAGGGATAGTTAATTCTAGAGAAGAGAGAGAATGGATTCTAAAAGATCTAAACATACTGGAACCGTAGGCAGCAACTAACAGAATGGTTTTAACGGGGAGAAATGCAAAGTTCTACATCTGGGAAAGAAAAATGAAAAAATCATACAGAATGGGAGGAATAAAACTAAGCAAAAGCACGTGTGAAAAAGATTTGGGTATACTAATAGATCACAGAATGCACATGAGTCAGCAGTGTGATGAAGCAGAAAAGGCAAATACAGTTCTAGGATGAATTAAGAGAAGCATAGAGTCTAGATCACGTGAAGTCATTATCCCCTCTACTCATAGTTACATAGTTACGTAGGTTGAATAAAGGCTTAGGTCCATCAAGTTCAACATTTCTCCACCAACTGTACATTTCGTCACTAATCTAGCTATAACCCGCAATGTTATGTGTATCAAGGAAATCGTCCAGCCCTTTTTTAAAAGCTGTTAAAGTGTCGGCCATTACTACCTCCTGTGCTCGGGCATTCCACAGTCTGATTGCTCTAACTGTAAAAACCATTTCCTGTTTAGCTATCAAAATCACATTTCTTCCACCCATAATGATTGCCCCCTAGTCTGGCCACTAGTGTTGAGCATTCCGATGCTGCAAGTATCGGGTATCGGCCGATACTTGCTGTATCGGAATTCCGATACCGGGATTCCGATACTCTTGTGGTATCGGGTATCGGGTATCGGAACAACATTAATGTTAAAATGTGTAAAATAGAGAATTAAAATAAAAAATATCGCTATACTCACCTGTCCGACGCAGCCGGGACCTCAGCGCAGGAACCGGCAGCGTTGTTTGTTTAAAATTCCCGCTTTTACATGGTTACGCGAAGTCCCGGCTTGTGATTGGTCAGGGCGGCCATGTTGCCGGGCCGCGGACCAATCACAGCAAGCCGTGACGAAAATACGTCACGGCTTGCTGTGATTGGTCCGCGTCCCGGCAACATGGCCGCCATTAACCAATCACAAGCCGTGACGTCACGGGAGGCTGGAAACGCGCTCATTTTAAAAAGGGCGCGTGTCCAGCCTCCCGTGACGTCACGGCTTGTGATTGGTTGCGTCGCGGTCAACCAATCACAAGCCGGGAGGCTGGACACGCGCCCATTTCAAAATGAGCGCGTCCAGCCTCCCGGCTTGTGATTGGTTGATCGCGGCGCAACCAATCACAAGCCGTGACGTCACGGGAGGCTGGACACGCGCCCATTTCAAAATGAGCGCGTCCAGCCTCCCGGCTTGTGATTGGTTGATCGCGGCGCAACCAATCACAAGCCGTGACGTCACGGGAGGCTGGACACGCGCCCATTTTAAAATGAGCGCGTGTCCAGCCTCCCGTGACGTCCCGGCTTGTGATTGGTCAGGGCGGCCATATTGCCGGGACGCGGACCAATCACAGCAAGCCGTGACGTAATTTCGTCACGGCTTGCTGTGATTGGTCCGCGTCCCGGCAACATGGCCGACCTGACCAATCACAAGCCGGGAATTCACGTAACCAAGTAATAGCGCGATTTTTAAACAAACAACGCTGCCGGTTCCCTCGCTGAAGTCCCGGCTGCGTCGGACAGGTGAGTATAGCGATATTTTTTATTTTAATTCTTTCTTTTACACATTTATATGGTTCCCAGGGCCTGAAGGAGAGTTTCCTCTCCTTCAGACCCTGGGAACCATCAGGGATACCGTCCGATACATGAGTCCCATTGACTTGTATTGGTATCGGGTATCGGTATCGGATTGGATTCCGATACTGTGACGGTATCGGCCGATACTTCCGATACCGATACTTTCAAGTATCGGACGGTATCGCTCAACACTACTGGCCACACATATATTTATACATGTAATGAGATCCCCTCCTCATTGGTCAGGCCACATCTGGAATACTGTGTCCAGTTTTGGGCACTACATTTTAAAAAAGACATTAAAAACTGGAGCAAGTATAGAGAAGAGTTATCAGGATGGTGAGCGGACTGCAAACATTGTCCTATGAGGATTTGGGAATGTTTAGCTTGCAAAAAAAGAAGGCAAAGAGGAGACTTAATAGCTGTCTACAAATATCTAAGGGCTGTCACATTGTACAAGGATCATCCTTATTCTCATTTGCACATGGAAAGACTAGAAGCAATACAGTAAAACTGCAAGGGAGAAGATACAGATGATATTAGAAAACCTTTTTGACATTGAGGGTGATCAATGAGTGGAACAGGCTGCTATGAGAGGTGGTGAGTTCTCCTTCAATAGAAGTCTTCAAACAGAGGCTGGACAGACATCTGTCTGAGATAGTTTAGCGAATCCTGCATTGAGCAGGGCGTTGGACACGTTGACCCTGGAGGTTCATTCCAACCCTAGCATTCTATGATTCTATGTGTATAGGGGAGCTGTGGGCCCATCATACTGTACATAGGGGAGCTGTGGGGACATTATACTGTATATAGGACAGCTGTGGGGACAGCATACTATACATAGGGGAGCTGTGGGGACATTATACTGTATATAGTGGAGCTGTGGTGACATCATGCTCTATATAAGGAAGCTGTGGGCCTATACTGTGTATAATGAAGCTGTACATTGGGGGACTCAGTGGACACTATGAACTGTCACGTGGCCACTTAAGAAATATTATTGTTATAGGGGCACTCAGAGTATTGTGGCTGTCAAAGGTGCAAAATGTGAACACACTGTTTTTCAGGGCACTTGCACAGGGCATTAATATTTTCTAGAGGGCAATTTTACCATCTAGAGGGCACAAATGAGGCATTATTACTATTTAAGGGGCACAGTGGTGGCAGTATTATGTGGGGCAGTAAGAGGAGCGCTGATATTGAACCACAAATAGGTGCAGTGTTTGGGTCACATACGGCAGCAGCGGCTCAGTATTGGGGTATCATCAGGATGAGGGGTTTGTTCAGATTGGGAATAGATGTGGATGGTGCAGGAAATGTGAGAAGTCAGATGTGTTTTCATTGTAATCTCTGCAGATGACTCATAACTGGAGAAGTTGTCATGCTGGTCTGGGCCAGATGGAAAAGACGGGAACAGTGAACAACTCCATGAGAAAGAACTTCAGCTGTAAGGGTACCATCACACAGTGCAATTTTGATCACTACGACGGCACGATTCGTGACGTTCTAGCGATATCGTTACGATCTCGCAGTGTCTGACACGCAGCAGCGATCAGGGACCCTGCTGAGAATCGTACGTCGTAGCAGATCATTTGAAACTTTCTTTCGTCGCTGGATCTCCCGCTGTCATCGCTGGATCGTTGTGTGTGACAGCGATCCAGCGATGCGTTCGCTGGTAGCCAGGGTAAACATCGGGTTACTAAGCGCAGGGCCGCGCTTAGTAACCCGATGTTTACCGTGGTTACCAGCGTAAAAGTAAAAAAAAACAAAACGTACATACTCACCATCTGATGTCCGTCAGGTCCCTTGCCGTCTGCTTCCCGCTCTGACTGTCTGCCGGCCGGAAAGTGAGAGCAGATCACAGCGGTGACGTCACTGCTGTGCTGTGCTCTCACTGTACGGCGGCACTCAGTCAGAGCAGGAAGCAGACGGCAAGGGACCTGACGGACATCAGATGGTGAGTATGTACGTTTTTTTTTTTTTTTACTTTTATGCTGGTAACCACGGTAAACATCGGGTTACTAAGCGCGGCCCTGCGCTTAGTAACCCGATGTTTACCCTGGTTACCCGGGGACTTCGGCATCGCTCCAGCGCCGTGATTGCAACGTGTGACCGCAGTCTACGACGCTGGAGCGATAATCATACGAAGCTGCAACATCACGAATCGTGCCGTCGTAGCGATCAAAATTGCACTGTGTGACGGTACCCTTAGTCACCATCAATAACTGTACTGTAATCTTATATGTTCTGCAGCACTGGTATCTACCGCTGTATGGTCACCATATGGCGATAATATAAGTGTTGGTCTTTGTGTAGAGAATTATTTTCAGCAACAGCGCGGTCATCTGCTGAGGTTCACCTATATCCACGATTAGGTTTCACTACCTGGTTAGGGGCCCACATAGATACAGTATTTCACCCTACCCCCTTAATGAGGTGAACTCCTAGCTACACCTCTGAAGCTGGCAGTTTCAGGAGCCTGGGGAAGCTGACAGGTTCCCTGTAATAGGTAATTGCAAACAGATTATACAATACACTCAATATTGAAATGGTCTACAGTAGCTCCCTCTAGTGGCAGCTACAGACAGCTGCTTGTTTCATCATTTAAACACTACTTTGTTTTAATGGGAACCTGTCATCATTTTTTCCCAATATAGACTAAAGCCACCATCTTTACCACCTCTTTTACCGCAGTCCAGCAAACTGTATATAATCCCCCAATCACCCCCTGCATATCTCAATAAATACCTTTTCTAATTCCCCTATACAGCGCAGTCCCATCCAAGGGGCTTCGCTGGACTTGCTCGGCACCTACTCTATCCCCACAATTGCCCTTCTCCTGCCTTGCTTGATGTGGATGACACATCTTACATCGAACACACAGAGCTGTCAATCTCGCTCTGCCAAAATCCTATACGGAGCATGCGGTGGGAGAGGACAAAGAGCGCCGCTGACCCGGCGCATGCGCATTACAGCACATTATTCTGCACTCAGGAGAGCGAAGCGAACCTACACTGAAGTAGGATTGGTGGGACTCTGTGGATGACACAGAACACATCATCATTCACTTCAAGCAAGGCAGGAGGACGGCAGTTGCTTAGATGGAGGAGGGCATCGAGCAACGATCAACAGCGCCCTTTGGAACCGTATGGAGGATTTATAAAATATATTTTTTGGGATATGCAGGGGACATTGGGGGCTTACAGACAGGTTGCAAAAACATTAACAGTATTGGCTTTAGGTTATATTTAGTAATGAGCAAACGTGCTTGGCTAAGGCGTTACCGGCGCATGCTCGGGTGCTAAGCGAGAGTCTTCGGTGTACTCGGCTATTATGTTCAAGTCCCTGCGGCTGCATGATTCATGGCTGTTAGACAGTCACAACACATGCAGGGACTACCTGGTTGTTAGTGATCCCTCCATGTGTTGCGGCTATCGAGACAAATAGCCGTGGGGACTCAAACTTATTTTTCGATCACGCCGAAGACTCTTGGTTAGTACCCAAGTATGCTCCGATACGCCTTATCCCAGCACATTCGCTCATCACTATTTATATTGCCAGGTTCCCTTTATCTCTATGTCTATACTTAATAAAAACAACAACTCCTACCTGTATAAAAAACACCGTACACTTTTTCCCAAACAGCAAGTGGTGCAGTATGAAGCCATTGACACCATCGGTTCTCCTGGTTTCCTCCTTAATAAATTATTCATCCAGTCATATTATCCCGAGAATTAGCAAGGGTCTCAGCTCCCTTCAATCTTATCTTCTGACTTACAGCAATGACATTTAGAAATATCACAAAATATTATTTGTTTTTTTTCCCCTATGAATAAATCACAGCCGTGTGACTTTCCTAAAATGAAACATTAAGGGTACACCGGTTGGAAACCAGACCGTGCATCTACAATTATAATGACATTTCTTTGCACAAGATTAACAGCCAGAGGAATTTAATAAGTGTCCTTGCCCGTGTGATTATTACATATTCATATTTGTACAGCTGTCATCACTCGCACGTTCGATAAGAAGACAGAAAAAAAAAATCTGTAGAACTACCGAGCTTTATTTAGAGCCTTTTCTGAAAGGTTTATTAAATGTATCCCCAATTCTTAGAGACTATCCCACTGCACAATGTGACCTGCTCCATAAGAAATAATGGCGGGGGGCAGCCGCGTTATTCCCGTTTATTCATCAATTACTTTGACAATATCAACAAGACATTTGTAAGTGCAAATAAAGGCAGAATTCACATCCCCAGCTAACAATGAATTAAACATGGTTTTATCCTTTGGGTTTTTCTTTTCTTTTATTATTTATAGCATCTGCCCTGTAGATGGCAGACAACAAACTATGTTTCTATAGACTTCGAAAATAAAACCCTTATCAGAATATCATTTTTCTGCTTTTTTGCTTTTTCAAGCTCTGAATCTTAAGAGATATGAAAAAAATAAATAAATCGTATTTGTCAACTCAACATTCAGTTTGGGTGAAATGTATTTATTTCTTCTATTTTATTTTAGTTTTTTTCGTTATTTTATATATTTACTAGGGAAAAGCATTATACAAATAGTTCTGTAAATGTATTTGCACCTTCAGATGCTACAGTTTGTTGTTTTTTCATTTTTTTTTATTTATACCGGTGAATATTACAAAATATACAATGTAAAGGGAAAACAAATCGAGCTCATTGTTATTGTTATTATTGCATATCAGTCATCTGCAAAAATCAGTCATTCCTTTTAATCAACCTTCTATGAACTATAACAGAAAATGCCAAAATATGCTATGCAAATGCTTGCTTTGTTTGGAGTGAATCATACTTCACCACAATTAAAGGGTTTGTCTCAATGTATTTTTTTTGGAGTGCACTGCTGCTCAGCTTCTTGCTTTGCAGGTGGCGGTGCGCTCTCGATGATTAACTTTTTGAACCTGTAGAATGGTTGCACCTCTGGCCTGAACTGAGCACTCACCAAGGCTTCTACCAAAGATTAGATTGCCTCTGCAGACTGGGAAAAGCATTGGGGGGCTCAATCTGGCCAGTTTTATAGCAACATAAGGAGGCCGTAAAACACAAGTGGTGCCATGCTCCTTATCTAGGTTACCGGAATCTCCAAGACTGCTGGGTGGCAGGCATTGAATGCAATGAGCTACCTGTACACTCTAGAAATAACAATTACTCTGTTCTTGGGAATGGAGAGAATTTTTAATAAGAAGTAAATTGCAAAGTTACTTGTCTTTGCAAGCACTTTGCAATTTTAACCACATAATAACTTGAGGCAGCCCCTTTAAAGAAGCACCCCACACCTAATTGCTTATCACACTCTGCACTTCTGTTATTTTTGTTGTATACTTATTTCTATATAATTCACCTGCCTGTTTTCCTCCCTTCAACCACATCTTAATTTCTTGCTCTTATCCTGCATTTTACTCCTCCATAGACCCCATGTTACATCAATACAGCATTACATGACAAGATAAAGCCAGAACCATCTGTTATCTGTTGGGATAAAGCAGTCACAATCCTTCTCTCTGTATTCTTCATAAAAAATGTATAGAATATAAGTGTATAAGGGAGGCTAAACTATGATCTCCTACATTATAATGTGTGACAGGAACTGTGGAGTCATCATCATTATCTGTGATATGAGGTTCTTCCTCCTAATCCCGCAGTTTGGGTGACTGACAAGGTGACCCTCTTCATAGAACATAAAGCCATGTAATTCCAAGATGAGCCACCATGTAATTACATGACCTAAGGGAAGTATACCATAAATTTCCAGATAGAAACGAACAACTAAGTAAGGTAGTGCTAGCTGAATTATATATAATGTGGAGCTAGTGACAGAATACATTAAAACAGCCACAACCACACAAAAAAAACCCATACAAGCTCTTTGCAGATGTTGTGCTTTGTGCGATTACAACGAAGGACCTCAGCCCTGCAAAGCAATAGTGCTAACCACTGAGCCACCAAACTACTCTCTTGAAGAAGTTGCAAAGAGCTACTAATAGGGGTTCTTGTTTTGACAAAGAAGAATTTCACGGTCACCTGCTTTTGACACAAAATTATCACGGTAATAGGAGACGTTTCACTATTACCCTTCCTGGACTTTTTAGATCATAATAGAGAAATAATCATATAAAATCACCAATATATAAAAATTCAGACTATATTAAAATACCCAGAGATCACCATATGTGCAAATAATGTAGTGATAACATTACAAAGAGCTAAAAGAATCGTTCTCACAACATAGCCAGACCAAAAGCCATCACAACAGAGAATATTTATAAATATATAGATATTTATTTAGTGGCGATTATCAGACCATAAAAATCCAAAAATTGTAAAATCAAGATACCGTATATACTCGAGTATAAGCCGACCCGAGTATAAGCCGACCCCCCCTAATTTTGCCACAAAAAATTGGGAAAACTTAATGACTCGAGTATAAGCCTAGGGTGGAAAATGCAGCAGCTACTGGTAAATGTCAAAAATAAAAATAGATACCAATAAAAGTAAAATTAATTGAGACATCAGTAGCTTAAGTGCTTTTGAATATCCATATTGAATCAGGAGCCCCATATAATGCTTCATACAGTTTATGATGGGCTCCATAAGATGCTCCATATTAAAATATGCCCCATATAATGCTGCACAAATGTTGATTTTGACCCCATAAGATGCTCCATACAGACATTTGCCTCGTATAATGATCCACAAATGTGGATTATGGCCCCATAAGATGCTCCATACAGATAATTGCCCCATATAATGCTGCACATGGCCCCATAAGATGCTCCATAGCCATAGAGATATTTGCCCCATATCATGCTGCACATGGCCCCATATCATGCTGCACATGGCCCCATACAGATGCCCCATACAGATATTTGCCCCATATAATGCTGCACATGGCCCCATACAGATGCCCCATACAGATATTTGCCCCCATATCATGCTGCACATGGCCACATAAGATGCTCCATACAGATATTTGCCCCCATATGCTGTTGCTGCGATAAAAAAAAAAAAGGTAAATACTCACCTCTCCGGCCCCCGGCACTTGCTATAGTCACCTGCTCCCCGTTCCAACGCTGACCGCCACTGTGTCTTCCCATCCTCTGCACTGACGTTCAGGAAGAGGGCGGCGCGCACTAATCGTGTCACCGCGCCCTCTGACCTGAGCGTCACTGCAGAAGACAAAGCGGTGCCGACTGTTATGACCCCAATGGCGAGGGTCTCAGAGGAACGTGGAAGTCTGCAGAATACAAAAATCCAGCTCATAGGGCAGTGGTAACTGGGTTGACCATATATCTACTCCTAACGCCAACACTAGAAGTAGCCGGGGATCATTCCTACGTTGATTCTAGATGACACGCGCCAGCCGGAGAATCTAGCTACCCCTAGTAGAGGAAAACAAAGACCTTTCTTGCCTCCAGAGAAGGGGACCCCAAAGCTGGATAGAAGGCCCCCACAAATAATGACGGTGAGGTAAGAGGAAATGACAAACACAGAAATGAACCAGGTTTAGCACAGAGAGGCCCGCTTACTGATAGCAGAATAAAGAAAGGTAACTTATATGGTCAACAAAAACCCTATCAAAATCCACACTGGAAATTCAAGAACCCCCGAACCGTCTAACGGTCCGGGGGGAGAACACCAGCCCCCTAGAGCTTCCAGCAAAGGTCAGGATATAGATTTGGAACAAGCTGGACAAAAATACAAAACCAAAACAAATAGCAAAAAGCAAAAGGCAGACTTAGCTGATATAACTGGAACCAGGATCAGTAGACAAGAGCACAGCAGACTAGCTCTGATAACTACGTTGCCAGGCATAGAACTGAAGGTCCAGGGAGCTTATATAGCAACACCCCTAACTAACGACCCAGGTGCGGATAAAAGGAATGACAGAAAAACCAGAGTCAAAAAACTAGTAACCACTAGAGGGAGCAAAAAGCAAATTCACAACAGTACCCCCCCCTTAGTGAGGGGTCACCGAACCCTCACCACGACCACCAGGGCGATCAGGATGAGCGGCATGAAAGGCACGAACTAAATCGGCCGCATGAACATCAGAGGCGACCACCCAGGAATTATCCTCCTGACCATAGCCCTTCCACTTGACCAGGTACTGAAGCCTCCGCCTGGAGAGGCGAGAATCCAAGATCTTCTCCACCACGTACTCCAACTCGCCCTCAACCAACACAGGAGCAGGAGGCTCAGCAGAAGGAACTACAGGCACAAGGTACCGCCGCAACAAGGACCTATGAAATACATTGTGAATAGCAAACGACACAGGAAGATCCAGACGAAAAGATACAGGATTAAGGATTTCCAATATCTTGTAAGGCCCAATAAAACGAGGTTTAAATTTGGGAGAGGAGACCTTCATAGGAACAAAGCGGGAAGAAAGCCATACCAAATCCCCAACGCGTAGTCGGGGACCCACACCGCGGCGGCGGTTGGCAAAGCGCTGAGCCTTCTCCTGTGACAACTTCAAGTTGTCCACCACATGATTCCAGATCTGCTGCAACCTATCCACCACAGAATCCACCCCAGGACAGTCAGAAGGCTCCACATGACCCGAAGAAAAGCGAGGATGGAAACCAGAGTTGCAGAAAAAAGGCGAAACCAAGGTGGCGGAACTAGCCCGATTATTAAGGGCAAACTCAGCCAACGGCAAGAATGTCACCCAATCGTCCTGATCAGCAGAGACAAAACACCTCAGATAAGCCTCCAAAGTCTGATTGGTTCGCTCCGTCTGTCCATTAGTCTGAGGATGGAAAGCAGACGAAAACGACAAATCAATGCCCATCCTACTACAAAAGGATCGCCAGAACCTGGAAACGAACTGGGATCCTCTGTCTGACACAATATTCTCAGGGATGCCGTGCAAACGAACCACGTTCTGGAAAAACACAGGAACCAGATCGGAAGAGGAAGGCAGCTTAGGCAAAGGAACCAAATGGACCATCTTGGAGAAGCGATCACATATCACCCAGATAACGGACATGCCCTGAGATAGCGGAAGATCAGAAATGAAATCCATGGAGATATGTGTCCAAGGTCTCTTCGGGACAGGCAAGGGCAAGAGCAAACCGCTGGCACGAGAACAGCAAGGCTTAGCTCGAGCACAAGTCCCACAGGACTGCACAAATGACCGCACATCCCTTGACAAGGAAGGCCACCAAAAGGACCTGGCCACCAGATCTCTGGTGCCAAAAATTCCCGGGTGACCTGCCAACACCGAGGAATGAACCTCGGAAATGACTCTGCTGGTCCACTTATCCGGGACAAACAGTCTGTCAGGTGGACAAGACTCAGGCCTATCAGCCTGAAATCTCTGCAACACACGTCGCAGATCCGGAGAAATAGCTGACAAGATAACTCCATCTTTAAGAATACCAACAGGATCAGCGACTCCAGGAGCATCAGGCACAAAGCTCCTAGAAAGAGCATCGGCCTTCACATTCTTTGAACCTGGTAAATACGAGACAACAAAATCAAAGCAGGAGAAAAACAATGACCAGCGAGCCTGTCTCGGATTAAGGCGTTTAGCAGACTCGAGATACATCAGATTTTTGTGATCAGTCAAGACCACCACACGATGCTTAGCACCCTCGAGCCAATGACGCCACTCCTCAAATGCCCATTTCATGGCCAACAACTCCCGATTGCCCACATCATAATTTCGCTCGGCAGGCGAAAACTTCCTAGAGAAAAAGGCACAAGGTTTCATAACAGAGCAACCAGGGCCTCTCTGCGACAAAACGGCCCCTGCCCCAATCTCCGAAGCATCCACCTCAACCTGGAAGGGAAGTGAGACGTCAGGCTGGCACAAAACAGGCGCCGAAGTAAACCGGCGTTTCAACTCCTGGAAAGCCTCCACGGCAGCAGGAGCCCAGTTAGCTACATCGGAGCCCTTCTTGGTCATATCCGTCAAAGGTTTCACAATGCTAGAAAAATTAGCGATAAAACGACGGTAGAAGTTAGCGAAGCCCAAGAACTTCTGAAGACTCTTAACTGACGAGGGCTGAGTCCAATTAAGAATAGCTCGGACCTTGACTGGGTCCATCTCCACAGCAGAAGGGGAAAAAATGAACCCCAAAAAGGGAACCTTCTGTACACCAAAGAGACACTTTGAGCCCTTGACAAACAAAGAATTTTCACGCAAAATTTTAAAGACCAACCTGACCTGCTCCACATGCGAATCCCAATTATCAGAAAAAACCAAAATATCATCCAGATAAACAATCAAAAATTTATCCAGATACTTCCGGAAAATGTCATGCATAAAGGACTGAAAAACTGAAGGCGCATTGGAGAGCCCAAAAGGCATCACCAAGTACTCAAAATGACCTTCGGGCGTATTGAATGCGGTTTTCCATTCATCACCTTGCTTAATGCGCACAAGGTTGTACGCACCACGAAGGTCTATCTTGGTGAACCACTTGGCACCCTTAATCCGGGCAAACAAGTCAGACAACAGCGGTAAAGGATACTGAAATTTGACAGTGATCTTATTTAAAAGCCGATAATCAATACAAGGTCTCAAAGATCCGTCCTTTTTTGCCACAAAAAAGAATCCCGCACCAAGAGGGGACGAAGACGGACGAATATGTCCTTTCTCCAGAGACTCCTTGATATATGAACGCATAGCGGTATGTTCAGGTACCGACAGATTAAACAGTCTTCCCTTAGGAAATTTACTGCCTGGGATCAAATCTATAGCACAGTCACAGTCCCTATGAGGAGGCAGTGCACTGGACTCAGACTCACTGAAGACATCCTGATAATCAGACAAATACTCCGGAACTTCCGAAGGCGTAGAAGAAGCAATAGACACAGGCAGGGAATCCCCATGAATACCACGACAGCCCCAACTTGAGACTGACATAGCCTTCCAGTCCAGGACTGGATTATGGGTCTGTAACCATGGCAGCCCTAAAACAACCAAATCATGCATTTTATGTAAAACCAGGAAACGTATCACCTCGCGGTGTTCAGGAGTCATGCACATGGTAACCTGTGTCCAATACTGCGGTTTATTTGCTGCCAATGGTGTAGCATCAATACCCCTAAGAGGAATAGGATTTTCTAATGGTTCAAGAGTAAAACCACAGCGCTTAGCAAATGAGAGATCCATGAGACTCAGGGCAGCACCTGAATCTACAAACGCCATGACAGGATAAGATGACAGTGAGCAAATCAAAGTTACAGACAGAATAAATTTAGGTTGCAAATTACCAACGGTGACAGGACTAACAACCTTAGCTATACGTTTAGAGCATGCTGAGATAACATGTGTAGAATCACCACAGTAGTAGCACAAGCCATTCCGGCGTCTATGAATTTTCCGCTCATTTCTAGTCAGGATTCTATCACATTGCATTAAATCAGGTGTCTGTTCAGACAACACCATGAGGGAATTTGCGGTTTTTCTATCACATTGCACCGAATTAGGTGTCTGTTCAGACAACACCATGAGGGAATTTGCGGTTTTGCGCTCCCGCAACCGCCGGTCAATTTGAATAGCCAGTGCCATAGTGTCATTCAGACCTGTGGGAATGGGAAAACCCACCATAACATTCTTAATGGCTTCAGAAAGGCCATTTCTAAAATTAGCGGCCAGTGCACACTCGTTCCAATGTGTCAGCACGGACCATTTCCGAAATTTTTGGCAATACACTTCAGCCTCGTCCTGCCCCTGAGACATAGCCAGCAAGGCCTTTTCTGCCTGAATCTCAAGATTGGGTTCCTCATAAAGTAAACCGAGCGCCAGAAAAAAACGCATCAAGATCAGCCAATGCCGGATCTCCTGGCGCCAGCGAAAAAGCCCAATCCTGAGGGTCGCCCCGTAAGAACGAAATCACAATTTTTACTTGCTGAGCAGAATCTTCAGATGAACAGGGTCTCAGGGACAAAAACAATTTACAATTATTCACGAAATTCCTAAACTTAAACCTGTCTCCGGAAAACAGTTCAGGAATCGGTATTTTAGGTTCTGACCTAGGATTTCTGATAACATAGTCTTGTATGCCCTGCACACGAGTAGCCAGCTGGTCCACACTTGTAATCAAGGTCTGGACATTCATGTCTGCAGCAAGCATAGCCACTCTGAGGTAAAGGGGAAGAAGAAGAAAAAAAAAAAAAAAACTCAGAATCTTCTTTCTTATAATCCCTCTTCTGCAATGCATTAAACATTTAATACTGGCCTGGCAAACTGTTATGACCCCAATGGCGAGGGTCTCAGAGGAACGTGGAAGTCTGCAGAATACAAAAATCCAGCTCATAGGGCAGTGGTAACTGGGTTGACCATATATCTACTCCTAACGCCAACACTAGAAGTAGCCGGGGATCATTCCTACGTTGATTCTAGATGACACGCGCCAGCCGGAGAATCTAGCTACCCCTAGTAGAGGAAAACAAAGACCTTTCTTGCCTCCAGAGAAGGGGACCCCAAAGCTGGATAGAAGCCCCCCACAAATAATGACGGTGAGGTAAGAGGAAATGACAAACACAGAAATGAACCAGGTTTAGCACAGAGAGGCCCGCTTACTGATAGCAGAATAAAGAAAGGTAACTTATATGGTCAACAAAAACCCTATCAAAATCCACACTGGAAATTCAAGAACCCCCGAACCGTCTAACGGTCCGGGGGGAGAACACCAGCCCCCTAGAGCTTCCAGCAAAGGTCAGGATATAGATTTGGAACAAGCTGGACAAAAATACAAAACCAAAACAAATAGCAAAAAGCAAAAGGCAGACTTAGCTGATATAACTGGAACCAGGATCAGTAGACAAGAGCACAGCAGACTAGCTCTGATAACTACGTTGCCAGGCATAGAACTGAAGGTCCAGGGAGCTTATATAGCAACACCCCTAACTAACGACCCAGGTGCGGATAAAAGGAATGACAGAAAAACCAGAGTCAAAAAACTAGTAACCACTAGAGGGAGCAAAAAGCAAATTCACAACAGCCGACGGTGGAACGAGGAGCAGGTGAATATAGCGCACTGCCCCATCATACTTACCTGCTCCTGGCGCCGTCGCTGCACGTCTGTTTCCCGGCACCGCATTTTCTTCCTGTAGTGAGCGGACACCCATAGGGGTGGAGCCGCATATTCAACACTGTAATGAGTGGTAACGGTTACCGCTCACTACAGTAAGAAGCTGCAGTGCCGGCGAAGCTAGGGACCTGCAGGGACCGCACCAGGAGCAGGTGCATATCATTAGACAGCCCCCGCTCCCCCTCCCCTGCCAACCCCTGGGTATGACTCGAGTATAAGCCGAGAGGGAGACTTTCAGCCCAAAAATGTGGGCTGAAAATCTCGGCTTATGCTCGAGTATATACGGTAATATGAATATATATGTACTTAAAATATTTTTGTGCACATATCAAATTATATTATATGGCAGGCATCATATAATGTATATTATACCCGTAAGGACTCTATATATAGTACAGACCAAAAGTTTGGACACACCTTCTCACTTAAAGATTTTTCTGTATTTTTATGACTATGAAAATTGTACATTCACGCTGAAGGCATCAAAGCTATGAATTAACACATGTGGAATTATATACTTAACAAAAAAGTGTGAAACATCTGAAATTATGTCTTATGTTCTAGGTTCTTCAAAGTAGCCACCTTTTGCTTTGATGACTGCTTTGCACACTCTTGGCATTCTCTTAAATGAACTTCAAGAGGTAGTCACCCTGAATGGTCTTCCAACAATCTTGAAGGAGTTCCCAGAGATGCTTAGCACTTGTTGGCCCTTTTGCCTTCACTCTGTGGTCCAGCTCACCTCAAACCATCTCGATTGGGTTCAGGTCTGGTGACTGTGGAGGTCAGGTCGTCTGGCATAGCACCCCATCACTCTCCTTCTTGGTCAAATAGCCCTTACACAGCCTGGAGGTGTGTTTGGGGTCATTGTCCTGTTGAAAAATAAATGATGGTCCAACTAAACGCAAACCGGCTGGAATAGCATGCCGCTGCAAGACGCTGTGGTAGCCATGCTGGTTCAGTATGCCTTCAATTTTCAATAAATCCTGTTGTGAAATTGGATTTTGGGCTCCCCCGGTGGCCACTGGTGGAATTGAACTGGTGTGCATCATCCCCTCTGTTCACCTGTTTCCATCAGGATGTGGGAGTCGCTATTTAACCTTGCTCCTCTGTCACTTCCATGCCGGTCAACATTGTAATCAGAAGCCTTTCTGTGCATGTTCCTGCTGCTAGACAACTCCCAGCTAAGTTGGACTTTAGTCCTCGTTTGTTTTTGCATTTTGTTCCAGTTCACAGCTGTAGTTTCGTTTCTGTGTCTGGAAAGCTCTTGTGATCTGAAATTGCCACTCTGATGTTATGAGTTAATACTAGAGTCTTAAAGTAATTTCAGGATGGCGTTTTGATAGGGTTTTCAGCTGACCATGAAAGTGCCCTTTCTGTCTTCCTGCTATCTAGTAAGCGGACCTCAATTTTGCTAAACCTATTTTCATACTACGTTTGTCATTTCATCTTAAATCACCGCCAATATATGTGGGGGCCTCTGTCTGCCTATCGGGGAAATTTCTCTAGAGGTGAGCCAGGACTATATTTTCCTCTGCCAGGATTAGTTAGTCCTCCGGCCGGCGCTGGGCGTCTAGGGATAAAAAACGTAGGCAACGCTACCCGGCTACTGTTAGTTGTGCGGCAGGTTTAGTTCATGGTCAGTTTAGTTTCCATCCTTCCAAGAGCTAGTTCTTATGTTTGCTGGGCTATGTTCTCTTGCCATTGAGAACCATAACAGTTTGACCGGCCCCAAAGGGTTAAATTAATTGACAGAGAAAGGAGAGAAAAGAGAAGTCTGCTGAAGATTTTTTTTTTTTTTTTTTTTCCCTTCCCTTCAGTTCTGAGTGTGCTTGTAATTGAATCTCTTGCAAGTCTGCCTATATTGCAGCCTTTCTCTCTCTCTCTCTCCTTCTAATCCTGGAATGGCTCTGTGTTCACCTGTTTAAAATGGATATTCAGAGTTTAGCTGCAGGTTTGAATAATCTCACCACGAAAGTTCAAAATTTACAAGATTTTGTTGTTCATGTTCCTATATCTGAACCTAGAATTCCTTTGCCTGAATTTTTCTCGGGGAATAGATCTTGCTTTCAAAATTTCAAAAATAATTGCAAGTTGTTTTTGTCCCTGAAATCTCGCTCTGCTGGAGATCCTGCTCAGCAGGTCAGGATTGTGATTTCCTTGCTCCGGGGCGACCCTCAGGATTGGGCTTTTGCATTGGCTCCAGGGGATCCTGCGTTGCTCAATGTGGATGCGTTTTTTCTGGCCTTGGGGTTGCTTTATGAGGAACCTCAGTTAGAGCTTCAGGCGGAAAAGGCCTTGATGTCCCTATCTCAGGGGCAAGACGAAGCTGAAATATACTGCCAGAAATTCCGTAAATGGGCTGTGCTTACTCAGTGGAATGAGTGCGCCCTGGCGGCGAATTTCAGAGAGGGTCTCTCTGATGCCATTAAGGATGTTATGGTGGGGTTCCCTGTGCCTGCGGGTCTGAATGAGTCCATGACAATGGCTATCCAGATCGATAGGCGTCTGCGGGAGCGCAAACCTGTGCACCATTTGGCGGTGTCTACTGAGAAGACGCCAGAGAATATGCAATGTGATAGAATTCTGTCCAGAAGTGAACGGCAGAATTTAAGACGAAAAAATGGGTTGTGCTTCTATTGCGGTGATTCAACTCATGTTATATCAGCATGCTCTAAGCGTACTAAGAAGCTTGATAAGTCTGTTTCAATTGGCACTTTACAGTCTAAGTTTATTCTATCTGTGACCCTGATTTGTTCTTTATCATCTATTACCGCGGATGCCTATGTCGACTCTGGCGCCGCTTTGAGTCTTATGGATTGGTCCTTTGCCAAACGCTGTGGGTATGATTTGGAGCCTCTTGAAACTCCTATACCCCTGAAGGGGATTGACTCCACCCCATTGGCTAGTAATAAACCACAATACTGGACACAAGTAACTATGCGGATTAATCCGGATCATCAGGAGATTATTCGCTTTCTTGTGCTGTATAACCTACATGATGTGTTGGTGCTTGGATTGCCATGGCTGCAATCTCATAACCCAGTCCTTGACTGGAAAGCTATGTCTGTGTTAAGCTGGGGATGTAAGGGGACGCATGGGGACGTACCTGTGGTTTCCATTTCATCATCTATTCCCTCTGAGATTCCTGAATTCTTGACTGAATATCGTGACGTTTTTGAAGAACCTAAGCTTGGTTCATTACCTCCGCACCGGGAGTGCGATTGTGCCATAGATTTGATTCCGGGTAGTAAATACCCTAAGGGTCGTTTATTTAATCTGTCTGTGCCTGAACATGCTGCTATGCGAGAATATATAAAGGAGTCCTTGGAAAAGGGACATATTCGTCCTTCGTCATCTCCCTTAGGAGCCGTTTTTTTCTTTGTGGCTAAGAAAGATGGCTCTTTGAGGCCGTGTATTGATTATCGGCTTTTGAATAAAATCACGGTTAAATATCAATATCCGTTGCCACTGCTGACTGATTTGTTTGCTCGCATAAAGGGGGCCAAGTGGTTCTCTAAGATAGATCTCCGTGGGGTGTATAATTTGGTGCGAATTAAGCAGGGGGATGAGTGGAAAACCGCATTTAATACGCCCGAGGGCCACTTTGAGTATTTGGTGATGCCTTTTGGTCTTTCAAATGCCCCTTCAGTCTTTCAGTCCTTTATGCATGACATTTTCCGTGATTATTTGGATAAATTTATGATTGTGTATCTGGATGATATTTTGATTTTTTCGGATGACTGGGACTCTCATGTCCAGCAGGTCAGGAGGGTTTTTCAGGTTTTGCGGTCTAATTCCTTGTGTGTGAAGGGTTCTAAGTGCGTTTTTGGGGTTCAAAAGATTTCCTTTTTGGGATATATTTTTTCCCCCTTTTCCATCGAGATGGATCCTGTCAAGGTTCAGGCTATTTGTGATTGGACGCAACCTTCTTCTCTTAAGAGTCTTCAGAAATTTTTGGGCTTTGCTAACTTTTATCGTCGATTTATTGCTGGTTTTTCTGATGTTGTTAAACCATTGACTGATTTGACTAAGAAGGGTGCTGATGTTGCTGATTGGTCCCCTGCTGCTGTGGAGGCCTTTTGGGAGCTTAAGCGCCGCTTTTCTTCCGCCCCTGTGTTGCGTCAGCCTGATGTTGCTCTTCCTTTTCAGGTTGAGGTCGACGCTTCTGAAATCGGAGCTGGGGCGGTTTTGTCGCAGAGAAGTTCCGATTGTTCCGTGATGAGACCTTGTGCCTTTTTCTCGCGTAAATTTTCGCCCGCCGAGCGGAATTATGATGTTGGGAATCGGGAGCTTTTGGCCATGAAGTGGGCTTTTGAGGAGTGGCGTCATTGGCTTGAGGGGGCTAGACATCAGGTGGTGGTATTGACTGACCACAAAAATCTAATTTATCTTGAGTCCGCCAGACGCCTGAATCCTAGACAGGCGCGCTGGTCGTTGTTTTTCTCTCGGTTTAATTTTGTGGTGTCCTACCTGCCGGGTTCTAAGAATGTTAAGGCGGATGCCCTTTCTAGGAGTTTTGAGCCTGACTCCCCTGGTAACTCTGAACCTACAGGTATCCTTAAGGATGGAGTGATATTGTCTGCCGTTTCTCCAGACCTGCGGCGGGCCTTGCAGGAGTTTCAGGCGGATAGACCTGATCGTTGCCCACCTGGTAGACTGTTTGTTCCTGATGATTGGACCAGTAAAGTCATTTCTGAGGTTCATTCTTCTGCGTTGACAGGTCATCCTGGAATCTTTGGTACCAGGGATTTGGTGGCAAGGTCCTTCTGGTGGCCTTCCCTGTCTCGAGATGTGCGAGGCTTTGTGCAGTCTTGTGACGTTTGTGCTCGGGCCAAGCCTTGTTGTTCTCGGGCTAGTGGATTGTTGTTGCCCTTGCCTATCCCGAAGAGGCCCTGGATGCACATCTCTATGGATTTTATTTCGGATCTTCCTGTTTCTCAGAAGATGTCTGTCATCTGGGTGGTGTGTGACCGTTTCTCTAAGATGGTCCATTTGGTTCCCCTGCCTAAGTTGCCTTCTTCTTCCGAGTTGGTTCCTCTGTTTTTTCAAAATGTGGTCCGTTTGCATGGTATTCCGGAGAATATCGTTTCTGACAGAGGAACCCAATTCGTGTCTAGATTTTGGCGAGCATTCTGTGCTAGGATGGGCATAGATTTGTCTTTCTCGTCTGCTTTCTATCCTCAGACTAATGGCCAGACCGAGCGGACGAATCAGACCTTGGAGACATATTTGAGGTGTTTTGTGTCTGCAGATCAGGATGATTGGGTTGCTTTTTTGCCTTTAGCGGAGTTTGCCCTCAATAATCGGGCCAGCTCTGCCACCTTGGTGTCTCCTTTTTTCTGTAATTCGGGGTTTCATCCTCGATTTTCTTCTGGTCAGGTGGAATCTTCGGATTGTCCTGGAGTGGATGCTGTGGTGGAGAGGTTGCATCAGATTTGGGGGCAGGTAGTGGACAATTTGAAGTTGTTCCAGGAGAAGACTCAGCTTTTTGCCAACCGCCGGCGTCGGGTTGGTCCTCGGCTTTGTGTTGGGGACTTGGTGTGGTTGTCTTCTCGTTTTGTCCCTATGAGGGTTTCTTCTCCTAAGTTTAAGCCTCGGTTCATCGGCCCGTACAAGATATTGGAGATTCTTAACCCTGTGTCCTTCCGTTTGGACCTCCCTGCATCTTTTTCTATTCATAATGTTTTTCATCGGTCATTGTTGCGCAGGTATGAGGTACCGGTTGTGCCTTCCGTTGAGCATCCTGCTCCGGTGTTGGTTGAGGGCGAGTTGGAGTACGTTGTGGAAAAAATCTTGGACTCCCGGGTTTCCAGACGGAAACTCCAGTATCTGGTCAAATGGAAGGGATACGGTCAGGAGGATAATTCTTGGGTGACTGCCTCTGATGTTCATGCCTCCGATCTGGTCCGTGCCTTTCATAGGGCTCATCCTGATCGCCCTGGTGGTTCTGGTGAGGGTTCGGTGCCCCCTCCTTGAGGGGGGGGTACTGTTGTGAAATTGGATTTTGGGCTCCCCCGGTGGCCACTGGTGGAATTGAACTGGTGTGCATCATCCCCTCTGTTCACCTGTTTCCATCAGGATGTGGGAGTCGCTATTTAACCTTGCTCCTCTGTCACTTCCATGCCGGTCAACATTGTAATCAGAAGCCTTTCTGTGCATGTTCCTGCTGCTAGACAACTCCCAGCTAAGTTGGACTTTAGTCCTCGTTTGTTTTTGCATTTTGTTCCAGTTCACAGCTGTAGTTTCGTTTCTGTGTCTGGAAAGCTCTTGTGATCTGAAATTGCCACTCTGATGTTATGAGTTAATACTAGAGTCTTAAAGTAATTTCAGGATGGCGTTTTGATAGGGTTTTCAGCTGACCATGAAAGTGCCCTTTCTGTCTTCCTGCTATCTAGTAAGCGGACCTCAATTTTGCTAAACCTATTTTCATACTACGTTTGTCATTTCATCTTAAATCACCGCCAATATATGTGGGGGCCTCTGTCTGCCTATCGGGGAAATTTCTCTAGAGGTGAGCCAGGACTATATTTTCCTCTGCCAGGATTAGTTAGTCCTCCGGCCGGCGCTGGGCGTCTAGGGATAAAAAACGTAGGCAACGCTACCCGGCTACTGTTAGTTGTGCGGCAGGTTTAGTTCATGGTCAGTTTAGTTTCCATCCTTCCAAGAGCTAGTTCTTATGTTTGCTGGGTTATGTTCTCTTGCCATTGAGAACCATAACAAAATCCCCAACAGTGTCACCAGCAAAGCACCCCCACACCATCACGCCTCCTCCTCCATGCTTCACGGTGGGAACCAGGCATGTAGAGTCCATCCGTTCACCTTTTCTGCGTCGCACAAAGACACGGTGGTTGGAACCAAAGATCTCAAATTTGGACTCATCAGACCTAAGCACAGATTTCCACTGGTCTAATGTCCATATCTTGTGTTCTTTAGCCCAAACAAGTCTCTTCTGCTTGTTGCCTGTCCTTAGCAGTGGTTTCCTAGCAGCTATTTTACCATGAAGGCCTGCTGCACAAAGTCTCCTCTTAACCGTTGTTGTAGAGATGTGTCTGCTGCTAGACCTCTGTGTGGCATTGACCTGGTCTCTAATCTGAGCTGCTGTTAACCTGCGATTTCTGAGGCTGGTGACTCGGATAAACTTATCCTCAGAAGCAGAGGTGACTCTTGGTCTTCCTTTCCTGGGGCGGTCCTCATGTGAGCCAGTTTCTTTGTAGCGCTTGATGTTTTTTGCCACTGCACTTGGGGACACTTTCAAAGTTTTCCCAATTTTTCGGACTGACTGACCTTCATTTCTTAAAGTAATGATGGCCACTCGTTTTTCTTTACTTAGCTGCTTTTTTCTTGCCATAATACAAATTCTAACAGTCTATTCATTAGGACTAACAGATGTGTATCCACCAGACTTCTGCACAACACAAGTGATGGCCCCAACCCCATCTATAAGGCAAGAAATCCCACTTATTAAACCTGACAGGGCACACCTGTGAAGTGAAAACCATTCCCGGTGACTACCTCTTGAACCTCATCAAGAGAATGCCAAGAGTGTGCAAAGCAGTCATCAAAGCAAAAGGTGGCTACTTTGAAGAACCTATAATATAAGACATATTTTCAGTTGTTTCACACTTTTTTGTTAAGTACATAATTCCACATGTGTTAATTCATAGTTTTGAAGCCTTCAGAGTAGATGTACAATTTTCATAGTCATGAAAATACAGAAAAATCTTTAAATGAGAAGGTGTGTCCAAACTTTTGGTCTGTACTGTATGTCCTAGAAAACACCCTATATTGCATATAAACAAGAAGTGCTATAAACTGAAAGCAAAAAAACGCTTTTTTATAAAAAGTGCATACAATGTGCATACAACTATATTCAATCAAGTGTAAGGAAGGACAATGAAAGTGCATTCAGTGCAAAAGAACGCGACTATAAGGTGCTATGGGTGGATAGTATCCAGAGTCACTTACTTCTCAATGTACGAGAGTTATTATAAGGACCGTCAATTTGATATAGTGCACCCCGACGCGCGTTTCGGACGCACTGTTCCTTCGTCAGGGGTGCACATTGTATGCACTTTTTATAAAAAAGTGTTTTTTTGCTTTCAGTTTATAGCACTTCTTATTTATATGCAATATAAGGTGTTTTCTAGGAAATATAGAGAGTCCTTACAGGTATAATATGCATTATATGATGCCTGCTATATGATATAATTTGATATGTGCACAAAAATATTTTAAGTACATGTATATTAATATTATTTTGATTTTACAATTTTTGTATTTTTATGGTTTAATAATCGCCACTAAATAAATAAATATCTATATATTTATAAATATTCTCTCTGTTGTGATGGTTTTTGGTCTGGCTATGTTGTGAGCACGATTCTTTAATCAGTGCAGGGGGCGGGTAACACAGCAGCAGGACTAGGAGGCACAAGCCAGCTAGTCCTGTAATGATAATCTCTTGCTGATAAAACATTTATTTTATTGAAACAACAGCACACAGCTCAGTAAGTGACACATTCCTGGAATCAGGGTCTCTGCCCCTATATTATGCTGCTCTCAGATTATAAAGCAAAAAAGCGCTGATAGATTCCCTTTAAGAAAAGTAAAATTTCACTTTAAAAATGCTGAATTGTGAGGTAAAGAGTGTCTGGAATCACGATGCTCTAAAACGAAATGATATAAGATAAAAATATAAATGAATAAAGTAATTAATATAATAACTAAGGAAATAGTGGTAGTAAAACTGATGGAAAGTTTATGTACCTCACGTACAACCATTCTGGAGCCACTTAAGCAATGAATGTCACTTTGCAATTTTCTCTGTCACTAATTCTATTGTTGTTACACCACATCCTTCAGTATGGGCAGCTCAAGCAGTAAATAAGTTAAACAGCTAATAAAATATAAATTATATGTATGAAAAAAAACAATCCATGGACAATTCCCCAACCTGCCAGACGGGCCCTAATTAGCTGCTAATTGATGTCTGCTGTTGGCTTGCATAATGCTGTTCTTGGCACTAAAACCTATTTATCATGAAAATAAACATAGGCTATTTACATGGGCATAGGAATAAGCAAAAGTGACTGTTTGATGTGTGGACACAAGGTCAAATTGGGTGAGATGCAGGAAGCTGAGGCTAATGAATCTGATGGGCTGCTCGTGCTGAGATTCCTAAGAGATCCCAACTCGGCAAAGTATCCTAATCATTGAGCTATCCATTCTGTATGAAGCAATGCTTCTAGGGGAGAACATTGCAAGCAGTGAACCATGACGTTCCTTCCGTATGCCTTTGTATGATATTTAAAGTCCTTCCAAGGTACATTCTATACTGTACACTATTATGGGTGCCGCCATGTTACGTGTTCCTACAATCAGTGCAGAGTCATAGTCCTTCAATGGACATGAGCAGAGATTCGCTCCAGGGGTGGCTCTGGTTCTGAAAGACTTGGCAACATTCTACCTAGACTTTCCTTTTCAGAAATCTCCAGAAGATTTGGAAATAAAGGCACAATACAAGAATCGGGTATATACTTCAGCTTCAAAAACGAAGATTCATGGTACTGGACCTAAGGGAGAGTGGGAAGGATAGGGGAAGTTTTAAGTTGCCAGTGGAAGGTCTGACCAGCGTTATGCTGTGGAATCCTTCACTTTATTTCTTTTTTACTGTTGGGTGTTCAGTGTTCACATTGCATGTGTGTCTATCACTTGGATGATAATGTAGTGTGTGTAGTGGTGAGTGTAATGGTTTTTTTTTAATGTTTTCTGATGGGGTCATGCATACCAGGATGGGGATGGGGTGGGAGTAAATTAAAAGGATGGGACCATGCATACCAGGACTGAGTTTGGGGGGAGATCATACCAGAATAGGGATGGGGCCCTGCATACTAGGATAGGGATGGTGAGGCCCTGCATACCAGGACAGGGATGAGGGGGCCCTGCATACCAGGATGGAGATGATGGGGCCATGCATACCAGGATGGAGATGATGGGGCCATGCATACCAGGATGGAGATGATGGGGCCATGCATACCAGGATAGGGATGATGGGGCCATGCATACCAGGATAGGGATGATGGGACCATGCATACCAGGATAGGGATGATGGGACCATGCATACTAGGATACGGATAATGGCGTCATGCATACCAGGATAGGGATGAGGGGGCCCTGCATACCAGGATAGGCATGATGGGGCCATGCAGACCAGGATAGGGATGATGGGACCATGCATACTAGGATACGGATAATGGGGTCATGCATACCAGGATAGGGATAAGGGATCAATGCATACCAGGATAGAGATCAGGGGGCCATTCATGGCCATTCAGGCCATTCTGGTGCGTCTTGTACGAAAAATACGGTACTTGCAGTTGCATTACCTATTGCTCTCACTTCCAGCACCAGAGGATCCTGAAAGCGTGCAATGTGTTAGCTGTAAGGATTCAGAAGTCTGCAGTCGCATAGAGTGATTGCTGACTTTTATCACACACTTGGACAACCCTTTTAATGCTTCTAACATAAATAAAAACGCAGTAACCCTTAACTTGTCAGACAGCATAATGATTTATTAACATAGCCATGTTTCACGTAATCTTATAAGTTATGGATTGTTACATGTGTACAGGATCAGAACCAATAAGTGTGCATGAATAAATCACCAGAACCACCTTCAGTACAGAAACACATCACCAGAACCACCATCAGTACAGAAATATGTTACCTGAACCACTATCAGTAGAGAAATAGAGCCCTGCTTACAAGCTCTTTCATGCTCTCGATATGGATGGTTTGCAGGAGCTCAAAATCAGTATAGGGCAGAGGTGGACATACAATTGGTGCAACCTGTGCAGTCCCACAGATGCCCAAGAGGTAAGGGGACCCCTTTCTGCCTGCAATGCAGGTGGAATTGGGCATTATGATGAGCTATTGGTCTTTAGTGGGCCCATACATGGTCAATGCCACCTCTCTTCTCCAGTGCTGCAAAGGCAAAGCTGCTTCATATAATATGTGAGAGTGTACAGTTCAGGACAGCAGCACAAAGATGTTGGCAGTCCTGAATCTAGCAGTAGAGCTCGTCCCTGACAAGCAGGAATTCAGGAGGTTGAGGAGTAGGGAACTCCTCCTGATGAATTTGTGATAACTCCTTTAAGTGTCCCTCCATATAACATGCATGTCTTAGTGCTCATGCCTTACTGGCCCTCCTTCAAGCTACACCAGTAATCTGGTCTTCCATGACTGGAAGTTTTAATTCAGTATACGATAGGTCTGTCTGATCTCCAGTATGTCCACGCACACTATCGGCAGCAATATCCTCTGTAAATTACACCCATCTGGGTCATGTATAACACTGAAACATACATATTGAATGCGATTATTTTGTATTTCCCTCCTTTAATGTCAGCCCATCCTTCAGGTACACCTATGTGGTACAGTTAACCTTAATACATTTTCTTCATGTTTCCCCCAATACAAACTACTAAAGCCAAATACTTGTTAAATAAATTACAGCTTCTTAATAGGACGAAGGACTCGGCTAAGTAATCATTGTCCCTAACAATTTCTGGTTCTACAAATATTTGCTTTGCAAAGTACATAGCATGGGAGGATTTATTACGCTGGCAAAAGTAATGACATTTATAATATACAGCATATAAATGGGGACCCGGCTATGAGGGAACAAATAGGCTCTGATGCTAGAGATCCACATGGACAACTGGATTTGAGGTAAGATCCTGTAGATTTTTCGCAAGCTCTCCCTTGTGGTCGCTGCAAGAAACCAGAATTATATGCTATAAATATGGCTTTTTCAAATATATAAAATTATTTCAGATCACTAAAAGAAAGATTTGACAGAAAACCTTGAACAAAAAACATGGTGAACTTTTTGCTGATTTGTTGACAAATCAGCCAACAAGATGCCACCTATTTTCCTCGCACATGGGACCCCCGCCTGTGTTCGGCACTGGCTTGAAACATTATCATGGTTAGTAGAATTGAGCATAAAGATTTGTAAGACCTTAGTCCAGCATCCAAGTCATACAAATCAAAAACTGACCATCACATCCAAACATGTACTAGGTGTGAACAGGTGCCTACCTAAGGTAGCACTCTGTAGCGCTATAGCATGCAAACATGAAATATGAAAATTGAATTGCATTATTTCACTAGAAATATGAAAAATTGAGAATGCTTAGCCCACAAATTGGCCTATTCATGTGTACCTGGAAGCCACGTTAAGGCGATTCTCATTTCCAGGACCTAACTTAATGCCAATCCTCTCTTAGACAGTCTATAACTCCATGGAAACCTAATGTGAATTCTCTCCTAGACTAAAATCTATATCTCTGTGAAGGGGTAGTGATCCTGCTTTTCATATTTCCAGTGCAATAATGCAATTCAATTTTCATATTTCATATTTGTATGCTATAGCGCTACAGAGTGCTGCCTTGTTTGTTTGACAGCATCCAAGTCAGTAATCTGCTACGTTGAGTTGTGTAAACTTCCTTAGCCGACACTTGAATGCTGGCATCCTGGGTGCCCAGGATGACGGTATTCGGGTGCCAGCCAAGGAAGTTTGTATGAAGTATTCTATCAGGTGCCAGACCAGGGTCCTGGAAATCTTTTTGCTCAATTCTAATGGTCAGTTGTCTGTTTAAAGAAACATCTCTCCTAAAATAAAATTTTAATGACACGTGCAGGGGATGAGTCATCAAGACCCGATCTTGACGAGGGAGTGTTTTGGAGCAGATGATGATGCTACTCAATGAATCAGGCAAGGAGCGTAGTGGTGTGCTCCACTATGTGCACCCTGCCACAAATCTTACTCCAGCCCCTCTGAACAACGTCGCCTGTCATGAATTTGACAAGCAGGGGTCGGTACGTCCTGTCCCGCCCCACTTTGTCAGAGCTGGGGTGAAAATACTGGCAAAAAAGTTTTGATGAATTGCCCCCAAAGTATTTTTTCACATGGATTTTGGTGTGAATTCTGACCTAAAATCAAATGAAAATGCTCCAAAAAACCTCCCATTGTTAATAATAGGACATCCACGTTGATTTTAATACGGTCATGGATTTTTGTTACGTGGTTTTCGAGATTGTTACATGTCACTTTTTGAAGATTTTTCCATGTGGATTTGGACACAGAAACCACAAGAGTCTAGCCAAACGTGGATCAGACCAACTGAATATGGCTATCCTACCTGTGGACCCGCTAAAGTTCGGACTGCAAATTCATGAATGAAATTTGAGACTTCTTCAACATAGGAAAACACTGTGTTAACATACACAATCACTATCGTCCAGGGTCATGGTGGCTCCTCTTGATCATAAGAAGACACCAGTATTATAAAATGGCACATGGTTGACAGATCTGTAGCTTGGTTTTCTTTAACCATAGGTAAATCACCAGTTTCTACCTTTCTCCTGTATCGAAACAGCATAGTATTGTCGCTGTTGTTCCCTAGCTATGCCCATATAGTGGCTGGGGGCCCCATTAAAAATTATACATTGGGGCCCAGAAGATGCAAGTTACATGTCTGCAATTTAAAACAGATCTATCTACCAAATGAAGGGATATTATAAGAGCACTGTGCCTTTAAGTGAAACAGTTGAAAATATCAGAAATGAAAGCATTTTAATAAAGCACACACTACCTTATTTCATTAAATATGTATTAAACCTCTGAATATGGATGCCCTCCTCTCCTCCGTGTACTGACAAAACGTTTATTTTTAAATTAGCTGTTCTGGTGCAAATGCGATTTATTCTGACCCCGTCCTGGAATGAAGGTATTAAGAATGAAGGTGAAGTGTAGGTGTATGTAATATATATGAGACTCATTGTAATGAAAATTTATTTGAAAAATATCTAATTAAATCATTTGAGACTTACTGTGAAAATACCTTTTTTTTCCCAGATGGAATGATAGCAGTTTTTTGTTTGTTGTATGTGAAAATAACCCATTATAGAAAATTCTTAGAAATAAATTGAT
The DNA here is from genome assembly GCF_051348905.1 of Ranitomeya variabilis. Classification (NCBI taxonomy): domain Eukaryota; kingdom Metazoa; phylum Chordata; class Amphibia; order Anura; family Dendrobatidae; genus Ranitomeya; species Ranitomeya variabilis. Next base: position 40,333,265 of record NC_135239.1, on the reverse strand, counting down.
CTGGTTTATATTAATATAAGCACACATCTCACATATATTGAAACCTATCCATATCAAAGAATATTTACAAATGTCAGCAGTTTTTTTAAAAACACCAAAAGGACCTAATCCCCACCGATCAGAGACACTGTTCATCCCCTATAACATGCTAAAATAATACTTACCCTTTAGGCCGGCGTCACACTAGGCGTAAGTAAATACGGTCCGTTTTTTACGGCCGTAATACGCAGTAATTGTCCCAAAACACTGTTCCGTATTCAATGCGAGGATGCGATTTTTACGCACAAATTTATCCGTGTGTCATCCGTATGGCTTCCGTACGGCAATTTTTTCTCACAGGCTTGCAAAATGGACATATCGTGGATCCATTGGCTCAAATATTCCTAAAAACATATATACAGTCTATATATATATATATATATATATATATATATATATATATATATATATATATATACACTCACTGGCCACTTTATTAGGTACACCTGTCCAACTTCTTGTTAACACTTAATTTCTAATCAGCCAATCACATGGCGGCAACTCAGTGCATTTAGGCATGTAGACATGGTCAAGACAATCTCCTGCAGTTCAAACCGAGCATCAGTATGGGGAAGAAAGGTGATTTGAGTGCCTTTGAACGTGGCATGGTTGTTGGTGCCAGAAGGGCTGGTCTGAGTATTTCAGAAACTGCTGATCTACTGGGATTTTCACGCACAACCATCTCTAGGGTTTACTGAGAATGGTCCGAAAAAGAAAAAAAATCCAGTGAGCGGCAGTTCTGTGGGCGGAAATGCCTTGTTGATGCCAGAGGTCAGAGGAGAATGGGCAGACTGGTTCGAGCTGATAGAAAGGCAACAGTGACTCAAATCGCCACCCGATACAACCAAGGTAGGCCTAAGAGCATCTCTGAATGCACAGTGCGTCGAACTTTGAGGCAGATGGGCTACAGCAGCAGAAGACCACACCGGGTACCACTCCTTTCAGCTAAGAACAGGAAACTGAGGCTACAATTTGTACAAGCTCATCGAAATTGGACAGTAGAAGATTGGAAAAACGTTGCTTGGTCTGATGAGTCTCGATTTCTGCTGCGACATTCGGATGGTAGGGTCAGAATTTGGCGTAAACAACATGAAAGCATGGATCCATCCTGCCTTGTATGGAGCATCTTTGGGATGTGCAGCCGACAAATCTGCGGCAACTGTGTGATGCCATCATGTCAATATGGACCAAAATCTCTGAGGAATGCTTCCAGCACCTTGTTGAATCTATGCCACGAAGAATTGAGGCAGTTCTGAAGGCAAAAGGGGTCCAACCCGTTACTAGCATGGTGTACCTAATAAAGTGGCCGGTGAGTGTATATATATATATATGTCAGTGAGACACATATATATATATATATATTTATATTTAATTCAGTGCTATATAGCAGAAAAGCCGGTGATTCAATTGCCGGCTTTTCCTATCTCCTTCACAATCCCGACAGGATATGAGACATGGTTTACATACAGTAAACCATCTCATATCCCTTATTTTATTACATAGTCCTATTTGCTAATGTTAGAAGTGTACAGTGGGGCAAAAAAGTATTTAGTCAGTCAGCAATAGTGCAAGTTCCACCACTTAAAAAGATGAGATGCGTCTGTAATTTACATCATAGGTAGACAGACCTCAACTATGGGAGACAAACTGAGAAAAAAAATCCAGAAAATCACATTGTCTGTTTTTTTATCATTTTATTTGCATATTATGGTGGAAAATAAGTATTTGGTCAGAAACAAAATTTCATCTCAATACTTTGTAAAATATCCTTTGTTGGCAATGACAGAGGTCAAACGTTTTCTGTAAGTCTTCACAAGGTTGCCACACACTGTTGTTGGTATGTTGGCCCATTCCTCCATGCAGATCTCCTCTAGAGCAGTGATGTTTTTGGCTTTTCGCTTGACAACACGGACTTTCATCTCCCTCCAAAGGTTTTCTATGGGGTTGAGATCTGGAGACTGGCTAGGCCACTCCAGGACCTTGAAATGCTTCTTACGAAGCCACTCCTTCGTTGCCCTGGCGGTGTGCTTTGGATCATTGTCATGTTGAAAGACCCAGCCACGTTTCATCTTCAATGCCCTTGCTGATGGAAGGAGGTTTGCACTCAAAATTTCATGATACATGGCCCCATTCATTCTTTCATGTACCCGGATCAGTCGTCCTGGCCCCTTTGCAGAGAAACAGCCCCAAAGCATGATGTTTCCACCACCATGCTTTACAGTAGGTATGGTGTTTGATGGATGCAACTCAGTATTCTTTTTCCTCCAAACACGACAAGTTGTGTTTCTACCAAACAGTTCCAGTTTGGTTTCATCAGACCATAGGACATTCTCCCAAAACTCCTCTGGATCATCCAAATGCTCTCTAGCAAACTTCAGATGGGCCCGGACATGTACTGGCTTAAGCAGTGGGACACGTCTGGCACTGCAGGATCTGAGTCCATGGTGGCGTAGTGTGTTACTTATGGTAGGCCTTGTTACATTGGTCCCAGCTCTCTGCAGTTCATTCACTAGGTCCCCCGCGTGGTTCTGGGATTTTTGCTCACCGTTCTTGTGATCATTCTGACCCCACGGGGTGGGATTTTGCGTGGAGCCCCAGATCGAGGGAGATTATCAGTGGTCTTGAATGTCTTCCATTTTCTAATTATTGCTCCCACTGTTGATTTCTTCACTCCAAGCTGGTTGGCTATTGCAGATTCAGTCTTCCCAGCCTGGTGCAGGGCTACAATTTTGTTTCTGGTGTCCTTTGACAGCTCTTTGGTCTTCACCATAGTGGAGTTTGGAGTCAGACTGTTTGAGGGTGTGCACAAGTGTCTTTTTATACTGATAACAAGTTTAAACAGGTGCCATTACTACAGGTAGTGAGTGGAGGAAAGAGGAGACTCTTAAAGAAGAAGTTACAGGTCTGTGAGAGCCAGAAATCTTGATTGTTTGTTTCTGACCAAATACTTATTTTCCACCATAATATGCAAATAAAATGATAAAAAAAGAGACAATGTGATTTTCTGGATTTTTTGTTCTCAGTTTGTCTCCCATAGTTGAGGTCTACCTATGATGTAAATTACAGACGCCTCTCATCTTTTTAAGTGGTGGAACTTGCACTATTGCTGACTGACTAAATACTTTTTTGCCCCACTGTATGTGTGTTAAATTTGGGGGCTCTAGCTATTAAATTAAAAGGTTAAGTCCCGGAAAAAATTGGCGTGGGCTCCCGCGCAATTTTCTCTGCCAGAGTGGTAAAGCCAGTGACTGAGGGCAGATATTAATAGCCCAGAGAGGGACCATGGTTATTGGCCCCCCTGGCTAAAAACATCTGCCCCCAGCCACCCCAGAAAAGGCACATCTGGAAGATGCGCCTATTCTGGCACTTAGCCACTCTCTTCCCACTCCCGTGTAGCTGTGGGATATGGTGTAATGAAGGGTTAATGTCACCTTGCTATTGTAAGGTGACATTAAGCCAGGTTAATAATGGAGAGGCGTCAATTATGACACCTATCCATTATTAATCCAATAGTATGAAATGGTTAATAAAACACACACACATTATTAAAAAGTATTTTAATGAAATAAAGACACATGGTGTTTTAATATTTTATTATACTCTTAATCCACCTGAAGATCCTTGTCACCTGAAATAAAGTTAAAAAACAAACAACAATAGTCCATACCTTCCGTCGTTCAGTCTTGTCCCACGCTGTAAATCCATCTGAAGGGGTTAAATCATTTTACACCCAGGAGCTGTGCTAATGCAGCTGTTTTCCTGACTGTAAAACTGGGTGAATGAATGGAATGCAGGGGAATGTACTGTAGTTACCTCGAGTTGCGGTGATGCGCCCTCTGCTGGATGAACTCATATGCACTCGAGCGTGGGAAAATATTCTGAAAAGTTCTCACGCTCGAGTTCATATGAGTTCATCCAGCAGGGCGCGCATCACTGATGAACAATAGTCCTATCCATTTATAGGTGGACAGATATCTAAAGTGTATGGGGGGGCTTTAGATGCAAGACAGAAACAAAAGTGTACAGTATGTGCTGAAATCACAACAGTGGGGTACGCATTATGTTCAGGATTATCGAATAACAAAAGGAATAACTGTTCACAAACAATGCAAAATAAACTCTAATTTATATAACACAATACCCTAAAGACCAGCAAGTTTAATTAATAAGCCCAATATTCTATAGTAAATTGGTAATGAAAAACAACTATTTTACTATCATGCTATACAGCGTCTCATAGAATTGGTAAATCGCTTGCAAAATTAGATATAAATAAGGCAATATAATAAATAATTCAGGGTAAAATACCCTGGAGAACAATGAAACAGCCTTTAGCCTATACAGAACCCATGGAGCACAATGCTGCTGTCAAAAAGTAAATAGTATTCCCGGTGAAGTTGGATAAAATAAAGTCTCGCCCTAATACGTTGTGGCTGCCTTGCTGCATGTTTCATGGGGTCAGCAGTTTTGTCAGAAACATCTTGATGCTGCAGCTGCAATGAAGAGTACGGCTTGATGAAGTCTTCCCTATCTCTGAATGTTTTTATAGTGTGCTGTCACCAAATATTTACAAAGGTGCTGCTTAGACACAAGGGTGGGGGGCATCTATTATTCCCTCTATGCTAGGACATTAAAAAGTAGCAAAATTTGGTAATACGCCTTTAATCTAACTACTGCGACAAGAAAGACACTGCTTCTTATGTAAGAGACCCCCATACAGGTTAGATTAAAGTCAGAGTCGACCTGTCAGTCTTCTGTGAATAGGGACCTCTCATGTCATGGATTTACAGTGACAAAGAGGAGCCAGAAGACCAGAGCTGTCTAATTTCTCTTACACCTCCACTGATTAGAAGCACTTCACCTTCATATTAAAAAGTGCAGGTTTCTTCTAACAGTGCAAAGTTTATTCTGTTCAGTTGAAAGCTCCTGGAAACTGTTGTGAACTCTGTTTTTGGGCTCCCTCTAGTGGTCACAAGCGGTACTGTGTAGTGTTGTCTTTCTGCAGGTTGGCAGCATCAGCTGGTTCGTTATCCTTGGTTGGTTTCTTATTTAGCTCACCTGGATACTCACTTCCTTGCCTGCTCTCAATGTATTCAGTGCTCTTCAGATTCCTTGTGACTACCTTGCTCCCAGTCTCTCCAAGACAAGCTAAGTTTTTGTTTGATCATTTTTTGATTATCAGCATTTATTATGTTTTTAGTCCAGCTCGCTAAAATGTGATTTCCTCGCTTGCTGGTTGCTCTAGGGGACTGAGTTTCTCCCCCCACACCGTTAGTTGGTGCGGGGGTTCTTGAAATCTCAGTGTGGATATTTTGTAAGGGTTTTTTACTGACCGCACAGACCCCTTTACTATTTTCTGCTATCTAGTATTAGTGGGCCTCATTTGCTAAATCTGTTTTCACCCCTGTGTATGTGCCTTCCTCTTACCTCACCGTTATTATATGTTGGGGGCTTCTATATCTTGGGGATTATTTCTCTGGAGGCAAGAGAGGTCTTTCTTTCTCTCTAGGGGTAGTTAGTTCCTCAGGCTGGCTCGAGACGTCTAGGATTTTTAGACACATTCACCGGCTACTTCTAGTGTGTTTGGATAGGTTCAGATTTGCGGTCAGTCCAGTTTGCCACCTCCCTAGAGCTTGTCCTATGTATGTTATTTAGCTGGAGTAATTTGTGATCCTCAACCACTAAGGATCATAACAGGAAACTTACCTGCATTGATGATCTCAGCTGTTCAGTGTTGGCCACTCCCCTCTCCTATATATATAGGACTCTGGCACGCAGGCGTTGTCAGAGCTAGCTTAATTGCTGCATGGTTAAGGAGCTGAAGGAGTTTTTGCTTTTTAAATCAGTTTGCCTAAAGATTGTTGTTTTTTAGATTTTTTTTAGAATTGTGTGTAAATCCTCTTGTTTTCCTACTTTGGTTTTTCCCTTCCTTCACTCCTTTGTTGTTTTGAGAGCATATTTGTATGATTGGTATTTTCCTTTATCACTGTACGTATTGCCTTGTTAGTCTGGTTTCCATACACTAGTACTCCTCTCTTCCCTGGATGGGGTAAGGGAACAGACTTAGGGTGTGTGTCCACGGGCCGTTTTACATCCGGAATAGCAGCAGATTGAACGCGTCTCCAGAAAGTGGACACATACCCTTAGGGTGGATTCAGGAGCTCAGCAAATTACATGGCCATGGCATCTTTACCTTTAGAAGTAATATGGGGAGCAGTGATAGCCAAAGGAGTCTTCCAGTGATTCTCATATAGAAAAATGAGGAGATGTAATCTGAACCGAGAGTTCCTGTGTACGGATGGTTAGCCTGGAAATAGTTAACTAAACATACAATACAATAGTAATAATAAGGCTGTGTGCACACGTTCAGGATTTTTTGCTTTTTTTGTGTGTTTTTGTGCTATAAAAACGCGATAAAAATGCATACATATGCATGCATCCCATCATTTATAATGCATTCCGCAATTTCGTGCATATGTTGCGTTTTTTTCCGCGAAAAAACGCATCGCGGTAAAAAAGGAGCATGCTCATTAATTTTGTGGATTTTTTTGCGGATTTCCCACTATATTATTGCATTGGGAAATCTCAGGAAAAAACGTAAAAAATCCGCAAAAAAACCTCGCAAAAAAACGTGAGAAAAATGCGAAGAAAACGCATGGGGATTTCTTGCAGAAATTGTCTGGTTTTGTTCAGGAAATCCTGATGTGTACACATAGCCTAAGTGGGCATTTAGACGGCTGTATAAATCGGACCGGAATCAGAACCCAGTGCATGGACTGGCCGGCGGCTCTCCCCACCTGAGTATGACAGAAGTACATGGATCTGTAACGCTTGGGTAGGGAGAGCCGCCGGCCAGTACTTGCACCGTGTTCCTGTCTCCCTCCAATTTATACATCCATCTGACTGCGCCCTATATAAAAGAATATAATACGCTGGAAGCCTAGATCTGCCTTACAATGACTACCATTGGAACCAATGGATTCCTTAAATCAGACTAAAATTTTAACCCCTTTCTGACATCTGACGTACTATCCCGTCGAGGTGGGGTGGGCCCGTATGACCACCGACGGGATAGTACGTCATCACCGATCGGCGGCGCTCACGGGGGGAGCGCGGCCGATCGCGGCCGGGTGTCAGCTGCATATCGCAGCTGACATCCGGCACTATGTGCCAGGAGCGGTCACGGACCGCCCCCGGCACATTAACCCCCGGCACACCGCGATCAAACATGATCGCGGTGTACCGGCGGTATAGGGAAGCATCGCGCAGGGAGGGGGCTCCCTGCGGGCTTCCCTGAGACCCCCGGAGCAACGCGATGTGATCGCGTTGCTCCGAGGGTCTCCTACCTCCCTCCTCGCCGCAGGTCCCGGATCCAAGATGGCCATGGCATCCGGGTCCTGCAGGGAGGGAGGTGGCTTACCGAGTGTCTGCTCAGAGCAGACACTTGGTAAGCCTGCAGCCCTGCACAGCAGATCGTCGATCTGACAGAGTGCTGTGCACACTGCCAGATCAATGATCTGTGATGTCCCCCCCTGGGACAAAGTAAAAAAGTAAAAAAAAAATTCCCCACATGTGTGTAAAAAAAAAAAAAAAAAAAAAAATCCTAAATAAAGAAAAAAAAATAAAATTATTCCCATAAATACATTTCTTTAGCTAAATAAAATAAAAAAAACAATAAAAGTACACATATTTAGTATCGCCGCGTCCGTAACGACCCAACCTATAAAACTGTCACACTAGTTAACCCCTTCAGTAAACACCGTAAGAAAAAAAAAAAAACGAGGCAAAAAACAACGCTTTATTATCATACCGCCGAACAAAAAGTGGAATAACACGCGATCAAAAATACTGATATAAATAACCATGGTACCGCTGAAAACGGCATCTTGTCCCGCAAAAACGAGCCGCAATACAGCATCATCAGCAAAAAAATAAAAAAGTTATAGTCCTGAGAATAAAGCGATACCAAAATAATTATTTTTTCTATAAAATAGTTTTTATCGTATAAAAGCGCCAAAACATAGAAAAATGATATAAATGAGATATCGCTGTAATCGTACTGACCCGACGAATAAAACTGCTTTATCAATTTTACCAAACGCGGAACGGTATAAACGCCTCCCCCAAACAAAATTCATGAATAGCTGGTTTTTGATCACTCTGCCTCACAAAAATTGGAATAAAAAGCAATCAAAAAATGTCACATGTACGAAAATGTTACCAATAAAAACGTCAACGCGTCCCGCAAAAAACAAGATCTCACATGACTCTGTGGACTCAAATATGGAAAAATTACAGCTCTCAAAATGTGGTAATGCAAAAAATATTTTTTGCAATGAAAAGCGTCTTTCAGTGTGTGACAGCTGCCAATCATAAAAATCCGCTAAATAACACGCTATAAAAGTAAATCAAACCCCCCTTCATCACCCCCTTAGTTAGGGAAAAATAAAAAAATTAAAAAATGTATTTATTTCCATTTTCCCATTAGGGTTAGGGTTAGGGTTAGGGCTAGAGTTAGGACTAGAGTTAGGGCTAGGGTTAGGGTTAGGGCAAGGGTTAGGGTTAGGGCTAGGGTTGGGGCTAGGGTTAGGGCTAGAGTTAGGACTAGAGTTAGGGCTAGGGTTAGGGTTAGGGCAAGGGTTAGGGCTAGGGTTAGGGCTAGGGTTGGGGCTAGGGTTAGGGCTAGGGTTAGGGCTAGGGTTGGGGTTAGGGTTAGGGCTAGGGTTGGGGTTAGGGCTAGGGTTGGGGCTAGGGTTAGGGCTAGGGTTAGGGTTAGTGATAGGGCTAGGGTTATTGCTAGGGTTAGGGCTAGGGTTAGGGCTAGGGTTGGGGCTAGGGTTGGGGCTACAGTTAGGGTTGGGGCTAAAGATAGGGTTAGGGTTTGGATTACATTTACGGTTGGGAATAGGGTTGGGTGTGTCTGGGTTAGAGGAGTGGTTAGGGTTACTGTTGGGATTAGGGTAAGGGGCGTGTTTGGATTGGGGTTTCAGTTATAATTGGGGGGTTTCCACTGCTTAGGCACATCAGGGGCTCTCCAAACGGGACATGGCATCCGATCTGAATTTCAGCCAATTCTGCGTTGAAAAAGGAAAACAGTGCTCCTTCCCTTCAGAGCTCTCCCGTGTGCCTAAACAGGGGTTTACCCCAACATATGGGGTATCAGCGTACTCAGGACAAATTGGACATCATCTTTTGGGGTCCAATTTCTCCTGCTAACCTTGGGAAAATACAAAACTGGGGGCCAAAAAATAAGTTTTGTGGGAAAAAAAAGATTTTTTATTTTCACGGCTCTGCGTTGTAAACTGGGGGTTCAAAGTTCTCACAACACATCTAGATACGTTCCTTGGGGGGTCTAGTTTCCGATATGGGATCACTTGTGGGGGGTTTGTACTGTTTGGGTACATCAGGGGCTCTGCAAATGCAACATGACGCCTGCAGACCAATCCATTTAAGTCTGCATTCCAAATGGCGCTCCTTCCCTTCCGAGCTCTGTCATGCGCCCAAACAGTGGTTCCCCCCCACATATGGGGTATCAGCGTACTCAAGACAAATTGAACAACACCTTTTGGGGTCCAATTTATCCTGATACCCTTGTGAAAGTACAAAACTGGGGGCTAAAAAATCATTTTTGTGAAAAAAAAAAGAATTTTTATTTTCACGGCTCTGCGTTATAAACTGTAGTGAAACACTTGGGGGTTCAAAGTTCTCACAACACATCTAGATAAGTTCCTTGGGGGGTCTAGTTTCCAATATGGGGTCACTTGTGGGGGGTTTGTACTGTTTGGGTACATCAGGGGCTCTGCAAATGCAACGTGACGCCTGCAGACCAATCCATTTAAGTCTGCATTCCAAATGGCGCTCCTTCCCTTCCGAGCTCTATCATGCGCCCAAACAGTGGTTCCCCCCCACATATGGGGTATCAGCGTACTCAGGACAAATTGAACAACAACTTTTGGGGTCCAATTTATCCTGATACCCTTGTGAAAATACAAAACTGGGGGCTAAAAAATCATTTTTGTGAAAAAAAAAAGAATTTTTATTTTCATGGCTCTGAGTTATAAACTGTAGTGAAACACTTGGGGGTTCAAAGTTCTCACAACACATCTAGATAAGTTCCTTGGGGGGTCTAGTTTCCATTATGGGGTCACTTGTGGGGGGTTTGTACTGTTTGGGTACATCAGGGGCTCTGCAAATGCAACGTGACGCCTGCAGACCAATCCATTTAAGTCTGCATTCCAAATGGCACTCCTTCCCTTCCGAGCTCTGTCATGCACCCAAACAGTGGTTCCTCCCCACATACGGGGTATGAACATACTCAGGACAAATTGGACAACAACGTTTGGGGTCCAATTTATCCTGATACCCTTGTGAAAATACAAAACTGGGGACTAAAAATCATTTTTGTGAAAAAAAAAAGAATTTTTATTTTCAAGGCTCTGCGTTATAAACTGTAGTGAAACACTTGGGGGTTCAAAGCTATCAAAACACATCTAGATAAGTTCCTTAGGGGGTCTACTTTCCAAAATGGTGTCACTTGTGGGGGGTTTTAATGTTTAGGCACATCAGGGGCTCTCCAAACGCAACATGGCATCCCATCTTAATTCCAGTCAATTTTGCATTGAAAAGTAAAATAGCGCTCCTTCCCTTCCGAGCTCTGCTATGCGCCCAAACAGTGGTTTACCCCCACATATTGGGTATCGTCGTACTCAGGACAAATTGCGCAACAACTTTTGTGGTCTAATTTCTTCTCTTACCCTTGGGGAAATAAAAAAATGGGGGCGAAAAGATCATTTTTGTGAAAAAATATGATTTTTTATTTTTACGGCTCTGCATTATAAACTTCTGTGAAGCACTTGTTGGGTCAAAGTGCTCAACACACATCTAGATAAGTTCCTTAAGGGGTCTACTTTCCAAAATGGTGTCATTTGTGGGGGGTTTCAATGTTTAGGCACATCAGGGGCTCTCCAAACGCAACATGGCATCCCATCTCAATTCCAGTCAATTTTGCATTGAAAAGTCAAATGGCGCTCCTTCCCTTCCGAGCTCTGCCCTGGGCCCAAACAATGGTTTACACCCACATATGGGGTATCAGCGTACTCAGGACAAATTGCACAACAATTTTTGGGGTCCAATTTCTTCTCTTACCCTTGGGAAAATAAAAAATTGGGGGCGAAAAGATAATTTTTGTGAAAAAATATGATTTTTTATTTTTACGGCTCTGCATTATAACCTTCTGTGAAGCACTTGTTGGGTCAAAGTGCTCACCACACATCTAGATAAGATACTTAGGGGGTCTACTTTCCAAAATGGTGTCACTTGTGGGGGATTTCAATGTTTAGGCACATCAGGGGCTCTCCAAATGCAACATGGCGTCCCATCTCAATTCCAGTCAATTTTGCATTGAAAAGTCAAATGGCGCTCCTTTCCTTCCGAGCTCTGCCATGCGCCCAAACAGTGATTTACCCCCACATATGGGGTATCTGCGTACTCAGGACAAATTGTACAACAAATTTTGGGGTCTATTTTCTCTTGTTACCCTTGGTAAAATAAAACAAATTGGAGCTGAAATAAATTTTGTGTGAAAAAAAGTTAAATGTTTATTTTTATTTAAACATTCCAAAAATTCCTGTGAAACACCTGAAGGGTTAATAAACTTCTTGAAAGTGGTTTTGAGTACCTTGAAGGGTGTAGTTTTTAGAATGGTGTCACACTTGGGTATTTTCTATCATATAGACCCCTCAAAATGACTTCAAATGAGATGTGGTCCCTAAAAAAAAATGGTGTTGTAAAAATGAGAAATTGCTGGTCAACTTTTAACCCTTATAACTCCGTCACAAAAAAAAATTTTGGTTCCAAAATTATGCTGATGTAAAGTAGACATGTGGGAAATGTTACTTATTAAGTATTTTGCGTGACATATGTCTGTGATTTAAGGGTATAAAAATTCAAAGTTGGAAAATTGCAAAATTTTCAAAATTTTCGCCAAATATTCGTTTTTTTTCACAAATAAATGCAAGTTATATCAAAGAAATTTTACCACTATCATGAAGTACAATATGTCACGAGAAAACAATGTCAGAATCGCCAAGATCCGTTGAAGCGTTCCAGAGTTATAACCTCATAAAGGGACAGTGGTCAGAATTGTAAAAATTGGCCCGGTCATTAACGTGCAAACCACCCTTGGGGGTGAAGGGGTTAACAGACCCTCCAAATATAAAAGTAGTGTAACGCTGAGAACATTTGTACAGATAAGTGCAAATGAAAACTTCCTTGACATTTTCCAAATTCTGCACCCTGTGTTTCACCTCAAGATCCCATGAGCAGAGCAGCTTCATAAGCTATGACAATGACATCATGCAAACCATAACTTTTTATTTTCCATCAAAATAGTCATCTAAGAACATGGTTTTTGCAGGACGAGTTGTAGTTTTGATTGACGCCATTCATTTTACAATCATAAATGGTGAAAAAAAAAAATTGTGATGAATTGGTAAGAAAAACGCAATTCTGCCATTACTTTTTTTCGTTGTGTTCTCATAAGGTTCATTATTTGCTAAAAATGGCCTGACAATATGATTCTTCAGGTTAGTATGATTATGGCAATGACTCATTTGGATGTTTATATTTTTTACCATTTCCGTGGCTTAAAAAATTCTGAACTTTAAAATAATAATGATTTTTTTTCCCGCCATTTTCTGTTACCCATAACTTTTTAATTTTTCCATCGATGGAACTGTGTGATGGCTTGTTTTATTCTTTGCTGAGCTGTTGGCACCCCGTAATCATGCTGGGAGGTGGGATGGGGATGTGATGGGTGCCCAAATGGATGTGCCAAAAAGATTGTTCCAATTGAATGCTATCAGTGATTGAAATCAGCAAGCAAGGTGTTAAAGCGCTAGCTTTGATAGTTGTTAAAGGCGGGTGGTGTAAAACACATATAACCCTAATTAAGGGATGCATTAAAACATGACTTTTATTATTAATTTAAAAAAATGTGAGCCTGTATTATTTCTCCAAATATAAAGTATGACCCCTATGATAAATACATTTTGCTTTTCAATCTAAGTACGGTATCTTCCTAAGACTATGCTAACTATATCATGGCTGCAGACCATGGTTTGATAAAGCTTAATCAGAATAGATATAGCCTGGGATATATACAGGTTTCACTGGTGCTGCCTAAAATAATCACATAGCAACCACAAGAAGTTTCACCTCAATAGGCTTCCTCAGGGAATTGGGGCTCTAATGAATAGACAAATGGAGGTTCTGACCTTTTAAAGCTTTTGCTTGAACACCATAGGTCCCTTAGAGACCAATAAGATAACCTCTATTGTATATCCAATCAAGCACATCATTCTAGTAAACCAACCATGACTCAAGACATTCCGATAGCCAATCAGAATCACCTACATAATCATATAGTTAACTTCAGTGCTCAGTCATCTTACTTCTATACAATAGTGAATGATAATACATATACCAGTGCACCTTGAGATGTCTTGTCTAAAACACTTTATTGCCATTACACTTTTTTCTGCTTGTTGTATTATTATTATTATTATTATTATTAGTTATGCTATGGTTTAATTATATGCATATGTGTATTTATTTATTGTGAAAGTATTTTTTTGGGGGGGGATACAATGCCTCTCACATCAGATATCATGACCTTTTTGTAATTATTGTAATTACCTAATAAACTTTGGATATATTACATTGTTGTAATTGATTGCCAATATGTCCTTTTTACCTATATTTTGTCTACCATTTATTTCTATACTTATGTGATTATTCCCATTGAAAAATCCTTGGTTGGTCTTATGTAAAGAAAATAATTAATTCTGCAACGTGTTCTTCTTTTTTTAAGGCTGAGTTCACATGACAAGTTTTCACGGACCTTACCTGTCAGCCCTTATTGGACAGTGTCATCATTCACAGATCGGATGCCTCTCACCCAGCCAAACCAGATCTCACACTTTGCGCTAATGAGGGGCAACACCCTGGAACACAGTGTCTACAACTTGAGATTTTGGTTTTGGCTTTTATCCTAAATCATGTGACAAGGCTCGTTAAAGGGTCGACATTGACTTTTAGGATTGCTACTTCTTATAGGTGGCACTAGAGTTCTAGTCCTCTTCCTCTCTGAAGAGACAATTTGCATATTTCCAAGAGGAGCATTGCAAGGCTTAAAAGTCTCCTCACCTTGGCATGTCAAGCTTGACATGTCATTCTCCGCAAGGAGAAATGTTACAGTTACAAGGAATTCTTCCTTCCTGAAGAGACAATATGCATCATTCACAGAGAAACACATTCTTTAACAAGTGAAATGATATTGCCTGACCATAAAGTTACTCACACATTTCCAGGAGAAGCAGTGGCAGAAAACAGATGCTTGCAAATATTTTTTTTTTTCATGGTAAATACAAGTATTTAGTAAAAAAAATAAATACTTGGGGAGTTGACACATTCTTTTTAACTTCTAAACTAGGAACAATTTCAAAAGAAGTACAAGAAACTTACAGTTAAAAAGGTGAAAATTTCAAACTCTGAAATTCAAAGGAAATTAATGACAATTTCCTAACGCTCAGATTCTGCGCTGCCACGTTTATTACCAGTGACAGAAGGAAGAATTCGGCGCACACTCCACATCCAGTCATTAGTAGAATAATTGAAGTGGAAATGTTTGCCTCCACCGCGGAGAAGTCAGAAATATAAAGCTCTAACAATAAGATTATTTTTTTGAGCCGGTTTCCTTTGCCTTACAACCCCGGCATCGACACATACTCATAGTTCATTCAGATTTATTTCTCTGGGTGTCAGTGACTCTTGACTCCGGACATGTCAAACAATTTCCAAGACAACAAGAAGCAGATAATGAACTCCATGGGGGAAGCAATGAACATAAAGGATAAAGGCCGGGGATAGAGCAGGAGCAATGGACGGTACAAAAGTGGAGAGAAACTGCAACAAGAGGTCACGCTGTGCAGCGGGAGGATAAGAGAATCTGGGAAATTACTCTTAAGAAATAGATCTTAATAGCTGGAAAGGTGGATTGAAAGTAGTCGCCAAGCAACACTGGTCAAGGTTGATCCATTTTCTTTTTGATTTTTTTTTTGCTAAATTTAACCTAAATGGTAACGTAAAGCAGTATGCAACTTCACATGATGATTATGTTTGGAATAAAAAGGTTAATGTAGATTTCATGAAATTTGGGTTTGATATACACATCGACATACTGTACATATCTTTATAGATTCTTCACTTCTTCAAAATCTTCCTTAGCTCATTTTGTACAGGGCCAAGTCTTCTGTTCCATGTTGCTTGATACATGTAGTGGGTCTGTTGTTCCTTTCTAAGGGCCCACAGTTGGTGTAGGGTGTAGGCAATGCCTCCTGGGAAAAAGGTATGCAAATTAGCTCTCTTCTAGGTGAAAGAAAGCTGTGTCTCTAATGCCGCTTATTGGGGTAGCTACCATATAAATCAAAGTCCTAGAAGCAGTATATCAGAATCTATAATAAATCAGTCTCCTCCAAAACAGAGTGATATTCATCTGTAGTCAGCTGTTTCAGGGTTCTTGATCCTCATCAGTGCAAGGTACCAGTTGGCAGGGTGAAATGCCTTTGAGGGGGTCTGAGGGTTCTTTTTTTCTGTTATGAAGACCATCTGCTGGAGTAGGGAGTCTTATAGGACAGTCAATGCTCCCTGGGAAAAAGGGTGGGCAAATGAACTGTTTTGGGGTTCTTGACCCTCATCAGTGCAGAGCAAAGACCCGGTTGATGGGGCCAGATGTGTTTGATGTGGGTCTGAGGGATCTCTTTACTGTTGTGGAGACAGCTGCTGGAGTAGGGAGTTTTATAGGCCATTCAATGTTCCCTGGGGAAAAAAAATCTGTTTGGGGGGGTTTGTCCCTAAACAGTGCAGAGCAGGATACTAGTTGGTGAGATGAGATGCTTTTGATGTCGGTCTGAGGCTCTGTTTCCATTAGTGGAGACCCCTCACTGGATGTGGGAATCTTATTGGCCAAGCAATGATCCCAGGGAAAAAGGTATGCAAATTAGCTCCCCCCAAGGTCACAAATAATTTGCCTCTCCAGTGCCCCCTATTGGGGCAGATACCTTAAAAGTCAATATTTGATCCTTTAATAAGCCATTGTATATAACTAAAGATTTAAGACAAGCATTGCTTAGCTTACAAAACTCTTACCACCAGATGGGGGTCTCCATATGGAGAATCAATGCCATCTCAACTCAGGTCAGTGGCCACCCAGTATCTTTTTGAGTGGGCAAGAACCCTAAAACAGTTATCTACAAATGGTTGATTCTTTCTTTTGGATTACTCTGGTTTTGTTTATATTCTTAACAATGCTGCTTGATAAAGAACATTGATTTATAGAACATTGATCTATAGGTTTATAGCTTACTTTCACCTGGTGGAGAGCTAATTTGCATAGGTACAAGTAATAAGTGGCCAAAGGATGACTTCCTCTCAGTGGTACACAGGCGTGCTTGAGGACCTCACCATTCCCAATGGTTCAACTCATCCATGTCATGCTTTAATGGTGCAAATAAAAATATATTATAGTTTGTTAAAAGCTCACTCAAGGACCCCTTTAATTAAAAAAATAGGTTTCTAAAGGAAAAATCTTGGGGAAGATGTTTTCCTATTTTTACTGATGATATTTTAATCTAAAATGTAAAAAAATGTGGCAATTGGTTTTCTGAGAAGAAACAGCCTTCATCTCTTCCGGAAAATAAGAATCGACATCTTAAAAAAATGAACTATTGCAAATTAAATCAAATAAAATATCTAATAATTCATGTAAGGGATTTTTGCCTGTATTACAAAATTTAATGTCATTCTAAATGGATCACAGTAGCCATGTAAAGAGTGTTGTCAGCAAATAGGTAATTATGGAGCTGGCATTCAAAAATCCCTTATGGCTACTATCCCACATTGATCCATGCCCTGATGGATGTCTTGCATTACTTAACCCCTATCTTTGGTGAGAGTATATTGAAACTTGTCAGGGTAAAATGCCAACTTTTATCCCATCTAAAGACCTAGAGTTTGTATCATTCTTTACTACTGGCTGATCAATGTGTGATTGGTGTAGGTAAAGATTCGGAGACCCTCAATAATCAAAAGAATGAATGAATGAGGTAATTTAGGATCTCAGTGGCAAAGTTCCACTCTCAAATTTATTTTATAAATAAGTGATCAATGGATATATAGGAAAAACCTATTTTTATAAAATCTCATTTAAGGTCCCATCAATATGTTGTGCATTTTTCCAGCTTAGGACCCAAGAAGATTGGATAATAATTGAAGGAAATCCAAGGAAATGGCATACATACCCCAATAATGTTCTTCTAATTGGTAAAGCTCACTCTATGTCAGGAACAGTGTAGGAAAGACCAAGTGGGTCTTTCCTACACTGAGGGATGAGGGGAAGGGAGCCCATCAGTAGGTAAGGGTGGAGTGGAGACGCATAAGCAGATATAAAGTCACCCTATCTGCCCTAAATGCCGAGAAGGAACCTAATCCCTGCCTGACCCTGGCAATAAGCCCTTTTTAGGGAAGGACGGGGTACCACTAGTCAATCCCCACTATCACTAAAGACAGCTGGACAAACAAGGGGACCACTTATCTTGAGTAGACTCTGAGATGCAATACAGAATTCCTCCAGCAACACCAAAGAGGAAGATAGCTGGTTGCTATAGCTATAGCTCCAAGCTTCAACAAGGGGAAATGGAAATATCACCGGCAATTCCTAGCAGCAGGTTGGGAGTCTATAAACACCCAGGTCCAGGTGTGTCAATTAGACTCAGAGAAAGGTTTCCACTGGGTCAAAGAGTCAGAAGGGTTAAGAAGGTGTCTACAAAGCCAAAAGGAGAGACTTTCTGCAGCCAGATGCAGTGCAACTGTCTGCAGCTTCTGATATACAAGTGACACTGTAGCCATAAGAGCTAATTCAGAATAACCTGAAAAAGCTTCATTAAAGTTCCTAGAGGGCGCAGATCACATCTGCCAGTAACATATGTCACTGTAGTTGGCTCTTTTCCCCTGTAACTAGTGCTAATATGGATGCTACAGTTACAGTGGGAAAAAACGATCAATAAAGGAAAAATTAATGCTCCCCACAGACCTTTTATGATCACTTGAAGGAGCAATTAAGTAGAAAAAATATAGACATACTGTATAAAACATCTGATAAAAAATAAAATAAAATGCAAAAAATCCACATTGAAAAAAAATAATTAAACTTTTTTTTCATTTAAAATGCATATTACAATAAGACTAACAAAAACCAAGACGTTCGGTATTCACGCATCATAATAACATGGGAAACATGTGAAATATTCAATATTCAATATCTGGTGCGAAACATGAATATTATAGAATATAAACAAAAAATTAAACCCAAAATTGCTTTTTTCTATATTCACGTAAAAAAATGTAAATTTTATATCTACCCCAAAACAGCGTTAAAAAATAATACCATTTGTTCCGCATAAAACAAATCCCCACACAGTAATTTCAATGAAAAAATGAAAAATTACGGCTGATAAAAAGAAGAGAGGAAAAACTTGGAGAGTTATTAAGGTCTTTTCTGGCCTGATCAACCCCTTTTAATGAGGTTTTTGCTTGAATTACAGGTGCAGGAAACACAGTGGCTCAGTGGTTAACATTGATTTTTTACATTACCAGGGTTCTGGTTTTGAATCTGACAAAGTACAATATCTGCATGAAGTTTGTATGTTCTTGCTAAGTCTGTATAGGTTTCCTCCCACACCCCAAATACATGCTAAGGTTAAAATCCCACGGGGCAAAAACAGAGGATTTCCCGCTGTGTATTCACTTGCATAAAATCTGCTGCATTGTGAAGTGCCGACAAAGTACATGAGATTTTAAGAAATCTCATGCACATGCTGAGAAATATATTCGCAGTGTTAACTGACAGGAGCTGCGGGTTTCAGATCTACAACGTGTCAATTTATGCTGCAGACGTAGGTGCGAGTTTCATTCTTTGCTATGCTTCCTTGCATCAACAGTAAATAGAAAAAGTCTATACACCCCTGTTAAAATACCATTTTTTGTCATGTAAAAAAAATCATACCCCAAAAAATGATTTCAGAAGTTTTCCCAATTTAATGTCACCTATAATCCGTTCAAATCCATTAAGGAACAAGCTGAAAATAAAAAGCAAAACTAAAATTATTTGGTTACATAAGTATGAACACACTTTAAGGGTTCACTCGAAATAGCGAATAAATCGGACGAGAGCAATCTGATAAAAAATCGGACCGCATTCTGACCAATGTTATTCAATGATTCAGTGCTCATCTCAGATTTTTTTGTCAGCTCGGATTGGTTTGCGATTGCACTAATAAAAAAATCACAGTATGCTGCGAGTGGATGTGAATTTCAGATTGCAATCGCCAATGTATGTCAATGGTTTAATAGCCTAGGAAGGGGCCATAGATACTGAAAAATTTCTCACACAGCAATCGGTGACGTCAGTGAGGTGACCGGAGTACATCGGCTGAGAATGCCAGTCACCTTACTAACGTGCTTGTCACTGAAGCTACGTTCTTCACATTTTATGTGATCGCTCAGCAATGCATCCAAATGTAGCTGAGCTGGACTCATCATGGGACAAATGGACTATCGGCGGACAGGTGAATATTTCTTTGTTTTTTATTTTTCTTTGGATATTAATAAATGGGAAAAAGAGGGTTGGGGAGTTTTTATTTCAAATAAAGGATTTTACTCAGTGTGTGTCTTTATTACATTTGACTATAGGGTTAGTAATGGGGGTATCTTATAGATGACTCTCAATTACTAAGCCCTAGACTTGATGTCAGCTGACATTACAAAGCAGACATCAGTCTCAATACTATTACTCCACTTGCCACTGCAATAAGACAAGTGAGAATAACGGAGGCTAAGCATCAGAACTGGCGCATCTAGAGAATGCACCATTTTTGGAGTGGGTAAGTTTTAATGTTCTTAGTCTGAAAGGGGTCAATATCCATGGCCCCTTCCTAGGTTATTAATATCAGCCAGCAGCTGTCTGCCTAGCCTTTGCTGGTTATTAATTATAGTGGGACCTCAAGTCATTTTTTGGGGGAGTCGTCCTTGTTAATAAGCAGTAAAGGCTAAATAGACCACTGTGAGCTGATATTAATAGCCTGGGAAGCTCCAAGTTTATTACCCCCTTCTGATACTATGAACATCAGCCCCCAGAGTCGGCTTTCCCGTAGCTGGTAAAAAAAATATGGGGGACTCCACGTTATGTTTTTCTTTTATTTTAAATTTTAGTTAAATACATGTACAGTAAGCTACACATGCACTGCACTGAATAAATAACTCAATTACATCTTTCTATCTATCTATCTATCTATCTATCTATCTATCTATCTATCCATCTATCTAATCCAAAAATTTGAGGCAGCACACCATAAATTAGATATAAAGTGCTATTTATTAGCCCATGTGGTTACGTTTTGGTCCAGAAGTGTGGACCTTTCTCAAGCAATACAAAAGTGCAAGGGCAGAGTATTTAAGGCAACCTAATTGTTAGAGTATTTACCAGCAATTACTGTACATGATTCTAAAGAATATCACAATGATATACACTGCTAGAAAGCTGAGAAATACTGTAGAATGATATTCTTTAGAAACATGTAATTGCTGCTAAATAATCTAACAATTTGGTTACCTTAAATACTCTGCACTTGCACTTTTGTACTGCTTAAGAAAGGTCCACACTTCTGGACCAAATAGTCACCACATGGGTTAATAAAAATCACTTTATATCTAATTTATGGTGTGCTGCCTCAACTTTATGGATTACGATATATTGACTGGTAGGCGTTGCACCCTATACATATTGGTGCTGTTTTTTACTCTCTTTTCTATCTATCTATCTATCTATCTATCTATCTATCTATCTATCTATTTATTATTATTATTTTTATTATTATTATTTATTTATATAGCACCATTGATTCCATGGTGCTGTACATGAGAAGGGGTTACATACAGGTTACAGATATCACTTACAGTAAGCAAACTAACAATGACAGACTGATACAGAGGGGTGAGGACCCTGCCCTTGCGGGCTTACATTCTACAGGATTATGGGGAAGGAGACAGTAGGTTGGGGGTTGCAGGAGCTCCAGTGTTGGTGAGGCGGTAGCTTTGGTAGTGATGAGGAGGCAGCGGGGTCAGTGCAGGCTGTAGGCTTTCCTGAAGAGATGGGTTTTCAGGTTCCATCTGAAGGATCCGACTGTGGATGATAGTCGGACGTGTTGGGGCAGAGAGTTCCAGAGGATGGGGGATATTCGGGAGAAGTCTTGGAGGCGATTGGATGAGGAGCGAATAAGTGTGGAGGAGAGAAGGAGGTCTTGGGAGGACCAGAGATTACGTGAGGGAAGATATCGGGAGATTAGTTCAGAGATATATGGAGGAGACAGGTTATGGATGGCTTTGTAGGTCAGTATTAGTAATTTGAACTGGATACGCTGAGGGAATGGGAGCCAGTGAAGAGATTTGCAGAGGGGGGAAGTGGAGGAGTAGCGAGGAGAGAGATGGATTAGTCGGGCAGCAGAGTTAAGGATGGACTGGAGAGGTGCAAGGGTGTTAGCAGGGAGGCCACAGAAAAGGATGTTGCAGTAGTCAAGGCGGGAGATGATGAGGGCATGCACAAGCATTTTAGTAGATTGAGGGTTGAGGAAAGGACGGATTCTGGAGATATTTTTGAGCTGGAGGCGACAGGAGGTGGAAAGAGCTTGGTTGTGCGGTTTGAAGGACAGGGCAGAGTCGAAGGCTACTCCAAGGCAGCGGACTTCGGGTACAGGGGAAAGCATGATGTCGTTGATTGCGATAGATAGATAGGTCAGGTAAGGAAGATTCGTGGGATGGAGGAAAGATGATGAGTTCAGATTTGTCCACATTGAGTTTGAGGAAACGGGAGGAGAAGAAGGAGGATATGGCTGATAGACACTCTGGGATTCTGGACAGCAGAGCGGTGACGTCTGGGCCAGAGAAGTAGATCTGAGTGTCATCAGCATAGAGGTGGTACTGGAATCCATGGGACTTTATGAGTTGTCCCAAGCCGAGTGTATAGATTGAGAAGAGTAGGGGTCCTAGAACAGAGCCTTGGGGGACTCCAACAGAGAGAGGGTGGGATGAGGAGGTAGTGTGGGAGTGGGAGACGCTGAATGTCCGGTTGGAAAGGTACGAGGCGATCCACGATAGGGCGAGGTCTATCTATCTATCTATCTATCTCCATTCATCCATCTATTAATCTATCATCTATCTATATCATTGAAATGACAAATAATTCCTGTATATAAAAGCTGATGTTAAAAATGCATTGCATACGGATTGCATATGCATGTCAGATGGATGTCAGACGGATGCTAATTGCAAAAAATTGCATCGTAATCGCATGACATTCGGCCTACTTTTCTGGATCAACATAGTAGTCGGTACACAGCTGCCATCATGTACAGGGATTCTGATTAACCCCATATAAAGTTTCACTGTTCTAGTAGGATTTTCCTGACATTTTGTTACTCGCATTTTATAGTAAAAAAAACCATGGTCCATAAGCTGCTTACAACAAAGCAAAGGGATCTCATTTTTGAAAGTTATGAGACAGGAAAAGGGTTCAAAAAATTGCCATGGCCATAGATATACCATTTAACAGTGTTAAGGTTTCAACAAGAATTTGCTTAAATTTAGCACAACAGTGATATTGTGTAGAACTGGAAGTCCGTGAATAATTGCTGAAAAGACAAGAAGAAAATTGATCCAGGAGTACTGATGAGCGAATATACTCGTTACTCGAGATTTCTCGAGCATGCTCGGGGGTCCTCCGAGTATTTTTTAGTGCTCGGAATTTTAGTTTTTCTTGCCGCAGCTGAATGATTTACATCTGTTAGCCAGCATAAGTACATGTGGGGGTTGCCTGGTTGCTAGGGAATCCCCACATGTACTTATGCTGGCTAACATGTAAATCAATCAGCTGCGGCAAGAAAAACTAAATTTCCAAGCACTAAAAAATACTCTGAGGACCCCCGAGCGTGCTCGAGAAATCTCGAGTAATGAGTATATTCGCTCATCACTATCCAGGAGGATGCAGAGCCAACATTAATGGAGCTGAAGGAAATTCTGTCAGGTACTGGTTAGACACAGAAAGTGCCAACAAACTTCTGTGTTCTTCTTATGTCTGGAATGTGGGGTGGGGTAGTTTTCTTAAAAACAAAAAGATCCAAACATGGCTATGTTTTCCAAAACCTACATCAAGTCTGCCAATAGCATGTGGAAAAATGTGTTATGGTCTGATGAGACTAAGATTGAACTTTTTGTCAACAATTTCAAAAGGTATGTTTGGTGCAAAACCGACACTGTGCATCACCAAAAGTATACCATACCCACAGTGAAGTATGGTGGAGGCAGCATTATCCTTTAGAGATGTTTTTCAGCAGCTGGAACTGAGGCTTTATTGAAGGTAGTGAGAATAATGAACAATTCCAAATATTAGTTAATTTTACAACAAAACTTTCAGGTCTCTGCTTAAAAGCTGAAGATGATGAGGAATTTCACCTTTCAGCACGACAACAGTCCTAAGCATACCTCCAAATAAACAGGAGTATGGCTGCGCCAGACAAGATCATAACATTGGGATGGCCCGGCAAGAGCCCAGACTTAAATTCAAGTGAACATCTGTAGATTGACCTTACAAAACTCCTACCCAAAAAGACTGAATGCTGTCATAAATTCAAAGAGTACTTCAACAAAGTATTTGTTTAAAGGTGTTCAGACTTATGCAACCACATTATTTTATTTCTTAAATTTTTTCCACCCAAAAATATTTCAGTTTAATTTTTACAGATTATGGGGGCCATTAAAAATGGAAAAAGCTTTGAAATGATTCTTCTTGGTATGATTTTTTTTACATGACAAAAACCTGACATTTTAACAGGGGTGTGTTAACATTTTATATGCACTTTATGTGCAGAGGTATATACTGCTGCGGGTATCACTCCTAAACCTCTGCTGCAGCAAATATTTTCTGTGGGAACATTGTCATGATTCCCAATGGCAGGGACTTAGGCAAAAACGGACAAGCTCTAGGAAGGATGGTATCTTAGGTAACCGCGATACTGAACCTAACACGCAACTAAAAATAGCCAGGGGGTGTGCCTACGTTGTCTCTAGACACCTCGCGCCAGCCGGAGAACTAACTACCCCTAATAGAGGAATACACAGACCTGACTTGCCTCCAGGGAAACCCCAAAGGTTATAGTAGCCCCCCACATATAATAACGGTTAGGTAAGAGGAAAACACAAACGCAGTATGAATATAGATTCAGCAAAGCGAGGCCCTCTGACTAGATAGCGGAATATACAAAAGAGGACTTCGCGGTCACCTCAAAACCCTGAACAGCCATCCTGGAATTACCTTAACTCCGTTGTCAACTCATGACACCGGAGTAGCAATTCCAGATCACTAGAGCTTCCAGCCGCACGAGATATGAAAATGCATGCTGGACAAAACAAACACAAAAGCCAAAGATTCAACTTAGCTGACTTGCAGACTTGGAGCAGGAAGCAAGCAACAAGGTGCTCTGATAACATTGATTGCCGGCACTGCAATGACTGGGAAGCCAGACTAAATAGGAGACTCCCAATATCCTAATGGAAACAGGTGCACTGGAAAAAACAAGACACCAGTCAACCAGTACCACCAGTAACCACCAGAGGGAGCCCAAAAACAGAATTCACAACAGTACCCCCCCTTAAGGAGGGGGCACCGAACCCTCATGAGAACCACCAGGGCGATCTGGATGCGCCCTATGAAAGGCGCGAACCAAATCCGAAGCATGAACATCAGAGGCAGTCACCCAAGAATTATCCTCCTGACCGTATCCCTTCCATTTAACCAAATACTGAAGTCTCCGTCTGGAAATGCGAGAGTCCAAAATCTTCTCCACAACATACTCCAATTCACCCTCCACCAGCACAGGAGCAGGAGGCTCAACAGAAGGAACAACCGGTACCTCGTACCTCCGCAACAACGACCGATGGAAGACATTATGAATGGTGAAAGATGCTGGTAGATCCAAACGAAAAGATACAGGATTAAGAATCTCCAAAATCTTATAAGGACCTATAAACCAAGGCTTAAACTTAGGAGAGGAGACCTTCATAGGGACAAAACGAGAAGACAACCACACCAAGTCCCCAACACGGAGATGATGACCCACACGACGATGACGATTAGCAAAGTGCTGAGTCTTCTCCTGAGACAGCTTCAAATTGTCCACCACATGACTCCAAATCTGGTGCAGTCTATCCACCACAGTGTCCACTCCAGGACAATCCGAAGATTCCACCTGGCCAGATGAAAAACGAGGGTGAAACCCTGAATTGCAAAAGAAAGGAGAAACCAGAGTGGCAGAACTGGCCCGATTATTGAGGGCAAACTCTGCCAACGGCAAAAAGGCGACCCAATCATCCTGATCAGCAGACACAAAACACCTCAAATAAGTCTCCAAGGTCTGATTAGTTCGCTCCGTCTGGCCATTAGTCTGGGGATGGAACGCAGACGAAAAAGACAAATCAATGCCCATCCTGGCACAGAACGCTCGCCAGAACCTGGACACAAATTGAGATCCCCTGTCAGAAATGATGTTTTCCGGGATACCATGTAAACGAACCACATTCTGAAAAAATAAAGGAACCAACTCCGATGAAGAAGGCAATTTGGGCAAGGGTACCAAATGAACCATCTTAGAAAAACGCTCACACACCACCCAAATGACGGACATTTTCTGAGAAACCGGGAGGTCCGAGATAAAGTCCATAGAGATGTGCGTCCACGGCCTCTTCGGAATAGGCAAGGACAACAACAATCCACTAGCCCGAGAACAGCAAGGCTTGGCCCGAGCACAAACATCACAAGACTGTACAAAGGTACGCACATCCCGAGACAGGGAAGGCCACCAGAAGGACCTGGCCACCAAATCTCTGGTACCAAAAATTCCAGGGTGACCTGCCAACACAGAAGAATGAACCTCTGAGATGACTCTACTGGTCCATTCATCTGGAACAAACAGTCTCCCAGGCGGACAACGATCAGGCCTATCAGTCTGAAACTCCTGCAAAGCACGCCGCAAGTCTGGGGAGACAGCAGACAAAATCACTCCATCCTTAAGGATACCCGTAGGCTCAGAATCACCAGAGGAGTCAGGCTCAAAACTCCTAGAAAGAGCATCTGCCTTCACATTTTTCGAGCCCGGCAAGTATGAAACCACAAAATTAAACCGGGAGAAAAACAAAGACCAGCGCGCCAGTCTAGGATTCAGACGCCTGGCAGACTCAAGGTAAATCAGATTCTTGTGATCAGTCAAGACCACCACCTGATGTCTAGCACCCTCAAGCCAATGACGCCACTCCTCAAATGCCCACTTCATAGCCAAGAGCTCCCGATTACCGACATCATAATTTCGCTCGGCGGGCGAAAATTTTCGAGAGAAGAATGCACATGGTCTCATCACTGAGCAATCGGGACCTTTCTGCGACAAAACCGCCCCTGCTCCAATCTCGGAAGCATCAACCTCAACCTGAAAAGGGAGCGAAACATCAGGCTGACGCAACACAGGGGCAGAAGAAAAGCGGCGCTTAAGCTCCCGAAAGGCCTCCACAGCCACAGAGGACCAATTGGCAACATCAGCACCCTTCTTAGTCAAATCAGTCAGAGGTCTAACCACACTTGAAAACCCAGTTATAAATCGACGATAGAAATTAGCAAAGTCCAAGAACTTCTGAAGACTCTTCAGGGAAGTAGGCTGCGTCCAATCACAAATAGCCCGAACCTTGACAGGATCCATCTCAACAGAAGAAGGGGAAAAAACAAGACACCAGTCAACCAGTACCACCAGTAACCACCAGAGGGAGCCCCAAAACAGAATTCACAACAGTACCCCCCCTTAAGGAAGGGGCACCGAACCCTCATGAGAACCACCAGGGCGATCTGGATGCGCCCTATGAAAGGCGCAAACCAAATCCGAAGCATGAACATCAGAGGCAGTCACCCAAGAATTATCCTCCTGACCGTATCCCTTCCATTTAACCAATTACTGAAGTCTCCGTCTGGAAATGCGAGAGTCCAAAATCTTCTCCACAACATACTCCAATTCACCCTCCACCAGCACAGGAGCAGGAGGCTCAACAGAATTCACAACAGAACATAGCCTAAAAAGAAACTCAAGGCAGCCACACACATTAGGGAAAAGTCGGCAAACCTGGTGGGATCGGTGGCCATCTAATGATGAGTCTGATGACCCTTTTATTCAGCAGGAAAATAAGTCTAGGAGCGGCTCTCTCGTAGAGAACACAAGGGCGCTTGGACAACCTGGGTATAACAGGATATGGTAGAGTTGGGAGAGATAGTGAACAATCGACAACTATCGATTGTGAGATCGACTGTGAGTTACGACAATTTCGGTAAAACATTGTGTCACTGTATAAGCGACAGAAAAAAAATAATTATAACAACTCAAAGAATAACTCATATTTTTAAGCATCTTTACGACAGCATGTCGTGTACATGCATAACCTATAAATATTGCAAATTAAAAACACCCCCTGATAAAGGATGCAGTTCCAAAACGCGCATCAGGGTGTGCTCTGCACTGTACTGGGGATTGCCATTTTCCTGCTACCAGGTATTATTTTATCTCCTTTTCACATTATCTCCCTCACGGTTTTGGGTTGCTTTCACTTGAGTTGCTATTTTGCACATGATATTTGCAGTCAGCCCTCTTCAGCCATGTTGTCCTGATCTGGGGATTTATGATTACTATCTCTACTAGTGTTCAACCGTTTGGGAGTGTGATTGGATATAGTATTCTATATCAGGCAGTATACTATTTTGAATTTGATTGATTGATGGTTCACCATTATTTATTATTGGATATATTTTTGTGATTTATTTATATTCTATATTCTAATATTCAATTATCTATTATCATTCTCTAATCCAATATATTTATTGCTATTTATCTCTATACAATTTTACTGTATTATTTCAGGATTCTTTTTGGGCGGTGTGATGGTGGGATAAGTTATGTGGGTATCATTTTGTGTATATTTATATTTTACTGATTATCATGGTGCTCTCTTGTAGTATGAGTTATTTGCCAATTGATGAATGGCTGTTATTTGCCATCTGATATCAGCCCCACATTCCTGTACTGTTATCTCTCCACAGGGTCAGTGAATAAACCTGTTTGCTAATATGCTAATGACATATTGAACTAGCTTGTTGAAACAATGAGCCCCTGTAGTGCCTTAATCCACCAGGCACCTTTGTCAGGTGTGGGAGGACTGAAAACCACCCCAACCTGTCTGACTACTCCTGGACATAAGGAGAGGACAGGAGCTGGAGGGAATTCAGATCCTATGTGGACCCATGTGAAGACAGCACTTCAGAGAGAGAGAGAAAGAAGGGAATATGGACTGTTATGCTCTGTGCTGGATTGTTGGACTTTTATTCTGTAACTGAACTGCATTCGTGTTCTGGAATATTTTATCCTTTGTGTGGTGGATCGTTTATGGACCATTCGTACTTTTGCCTAAATAAAGGTCTTGGGATTGTTCACTCTTCGCTGGCTCTGTTTATTGTGTGGTACCGGAGAAGGACCCTGTGACAGGCGGACCGTGACTTTTTAACAGTTTATGGTATTATTTTTAATAAGATTTTATTTTATTCTTTGCGGGCACTCAAGTCCTTTGTATCAATTTGCCATTCACTTCAATAAATGCATTTTGCAATATTTATTTTCTGTTTCTTGTCCCTTTCATCTTATTTATTTGGTATGTCCTGTGGGCTCTTTTTTGGTGTTTAATCCGAATGGTCTGCCATTCAAATTAGTGAACGTAGTCGTCCACATTATTTTATATTTATTTTAAATAAGTGTTCTGATTAGAATTTTGTTTTTATGAGCTGTTACGTCTAGTTTCTGTTTGATCCAAATTAAAAACAGACCTGAATGATCCATCCTCGGAGATGTTTCTTTTTCCCTGGAGCAAAATGGAAACATTTAACTAATGTTGTGTCAATGATCGAATACATACTTACAAGTCAACTTGATGAGTTACGTTGGCCAACTAGGGTTCACCGAATACCGTTATTTCCTCCTATAACTATTTTAATTAGCATCTGGTGGCTTATTAAGCCGTCAGTGCTGAGATATGTTACCGATCCCCATACCACGACTACATGATACATAAGAAAAGTTGTGAAAATTATTTACGTCGAGTTGCTAGGAGACAGCTCGCTCCTAATGAAGAAGCTTTAAGAATGGGGACCTCACATGTTATCTAAGAATGGACAGGAGAGTCACAACCTTGTCACGTTACAATGGGAATCTCGGCTATTCTTTCCTAAACACAACTGCAGCTGACACTATATGCAATTCGGTGGCTATTTAATCACTGCAATGATGTTTAATTAATACCTAATTAAAATGAAGAGCTCTGACAGCTGGAGGATTGGGGGATAATTCTGTCACAGGCACGGAGCAAGAATAAATACGCTCTTACTATTTTGGGATAATTTATCATTTCCATCATGGAGCAAAAGATTTCTCTGGATGGAGAGCGATACGTTGGGGTCATTCAGCCTAGACGTTCTCTAGGTCAATCCTTGCTGATTATACATATTTTTTTGCTTAGCTTCACTATGTCGGATGGCTAGGTTTTCTGTAAAACAGCGAGATTATCAATTCTGGAGGCAATGGCTGGAAATGTCCTTGGTGAAGTCACTTTATTCCCTGTGTTCAATAATTGTGATCTTGTTAGGGCAGGGTCCGGAATTCATCAATTTATGATCACAAAATGAAAACATAAACTACAGTATATATACAGTACAGACCAAATGTTTGGACACACCTTCGCATTTAAAGATTTTTCTGTATTTTCATGACTATGAAAATTGTACATTCACACTGAAGGCATCAAAACTATGAATTAACACATGTGGAATTATATACTTAACAAAAAAGTGTGAAACAACTGAAAATATGTCTTATATTCTAGGTTCTTCAAAGTAGCCACCTTTTGCTTTGATGACTGCTTTGCACACTCTTGGCATTCTCTTGATGAGCTTCAAGAGGTAGTCTTTTTTGTTAAGTATATAATTCCACATGTGTTAATTCATAGTTTTGATGCCTTCAGTATGAATGTACAATTTTCATAGTCATGAAAATACTGAAAAATCTTTAAATGAGACGGCGTGTCCAAACTTTTGGTCTGTACTGTATATATATATATACATATATATATATATATATATATATATATATATTATATAAATTTTGAAAAATTAGAATTTAAAGAAGCGCTCCCGGTGATGTTTTTATTCTCTTAATATATTGCAATCATCATATTATATAGTACTGTGTACTTACAATTGCTCATTTTGCCTTTCTACACAGCTAATTCTTCTGTTTTCTCCCTATGTAGAAACAGGAAGTCTCTTTTCCCTGCATAAATCATTCCCCTCTTCAACTACTGACCCAGCATCTCCTTTCTCCCCCTTACCAGGGACTTTTGCAGTGACTTATGACTCATGCAGGAAAATTGATCTCCGGTTTCTACATAGAGCTAAGAAGACCAGCTAGTCAGTTATTAATCACGTGATGTCATAGACCTAATGTAAAAGAGAAGAATTAGCTGAGTAGAAAGACAAAATGAGAAATTGTAAGTACACAGTGCTAAATAATATATAATATGATGACTGCAATATATTAAGAGGATAAAACCTTTGGTGGGAGGAAGAGGGCTTCTTTAATGAGATTGTCCTGGCATATAAGGTTGATAACCTATCTTCAGGATAGGTCATCAATATCAGATTGGTGAAAGTCAAAGACCTGGCATCCGGATAGCTCCAGACATGGCTGACTGTAACCACCGAATAAGAGCTGATCTGCATTACCCTGCAATGGAGTTGCACAGTGCCATTTACAACTGGCTGCCCCCCCAGCTAATACCAACTGATAAGAGGGGTTGCCAAATGTTGGACCCTCACAGATCTAAAATTGATGACCTATCTTGAGGATATTGATGACCTATCCAAAGGATAGGTCATCAATATCACATGCCCATTTAAGTGTATACGTACAGTACGTATATGGAGTAAATACACATCAGAAAACTATTACATGTATTTGCTACAGAATCCACAAAGTAATCCAAAGCAGAATTTCAAGGTTCTTCTTCATAATTGCAGTATAAGATAATGCGGGCACAGGTGTTAGCCTCAATCAATG
Source organism: Ranitomeya variabilis (assembly GCF_051348905.1). Lineage (NCBI taxonomy): Eukaryota > Metazoa > Chordata > Amphibia > Anura > Dendrobatidae > Ranitomeya > Ranitomeya variabilis. Next base: position 40,301,874 of record NC_135239.1, on the reverse strand, counting down.
GGGCTAATCAACATATACTACCAGCGGAATCTGCCTGGACAGTGCTTCAATATGTGACGTCAGACCATTCAATCACACCCTTACAGGAAGGTCAGATTATGGGCAGCGCATCCATGTGAGGCAACTGTGGTCGCTGCTTCAAAGTGCTGCGTGTGTGGAGGTCCTTGGCGCTGGACAGGAGGACGCTTCAAGCTTCACGCTTCAATTTCCTCATCTTTCATCAACTTGAGTGCCAGGTTTATTTTTGCTTAGATTACGGGTTGGATACCCTACTTGAGCACCATCCACAAGTCATTTTTGTTGAGTGCCTTGTTGTTTTCTACTTTTCTCCCAATGTGTCCCTAATCAGACAATTGTGAAGAGGACCTTTTTTCAGTAAGGTGCTATAGTGCTTCAATGTGCAAATTACATACGATGTTGCTGGAGTTTTCTAGAAAATAATACTACATGGGTCCCCCAAGTGCCCATTCAAACACAGATCACAATATATCAGAAGGAACTCCCCCAGATTAACCTCTGCAAAATTCCTCAGATCCTTATTTTCTAAATTAATGAATTCAAAAAGATATCAAATATCCCATTTAGAATGAGTTGTTAAATGTGATTTGTCAAATTGCCAATAACTATATCCATAACAAAAAAAACCTCAACAGCCAGTATGTCCAAAAAAGAAACTCGACGCGTTTCCCCTCTGAGCATGAGGTTGATCAAAAGTAAACAGGTATATCATATAGGACTACTTGTCCTTAGGTGAAGCTAAGTAGTCCTATATGAGATACCTGTTTACTCCTGATGACCCTCATACTTAGAGGGGAAACGCGTTGAGTTTATTTTTCATAAATCAAAGCCAATGTATCCAAGATGTGGTCAAACACTGCGCATTCATGCCGTTGGCTCAGTTTTTTCCATGTCTTGGGGGCCCGATATACCCTTCCATGCTGTAAAAGTAATGTAATGCTTATCTGTCATTATGTGAAGAGTGAAGACTAAAGAAAACAGTTAAAAAATGTTCTCAGTAAGATGAAAATGTACAAATCTCGCTGACTGTTCCAACCCTGCTAAGAAAATTACTGAATATAGAAATTTTCATAATTACTGTTAATGATATAGTAAGAAATTTGGCAGATATCCACAGAAAAACAAAATGATATGTTTTCTTTCTTACAGTATCGCTCTACACTTCTGTTCTTCTCATCACCGTATGTCTTTTATTAAGGACAATAAATCAACGTTGATGAAATCTTCGCCGAAGAAGATGACAGGTCCATTGTGAACCATGTCTAATTGCACCCAGCAATGTCACCGGCTCCTGTGTGTGCACTTGGCAGTATTTTTACGGTATATTCTTGGCATTTTTCCCGTACTGCTATAGAGGGTAACAGTCATAGTGTAGTTGGAAAAAACATAATTTGTGTCTCTATAGTAATCTAATGAGCTGCCTGCATTGACTTCATCAGATGATTCAGTTTTAAGAGTTTTAAATGAAAAAAAAAATTCTTAAAGAAATATTCCCATTTTAGAATGTTATGACATGCAAGTGTCAATTAAGTGCTGGATGGAGGAGGTTGGGAAAATCAGCCCACTCTTTCCCCATAAATAAGTTAATTTTAGCACATTCTTGCAATTTTCTTGCTTGATATAGGAAAAACATGTCTTTAAGCCCTGCTATTAACCTGTAAACGCAGGAGAGGTTTTCTTCTGATGACTCATTCATGAAGTCTATATTTGTGCATGGGTCTTTGAACAGTAGAACAGTGTACCACAACTCTAGAGTCTGCTAAATCTTTCTGAAGATCTTTTGCAGTCAATTTGGGATTCTGATTTGCTTCTCTAGCAATCCTACGATCAGCTCTCACTGAAATTTTGCTTGGTCTTCCAGACCTTCACTGTTCCAGGTAACAGCCATTTCTTAATTACATTTCGAACTGAGGAAAGGGCAACTTAAAAACACTTTGCTATCTTATGGCCTTCCCCTGCTTTGTGGGCCTCCACCATTTTCGTTTTCAGAGAGCCAGGCAGCTGCTTAGAAGAACCCATGGCTGCTGTTTTTCAGCACAAGGTTAGAAGAAGCTGGGTTTTTATAAGGCTGTATGCACATGGTCAGGATTTTTTGCGGTTTTTTTGCAGTTTTTCGCTATAAAAAGGGATAAAACCGCAAAAAAACGCATACATTAAGCATCCTATTATTAGAATGCAATCCGTAATTTTTGTGCACATGTTGCATTTTTTTTCCGCGGCGGAATCGCCTTCCGGAAAAAAATGCAGCATGTTCATTCTTTGTGCAGAATCCCCGCGATTCCGCACACATAGGAATGCATTGATCCACTTACTTTCCGCATGTGGCTATGTCCACCATGCGGGAAGTAAGCGGATCATGTGCGGTTGGTACCCAGGGTGGAGGAGAGGAGACTCTCCTTCAGGCCCTGGGAAGCATATAATTCTTAAAAAAAAGAATTAAAATAAAAAATCATGATATTCTCACCTTCCGGCGTCCCCGGCAGTCTTCCCGTTCCTCACGATGCTCCATTCCTAATAATGCATTGCGAAAATGACCTGTGATGACATGGGTCTCGCGAGACCGCTACGTCATCTGAGGTCATTGCCGCAATGCATTATTGGGACCGGAGCATCGCGAGGAGCGGGAAGACTGCCGGGGACGCTGGAAGGTGAGAATATCATGATTTTTTAATTTTTTAAATTATTTTTAACGTTCTATCTTTTTATTTTTGATGCTGCATAGGCAGCATCAATAGTAAAAAGTTGGTCACACTTGTCAAACACTATGTTTGACAAGTGTGACCAACCTGTCAACCAGCTACAGCTCGCTTGGAAAACGCTAGCATTCTGCAAGCTAATTACGCTTGCAAAACGCTAGTGTTTAGCGGGAATACGCATGCCAATTCCGCATGCGATATACCCGCAGCAGGAGTTGCGGAATTGCCGCGGAAATTTCAGCGGCAATTCTGCAACGTGTGCACTTAAAGGTGAGAAATTTGCATCACCTGGCCTTTCCTAATGATGTTAGTGAACAAGCCATAACCCTAAGGGTATGTGCACACGTTGCAGATTTCTTGCAGAAATTTCCTGAAGAAAAACGGAAATTTTCTGCAAGAAATCCGCATTTTTTTTTTTGCGTTTTTTTTCCGTTTTTTTCGCGTTTTTTAGCATTCTGCAAGCGTAATTAGCTTGCAGAATGCTAAAGTTTTCCAAGCGATCTGTAGCATCGCTTGGAAAACTGACTGACAGGTTGGTCACACTTGTCAAACATAGTGTTTGACAAGTGTGACCAACTATTTACTATAGATGCAGCCTATGCCGCATCTACAGTAAAAGATCGTATGTTTAAAAATAATAAAAAAAATAAAAAAAAAGGTTATACTCACCCAGACATCTCCTCACCGGCGTCCGTTCCTCTTCCTATAGCTGGTCTGTGCGCGCAGGACCTTCCGTGACGTCACGGTCACGTGAGCGGTCACATGACCGCTCACGACCAATCACAGGACAGTGACGTCATCGGCAAGGTCCTTCACCGCACATCAGCTACAGGAACCGAAGCGACAGCATGCAGTGGAGGCGGGAAGACATTGAGGGTGAGTATAGGACTATTTTTTATTTTAATTCTTATTTTTTGACCACTTATATGGTGCCCAGTGCGTGGAGGAGAGTCTCCTCTCCTCCACCCTGGGTACCAACCGCACATAATCTGCTTACTTCCCGCATCGTGGGCACAGCCCCGTGCGGGAAGTAAGCAGATCAATGGACCCCTAGGTGTGCGGAATCCCCTGCAATTCCGCATTTTAATGAACATGTTGCTTTTTTTTCCGCGATGCGATTTTTTCGCGGAAAAAAAGGCTACATTTGCACAAAAAATGCGGAATACACTTAAAATAATGGGAGGCATATGTAAGCGCTTTTTTCGCGTTTTTATCACGTTTTTATAGCGAAAAAACGCGAAAAAAACGCGAAAAATACTTAACGTGTGCACATGGCCTAACAGGCTAATTAAGGTCTGGAACCCTGGTCAAAGTTATTTGTGCACACAAATCTCCAAGGGTGCCCAAACTTTAGCATCGGCCCATTTTCCTTTTTGTAATTTTTAAAATGAAAAAAAGACAATATATATATTTTTGCCTAAAATACAAATTAAATGTGTCATCTTTAAGTTCAGACTTTTTAGAGATTATTTAATCTTCACCTTGATTAACTGTTCACGATAACAGTAATTTTGACCAGGGGTGCCCAAACTTTTATATGCCATGAAAAAAACAGATACAGCACGTACCCATGGGTCCAAAGCGCTACTGCATCCGGATGTTGGGAACATAGCCTCAAGGTACAGTATGTGCACACATTTTAGTATTTAAACCTGAAAAATCTGCTGCAGATACAAGAGTGTTAACAGGAAACACTGTGTAAAATATGTGCACCTCTGCTGTGTTTTTGCTGCGTTATTCCCCCCTTCGTTTGAATAGGGAAAAGCGCAGCAGATTCAAACTGTCGATCTGAAACTGATTCAAATCTGTGAAGAAAAAACTAAGAAACTTGCGCATGAAAAATATTCAGAAATATTCACTTTGCTGGTACGGTAAAAGAAAACCTAGAATAAAAAAAATAAATAGTTACCCTGCAGCAAGTAAATAGTAATAGTACACATAAATAACATAGGGGGCTTAGTTGACACTATGTTGATTAAAAAGCATAAAAGCCATCCCACTGCGACAAGGTGTAACCGATCAGTATGGTCCCTATCTCTAATATCTCAAATCGCTATGTGCCAGCAAGCTCAAAAAAATGGGAGGCAGTAAAAGGTTGCATTTTTTAACTGAAAAACGAGCAGAAAAAACACTACAAAAAAAAAAGCAGATTTTGCTGGTTTTTTAGTGTTGTTCTTGCTGCGTTTTTGCTGCATTTTTCAGTATCCTAAAATTTTGCTTTTCTTCCACCATACATGAATGAACAATGCAAGGTGTTAGGGCACCAATGTAACGTATGTGAAAGTATAAAACATATTTGACAAAAAAGGGCAATTTGATCAAATTATTTATTGGAAAAAGTTTTTCATGTGTGAAAAAATAATGACTATTTTGAACAAAAAGTTCATATGAGTTCATGAAAAAATAAACAACTGCAGATGTACAAACAGCGGGGGGAGCTGAATTGGCCAGGTATAGTTTACCTAAGACATTGGTAGGGCATGGTTTACTTTTACTCACTAGTAGGGCATTGAGTTGGTCAGGCATTGTTTACTTTAACATATTGGTGGGCATTGAGTTGGTTGGGCATTGTTTACTTTTACACATTGGTAGGGCATTGAGTTGGTCGGGCATTGTTTACTTTTACACACTTGTAGGGCATTGAGTTGGCCGGGCATTGTTTACGTTAATAAATTGGTAGGGGATTGAATTGGTCGGGCATTGCTTACTTTTACACACTAGTAGGGCATTTAGTTGGTTGGACATTGTTTACTTTTACACACTGTTATGGCACTGAGTTGGTCAGGCACTGTTTACTTTTACACATTGGTAGGGCATTGAGATGGTCGAGCATTGTTTACTTTAAAACACTGGTAGGGTATTGAGTTGGTCAGGCATTGTTTACTTTTACACATTAGTAGGGCATTGAGTTGGATGGGCATTGTTTACTTTTACACACTGGTAGGGCACTGAGTTGGTCGGGCATTGTTTACTTTTACACACTGGTAGGGCACTGAGTTGGTTGGGCATTGTTTGCTTTTACACATTGGTAGGGTATTGAGTTGGTCGGGCATTTTTTACTTTTACACACTGGTAGGGCACTGTGTTGGTTGGGCATTGTTTACATTTACACACTGGTAGGGTATTGAGTTGGTCGGGCATTGTTTACTTTTACACCTGGTAGGGCATGGAGATGCTCAGACTTTGTTTACTTTAATAGATATCACTAATTTAATTAAACTGTATTAATACTAACATCTATGCTCAGGTGAAGAGACCAAGACATTATGGTTTAAACTTAGGAAACTCACAAAATGGGTTTCACATCCTTTTTTCAGTTAAAACGCTGTCAAAACTGATTTCAACATTTTTGCTGCTTTTTGTGCACTTACTGCATTGTTTTCAATGGGTGAAAAAATGCTGCACAAATGCTGAAAGTATTGACATGCTGCAGTTTTCAAAAAAGCAACAGTTTTCTAATTTAGTCAGGAAAAACAAACAAACGTATGCCTAAGTTTTCTGAAATTGCATAGCTTTTGTTGGTGCTGTAAAAAACAGCTTTTAATTTGCATTAAAAAAGCAGCAAAATTCAAAGTGTGAACATAGCCTTAGAGTTAGATTTAGGGCTCATACTCACTTGCGAGAAACTCGGATGAGTCTCGCAAGTCAATACCCGGCACTGCACCCGGCACTCAGGAGCGGAACGTGCGGCTGCATGTATTCCTATGCGGTCGCACGCTCCGATCTGAGTGCCGGCGGCAGTGCGGGGTATTGACGTGCGAGACTCATCCGAGTTTCTTGCAAGTGAGTATGAGCCCTTATAGTTATGTTACAGAAGCTTGTTTATTTCAGGTATAGACTGTGGCGCTGTGTATAAGGATGGTAAAGTTGGCACAGTCCAATCCTGGAAAGTTCAGTGCATTGTTTTTCTAGCTGATTAGGAAGCAACGTGCAATAATCGGGTGTCGTTGAATGCATTGTGTGTGGCTGGCTGCTGACCAGGAGCAGGTGCATGTAGTTACGTTATCAGCGTGTTACTGAGTCTTATTTATGTGTACAGTGCTGGCGGCAGACCGGCTTAAGTTGTCATTCTAAATTATCAAGGAAGAATTGATTTGTTTTTGAGCAGAACAATGTCCAGAATGTGGCTCATAAGAAATGCATTACACCTAGATCCAAAATTGCATCGTCCAATGCATGGTTTTCAGCATTTTTTTCCCCTTTGAGTGCAGTAGTTTGCTCAATTCTCAGCCTCACTCAATGTCCCCATCTGAACTTACCCTCACTTTTCAGATATTTTACAGCGATGCGGCAAATAAACGGCTTCTTTTGAAATAGAGGATTTATTCCAAACTAAGCCCAAACATTATATGTGAAGCCTGGTGTTATGAAGCATTCAGACGGAACCCAGGTGGCCTGAAAATGTTTCAATTTCCAGCAGACCCAGGATCAGTCACAGGTAAAATGATAAGCACAGTATGTCTCCCCAGTGTTATACTCTGATAATTGCAGCATATACAGTATACAGGTTTAAGCATCTGCACATCTCGGGTGAACATGTGCTGAAATAGCAATATTATATTAATGTATCCCAGCCTGGCTTTGTTCTGGAGTGTATACCCAGTCCGACTGCTCCTGTGTTTAAATATCATCCTTTATTTATTTCTTGCAAGCAAATTACAACATTTCACCAAAGCAAGTAGATCGAACCCGGCTAATGCTCTGGGAAGTTACTGAAAGCAAACATTCTAATCTAGAATTCTCGTGTTTACAGCGCAAAGACTCTTATTCCCAAAGTATGTATGAATAATATTGTGGAATGTATGTGGGATTTTCTGGGATAACACTCATACCCATGATAGTTTATGGGGCCATTCACATGTAATTTTTTTTCCTGGGACCAAATGGTCCATGGAAAATATTTGAGACGCCCATTTTCATCTGAGGGTCGGATCAAAATAGTCAACGCAAGTCAATGGGTCTGTGAAAAAATTGAACTGCACTCGGATCACATGTGAGCATGGTCCTATTTTCATGGACTGTCAGAATGGAGAAGGTAGAGAAATTGTTTTTTTTTTAAATTGCTCCACGTACAAGAAAATCAGATGACACTCTGATCCGAGTTTGATTCAAATAATCGATCTGACCTGGCCAACGGTAGCTCATGCTGGGGTTCAGCAGCGGCCTATAGGGTTACTTCTTCCGGCTGCATGATCTGAGGGCCTTCTTTCAGTGTTAGGGTCACCACCACCTCATACCACCCTTGCGGCCCTGCCTCTTTTATGAAGTGGAAGCAGTCACATTCCTGGAGGGTTGGTTGGTAACACAGTGACCCGTCATTCACATAAACCCAGTTACCCATTACTGCCTCTCAGATGAAGCCGTAGCCTTTTTTGCTGTCAAAGTACTTAATGACCCCATTCGTCATCCGATTACTAACTGCTCTGTCCCTGGGGAGGCTCAGCTTGGACCGCACTCTATTCTCTCCCTCAATTTTTTACTTGATCACTTTTGCCACCTACTGGGCCTTATCTGGATGTGGGCTAAGGGTCTCCTCCTCATACATCAGTGGCCAAGGGGTGGGGCTGCTTCCCGGGTTGGTATCTCTTTAATGGGTCAAGGTGTACTTACCATCAGAGCTGCTACCAACGCTCTCAGTTGCTTTGTCCTTCCCCAGGGCCTTGGAAATACAGACTAGGTCATCTCTGCTTTTGGGTCGGGTCCCACTTCCTGGGCGGCTTTCGTTAGGACCTCAACTGGAGCCTCTACAAGGACCAACGCTGTTCTCAGTCCTTCCGGTCAGTGTTCTTCCTCCAGCTGCCCTACCCTCTGCTTCCACTCCATTTGTCCCTGACCTCCGCGAGGTCAATAGTGACCCTCACGCCTAGCTCACTGTTCTCTTTGCTCACCAACAATTGTGCCAGCCCACTCTTCCACAGGTGAACTCTTCCTTTGCTCTGCTCCATACTGGATGGAGATACTTACAGTTCACCTGCTCCTACTCCACTGACTTGCTGCAACAGGCGGGGATCTTTTTATTTCGCTGGGCACATTGGGAGCAGGCACCACTCACCACATGCCGAATTCTCAAGACAAGCTACTTCCTAGGTTGGACAGATTTTCGTGCTCTTCCACTTCTTTTACACCCACTGCAATTAAGCTATTCCTGTAACTGTCAATGAGACTTCTGCACCTCTTGACAGGTATTTTGGCCCACTCCTCAAGAGCAAACTGCTCCAGTTGATCCGTGTTTGAAGGTTGCCTTTTCCAGATGGCATGTTTCAGCTCTTTCCAAAGATGCTCAATAGGATTTAGGTCAGGGCTCATAGAAGGCCACTTCAGAATAGTCCAATGTTTTCCTCTTAGCCATACTTGGGTGTTTTTAGCTGTGTGTTTTGGGTCATTATCCTGTTGCAAGACCCATGACCTGCGACTGAGACCAAGCTTTCTGACACTGTGCAGCACATTTCTCTCTAGAATCCCTTGATAGTCTTGAGATTTCTTTGTACCCTGCACAGAAACCCTGTGCCAGATGCAGCAAAGCAGCCCCAGAACATAACAAAGCCTCCTCCATGCTTCACAGTAGGGACAGAGTTATTTTCTTAAAATGCTTACTTTTTCATTCTGTGAACATAGATCTGATGTGCCTTGCCAAAAAGTACAATTTTTGTCTCATCTGTCCATAGGACATTCTCCCAGAAGCTTTGTGGCTTGTCAACATGTAGTTTGGCAAATTTCTGTCTGGCTTTTTTATGATTTTTTTCAACAATGGTGTGCTTTTTGGTCATCTCCCATGAAGTCCACTTTAGCTCATACAACGACGGATGGTGCGATGCGACTCTGATGATCCTTGAGCATGAAGTTCACCTTTAATCTGTTTAGAGGTTTTTCTGGGCTCTTTTGTTACCATTCATATTATCCGTCTCTTTGATTTGTCATCAATTTTCCTCCTGTGGCTACATCCAGGGAGGTTGGCTACAGTCCCATGGATCTTAAATTTATGAATAATATGTGCAACTGTAGTCACAGGAACATCAAGCTGCTTGGAGATGGTCTTATAACTTTTACCTTTAACATGTTTGTCTTTAGTTTTATTTCTAATCTTCTGAGACAACTCTTTTCTTCGCATCCTCTGGTCCGTGTTGAGTGTGATACACGCCATGTCACCAAACAGCACAGTGAGTATCTGTAGCCCTATATACCAGCCCACTCACTGATTCTAAGATTGTAGACACCTGTGATGCTAGTTAGTGGACACACCGCAATTTAACATGTCTCTTTTGTCACATTATTGTCCTGTCCAGGCCTATTTCATGAGTTTTATTTTTTATTTTAATTCTGTGGAGCATCGTTAACAAGCAATGTCTGACTTTCATTTGTTCATTTTCATAGATCATTTAATTATTATTACTTTTGTCAGATTCAAGTTATTTCTGTGACCATTGTGGGTTTTTCTGTCATTATACGAGGGGTACCAACAATTTTGACCACGTGCGTAGATACACAAATGCATGGCACTATTCACATTACACAATATTGACGCAATTGTTGTCTTTGTGGGCATGAACAGGGCCATACAGTTCACACTCTTACAAAATGACAAATATATACATGTTGCCTCGGTTGCTTGCATTTTATAATCATGCTATCTTCGCTGTCATGGAAATTATTGATCTACGTAAACGTGTGGAGGGTTTGGGCTCATACCGAACGGCCAATCTAAAAAGACAGAGCAGCAGTCTATTTGTTATGCTCTGTGTCAAAATAGCAGAGCAACATGTGCCAACATTGAACCAAGGATTTCAGCCTCTCATTATAAAATGTCGTCAGTCACAGATCTGAGTTCTGCCAATGCTAAATAGCGTAGCAGATTTAATCTTTCAGCAGAATCATCAAATTCAACATTCAAAATGTGGAGGATTGACAGCAACCATAATCTTCATCGTCACAACATGGAACATAATGGGAGACAAATGTTCCACAAAATAAGAGTAGAAATCTGCAACAGGACGTGGACCCAGACACAAGGAGCACGGCACAGCTTGGCAAACAGACTGACACCGGAAATCTTCCTAAGGATTTCAGCTCCTGTAAGTAAGAATCTCAATGTATAAATGCAAAGAAGAAAAATATGGCCATCAGCCTAGGGGCTTAAAATGTCAGTCTTCAAACTGAATAATGACAATTACCAGCTCTAGAAATTTAAAGCGTAAATGTGACGATAGGCGACTTGTGTTACTACTACAGATTGCAGAAGTCCCCATAACATTTTAATTTCGTAAGGTGTCGTAATTACTTATGTAATGATGTGTAGGTGCATTACTATACTTACCGATTGTCCTCTCCACTTTCCAGTGTTGTTCTGATCCTACCAGTGTTGCCAATTTGACTTTTTATTTTTCTGGACAGCTTGTCAAAAAATCAAGAAAAGACAATATTTTTTTATGGACACATTGGAAATCCTTAATAAATCATTATGATAATAAGTGATACGTGCAATGTCAGACTGAAGAACATTGGGCCCAACAAAGGATTTGATTCTGAGGGCCCACCTTTCTCCCCCTCTCAAGAGCCCTATAGCACTATGAACCCCCTGAAGAAGAAGCCAGGGCCTACCGGAGGATTCTCCGGTTCTCTTGTGGACCAGTCCAAACCTGGATACGTGTCTATAGTTCAATGAAAAATTATATTGTGGTACCGTGTTAGCTAGAAAAATCGATTAAAATACTTTTATGCACAAAAATGACTACCTTTATTGGCTAACCAGAGCAATTATTTTTGCAAGCTTTGAGACCACAGAGATTCCTTCTTTATAAACCAGCCTGAAGAAGGAGCCTCTGTGCTCTGGAAGTTTACAAACATCATTTTTCTGGTATCACTCCTAGGATACTTTTGATGTTTTTGGGCATAAAAGTGTTCACATGTCTACAGTCCATAGTTCTAATATGAAGACATCAGCTGCATTCACTGTAATCTGTAAAATTATTATAATAAAATAATCTGTAGAAGTTTCTTCAGCATCAAAAATTGACAGGTGCCTTAAAAAAATTTTTACAGACGTAAAAAAAGTGCCCTATTTTTACATATAGTCTTGGGATTTCTGGACAGTGGGCACACTGGTTCCCATGTTAGTGCTCCTCCTTCTTTTCTTTGGTAGTTTGTACAGTAGAGAAAACAACTTCAAGCTCAGACGTAAACCCCTGTGTGAGCCACATACTCTGTTTTTAGGTCACGTGGAGAAGAAAAGCAACGGAGCGACGCTGGAAACTGGAGTAGTCCACGGTCAGTAAGTATATGAATACATTTACACATATTTCATAAAATCAGTGTTTTGTAAGCAAGAGATTATCACTACAGGACTAGATGTCTCGTGCCTCCTAGTCTTACTGCTTGGTGTAACCCCGCCCCCATCACTGATTGGCTGCTTTCTGTCAATATACATTGACTGATGCGGTGTGCAATCAGTGGTGTGGGCGGGGTTGCACACAGCTCAACGTTCTGAGCTTTGTAAGATCTGAGGCAGAGAAAACTGATTTTAATCAAAATGAAAACATGCTATGAAGCAAGTGACACATCACTGGAATCAGGGTCTCTGTCCCTACATCATGCCACTCTTGATTTCCATGGCAAAAATTTGGTGACAGATTCCTTTTAATAATCAGAAATGAGACAAGAAATACAGGCAGGATCCACTGATTAGTTGAGGATGATCAACTGATCCATTTAAGACAAGATATCTGCAACAAGTAGCACATATTCAATACCTACAGATAGGGACTTACTAGTAATTTTCAGCCCGCAGCTTGTCATGCCTTTAGGTCACAATTGATGATTGAGTTTTAGTAATGTTTCCATGCAACTAGATGTCATCTTTTCTGTTTGGGTATTACAGAAAGGTGGCTTAGGAAGCATAAGCTATAGTGGCACATTCTCCTGTGAACGCAGGATTTCTATTATTTTGGGCGCAGAACCGTGTCCAGCATTTTCATGCATGGCCTACTGACTTTGGAATTCTAAGACCTTCCTCACAGATCAAACGTGTGCCCCGATGCGTAACATGTCCTGACCTTGGGCTGCACAGCCAGGAACCCTCACATACCACACTCCATAGGAAGCTCGCTATCTTTTCATAATTTTGCTCCTTTTTCTATGATTTCATTCCATTTGATCTTGAACAGATGCTGCCATAAGTCAAGTTATACAATAAGTAAATCATGCAAATGGTAATAATGTAGCATTTCCAGCATTTTTTATTAGGTACAAGTTATTGAATTTTAATGTCAATCCATTTTATTACAGACAATATTTTATACTCAGTTCCTAAAATTACATTTCATATATACTATAGCACACTTCATAATCTTCTAGTTAGGTATACTTTGATCCCAAACTATTAAAGGGGTTGTCCGGTCAAAACCGATAAGTCTGCATTCACTCCGTGTGACTGCAGACTTATGAATCCCCCCATTGCATGCACTGTGCACTGCGGGGATTGGCCAGTTTTTGACCCAGGACCAGAGGGTATGTATGAGTTATACAGACTCCCGGCCAGTGGGTGCGGCCTCGCTCACCATACACTTATATGGAGTAAGGCCCTCTATTAGGACACACCCACTGGGCAGCCACGTCATTGGTCAAGGCGTGGCCTCAGCTCCATACAAGTGTATGGAGCAAGGCCACGCCCGCTGGCCGGGAGTATATATAACTCATACATACCATCCGATCCCGGGTCTGAAACCAGCGAATCCTCACAGTGCACAATGGGGGGATTCATAAGTCTGCAATCACACAGAGTGACTACAGACTTATCGGTTTTGACCGGAAAACCCCTTTAAGGCTGGGCTCATATATATGAATTCTCCACCCTCTCTATACTATGTCTTCAAGATACAGTAAATGCATGTCTGACAGAGGAAAAAATCCCAGCATGCACGATTTGCATCAGTAAGTCAGGTCGCACTCGGCCATGCAAGTCAATGAGTCTGTGGACAAAAATCAGACAGCACTCGGATGACATCTGAGCGCGGTCCGATTTTTACGGACTGAAAGAATGGAGAAGATGGGAATAGAGGTAAAAAACAGAAAAAGACGCTTCCACTGTGGTGAATCTAGACAAAGTATTGGAAAAATACAAAAAAATAAAAAATGTAAAAAAAAGGGTAACAGAGTAACCTACTCTGGCAACATATACTTTATTAAAAACCAATACGGTTTTGAAAACACAACGCGTTTCGGCTACAGCGAGCCTTCATCAGGTTTTTCATAGAGCAGGTTGCTCTGTTACATTTTTTTGCACGCTTTTTTTATTTTTTTCGATAAGAGGATAAAAACTTTGATGGGAGTGCTTCTTTAAAGTTATGTCACACTTGTGTTGTGGCGGTTTATAATGGAAACCATGATCTAGTGTGGATCCACTATATTAAATGTACTCAACAGACAGCATTGACTTATCCAGGTATCTTGGGTATCGATGAGAAAAATAGTTTTGCATGCAATGCCATCTAATCATCAACTTTTATGGATATTTCCAACCCAAATGTGAACAGAGCACAAAGCTAACCAACATTCTAGAACTCTCGGCCAACATCTTTTTATCTCGACCTCCTTCCCAATGCACAGAAATTCTTCATTTGGTATAACATGCATGTGTTTTGAATTGAGAAAGTGGAGCAATCCATGGTCAGATGTTTCTAAAAACGGCTTCTCTCCCCTTAGTATAAATTGATTGGACATATTGAAATCCAGCAACCCAATCTTTTTTTTTAACCCAACATCTATTAGTGAAAAATCGGGCCGTCTCCATACACAAATCAGGGCTGGATGGCTGATATTGAAAGATTATGGAGATGTTATTCTTATCATTCTAAGTTGTATTACTTTAAATAATGGATTATATTTTCCGTTGTATCTTGTTTCTAGCATTACAACAAATGTGACAGAACAGATGACCACCAGAAACATAGGAAATTTCTAATCTCATTAGTCAATTGTTTTTTTGCAGTGTGTTTAGAAATCATTTTCGGAATATGCAATTTACTGTATAATTTGCTCCTGTGACTTATTGCAATGGACTTTGTGCATTGATTAATTTGTGTCTAGTTGTGCGGCACCATGCTGCTTTCTTATTGGAATTCGTGCCAGGGTGACTTTGCACTATATGAATAAAGGACAGCAATAATGTGCGAGAGTTTTGTATAGATTGAAAAGGCGTTGTTTTCGTCGCAGTATTTTTATTAGCTTTTTTAATGGCATAACTATTTACAATAATGCAACGATTTACAATAAAAAGTAAACACACTGAATTTATGGTCTTTAGACACGTTAATAGAAAAGGTCTAACAGCAATACTTTATAAGAGAAATAAATGCAAGCGCTCATCCAAAATTTACTTACATATGCTGCTAATAAATATTTTTTTTATATAACAGAACTTGATTAGTTTCCTGGTGCTTAGATATGCCTAAAATAAGCTAGATATTCTAAAAAGGATATTTACTTAAAGGGAATCTGTCGCCAGGTTTTAGGTGCCTAAACTGAGAGCAGCATATTGTAGGGATAGAGACCCTGATCCTAGCAATGCATCATTTACTGGGCTGCTTAATGTAGTTCTTTTTTTTATAAAATCATTGTTTTATCAGTAGAAGATTATCAGTAGAGGACTACTTGGCCTGCTGCTGGGTAGTCTAACCACTCCTTCACCACTGGCAGCTTTCTGTCTAAGCACAGTGTTCACAGAAAGCTACCAATCAGTGGTACAGAAGAATGAGGAGGTGTCTACAACCCACAGAAGTTGTTCATGTAGTGTAGCCCATCCAGGATGGCACATCAATGCGAGCTGTGGCAAGATGGGTAGCTGTGTTTGACAGCACAGTGTCCAGACCAGTACACCAGGAGATGTGGAGGGGGCTGTAGGAGGGCAACAACTCAGCAGCAGGACCGCTACCTCCTCATTTTGACAAGGAGGAACAGGAGAAGCAGTGCCAGAGCTCTCCAAAATGATCTCCAGCAGGCCACTAACATCCATGTCTCTGCTCAAGCTGTCAGAAACAGACTCTATGGGGGTGGTATGAGGGCCCGATTTCCACAAGTGGGTGTTGTTCTTACAGTTCAACGCCATGCAGAGTGATTGGCATTTACCAAAGAATACCAAGATCGGCAGATTCGTCATTGGGCCCTGTGCTCTTCATAGATGAGAGCAGGTTCTCACAGAGCACATGTGACAGATGTGACAGAATCTGAAAAGGCTGTGGAGAACATTCTGCTGCCTGTAACATCCTCCAGCATGACCGTTTTGGCAGTGGGTCAGTAATAGTGTGGGGAGGCATTTCTTCGGAAGGCCATATAGCACTCAATGTAATAGCCAGAGTTACCTTGACTGCCATTAGGTACCAGAATGATGTCTTCAAACCCATTGTGAGACCATATGCAAGTGCATTGGGCCCTGGGTTTTTTTCTGATGCATGACTATGCTAGGCCTCATGTGGCTGAAGTGTGTCAGCAGTTCCTGCATGATGAATGCATTAATGCTAAGGTCTAGCCTGCCCATTCCCCAGACCTGAATCCAAAGAGAACATTTGGGACATCATGTATCGTTCCATCCACCAACACCACACACTGTCCAGGAGTCGATTAATGATTTAATCCACGTCTGGGAGGACATCCCTCAGGAGAACATCCATTGCTTCATCAAGACCATGCCCAGATGTTGTAGGGAGGTCATACAGGCATGCGAGGCCACACACACTACTGAGCATCATTTCCCTGTTTTGAGGCATTTCCACTGAAGTTGGACCAGCCTGTAATTTGATTTTCCAGTTTGATTCTGAGTATAATTCCAGTTCCAGACCTCCATGGGGTATTAATTTTGATTTAGATTGATCATTTTTATGTTTTATTGTTCTCAGCGCATTTCACAATGTAATGAATAAAGATTTGCAACTGGAATGTATCATTCAGTGATATCTAGGATGTGGTATCTTATTGCTCACTTTATTCTTTTGAGCAGTGTATATGTGTGTGTGTAGATATATATATATATTCCATGCGTTGAAATTGGAGGTGTATATACCATACGCTCACTGTGAGTTCCCCAGCATCAGGCCTAGTAGGGAAAACAACTGTGGTTCCATCCATCTCTCATCACTCAATTGTGTAATTGTCCTGATGATTGTAAGCAGCGGAGTATTAGGTGTCAAGTTCCCACCGCTGCACAGAGGGAATCTTGAACCACCTCCACTGCGGTCTCCCATTCTTCTCCAGCCGCAGTGGAGCCTGCTCAGTGGAGACGTCGGTCCCAGCGTCTGGCTCAGGCAGATACTGTGCGCTTGGTTACTGCTGATCTTCCAGGCTCAGCTCTATCCTCGCCTACTGTGTTCTCACCCAGCCCTTGTAGATTGTGAGCCCTCGTGGGCAGGGTCCTCTTTCCTCCTGTACCAGTTGTGACTTGTATTGTTTAAGATTATTGTACTTGTTTTTATTATGCATACCCCTCCTCACATGTAAAGCGCCATGGAATAAATGGCGCTATAACAATAAATAATAATAATAATTGTAACCAGCACTGTTCAGCGGTGAGCAGACGCTCCTGGGACTAAGTCCTGCTTTTCCTCTACTGAGCATGCCCAAAGGAGGCCCTCTCATTGGAGGTTGGGGGTCACATGCTCAGGTCCAGTAGCAGCTCCTATTGGACCACTAGGAAGGTCCTGGAGAGCTTCCTCTATAAAAGGTTCGCATGGCCGCACGGCCATGCGCTAGTATAAATCAGTAATTGTATGTGTGTGGATGTATGCCTGTTCTGGTGAAAGCTCTGAATCATTCCCATCCCTAGAGTTGATGAATGTTTGTGAATGTTGGAGCTGCTAGCGCCAGATAGTGCCATCCAGCACCAGGCACAATCTATACTGCGTCTAACCAGCAGTGACCGCCAGTGCGGTGCTGTACGCACTCTGTGCGGCTATCTCCATTGTCTCCTGACAATCCGTCAGTGTAGGGTGGGAACTCCCGCTTGATCCCAGCATCTGACTCAGGGCGTCCTCAGGTGCTGGCTCAAAAGCCACCGAGGGTCAGAGCGGGATCAATCACCAGTATAGTGGGGGTGAATTGCAGGGATCCCACTAGTATCTATGTGCTGCACCCTGTGACTGCTAACAGGGCACAGCGTTATCTTTAATCCCGGCGACTCTGTGAAGCAACAGAGTTTGCTCCTATACAGACAGGGTGACGGAACCCGTGTCTATTCTGGTGTAGTACCGCCATATAATGCCGCTAGGGTTGAGCGACTTTCATTTTTTTAAGATCGAGTAGGGTTTTGGGAAACCCGATTTTGTCCAGAGTCGAGTCGAGTGCAGTCGGCCGATTATCGCTAAAAGTCGGGGATCGACCGAAACACGAAACCCAATGCAAGTCAATGGGGAAGCATAGTCGGCAGTGAGTGGAGGCCAGGAAAACACCTACAGTGCCCATTTTAATGCCAAAAACATCCATTCTTGTTTCTGAAGCTTGCCAATCTTAATTAACTGTATAATAATAGTTGGGCATAGGGAATTGGGGGAAAGTTGTGGGGGGAGTAGGGCTGGCTCAAGTTTTTCGTGGGCCCAGGAAATGCGGACTACGTCACGGCGGTGTTGCAGGGAAAGGTAAGTATTTAAAAGTTGCAAGTGCTGTGATCCTGAGCAAGCAGGGGGGGGCCCACTCGTTCGCATTGCCACTGGCACAGGGCCCCTCAAAGTACGGCGGTGTGTTTGCATGGCGGGGGCGCCTCCCACCAGCAGCGACACTTTTGCGTACTCTGAGGGGCCCTGTGCCAGTGACGTCGCCAACGAGTATGCCCCCCCACCTGATGAAGGAACCTGCACTTTCATCTGCACCTTCCTCTTTGTCCCTGTGTAAGGTGGTATAACATGCGGGAAGGGGAACCTTACTTTCAGCAGGGTCAGATTCTGGCTGTGTAGAGTACAAGGGGAATGTAGTGGTCTAGGTCAATGTACCAGCAGACTCATTTAGCAGTGGCTGGGCAATGGGCAGGATGAGGAGGAAACAGATATAGGGCCAAAGAATAAAGTAGGCTACATGCAGTTCAAAATTGGTAACAGGACTAAACAGGCGGCATTGCTTTGTTCAGTGGAGTAGCAAACCCAAGAGCAGCAGACACTGTTTCAAGGGCCTAACCACACTAGTAGGCCAAATGCAGTTTAATATCTGATAGTATAGGGCGAAAGCCAGAATGTGGAAGCTCAGCTTTGTTCAGTTGAGGACAACACCAGGGAGGGGCACACAGACAGACACCTTTAGTAGGCCGGAAAAGCCTATTGCATTTTTTAAAATGGTAATTTGGAGCAGAAGGTTGAAGCTCAGCTTTATTTAGTTTAGGGCAACACCAGGGAGGGGCAGAAGCCGTTAGTAGGCCCTAACCACCCTTTTTTTTTTTTAAAACCACTTAATGAGAGCCGGAAGGTTGAAGCTCAGCTTTATTTAGTTGAGGACAACACCAGGCAGGGGCACACAGACAGACACCTTTAGTAGGCCGGAAAAGCCTATTGCATTTTTTAAAATGGTAATTTGGAGCAGAAGGTTGAAGCTCAGCTTTATTTAGTTGAGGGCAACACCAGGGAGGGGCAGAAGCCGTTAGTAGGCCCTAACCACCATTTTTTTTTTTTAAAACCACTTAATGAGAGCCGGAAGGTTGAAGCTCAGCTTTATTTAGTTGAGGACAACACCAGGCAGGGGCACACAGACAGACACCTTTAGTAGGCCGGAAAAGCCTATTGCATTTTTTAAAATGGTAATTTGGAGCAGAAGGTTGAAGCTCAGCTTTATTTAGTTGAGGACAACACCAGGCAGGGGCACACAGACAGACACCTTTAGTAGGCCGGAAAAGCCTATTGCATTTTTTAAAATGGTAATTTGGAGCAGAAGGTTGAAGCTCAGCTTTATTTAGTTTAGGGCAACACCAGGGAGGGGCAGAAGCCGTTAGTAGGCCCTAACCACCCTTTTTTTTTTTTAAAACCACTTAATGAGAGCCGGAAGGTTGAAGCTCAGCTTTATTTAGTTGAGGACAACACCAGGCAGGGGCACACAGACAGACACCTTTAGTAGGCCGGAAAAGCCTATTGCATTTTTTAAAATGGTAATTTGGAGCAGAAGGTTGAAGCTCAGCTTTATTTAGTTGAGGGCAACACCAGGGAGGGGCAGAAGCCGTTAGTAGGCCCTAACCACCATTTTTTTTTTTTTAAAACCACTTAATGAGAGCCGGAAGGTTGAAGCTCAGCTTTATTTAGTTGAGGACAACACCAGGCAGGGGCACACAGACAGACACCTTTAGTAGGCCGGAAAAGCCTATTGCATTTTTTAAAATGGTAATTTGGAGCAGAAGGTTGAAGCTCAGCTTTATTTAGTTGAGGGCAACACCAGGGAGGGGCAGAAGCCGTTAGTAGGCCCTAACCACCCTTTTTTTTTTTTAAAACCACTTAATGAGAGCCGGAAGGTTGAAGCTCAGCTTTATTTAGTTGAGGACAACACCAGGCAGGGGCACACAGACAGACACCTTTAGTAGGCCGGAAAAGCCTATTGCATTTTTTAAAATGGTAATTTGGAGCAGAAGGTTGAAGCTCAGCTTTATTTAGTTGAGGGCAACACCAGGCAGGGGCACACAGACAGACACCTTTAGTAGGCCGGAAAAGCCTATTGCATTTTTTAAAATGGTAATTTGGAGCAGAAGGTTGAAGCTCAGCTTTATTTAGTTGAGGGCAACACCAGGCAGGGGCACACAGACAGACACCTTTAGTAGGCCGGAAAAGCCTATTGCATTTTTTAAAATGGTAATTTGGAGCAGAAGGTTGAAGCTCAGCTTTATTTAGTTGAGGGCAACACCAGGGAGGGGCAGAAGCTGTTAGTAGGCCCTAACCACCATTTTTTTTTTTTAAAACCACTTAATGAGAGCCGGAAGGTTGAAGCTCAGCATTATTTAGTTGAGGACAACACCAGGCAGGGGCACACAGACAGACACCTTTAGTAGGCCGGAAAAGCCTATTGCATTTTTTAAAATGGTAATTTGGAGCAGAAGGTTGAAGCTCAGCTTTATTTAGTTGAGGGCAACACCAGGCAGGGGCACACAGACAGACACCTTTAGTAGGCCGGAAAAGCCTATTGCATTTTTTAAAATGGTAATTTGGAGCAGAAGGTTGAAGCTCAGCTTTATTTAGTTGAGGGCAACACCAGGCAGGGGCACACAGACAGACACCTTTAGTAGGCCGGAAAAGCCTATTGCATTTTTTAAAATGGTAATT